>NC_137985.1:36003183-36698183 GCF_963924665.1 Micromys minutus
TCCCTGGCTTCTGACAGATGATAACCTCTCAGAGTTATCTTCTTCACCTGCATGATGAAGACAACAGCACAGGCAGACCACATCATCCTGGAGAGGTCTGTGTTGCGGAGTGACGGGGAGGCACTTTGCAATCTGCTGAAACACTGTCATGGCTGAGGAGAGTCTGGCACTCAGCACCATATGTGAGCGGTGCTACATAGACACTGTCAGACAAGTGGCCCCCGTGTCTCAGCCCCACAAGGTGCTAAGTGTTTCCGAGTGACAACATCACCCTTCCTTCTCTTTGGAGGAGTGTTGTCAGATCCATCCCAGGGCCAAGAGACAACCATAGCTCAAGTCAGGAAAGACGGGATCAGGGGACCAAACCGCTCTCCTGGCACCCACCCCTGCCAGGCTCCCACCTTCAGGAGGATGGTGTTCGACATGGAAGCGTTGGCATGGATGATGATAGTAGCTGTCTTGTCATCCCGGATCTCCTTGAGGAGTGGAGTGGGGTCCCGTGTGTCATCCAGCATCCGGACCGAGAGTGTGTCCTTGGAGATAAGGAATTGCCGAAGCAGCTTCTCCAGGTTTAAAAGGCCTGGAATGGGAAAGAGGGGGAAGCCCCTGAGCATCTGCAGAGCTGTCTCCACAGACACTCACAAAAAGTGGGCCATATGGTGACTCAGTGCAGCTCAGAGCCAGTGCTGTGTGAGCTTTAAACCCCAAGCAGGATTCTCTGCCTCTCAAGCTTCAGTTATGCTCTCTAACTATAAGGAGCACCTAGAAGCTGCACCAGCTCTTCAGTAGTCCTCTAGTTTTACAGTAGAATCCTGAGGCTCCTTCAGGGATGCAGGCTAAGGTAAGAGAGCCCCAAGTCCTTCTTTGAAGCATGGTGCCAGGTGGCTGGGAGTGGGATTTAGAGAGCAGCGGGCCTAGATTTCTTTCCCCACTTCCAGAACCTTCTCATGTAACCAGTTGTCTAGTCAGCTCCTCTAAGAGGAATGAATCCTAACAGCAGACAGCTCTGGGGGCTGGACAGGCATTAAATGATGCACCATAAAGCTCTCAGGTGCTCAGGAAAACCCAGAAGTGTTCTGCCAAGCTCCATCAAAAAAAAAAAAAAAAAAAAAAAAAAAAAAAAAAAAACAAACAAAAAAAAAAAAAAACAAACCAAAAAAAAAAAACCCCTTTGTTTCCAGTTTGGTAGTGGCAAAGCAGTTCCCTCAAGATCCCAAGGCCCAGAGAAGAGTCCTAGCAAACCCCTTTGAATTCTTTAGAGGCCAGTGGCTGCTCTAAGAAGAGGTATTATCATGATCATAAAAGGCTTTGAACAGCAGCAAGCCTGGGCTCAGACCCAAACAGGGATAGGGGACCCTATGCTGAGGCTTCCCCTCCCCCCCAGCTATTAGATGTCAGGGGTCTTGGTGGGGAGAGACAATCCAGAATAACGTTGTTGAGACTAAAGGGGTTTGGTTCTATCTGTCCCCACCAAGGCAGGCTAAGGAGGGTAGAAGTGTGGTGGGAGAGCCATCTCCCCAGAGCCAGTCGTCTTGAGTCTGGTAGAAAGATACCTTCAGGCATTTGCTCACAGAACAACGACAGGAGAAACGTTTATCAAACCTTATTATGCTCGGGCTAATGTACTAAATTTTTTACATGGCTTATCTTACGTAAGTCTTCATAACAATGCTGTACAGTATTAGAATTCCCAAGTTCCAAGAAGAATAGGAGGCAGGGAGGTAAGGAACAACGCACCTCATGCTGTGGGCGGTAAAGGACGCTGGTTTCTACCAATGTATGTCCCCCATGCCAGCTTCAGCGCTGACGGACCTAGTCAATTCAATTCAGAGGTGCCATCAATACAGCCCATAAAGACTCTCCTGTACCCTCCTGAGTTTAGAGGCAGCTGGCATCACTGACAGGTGGCACTGAGGAACAGCCACCCAGTCCTTCTGTCATGGAAAATTCTGTGACTTATGGAGTCATGGGTGTGAGGGACCCAGATGAGACTAGAATTCCCACTTTGTGACCTTCACCTGACCCATTATCCAGGAGACCACGTTGCCTCCTGGAACAAAGCAGGTACCAATACCTACATAGCTCCCCAGGGACACGGACGTGTGTTTATCAAACGTAAGCAGGGAGAGCCAATACTCAGTGAGTTCATTTGTTTGTTTTGTTTAACAATAACAGTGGTTTGGTTTGGTTTTGCAACAAGGAACCAGATTGAGAGCTTGAGGTCCTGACTGCTGGAGGGGAAAGCTGGGAAGGTGTGGCTCACCTAGTTTTCCTGTGTCTGTGTCCTGCTCCTTATTCCACTACTTCACCCTAAGTTTTGAGAAGGTCTTTCAGGGAGCTGGGAGCAGCCTGGTGAGAGATGTGGGCTGGGATAACTTAATTCCCAAAGAGGAGCTACATGGTGTATGGTGTTTGGAACGAGAATGGCCCACATAGGCTCATACACTTGGTCGCTAGTTGGTGGAATGGCTTTGGAAGGATTGGGAGGTGTGGCTTTACTGAAGGAGGTATGTCACTGGGGGCTTTATGTACACAAACAGCAGGCAGACACAATGGATCCTGCCCTTGGAGTTTCAAGTAAGACAAGTGGAGAGTAAAGTTAAATCCTACTCCCATTTCAGGTAAGGACCTGATTGGATCTGGACCCCTGTGGGAGCAGCCTCTTCTTGTCCTAGCTGCAAGATGGAGAAAGGGCACACTGCAGCATCCTCTGAGACGAGATCAGAAGCTAGCCCCCATCAGACACAGACCTGTCTTCTGCCCCAAAAGGCACTGTTCTCACCAGGATGTCAGGAGGGCCCAGAGATGGCACTCCAGGGTCTCAGTCAGGGCCGAGGCATCAAATGATCACTGAGGCCAGAGGCATTCAAGTGTAGAAGTTGAGTAAATGCCACAGGCCTGGTCTATAACAATGAGAATCTTTGGAGGCTGGCTAGAATGAGGCTAATAGTCTCCCAACTCAAAATGTATGAGATGGGCAAAGCCATTCAGTAGAGTGAGACCGGAAGTCCAGGAGAATACAACAGGACAGTGAAAGCTGACAAAGGCAGCTCAGGGGTCTGTCATCCATTGTCCCTTTCATCCTTGCAGGGACTCTGGGCTCTGGGGGGGGGAATGCGTGGATGGGGGAAGCTCCCCAGGCCTCTGACACACCTGAGACCCTGGTGCAAACAACCTGTGGCCACTGAACCCTCAGCTACCTCTGATGCTCTGCTACCATTTAAACAAAAACAGCACGTTCCTCTGCTTCACCCCATATTCTGTGTGCTAAGAGGGAGGGCTAGAGACAAGGGCAATAAGCACTGCTAAAGGTGTGTACCCGCCCCCCAGCCACTCATCCGAAAACTATCCCTTCCCCTACCTGGAGTGGCCAAAAAAATAAGCACAATATTAAGGTTTAAACACAGCAACAGAGCTCGTGGGACAATGTCCCCAGCCCACTGTGCCTCCATGTCTAGGAGATCAGGGACAAGGTGATCAGATAGAGCTAGTCACGAAGCACCCAGGTGTCAGTCACTCAGACAGGCTTCTGCGAATCTTCTTTGTCTCTGTTTGCACTTGCCTGCCTCTCCTCCTGAAGACACCCCTCCTTTCTCTAGTCTTTGCCCATTCCCCCCACCCAACACTTACAGGAGCAATCACCCAGCACCTAAATCACAGCCCCTGCTGATAAATCACATAGTGCCCTCAATTTTCAATCCCGATAAGACCATTGTCAGCTGGAGCTATCCTAATCTGAAAACACACTGCACACCCTGCTGCTGTGGAACACTGCGCCTTAGCAACACCTCACACTGTACACTCTAGTTTGGGTTTCCCCCTTGTCATCACATGACTTACTATCACTGCCCAGCATCCCTCAAAAAGTGCAAGAGCCAATACCATTATCCAGGGAAGAAATCCAAATTAAAATTTCAAGCATAGTATGAGTGTGTGGGGTGGAGGTGGTGGTAGGAGGGGCTTCAATGTCAGATTTCTCCTGAAATCATTGTCTGCTTTACATGATGAGGCAGAGCCTCTCCCCAAACCAGAGGCTCACCAATTCACTGCTAATGCACAACCAGCCCTGGGGTTCTCCTGTTCCAATCTTCCTAGTGCCAAGATTGTGAAACACACGCCATTGCTCCATATTTGTTGTGGGGGTGCTGGAATACCCAAACTTGGGTCTTCATACTTGTACTCTACACTTTAGCTACTGAGCTATCTCACAAGCCCCTTAAGGTTTTCCACCGAGGGCACATTGCTTGTGCCAATGGTAAAGGTAGGAAAACATAAGTTAGATCAGTGTAAGTTGGGACCATCCAAATGCAATGCTATATACCCGAATGACTCCCCCCAGGACAGCCAGGGAACCCTTTCAGACATCTCTGCACAGCACCAGGAAGGGCCAGTACACCACCACACTTGTTGGACCAGACTGAGTTAGAGACTAGAAGAAGGAACTCTGAGGCCAGGGGACAGCAATGCCTGGGAAGACTCGTCACATTGTCACCAGGTAGGCAGCTTAAAAGAAGGGGTGTGGCCTGAGAAAACATGGGAAAGGCAATTGGAAGACAGACTTGGTCATGGAAGCCTCAGCACTGTGCAGGGTTAGACATCACAGGAGGAGAGGCTTGCTCACACTAGGGAAGCATCTTCATTTTACTGTCTAGAGATACAATGAGCTGCATGTGTGGCAGTTCATATCCCCATCATTGGGGCTGAAGAGGCCCTGGGAAGACCCTCTTATAGGCTTTTTTATAGGGAATCCAACCATAGGTGGGAAGTGGAAAGAGAGAAAAGCCATGTATCTCCAGCTCAGGGAGCCTCTGATTCTGCGAGTCTAAAACAGGAACAAAAACAACCCAAAACCAAAAACCAAACTAAAACAACCAAAAACAAAAACGAAAAAACAAAACCCTCCTAAAACCCCAAGCCTTTTAAAATTAACTTTGTATTTGTGTTGGTATGAGAGGGGGAGGGAGGGAGGGAGGGAGGAAGGGAGAAAGAGATAGATAGATAGATAGATAGATAGATAGATAGATAGATAGATAGATAGATAGATAGATAGAGATATTGAGATAGCATGTTCCCACATATGTGTGCACACATGCTCATGTGGAGGTTAGAGAACACTTTCTGGACCCAGAGCTTTTTCTACCATGAGGATCCTGGGTTCCAGCTCAGGTCAGCATGCTTGGTGGTAACCCGTCTCACAGGTCCCAGAATGCACTGCTTGGGACTGCTGGGCTGGAGTCATTCTCACCTCTTTACTAGAACTAAAGATTTACAGGCACAGCTGGAATCTCAGGGGTTAAACTCTTCTCCCCTTTCAGGCTTCCCCCACCCCATCCCAGTCTTTCTACCTTGTAGGAACCTGGGGGAACCATTAGTCTCCATCAGGATCAAAGTGGATCAACGTGGAGCCCAGTGGGCAGTTGCTCTGGGAGGAAGGGTATAGGCTGGTTTCCAGAACTACAAGGCAGGGCCCTAGGGCCAGAGGGAAGACATTAAGGCTGTGAAAGTGAATTGGTTATAGTCACAGGTCAGGGACAGAGATGCTTGAGTAATGTGTCTGCAGGAGACACAGAGGATCTAATATCCAAATCTAAACACAGGGCCTAGGTATATGGCTCAGGGTTTGTGTGCTTACTACGCAGAATAGAGTTCCAAGTCTAGATCTTTAACACTCTGAAATGCAAGGTGTGGTGGCAAGGGCTTGTGAATCTGTCTCAGTAGAGAGCAAACTCAGACAGACAGGTGGGATTTGGCATCTCTATGGCAAGCCAGTTTAGAGGATTCAAGAAGTTCCAAGTTTAGTGAGGAAAGCAAATCTCAGAGTGTTGGGCGTGTGTGTGTCTGTGTGTGTGTGTGTGTGTGTGTGTGTGTGTGTGTGTGTGTGTGTGTAATGTCTGTCAAGGTTTTTTGCTGCCCAGTGAAGGCCTGAGTTTGATCCCTCTGACTTATATGGTAGAAGGAAAGAACCACCTCCTAACCTCCTATACATTTCTCTCTGTCTGTGTCTGTCTGTCTGCCCCTCACACACACACACGACCGAAGATATCTACACCAGGCTGCTGGTGAGTAGCTCAGTTGGTTGAGCGTTTGCCCAGCATGCAGGAATCCCTGGCTTCAACCTCCATCATCATATAAATGGAGCAAAGGATCTCATAACGACCCCAGCAATCAGTTGCTAGAGACAGAATAAGAAAGTTCAAGGCTACCTTTGGCTACATAGTGAGCTCCAGGCCATACTGTGCTTTCTCGCCACCTCGCTTCCTCTGCCCCTCCACTTGCTGACTCCCTCAGTACAGTATGTGGCTGTGGGAAGTTCTCTCTTCCCAGGGAGGGAAGTATCGTGAAGTCCTGGGGGAATCAGCTAATGCTGATGGACTGACTGACTTTGGGAGGACCTTTGGGAAAACATTATAGGTTGAATGAGTGTGACTTGGTGCTTGGTGCCTTTGACCCTGGCGAGTGCTCATTTTTCTCCCCTTGCCAAGTGTCAAACCCAGGTTGTATGGCTGTCAAACATCCTCTGTGGCACCAACTAACTTTTTTTTTTCTTTTTGCAGGGAAGGGGTTAGTTGGAGACTAGGTCTTTTACTTATGTAACCCAGGATGGCCTCACATTCAACATCCTTCTCCTTCAGCTTCCTGAGTGCCACCCCACCTAGCTGGGGAAACTGAGTCTGACCAAAGGAGGCAAGAAGACAGAATGGCTTCTCACAGCACAGTGAGCAACACATTTCAGATCCAAGTGTGGGAACAATGCCTTTCACATGCTTCTGTCCTGTCCCATCTCACACCCGAGGCTAGCCCCAGAAACAAGGAGGGTAAAGAAAGCTATGGAGCTGAGCTGGAAGGGAAGAAGTGCACAGAGACAGAGGTCTGGGAAGGTGTGGACCAAGTTCAGCTCCGGCACCTGGCCTCCAACTGTGCCCCTCACGTGGGAAGGTCTCTGTGCTCCCCACACGTAGGAAAAGGTTAGTCCTCACTCCTGTCCCTCCTGCATGAATTAGAGGAGTAAGCAAGGACAGGGGAGATGGGAGCCATGTGACCTTGACATTGAATGTCACCTCTCCTTTCTTCCTGCGTATGATAATGTTGATAACAGAATCTGTCATAGATGGCCATTTTCACTCCTCCTGTTAAAATTGTGGGATTTAAATGTTCTGAGTAACATCAAGGACCTAAGAACTTAAGGTTATGATACTGTAAACAATTTCAGCACAGTGCTCAGTACACAGTAAATGTCACTGGGCCATGGAGTCACTGTCCCCTCCCAAGATCAGCCTGTAGGTACATG
Source organism: Micromys minutus (assembly GCF_963924665.1). Taxonomy (NCBI): domain Eukaryota; kingdom Metazoa; phylum Chordata; class Mammalia; order Rodentia; family Muridae; genus Micromys; species Micromys minutus. Next base: position 36,010,472 of record NC_137985.1, read on the forward strand.
GTTAAGTCTGTGCCATTATGAGCAAGAGGCTTCTCAACAGCAGCTCATGGGGAAGGCCCACTACTGCCCCAAATACTCTTTGAAAGCATGCTGGGTAGCAAGTCATAATGTCCACCTTGTCAGCCAGTTGCAGGCTTTGACAACAGTAATTGAATGTGCACCATCCTCTGGGTGTGGGGACCTTCCCACCCAATCACCTCTCTGGGCTTTATCATCTCCAGCAACAGGAAAGAATGGCTCAGAAAGACGGAGTGTCTGCTGAGCATCAAACAACTCCTCTGGGTTACAGTGAGGTGTTCTCTCTCTCCTCCCCTGCCCTTTGTGTGTGTGTGAGGGGGTGCAACCCCTCATACACACACACACACACACACACACACACACTCGCAAATGCCTTTAAGTAGAAGCCAGAGGCTGATTTTGGATGCCCCTCAATTACTGTCCTTATTTTGGGGACAGAACCTCTCTGAAACTGGAGCTCAACAATTTGGCTAGACTGGCTGGCCAGGGAGTCTCTTTAGGTGACACTTTCTCCTATGAGTAGGACACGTGTGTTTCCATATTCATCATGGGATCCACAACTCTCCTTGGAAGCCCTCATACAGCCCACTTCCTTTGGATTTTGTGGGGATAACTAGGAGGGCGTAGGCAGGACCACTCATGATATCTCCTTAACCTTTGTAGAAACAAAACTTAAGAGATTTTCTGACTTTTTTTTTTTCTTGTTAAGGAAAAGTTAACGTATTTCACCATGTATCTCTGCTTGGTCCCAAACCTGCTTATTAAAATAAAAACTCCTTCTGGGAAACAGGAGCATACATGGTCGGCTCCCTGTGGAATGAGCCCGTATTATGCGATTCTGAGGTGGAGGAATAGAATTAGATTCCTGTTCCTAATTCCACCCTTAGTGTCTCTTGGCCCAGCATTAATAAGGAAGATGGAAGAAGGTCTCATCCAGAGCTCCCAACCACATTTCCCTGCAGCCCCTTATTTCCTTAGCCTTTGATTAGATTTTTAATCTTCTCTGCCCTTGAACTTCTCCTGCCTGCCCCCACCTTCCTTCCCTTGGCCTGGAGGGTGGGAACAAAGTCAAAGTAATCTAGTGAATTCTCTAAGCACATTATGCTATGGCTGAAGAGGCACTGAGCCTGTGTCCAGACCCTGGAGTATATTCAGCCACCACCCCCCCTCTTTCCCAGGACATTGGGACTTCTGCTCCAAAAGTCTCTATTTCTATCAGGCAGACCCCATACTCAAGTTGCTGCCCCAGGGCTGTGTGTGCTGTTCTGGGGAGAGGGAGGGTGGGACACTGAGTGGTAAGCCCCAGTCTGAGCTAGGCGATCCCAAAGACCAGTGCTGGCTTTGCCATGAAAAACAAAGCAAAACAAACAAACAAACAAATAAAAAAATCACTCAATGCTGTTTTCTCCACTCCAGCTGCCTGAGAAGAGGAGGGAGTTCCAGGACCCTAATGGAAAGGGTACCAAGCTGGGAGACAGCAGTACCCATCAAAGTACTCAGTACAGAGTTGATGTTTCACGTACACCTGAGCCACAGACTTCCCCAGGCCCTTAAGAGGTAGAGGAGAGAGACGGGCTCAGTTTATAAGCAAGAGAGTCCATGGCTTATACACAAGAATGAATTTCCTGAAGGGTGGGTGAGCTCTTGTTAACTAACACTGAGAAAAGACAAGTTTTGCTTCCAGATATTTTGACCAGCCTTCTTCTCTATCTCTGAAAGGCCCCACTCTGTGTAAGAGTGGCCTTGTTGCAATCAAGTCCCAGAATAGGGAGGGAGCTCAATTCTGAGACATCACCCATTGGGACTGGCTACTACGTAGAGAAGGCAGAAATAGAGCACCTCCCAACCACAGTGCATCAACTATTAGCATCCTGTGGACGCCCAGATCTTTGTGAAGCTTGTGGGGAGACTATTTGGAGAGGCACTGGCCTCTCAGAATGTTCATGCCAATTCGAAGTGTGAGTTGCCATGAGAGTTGGGGGCTGGGGGTGGGGAAAGATAAAGGTTTGTCCTCTGTTCATCTCTCTCTCTCTCTCTAACCACAGAACTCTTTGCCTAGACTCATTTACATCAGAGCAATGCTGTCCAGGACCAGGAGAGCTTTCCCAGAACAACACTGCTCTGTCTCAGTGCTTGCTCAGACAGTGGCTACAATGGCTGCAGAACACCTGAAGTGGGGGCAGTGAGACCAAAGGATTTTAACTTATTATATATATATTTTTTATCTTATTGTATTTTTTTATGTTAAAAAAAAAAAAAAAAAAAACCTGACTCTTGCTCTGTGGCCCATGAAGGTTTGCATCTACAGCAATCCTCCTGTCTCAGCCTCCCAAGTGCGAAGGTTACAGAGGAGCACCACCACACCCAGCTCTGAAACGTTCATTTTCCTTAATTCGGATTTTAAAATGAAATGGTGAAAAGCCACGTAAGACGCTTGCATAGGTCAGCTTCGATCCAGAGGAACCCAGCTTGACAAGCGCCAAGGAAATGCTGGAAACGCATCAAACCACTTTTCAGGAAGCCTGGATTTAAGCCTCAACCCTGCCACGTATTAGCTATGGCACTCTAGACCAGGGAAACTCTTCTCTGGAATTCTTTTATCTCTTTTGTACTGAAGGGATCTGAGTTCTGTTCGCTCAGCCCTTGCTGAAGCTCTTCAGTGAGCCCCAGCCTGAGAAGCTTAACACACCCTATTCCCTGTAAGTCACTTTCTTGTGTTAATGGCTTCAGTGCCCATGTTGACTAACAGTGAGAGGAGCTGGTATGTTCTTGCACGTGATCCACATGTGAGCTTTCACAGGGCCTGCTTGCTGGCACCCCTCAGAACCAGCATTCTCTCTCTGGGGCTCTTCAGCTCCTTGTAAGTTTAACTCGGGTCCCCAACCTGGCCTCATTTCAAGTACTCAAACTAGTTGTTACTGAACGGTGAACCAGCATTACAATGACCATTCTTCTGAGGCTATTCCTTGGGGAAGAGATCTCCAGAGTCCCTCGGTGAACTCAGGACCCAAGTCTACACTTTTTAACTTGCCTCCCATGGGTTGGGATTTTCTTCTTCAACCTCCTCCCATCCCCTATCAATATCCATTCTTAATGGAGCCAACCCCTCCTCCAGCCTGCATTTCTCTTCCCTGTTAACCTGAGTCTTTTGGATCTTTCCAGGTTCATCTGAAGCCCCACCTAAGCCTGGAAACCTTTCCTGGCATCCCTGGGCTCAGAGAATCTCCTCCTATGATCTACACTGCTCATCTGATACTTAGCACAGTTTGTCAGGGGAATAACTCACAGGGCAGGCAGTGGCCCCTGTTCTTTGTATCCTTTGGACTGTCTGGAGAAGACCTGTTTGGTTCTGCTACATGAGGTTTGGGACTGTGAGTGAATCACTCTACCTCTGAGTCTCAAACTTCCCCAACTTGGAAATGGGGATTACCATGCCACCCACAACCCTGGTTAGTTGTAATAATTAGGTACAGCGCCCAGGAGAGCAGGTTTTGCTGAGTAAACAGTCAGGAATGCTGGAGGATGAATACAGAAGAGCACGTGTGGAGGCAGAGAGTGGGGGTCTGTTGCAGTGGGTGCTTCTGACCTGTCCTGTGGTTTTGTTTTCAGGTATTGGATTCAGGGATAGAGGGAGGCTTTGCTCAGAGCAACTCGGACAAGTCCAAGACAGGTCCTGGCAGAATAGAGCGTACATGCATAAATGAGCACAGCCCATGACAACCTACAGGGTAAGAGCAACTTGCTTAGCTCACCTGCGCAGGCGACATGCTAGGTTCTAGCAGTGGCCACCAGTCCACAGCAGTGGCCAGCATCTAACTGACAATAAGCAGGTATACAAATGCCACCAAGACTACATGAACACACATGTTTGCTGACTCAAATTAGCTAAATCTCATAAACACTAAATTTACGTCTCCAATTGTGTGAGAGACTCAGAAAATGCATTTCCAAACCTGTGTTTGCAGAAAGAGAAAAGAAGATGCTTTATCAGGAATTGACCTTGGACCTTGTTCCATCAGCAAAACCTGCTCTCCGGGGGAAGATACTCTTCAGCTCATCAAGTACAAATGCATTCAATTTTGTATTCCCACCTCTCTCTCCCTCTCTCTTTGTATCTCCTTAACAATGAGGCTGAAAATGTGGGAATTGAGTTTGCAGATACAAAAAGACTTGGCAGTTAGCCAGTCTCCCTGCAGCCTAGTTCCATGCCAAAGGGTGCTTGTGGGCACTGTTTCTCTTTTAGAAATACAGAGAGGAGAGAGAGAGAAGAGAGAGAGAGAGAGAGAGAGAGAGAGAGAGAGAGAGAGAGAGAGAGAGAGAGAGAGAGAGAGAGAGAGAGAGAGTTGCACCTGTTAATAGTCAGAGTAGACTCTTCCTGGCTTGTTGCAGGTGCCCACAGCCTGCAGGTGCCCACGGCCTAGCAGAAATAAATAAGACCAGCCTGTCTGGACATGGAGCTAGCCCAGGAATACGTACATTCTGCTTTGGCACAGATGAGGCAGGCGGTGGTACAGTTGAAGAAGTTCAGGATCCCAGCCACAGCCACGCTGATGTCGGTGTTGCTGGGGTGAAGGTTCAGGGTAGTGAATCTCTGGAGTTGGAGCCTGACAAACTCCTCTGGGGCCACTTTGAAATGGGGGACCTGGCAAGAAGAGCAGAACAGGACAACAAGGAGAATCCAGATCCAGAATGACGGAGAAAGCAGGATGGGTGACCCAGGCTATGCCTAAGCAGGTCTTCTTTTGCTTAACACCTCTGACACACACCAAGGGAAAAGCAGCATGTGAGACCTGGGCTCCAAGTCCACGGGAGTGTGACATGGCAGCATCCTTGGCAAGACCCAGACCGAGCCGCCCTTTGGCCAGAGACCTCGGCACATACTCTGTAGTGTAAGAGTGTAATCACTCTTGAAGTCCTTACAGTTCATTGTCTGTAGTTAATAAATTGGAGCAGAAATAGCGAGAAGAGACACACAGTTCCCTATAGGTTCGAGAGGAGGCTTTCAGTACAACCCAACATAGCTGTATACAGTAGTTGCCAGAAGGCTTCCTGGCAAATCTCAGGGGCAGGGGGCAGACAGAAATGATCCTGAGAAGCATTCAAAGCCTCTGAATGGAGCCAGATAGACAAACACCTGTCCTGGATTCATCAGAGCAATGTTCGCTTCCCACCACATCTACCAGTGATGTTTCTAGAAGGTGCCATGTTCCTTCTCTTTGCTGGGAAAGAGATATTAAGAGGCACCAAATGGTGGCTTTATTGACAGCTTAGGTTATTTGGTAGGTAATAGGAAAGTTAGATCGTAATAAGCTGCCATCCACCTTGATTTTATTCAGATGCTCTCATCTCTGGCACTAGCTGGGAAAGTAGAAACTGAGCGTGAGTCAGTACTGATGGGAAAGCAAGTGAGATTGAAAGTGGACAGCAGGAGGAATTTCCTGATGATGGGGCACTTAGCTTCTAGAATGGATTAGTCAGATGTGATTACAGAAATTTCCTTTGCCTGGCTTTGCTCAGAGGCTCTGTCTGCTACACGGGTCTGGGGTGGTCTCTCTAGGGTTCTACCATCTTATCCTTTTACGATTTAGAGAGAAGTCTGCCGGAAACCAGAGCTCTCTGGAAATTGAGATGGGAAGAGAGCAAAGATCTAGGAAAATCCAAGGAGAAAATTACTGAATTCAATGAGGTTTAGCCCCTGAACCATGGACAGAATATGACCATATTTTTTTCCCCAGCGGGGACTGCATGGTGTGGAATTGACAAAAGCTTGAAGAGCTCAAGATCAGAGCTGACCCAGTGCATTTCATAGGGGCCTTTCCTCCTGCCTGCATTTTGTGTCCCACACACCAATCTAAAGTAAGTAACGCATACACCTTCAAGGCAGAAGAGGTGACAGATGAGCCAGATGAAGGGCAGGGCTGGGGATGGGCCAGGTGCCCTGGCTCATTCAGATCAGACATTGGAGTCTCTGACCTGACTCTTCCCTGTGTGACTGGCAGCCCACTGAGCTTCTGCTACAGACAAAAGAGCTCTGCCCATTAGCTCCCCCAGGGCAAGGAACCTTTGGAGACATTGATGAATTCACAGCTCCCAACCCTGGATTTGGGGAGGGGTCCTTCAGGGAGGAGAATTATTTGTGTGTTTTTTGGAGTCTACAGACTGTTTTACCTCTAGGTTCTCCTGTGTGAATCAGGAGCAAACCATTTAACCTGGCTAACCTTCATCCAAACAGAGCAGACCTCAGGTGTTTCTGAGAGTCCAAGAAGAGAGAATGCGATTCTGCGTCAAGATCAAACCAGCCTCGAAACCCACACACAGTCAATGCCTGGACACTGTGCCTAAATTCTCTCCCTTCCCCCTTCTCTAATTGTAGCAGTTTCCAGAGGCCCTTTTAGCTGTAAAGGAGAGGGTAGCCTCAAGTGTTCAATCACTAGCAGGGGTTCTCTGGAAGGCTGCAGGAGAGGCAGCCAGCTGCTCTGTCTGGGCAAGGGTAGCTAGGCCTCACCCTGCTGGTTTGTTCTCTCTCTTGGAGAAAAATCAATCCATGATTGATTCATGATTCCAATTCCGTCCCAGGAAGTCACCACAGTGGGGTTGAGGGGAGAACAGGAGGCAGGAAGCAGCTAGCCATGGGGTCTCAGAAATATTAGCAGCATTTAAAGGGCTAGAGCCCATAGTGAGGACTCCGTGGCTTTCCCCCAGAGTCAGGCCTCATAAAATATTAACCAAAGTGCATAATCTGAGTGGCAGGCAAGGTCGCTCTGGAAAGAACCTGACCAGACAGAGGAGGGATAACTGTCTGGCTTCTGTCTGGGCAGTGCCTCCTGGTTGGACGCTGTAAATCAGTGGCTCCCATGGCCCCTGTCCTGAATGGTCACACAGTGTAGAGGATCTCTCAAGCCAATGTGAGGTAGCTCCAGCTCCAAGACAAGGCCTTTCTGGGGTGGAGATTGGGGAAGGGTACCTGGGGCCAGTTATGGGAAGGGAGTGTGGTAGAGAAAGGGAGAGAACAGAATCAGCCAAAGAAATGTGGGCCCCCAAATGCTGACAATGTAGCTGGTGGAGATCAGAGCCAAGGCTGGGGAGACGACCTGCCACACACTTGACTGTTACCTGAAGCACAGCGAGAGAGATTTAAATTAAATGTCAGCCCCTGGCTGAGCCTGTGAAATGCTGTAGCAGAAGAGACTATGGTCTGAGCTTGTCTAAGAAGCATCTTCTGGGGTAACTGAGCATGCGGGGGGGGGGGGTGTTCTGAAGGTCTGTGTGAGAATATAATACAGTCTTGGAACAGGGGTGGTGAGGGCCATAAAACTCTTAAATCTAGAAGTTCTGAGGGGGGAGGTTAGAGAACCAGGGTCTACTCACAAACCCTGATCACAGTGTCAAGGGGTCAGTTCCAGGAGGCCGGGTAGACAGAAGCCTGTCTGTGATTCCCCCAGCTTGCTGTGGGGATGTTAGGCCTTCTCTGAAAGAGTAACTGGCTGTTCTCTAGCATCAGAGGATGCTGGAAAGCCAAGCCTCAGGTCTCCAGCACAGGTGGGAGATGATGCTGCCTCCCCATGTTCTTCCCAGACCCCAAGCTCTATCTGCTTCCCACATACTGTCCAGAGAGGCTGTGGGACAGAGGGAGGCTGGTGCAAGACAGGGATGGGGGTGGGTGGGAGATGTGGGGGTATGGGTGGTGTGGGGTGTTGGAGTGTTGGGTAGGGGGTGTGGGGAGTCTGTGGGGGTTTGGAAATGTGTGGAGTGGAGGTGAGAGGTTGTGAGGGGTGGGGAGAGTATAGGGGCATGGGAGGTGGGAGTGTGGGTTGGAGAGGGGTGGGGGACATGTTGTCCTCTTGCCCACTGTCTTCTGGGTAGGCTCTCTAAAGTGCAAGTTGCTAGGAAACCTGTCTTCCATCATGTTCTTGTCCCATGAACTGGAACCAGAGGAAATGGCCTCCATACCGAGGGCCCAGAGAGACTCTAGTCAGAGGTCATACCTGAAGACCAACATCTCGCTCAGAAGAGCAAATGCAGGAATGAGGAGTGGGGGAAACAAAATAAAACCTCTTTCCCATCCCCTTAGAAAGCAGAGGCTTTTGCATTTTATTCTTGCAATAAAACGGAGCAGTAGCTTCTTCCTCCCAAGGCAATCTTCCCTAGAATCCCTAGGACCAGACCACCAATGCTCTGCGTACACCAACCACAGTGAGGAGCTCAGACCTCTGCCCCCTTAGCCTCTTGCCAAACAACCAGCCCCCATCTCTGCAAGGCAGTCACTGCCTGTCATGGGGCACTAAGACACTGAGCTTTGCTTTGGAAATTCTGCGGCCAAACCTCTGTCTTCTCATCACTTGGGAAAAGGACATGTTCCCTGAGGCAGGGGCCATTTTACCTCACATAACAGCTTGACCTCCTTGGGCGCTTCCTACATTCAAGGATCCGGTTTACAGGCACCATCCCATAAGCAGCCCCACACTCACCTCCTTCTCTCCACAGATGTTGCTGATGATGGAGCTGGAGGCTGGGCTGGACGATGGTCCCAGGACAGCGACCACTCCCTTGGGGAGGATCTGACACACTGTAGCCAGGGCAAAAACAGGATTAGGGAATAAAATGACATTCAGATGATGCAGCTGAGGCTCTGCCCTGACTAAGTCCTTATACCACTACTCAACACTCTCACCTCTGTCCACACCCGATCCAGCTCCTTTCCACCCCCCCCCCCAAACCCAAGTCTCTTCTTCTCTCTGGTCGGCTAGGCTCTCTGACAGTTTTATTAGTGTTTATGAACAATATTAAATGAGGAAATGACCCAGGTTATGACAACATATAGCCGTAGCCAACAGGGGGTATAAATTGTCCGAGCCATCACCAAAGAACAGAGGTAATGGCGAATCCAAGGTGCCCCCCACAGTCCCTGTCTGGTCTGCAGAGTGTTGGGGGGGGGACAGCTGCTGCAAAGGTACAAGGCCTAGGTGGTACTGGAGTGGTGGCCAGCCTTCAATCTCTTAACACCTCAGACGAAAAGACGGTTGAGGAGGAAACAAAGCAGAGAGTCGGGCAACCGAGGTGGCTAGGAGACATCAGCAAAGAGGTAAGAAGCAGGCTGTGGAAGTCAGAGGAGGCAGACGAGAGAAAGAGAAGGAACAGAAAAGAAAAAAGAAAGAAAAAAGCGAAAATAGAAAATAGAAAGATGTGGAGGGGGTATCTTCCGGCAGAGCCCCTCCGCTTGCCTTGTCCTGAAGCTGGTCCTCACCGTGTACAACCTGGGCACCAGCATTGCCTGAGACCCCGTTTCCTTCAGCTGGGAAAGTTCCCAACCTTCCTGAATGCTAGACACTCACCTTTCTCTTTTTTTTAAATTTATTTATTTATCATAGATAAGTACACACTGTAGCTGTCTTCAGACACACCAGAAGAGAGCATCAGATCCCATTACAGATGGTTGTGAGCCACCATATGGTTGCTGGGATTTGAACTCAGGACCTCTGAAAGAGCAGTTGGTGCTCTGAACCACTGAGCCATCTCTTCAGCCCAACACTCACCTTTCACGGGTTACCCAGATAGACACTCTCTTTCCTTAGACCCTTGTTCCCACATCTCCTCTTAAACACTTTGTCCAATTTGGTTGTGGTATAAAGTTCTCTGTTCTTCCCACTGGTGTTTGCATGCATGTGTCTGTCTACCTATGTGTCTGTGTGTGTGTATATGTGTGTCTGTGTGTGTGTGTGCCTGTGTGTATGTGTCCACGTAATGAGGACACAAAAGATCATCCTCTGTTGCTACCCACCTTAATTTCTATGGTAACATCTCTCACTGAATCTGGATCTTACCATCTGGCTAGCCAGGGTAGCTGGAAGTGAGCCCAGAGTGTCCACCTATCTTTACTCCAGCATTGAAGTTGCACATGTGTATCACTATATCCAACATTTACATGGATTCTGGGGATTCAAACTCAGGTCTTCATGCTTGTGTATCAAGCACTAAACCCATTGACCCTTCTCCCTGGAGTCACTCGCTCACTAGACTACAAATCCCTTTGGCCAGGTGACCTTTGATGTCAGGCACAATGTTTTTTTATATAGGTCCCCATGACTGGATGCGGAATGATGGTGCCTCTGGTCAGAAGAGGAAGGGAGAATTAAAGGTTTCAGAATGCTAGAGTCTGAGGAACATCGGATAGGAAGAAACAAGGGAACAGAAAGAGTCTGAGGTCATTCTCGGCACACATCAGTGATACCAGAGCCAACATACCATCCTTGGCTGCATGCAGAGGCTCCACACTGCACAATCTGACATGGCATCCACAACTGAAACCCCAGCTCAACACACATTTCTCTCTTATTCATGACAGAACTCATTTCCCAGGCCTAGAAACTGCAAGTGAGGAAAGCGTGCATGCTGGTTTGTGGAGGAAGCCACCAAGTCATGCCTGAAGCCTGGAGCTCCTTCCTGTGAAGAGAGAGCCCTAACCATCAGACACAAAAGCCATGGGCTCAACTACATGGGGTGCAGGTACCGGGGGAGGACTCCATGGTTCAAATCACAGAGTTGTGGTGTACCATATGAACTTTGGGTCTTCTATATCCTCTCTTCACCTGTGGGCTCCAACATCTCAAAGCTGCAGAAGACTCAACAGTACTAAGTATATCCATCCCTAGGGGCATACAGCCTAGTGGCCAGCCCTGACCTTGGATGAGCCTCAGAAGTCTTCTCATGCCTAACTATGTGCCCCCCCTTCCTGCTAGATGGTTTCAGTGTCACTCTAGGATGGTAGCCTTCAAGGAGACTCCTCCCTCCTGATGTTAAGTGACACATAGTAGGTCAAGTGATACAGAGTCCGCTTTCAGCTTCAAGCCCTTGGCCCCATTTACTGTACAATCTGATTCTCTCCAGCCACACCCTCCCCCAGCTCTCTACTCCACAACTACATGCTTACAGAGGTCCTCTCTCTGAGCCTACCTTGTTCTGTTGCATGTACTTTTGCCGAAATGATCACTCACTGCCTGTCGCTGGTTCTTACCCGACTCTCTAGCATATGACAAACTGGTGATGCTGTTCCTTGGGATTTCCTAACACTGCCCAGCACTGGTTCCTGTCTAGTTCTCAGAATTCTCTCTTGGCTAATGGCTCTTTCTTATTTTCGTAGTCCAGGTATCTTAATTTGCTATGCCTTCCTCTACCTGCACAAACTTATCCTCCCAACATTTGCCCAAATGACCCTACCAAATGCTTTGTATCTTGAGTACAAAATCAAGTTCTAAGCACCTGCCCTCTGGCATCTCCTACTCAATACAGCAGAGTTCAGCCTGGTGTGAGCAGGTTGCCAAATGGTCTTGGTCTGAGAAGGCATCAGATTCCCTGTAGTAGGAATTGCAGATGGTTGTGAGCCATCCAACATACATGCCAGGAATCAAATTCAGGTCCTCTGCAAGAGCAGTAAGGGCTCCTTCCTGCTGAGTCATCACCCCAGCCCTCCAAATGTATTAATGTTTAAAGTTAGCCACAAAGCAATGGGTTCCATTATGGCGTCTCCATACAAACACATCATTATACGTTTCTCTTATTCATCTGTCTTCCCACACGGTGCTCCTCCATCTTCCTCTGTCAGCTCTTGTTAATTCTCTTCCTTCCTCTTAAGAAGATTCATTTCATTCCTGCTCTACAGCTGTGGTAATGAAGGCACAGTATATAAGTAATTTATTCAAGCTCAGTTGGGTAATATATGGCTTAACCTCAGAGGTCCAACTGACACCAAAGCTCATGTTCTTTACCACGGTGTTTCACTTCCCTTAGCTCCTGGAGGTCAAAAATATCGTCCCTCTTGATTCACCCACACTTCCCTTTCCCTAGGCTCTGCCGATCTGATCTTACTTCCTAGGGCTTCTGTCTCCAGGGAATCTCCATTTCATTTCTCCATGCTTCAGGGTAAGCCATAATCCTAAAACACTGATCTGTGCTCTGGTCTGTCTTAGGTATCCTTCAGCCCTTAGAGTAACACACCAAGGAACATGGCTTAGACATACTACAGCCTTCTTAACTTTTCTCACAGGAAAATGGAAACAATTAACCATCAAAGACGAGTTAGAAAGAGCGAGCCATATGTCCAAATAGAATGGTATTTAGGTATTTAAAATGTATCTGAACAGTTAATAATAGCATTGTGATTATTTATGTAATAATATTAAGAGAATTAAGTAGGATATAATATTATGTGTGCATCTACATGAAGCTCAAGCTAAGCCAATACTGGAGCTAGTCATGTACTGAAGGATGAGACAAGGAAGATGTGATTAGTGCCAGCATTTACCAGGAAATAATTATGGCCTTCTCGGAGAACATCTTAGGGATGGATTTATGTAATTCTAAAGCAACCCGGTGAAGCAGGTACAATGGCCGGTATCTTCACTTTATAGATACCAACACAAGTCAAGGAAACTAAGGAATAGAGTGCAGATGGGGCAGCTTGACCCCTGGCCCTAGGACTACCTCCTAAACCACAGCCTTCCACAGAGAATGGCAATTAACTAGAATGTTCCATGACACCGGCTTGGCAGTGAGACTGTTCTGTGGTTTTCTTCTTTTTTTATTTCTTCGCTCTCTGTAATGAGCATGTATTCTTTTTATAATATGTTGTAAGGAATGTGATAAAAAAAAATCTCCTGATGACAAGTAAAATGTAAGAGGTCTGATCTGCCTGTCACCCTGTCTTCGCAGCCCCCGTGCCTCTTCCCGCTCTGTGCCTGACTCTGCCTTCCTCCTCCAGGCTGCCTCTGAGTGGTTGCTCTGCCTAAATCTCTTGTTTCCTACCTGACCAGCTACCTGTGCTCTGTGACAAGCAGTCAGAGATGAAAAGGGGTGAGTGTGTGTGTGTATGTGTATGTGTGTGTGTGTGTGTGTGTGTATTTGTGTGTGGTGAGATTGTGTGTATGTTCATGTGTGTGTGATGAGACTATGTGTGTATGCGTGTCCCATGTGTGTATGTGTGTCCCATGTGTGTATGTGTGTGTGGTGCATGTGTTTGTATATGTGCATGCACACATATGTGTGTGTGTGTGTGTGTGTGTGGTGTTGCTGCTGTTGTTGTTCATACCTCTCAGTAAACCTAGCTGAAATGTAACATTTTCTTTGCTTTCAGTGCATGTAATAAAGCACAGTATATTTGCAGTACATGTGCCTTTGTCACCAGCAGAAATTACCGAGGCTTTCATACCCCATCACAAACATCATTTATATTCATGACTAGTTCAACCTTGTTCTAGTGGTTAGACCCAGTGCCGGGCTTGCCTATGAATACATTAAAAAGGCATAGATATTAATATATCACTATTAAAATATTTTAGCTGCTTTCCTATGTAACTGGTTTCCATGGTCAGCTGTTTTAGCTACTTTAAAAGACTTCTCTAAGATGGGGTTCTTCAGCACTCCCAGCCTGCCATGGTCTAGACTCTTGTGCTTCTGCTCAGGAAACTCATATTGATCCTCCAGCGCCCAGCTCAGGTCCCACCCCAAGGCAACAAAGCATCTTTGTGTCCTGTATCTGACCCAGCTGCCCATAGAAACAAGGGCGATTCCCTAATCTCTAAATGCCTAGCCGACTTCCGCCCCAAGCAGACTTGTGATGGCTCTCAGCAGAGGGATTTCTTTCCTAAAGATAAATCTTACAGAAGGTCATAATCCCAAATTTGGATGTGTTACCTCAAAATAGATGATAAAATCTCATCGAAGTAGACAGATGTGTAGCTATTTACCAGCTAAGCAGCCCTAATCTAAAAATCCTAAATCCTATCAGAAACTTTTTGAGCCCTGGCATGATGCTCAAAACACTTGAGACTTGGGATTTACATATAGTAATTATTGGGCTTTCTTACCTACTAATGTCATGCAAACAGTTCAAATCCTCACCTTCACCCCTACCAGGAAACACTTCTTGTCCCCAAGCATTTCATCCAAGGGATATTCAACCTATACAATGTGTGACTATTAGATATATTTGTTTACACGTGGAGACATTCTTCAGTGTCTACCATATGTACCATGTGCACTTTCTATAGTCTCAAAAGTTCTGAGTTCTAAACATATCAGGCCTCAGGAGCTTAGAGTCCTGGGCCTGCCCTTCTGAGATCTCCAGACCCACATCCATTTATCCATCAACTTCACTAGGTTCTAAACTCTTGAGGGCATCAGGACATTTGTTCAGACCCTGCAGAAAGCAATTGCTCACCAGATGCTTGCTCTATTGAACTGAAGTGACCCAAAATGAGTCCAGGGAAATAGGATGGTTCTCCCATCAGCAGGATGGCTTGGGAATCCCTGAGACAGATGGGGAACATCTACAAAACATCTCATCTCTAGAACTTCTGTGCCCGGGTCCCACAGGTTAAATCCACCAGAGTGAGGGTACTGAGAAGTGGTTGTAAGGGGAATCAGGGAAGGGAAACAGATGCCCCTAACTCTGTTTCCAAGGTAGCATAAGAGTGAGGTTACAGAACGATGTATGTGACACAGTCAGGGCAACTGTTTTCCAGGCAGCAGAGGAGCCAAGGCAATTGTTAGATCAGCTGAAGATCATGGGGAGGAGCTTCTTGGTGCCTCCCATCTAGGGAGCCTTCCATTTGTTCCTCTCTATCTAAGGAGCTTGGCCCATGCACACAGGAGCAGTGTAGGATGGTGAAGACTGGCTCTGGGGCATATAGTCCAGAGGGGTTAATCCAGAGGCCACCGAGTGGAGGTCCTTGTCCCTGGCAAGGCAGCTTTAGATGAGCCACTCCGCTACCCTCAGGTGTCAAACATTCCAGTTTCACAGGGCCAAGAGAGCCATGGGGCAAAAAAACACTGAAGATGACTCAGGTTTTGGCACCAAGCCCGGCTGAGAGTAAAGGCTCAGGTGCCTCCTTATTGCTACAGGCCAAACACATAAAGAGGCTCAGACTGCCTGACAATCAGGCAGCAACTGCCTCTGTTTACTCTCACACATCATCTCCTCCTGCGCCAAACCTTTCAGGGACACTCCATGTTCATGTCCCCAAGGTGATTAGTGGGCTGAATGAAGTGAATGCTGGCTGAGCCAAGGAAGGCAGTGTGTGGGCTGAGGAGGACACACACTATCATACTCTATAGTGTGGGGTCTGGTTTCAGAAACTACTGCCACCACCACCTCCTTCCCTAAAAGTCACAAACCTATGCAGAAGGAGCAATACTATTCCCTGGAGCTTCCCACATGCCAGGCATCCGGCTGGCAGGCATCCCATCACTGGGAAGGAGGCATGAATCTAGGCTTCACAAAAAATGGATAAAAGGTGCTGAGAGCTCACACCAAGTCGTTGTGCTACTCCGAGTGTGTTAAATCCTCCCATTCTCACACTCCTCGAAGGGAGAGTGCTAGGCATGCCCATTTCCAGAGAATTCTGATTCTTCTCCCACAAGGACTTAGAGAAGTAAGGCATGAGCTTGAGATGTGGTAGAACCAAGGTTAGAATTCCGGGCATACAGGTGACCCCGGCCCTGAATGTGAGTGTTGGTTTCTACTGACATTCAAATCTGACCATCAGCTGTGCCTGCTGTAGGTTCTGTAAAAGACACATGTTCATCAGCCACGTTGCTCCATCGTACACCAGCTGCAAAGCCTTTGCTCAGGTTAATGTACCATCTACTGGGGTACTATTCACCTATGGGACATTCCAAGGCCTTGCTTAGAGTTTCACCTGATAGACCATCTGGCCTATGTCCTAGCTTCAGGGTAAGCTCTGTCTGAGCCAATCTCTGACAACACCTCTAGAAGTCACCCAAGACTTATGTCACTTTGAAGAATGTGTACTTCTAAACTTCTTCCCTGAAAAGAACAGAAGCCTCGGCTACTCAAGAGGCTTGGACCAGATTGTTGCTGAGCATTGCCAGTCTGTGTGATTCTGAGTCCATACTGTGCACCTGAGAAGGAGTGATCTCAGATCCTGGCATTGTGTGTGTGTGTGTGTGTGTGTGTGTGTGTGTTACCCACACTTGCTCATGGAGGCCAGAAGTCAACCTTGAGTCTTGTTTCTCAGGCACGACAATGTCTCTTGCTGGGCTAGAACTCAGCAAGTAGTAGTCTAGGCTGATTGGCCCACTGAGCCTAGAGGATCTGTTCGCCTCCACCTTCTGTGCACTGGAGTTTACAAAGACAGAAAGTACTCTACCACTGAGCCGTCACTCCAGATTCTTTGGATTGATTTTCAGGGAACCTTGAGTCCCTGGAGGCCGTGGCCCCTAGCCGTCAAGAATCCTGGAAGCCTAGGAAGGGTGGATGGAATTGCAGATGGAACCAGAACATATAAGACATGTGTCCTAATGCCAGTAATGCTCAAGCCTTCCTTGGTCCTGGTTCCCTGGTGTGCCTTCTGGATATCAAGGGGAGACAGTGTAGACAGGGGATGATATGCTTGCCTCACGGAAACAAGCAGAGGTGAGGGTTTGACAGGAAGGCCCCGCTTCTACCTCTACAGTAAATTAAGCTTCAGACTGGCTCTGGCTACATAGTGATGGAGGAGCCTATGGGTATTTGAGTAGCAAAGAGGAGGTGCTCAGTCAAATCCAATACATTCGCCACAGGAGACAGCGATCTGTGGAGCAGAGGGTATCAAAACCTGACGCCTTATAGGGGCCCCTTGCAAAAGGAAGGCTTGATGGAGAGACGGTACTAAGATGCAGAGGGAAGCCGGGAGGGTGGAGAGGGCTCCCAGGTGGGGAGGAGATGACCTAATAGGTCTTGTCCATTCCTTTCACTTCAGATCTGTGAGCTGTGCATCAGGAGTTAGCAAATCAAATATCTGGAAGCCTGAGGCAATGGTGGTAAAGGGCAGAGGTGGGGGGAGTCCTCTGAGAGTGTGTGGAAGCTTTGTAAGTGACCCTCACTTTAACTCAACCTACTGGATGAAAACTTGTCCATTTGAACCAGACAGAACGGGGTTGATTTTTTTTTTCTCCTTGTAGCTTCCCAGATTTCAGGTTGGCTGTTAATTAATGCCCTGTGTGATACTTTCCATCTGTAAGCCTTGTGCTCAGCGAAAGATAATGCTAGCATCTTCATCTTAGTTACACTCCCTCATCTTTGATTCTCAAAATAACCTCCACTTCCCTAGGCTGGCAGGCCCACCCTGAGTGTGATTCATTAAGTGTGTGATGTACAGAGCTTTTTGAAAAGCACCTATTACTTCAGTAAGACCAAATAGCCCTGTTGAATTGCTAAAGTCCCAACTTCAGTCACAGCCTTGACTTTGCACAACCAAACACATCATCAGCAATCTCTTTCATATCCTTGAAGCACAGTCCCTGGCCACAGGGTGAGAGGTGAGGAGTTGGGGGAGTTATCCAAGGCTCTGGATCCATGCAAATGTCTTCAGTTAGCAATGGATATCAGACCTGGACCACTAGCCCAGGGAAATTCCAGACTGTGGTACAGACCAACAACTAGAACGAGGTGACCCACCACAACTTTCAAAGGCTCATCGCTGTCAGGCACATCAAATGGGGAAAACTGGAAAGAGAATGGGACTGTCCAATGATGAGGGATGTTGACATCAAGCAGGTCACATAAGAAGAGTCTGGGAGTGAATAGAGCCTGCTCTTGGGGACAGCTGAGCTTTGAAACAGGATAAGAGGTGATGGTGAGGGATAGAGGGGGAGGAAGCATGCGTGGCTGAGACAGGATAAAAAATAAACAACCAAAGCTATAGCTTGCTGAAGACCTGTGTGTGCACCCGCGAAGGGACATGTGTCACCTACACTGTTGCATGGACCACTCTGATGATGCAACACTATTATAACTATCACTTGACACACCAGCAAATCCAAGGCATAAAAATCGTTATAGAGCATTTCTACACCACACAGGTAGTGCTCTGGTCAGTCCAGTTCTCAAACCCACAATCCTGTCATCCCATTTAGACTTCTTTCTAAGTAGGAATCAGAGTGGCTAGTCTCCTCCACCCCAGGATCCTGTTCATGAACCTACCTTTCTTTTTCCAGTATTGCCATGGATATTGAAAAGACTTTGCTTTAGCCCACAGTATGAACCAACCATCCACCTGTTCCCTTCCCTGAATACACACACACACACACACACACACACACACACACATATATACATATATATATACATATACATACATATATATATATATATATACATATATATATACATATACATATATATATATATATATATATATATATATATATATATATATATATAATAGACTTGGCCTTTCAAAGAACTTTCTAGGTGGTATTTAAGATCTGTGGTTGTGGTACACTCTGACTCCAGATGAAAGATCTTTGGGGGTAGAAAAATCCAGAAGCCATCTGAAGTTTGCCTCAAACACTGATATAAAAGCTGAACCGAAGGCCACTTGCTAATAAAATCCTCGGTGCCTAAAAGGACATTAAAAAGATGTTCAAAACCCTGCAAAGAGGAATAAAGATATCAATTTCCTTTACTCCCTGATTCATCTGGCTTCATATTTTAGACGCCTTGACTTTACCAAGGTAGACTGCATGGGTCACTGGGAGAGGAAATTTCTTCCCGCCAATGACACCATCTACAATGGGCACATGTGCATTGAGCCCTGCTGGGGAGGCACTGGAGAACTGAAGGGAAGGAGAGGGGAGTTGGTTTTCAAAGAACTATGAAGAAATCCAGACCCTTGTCTGATACCTAGGTGAGAAAACACCACAGACCAGACTAGGAGCCACATGAGAAGTTATTGGTATTTCTGATTTTATTTGGAAGATCTTGAGCAATCTGTCTTCCCTTCGTTGTCCTAGAAATTAATCATGACATCTTCTTGGAGATATTTCTGTCCCCTGATAAATTCCTGTTGGCTAAAATCAGGTGCAATAGGCACTTGCTGAATGTTTATTAACTGATTGAATAAATGTTTTCTTACTGGACGCACCACACCCTATCCTGGAGAAATGTGTGTCACTCACAGTTACTGAAACAGGGAAGGACACTGTCCCCAAGGATAGTCAATATCTGTCTGCAGTCTGACAAATACCAGCATCCTGAGACTTGCCACAAAGCAAGGTGAGCAGTCCTGATGAGAGCTTTCTCTTTTGGTTTCCAGAGGAACAGGTACTAAGTGGGAGGTCTATGCCCTACTCCTCCCTTGGATGATCAGGGGATGTCAGGAAGGAATACGCAGAAGACTATATGAGAGCCGAGAGCCGAGAGCCGAGAGGAGCAGAGCAAAGGCATGTCTTTTGGACATGTCAGGACAGCTGTACTCATGAATAGCTTTAGGGGCCTGAGCAAGAGTTATGTAAGATCAAGCCAGCATGGGGAAGAGGAGCTCACAAGCCCATCCCCCTAGCTGAGCAAGTTTGGGCAGTTAATGGTGCTAGAGTTCATTTTCTTTAGAGGTATGGCCCCTGATAGGTTGGCCATGCTCCAGATAATGGCCCCACACCCTTGTCTACAAAAGTAGCACAAATTGGACTCAGTGGGTTATTTATAAACAAAAAGACTTGAAGTTGGGATGAGTGGCGTATAATAGAAACAGAATTAGGAAGAAGAGTGTGGGGATGAATACAATCAAGGTACACTGTGTGCATGCACGAAAGTACGAAAGGTTTAATAAGAATGCATTATAAAAAGCCGTACCAGGGAAGGCTGACACTGTATACTCTGAAGAGACTGTAAGTCTCATGAGTCCAGAGGTCCTACCTAGTTTCTAACGGTGTTCCCAATGTGTAACATCCTGAGTCATAGAGGAAACAGTCAATCAAAGCTCCAGGGTGATGAATCCAAGGTTATATCCCAGGCAGCCATTATGAGATAGTGTATGATGGATGGGAGAGGAAAACTAACCATCTGAGGAAAGAGTCTTGACCCAGCAGGATAGGGGTGTTATAGAGAAGCAATGAGAACAGGGGAGAGGCAGAGAAAGTGAAAGTGTGTGCTGTACTTGAATCAGTGAGAACCTGCTCCCTTTCTTGCAGCCCAAACAGCCCAGACTAGAGCAATAGAGCATTATTGCATCCTCATGGGGAAAACTTTGTGTCTAACACCAATAACACCAATAGTTACACTAGTTGTTCTTTTTTTATTCCTTTGATTTGAAGTTGGAAAAGGAAGAGAAGGGGACTCCCCAAAGTCTTACAGAAATGATGTCATCATGTGTCTGGGCTGAGCATCCCTTGCTACAGTTGGGGTGTGAATGTCCTTCTAAGGCTCATGTGGTGACGGCTTGGTCATCACATGGTGGTAAAGAGTTGGGGCCTCGTGGAAGGAAGTGAGGTCACTGGGGCATATCCTTGCAGGGATATTGGGAGCCTTGTTCCCTCTCTTCCCATCTCCTCTTGCTTCCTGGTTACCACAAGGTAGGCTAATTTAACACAACCCTCTCCATGATGCCCAGTCATGGACTCAAACCTCAAAAGCTGCAGTCAAATAAGCACTTCCCCATTTTAAATTGATGTCTCTGGCTCTTGGACAGAGAAGCAGAAAGTCTTTGCTTTCCTTCTGCACCAGAGCCATTCATTTCTGGCTTGGCTACTAGGCAGAGGCTCTCACTTCCTGAGACCAAGTCACAAGGTTATTCCAGCACCAGCCAGAGGATGGCAAGGAGGTGCAGCAGACTGTGAAGACTAGCTCTGTGCTCAGGATGATGATTCCACACCTTTGAGCATCACTTTCCCCCCTAAAATAGAGAAAATAACAAGTAGCTCTCATACTATTGTTAGATGTTAAAGAGGCATCCAGCACACGGGACCCACCCTATGTGCTATGAGTAAATTAAGGCCCTACTGTGCCTGTAACATCCTACAATTCACAGAAAATTCTATCTTTTAGCTCACGTGAACCTCATAACAAGTGTGCAAGATTTGCAAAGTAGAATCTAGCACTCCCATTTTACTGATGAGTAAACTAAGGTATAGATAGGCTGAATATCTCAATCAGAGAAAATGGCCATACTCCATACCAAGACACAGCATCTTCCTACATGTCAGCCTTCAGCACAAGAACATAAGGCAGAGCCCAGTTGGGTATCTTAGGCAGGAAAATTGCTGTGAGTTCAAAGCTAGCCTTGGCAACTTACTGAGCTCTGGACTAGCCTGGGCTACAAAGTGAAAACCTATCTCAATGGTGAACTACTAAAGACTAGAAGGGAAGGGGAAAGGGAAAGGAAAAGAAAAAAGAAGGGAAGTCAGAGGAAAGAGTAAAGGCGGGCGGGATGGAAGGAAGAAGGGTGCTAATGGATAAGCTGTCTTTACATTGGCTGTCATACTTTCCCAATCATCCACAAGCCTTCGTGTAAATTTCTGTATTAAAAATGTCCAGGATGTGAATGAATGGATGGATAGATGGATAGATGGATGGATGGATGGATAAATGGATAAATGGATAGATGGATGGATGGATGGATGGATGGATAGATGGATGGATAAATGGATAAATGGATGGATGGATGGATGGATGAATGGATGGATGGATGGATAAATGGATGGATGGATGGATGGATGAATAGATAAATGGATGGATGGATGGATGGGTTACTTGGTGAATTAATATTCTATCGAAAGCATGATTCACAACAGTACCTAGGAATTTCATCTGGGCTGAGGCTCTCACAGGCCTTCTTAGCGTGTAACTTTTTCCCTCCCCTGGAGACATGTGTCAGAGGCCTGGCACTAGGCACATGCCCACCACCAGCTCTTCCTCTGCCAGCCTGTCCAGTCTACGTACTGGTTTCTGCAGTTTCGTACTCGCTGTCTCTGAGAAGCTCAAAGATGTCCACTTCGACCTTGGCCTTTCCCAGCCTCTCTGGTGCGCGGTTGATGCGATTCTTGGCCAGGGTGATGGAGAGACGTTCACCTCTGCTGCACTCCATGGGGTCATCCAAGATAGCAGCTGTGGGCAGGTAACCATATGGAAACAGTTGGTATGCCACCTACCACCATTGCCCATCACCCTTCTCCACCTGCCCACACTGCCACCTTCCTTTTTCAGGCAGCTTTCCAAATCCCTCTCCACCTCGACATCCACAGAACTCTCCAAAATGAGTTCTCTGCACATCCCATCTATGAGGCTTAAGCTCTGGAGGAACAATGCAGTACCATAACTGACCACCAGGGGTCCTACTTGTCTGAGGTCCGTGGTGCTAAGTACCAAAATACCCTCAGAGACGTGGACACAGAAAGGCACGTGCTCACTACCCTTTTGCAAATGGAATTCTAAGTCTACAAGGAACTCCCTGAGGAAAGAGAAGGCTATGCATTTGTGAGGGACAGCTGTGGGAGCAGGGAAGCAGCTGCAGAGTACTGTGGAGTGCTCACACTCCAGTCTCTGGTTCCCAAGAGCCATGTGTCCCTAGTGAGCTATGACACTTCTCTGAATAACTTTTCTTCACTGAGCTTTGGAATAGTAAAGACAAACTCAGTGGTTAGTGGAGGAACTCAGTTCGGGTAATGGCTGTCAGGAACCCATCATCTGGACTTAACCAGTATGGATGACTTGGAGAAGCCCAGCCTCAGGATGTAATGTGAAGGGATTCACAGAGAATTGGGCTATAACCCCAGCTCCATTCATAGTAGCTAATAGATCTGTTTCCTTACTTGAAAAACGAGGAGAAAAGCTACTTGTTAACCTACTGTGAGAAGTACATGAAATGGGACATACTCAGTGCCATCTTGCATCTAGTAGGCACTCAATAGTGCTGGCCTTTGAGATTCTTACTTCCTGGGGAGCTGAAGACTGATGTTTACGCAAACGTAGCAGTTACTCGCAAAGACTAAAAGGGAAAATTATTCAAAATTACCTCAACAAAGGGGTGAGGAAGACACTGCCTTCTTACTGTGGTGGATTATAACTGTTTAATGAGAAGAATAGAATATTTCCACACGTGCCAACGTGCATGACCAACATTGTGCCAAGCAAAAGAAGCCAAACACAAACAACAACATGTCATCGGATGGGTGGCTCTATCAACATAAGAACATCTAGACAAAGTGAGTCCATAGAGACACTGATCGGAGGAGCAGTTTCCTAGGTTTATGAGACAACTGTGAGTGTGCTAAAAACCACGGAGCTGTGTGCTTTTGGTGGGTGAATTATGCGGGAGATGAATTTTAACCTCAGTAAAGTAATTATATAAAAAAAAAGACAATCAAATGTATCTTTCAGAGGCTGAAGAAAACACAGAGTGCACCTCAGCTGATTTCCCTGACACATGGCCCTGAGTTGCTACGTCCAGGTGAACAGGGGAAGGTATTCCTAAGTCCTTGTGTCCCCAAGTGATACAAACTTGGTGCTAGTTGGCTTTCAATCACTGTGACTCTGAGGTCATCCCTGTACCTTAATGGCCCAGGCTCCACGCTCTCAGTTTGTCCATGGCTGTCCTGTGTACAATCTCACAAAGAAAATACCAGGACACAGCAGGGAATGTGACAACGCATTTTTCCCCCGACTTGAGGATTTATTTATATGCACACTCCCAGTGAATAATGTAAACTCAATTTCACATCCACAGCATAGGTTCGAGCATGCAGAGAAGGCGAGTCCCAAGGCCCAGGCAATGAGGTGGACATATTAACTGGAAAAGCACACATGAAGTGGCCTGGCCACCTGTAGGGGTGACCAAAGAATTGTAAGTGGGAAGACTTAAGAGCCCTACCATGTCCACATTCCTTGTGAATGGGAGAACTTGGGGATGTTCTGACACCAGTTGGTGTTCATGTTATGGTCTCACTGGGCTGGTTGAGGGGACAAGACTCGGAATAAGACAGCGCTATCAGAATCAGAAAAGGAAAGAGTCACACTGTGTTACATTAGGATCACAACTCGACACCATAGGGGAGCAGTAATAGACAGAAGTGATTCCCAAGTGATGTCCCTTAAGGAACAGATGACGGACATTTCTTCTAAAAGCAGACAGGTGGTGTGTAGCCCCATGCCAGCGGTGACTGTCACAACTTCACATCCGTTGGTTATGGAATATTGATTCCAAATAAGACTTGATACTGAGAAACAAACTCTACAGTGAAAATTACGCAGCAACAAGTAGGCTGGCCTCAGAGCATGGGAAAGAGATCTAGAACAGAAACTGGCAATCCAGCAGAGTCTTGCGCAGGAGACCCTGGGTCCGAGAGAGAGCTGTGCTGTGTTCTCAGAACAATACTGTGCATGCCCCAATCTCATGCTCAACTCAGCAAGACCAGTGTGTTCACACGGGACGAGGAGGAACGGGTCTGACGAATCTGGTGACTTGCCCGAGTTTTCAGAACCAGCGATCAATGGAGGTGGAAGTGGTCTCAGTTTGTCTTGACCTCAGATACCCAGAGCTGTCCTTCAAGAACTTGGACAAAAGAGAGGGTGTAGCAAGCAGGGATTCTTAGTCTTCTGGGGGCTTTAAATAAAGTGTCACCAAGGCAAACCAAACCTGAGACACTAGGGATGGGCTGGATTCTGGAGTTCTAAAAACCTCCAGGCAATCTCTCTACTTCCCAGCTCCTAGCACACACCACACCCTGATGAGATTTTTCAACTAGGGGCAGCCATCCTGTTAACCATTCACATCTACTAGATATTTTATGAATTACTTGTAATAAATTAATCACTAAAATAATCTCCCTCAAAACATTGTAAGACTTAGATCTGAAGTGTGCCCCAGAGGCTGGGTTCACTGAGAGGTACTGGAACTTCAAGAGGCAGACCGTAGTGAAGAGAAGTTAGGTCGCCGAAGGGTGACAATGATCCTAGCTGCCCCCTC
The DNA here is from genome assembly GCF_963924665.1 of Micromys minutus. Lineage (NCBI taxonomy): Eukaryota > Metazoa > Chordata > Mammalia > Rodentia > Muridae > Micromys > Micromys minutus. Next base: position 36,035,224 of record NC_137985.1, read on the forward strand.
TCTCCTCCCATCCCTTCCCCCTCCCTCCATTCTTCCCTCACTTCCTCCTTCCTTCCTGGCCACCTGAGCAAAGTGGCTTTCTCTGTCACATACTTCTACCATGACAGAGTCTCGTTGTGGTCACCAAAGCAAAAGAGCCAAGCAACCAAGAGCTGAAAGTCGCTGACACCACAGCCCAAACACATCCTTTTTCCTTTAAGTTGGTTGACCTCAAGAATAGTTTCACAGTGATGAAAAGCTAGTGCTACCTTTTGTGAACCCTTCTTGAACATGAACTTAGGAGCATCTGCCCTGGGTGTTCATGTTACAGTCTCACTGGCTTTGTCACCACTCTGTTGCTATACAAACGGCACAATTACAGCCGTGTTACGAGGGGCAGCACACAGCCATGTGTCAGCTCCACGTACAACTGCTTCCATCTCCTTTTTGAAAATGATGCATCTCGGGTGTGTGCTACCCGGTTTCATTACCTCTTTTCCAGTGCATTTTAAAAGCCCCAACCTCCAATGTGACAGTATTTGGAAGGAGTGCTTTCACAGGTTAATTGCGGTTACATGGAGTCACAAGGGTAGAGTCCTAGACTCATAGAATCAGTGTCCCTCTCAGAAGAGAGAGCAGGAAGCTCAGCCGCTTGCTCTCTACTATAGGGAGACACAGTGAAAAGATGACCCGACCTTCTAGTATAACCAGGAAGAGGTGCCTCACTAGGAATGACTTGTCCAGCTCCGTAACCTCAGGCATCCCAGAAAACACTGAGAAATAAAAGTTCTATTTTTAAGCCACTCATTTTGCAATCTTACTGAATTACATCCTACGCTGATTAAGACAACATGTTCATAAAAACTGGGATGTGCAGGTCCCACACCAACCGTGTCATACACTGTACACACAATACCCTGAGCCCCATCTAATGTGCTGAGTCAGGAGAACAATGGAAGGCAGATGAGAAAAATGTGGGAATCTGATGCTGAACCCTCTTCTTTCTTTCCCCATGAAGCCCTCAGGTGTATTAGACAACCCCATTCCCTGTGCCTGTTATAGGCTATCCTGAGCCCCACATTTCACTAAGATTTTGGTTCTTGACAGCGATTAATTACTGACAGGGAAGAGGCTTGACTAGGTTTTGTGTTGGCATCAGACATATTGGAACCAGGATAATTAGCTTGAAAATAGGGACTAAATTCTAGCGCTATGAATGTCAAACAAAAGGCGGGGACTCAGGCTCCCCCATGGTGCTGAAGGAACATATCCCCAATAGGCAGTCACCAAACAGCACACTTGTTCTTCAGCTGTCCCAGGAGAGGATCCAGATGGATGGAAGAGAGCAGTGTGCTCAAGACTTAATGTGTAGCGGATGCTCCTGGACCACACTGGGTCCCTCAGGTCCAGCTGCTGGGCTAGGCCAGAATGTTCGGAGTTCCCAGCTGCTGCCAAATGAGGTACAGTATGATCCAGCACATCCTGTGGCCCTGGAGACTGTTCTGTGCAGGAGTCAACTAGTAGCCACAGTGAGGCTGAGAGGCCTGGGCAGCAGCAAGGGGAGGGTTGTCACAAATAGGGACTATCGTCTGACATTTTATCTAACCGTGAAGACCCAGTAGTGCCCACCACTTCTCTGGCCTGTCAGGATTTGGTGCACCTTCTTTATGTCAAAATAGCCTTTGCATTCACATAGAGCCTCTCGCTCAAGCCCCAAGCATCATGTTCTCTGCTGAGCTCTCTCCCCATCTGGGGTCTGAGGCCCTTGATGATGGAAAGGCAGCCCTGTGACAGTGCTCATCATATATCTCAAACTCCTCATAGTCCCCTATCATCCCTATGTCGGTTGGTGGGCCTGGCTCTGCCTACTGTAGCACTGGTTAGCTCAGCACTAGGAAGTGTGAGCAGGCCTGTGCAGAAGTAAATGTATAGCTCTGAGTTGCTTTATGGTCGTCCCAAAGCATTGGGAATCGCCTTTGGTCATGCTAAGCAGCATCTTCATCGCTGGAGCAGTTTGCCCACCTAGGCTGTTCTTTCCCACTCCTTTCCCTATCGACTCATCTCCCTGAAGGCCCTCTCTGACTTCTAGGTTCCAGTGCTCTCTTTCATAGATTGCCTGAGAACCCAAACAGCTCCCTAGCCCACTGGCAGGGATTTGGCTGCCCCCCTGAGCCTCTGTGTGTCTTCAGCCATTCATGCCTTAAATGCCCAGATAATCCTTCCTGCCTGCCTGCTTGCTTTCCCAGAGTGCTCATCCCAATTGTGCTCCCTTTGAGCTCTATGAATTCCTCCTGCTGCCTGTCTGTGGCCTCTCTTCTTTATCCTAGTCAGCCCCTTTGGGGAAGAGGTTGGCAGAGCCTGACGCATCTTTGTAAATGGATGACTCTGGGCAGGCAGTGCTCAGGACTGAGCGGCTACCGAGTGCTTAAATAGTGCATGATCACGTGACTCTTCATCCTCTTCAGCAATTGCAGCAAACATTGGTGATGTGGCAACATCAGGTAGCACCAAGATCCGAGGCAGCTCCTGTGCATGCACACGCACGGCAGAGGACCCACTGCCACCTCTACTGGGTGTCATCCCTCCAGGGATGGCAGCATCCTGTTCTCTGTTCACCTGTGGGAACTGGAGCAGGGCTTGCCTTCCCTCTGTACATTACTGAATGCTCGGGAGTGACCCCTCAAGTGTGGGTGCCAGCTACCTTAATCTCTAAGCTCCACCAGAGGCCTGCTACAGAAGATTCTAGGCACCTCTATCTCAATCGCTCTCCGCTCTAAGGAGGGAATAAAGAAGTTTTACTGCTGAGCCTTTATAGGTCATATCTATAACACTGCCAATGGCTGTTTGGACCAACCCATTATGGCCCTGTGCTAACAAGAAAGAGAGACGAGTCCAGCCCTGGGGAATTGGTTACCTTTCCTTCCCAGAGGCTTGCTCATAGCTCTGAGCTCCCAGATATGGTGATCGTCCTGCCCCGTGTCTGTCATGAGCTCTGTTCTCTTACTGCCCTCCATTTCCTTGTTCCCACTCATCTCTTCCATGGAAGGAAGTCTCCCTCCACATGAGCTGTTGTACCTTTATCTTCACCTGGATCCCCTTTTCCAGGACAGCCTCCATCCCCACTCCCTGCCTTCCTCCCCAACACTCTACCTGCCTCAGTGAACTCTCTTTTGTCCTGCCATCAGCTTCTTCTGGATGAGCTTGTCTCTCTGTGCTCAGGCAGCGTCAAAGCCCAAACAGGCAGAACTTCCTGTGACCAGATGGGCCATGGGCCACACTGGCCCTGGAGCCAAAAAGAACAAGCTCCTGGTTTGGTAAGTGTAAAGCCAAAAAAAAAAAAAAAAAAAAAAAAAAAAAAAAAAAAAAAAATTACAGCCAATACTCAGTATCGTGCAGGACGACTTTTAATGCCTGCAGGGAGGTGAACACAGCCCCCCCCAAGATACTTTACAATACTGACCACCTCACCCGCAGTGTAAGCCAGGCTTATTGAATATGATTCCTCAGTTTGCTGACTTCAGCCCAAAGCCCCCCAATCCACTCACTACTAGCCACCTTCTGCCTCCCGACTTCATTCAGACTGCACACAATGCCAGTGCCAACAGGCATCACTGCAAAATCAGGGGGGCACTTCTGATCCCTTGTCTAATTACATCATGGCCGGCATTGTTGTTTATGATCACCAGGTGCTGCTCTGAGAACATCAAATATATGATCTCATTTAATCCCCATGCAATGTGCACTTTATTATTCTGTTTTAGAATGAGATAAGTGAGAAATGGCAGAGGTTAGGCAACTTGCCCAAGATTGCCTAGCTCATAGTTGCACCTGGGGCCTGGGTCCATTTGTGGGAGTGCCTTGCCTATTCCTGAGCTAGGGTTCTTTGAAGCCAAGCCCTACTCCCACTTTCTCAATAAGGCCCCCGACTTCATTGGCTCCCAGGAAGCTGTTCTCCAAAGACTCTACTAATTTTCTGGCCATTCCTGCAGGTACCCTCTGCTCCTGCCATCTTTTAATATGGGTGAATCCCCAGGGTCTCTGCAAAGCCCCTTTTCTGCCTTGTTTACAGGAGTTTCCTAAGCTTTGGATCTCATTTCCAGCCACTTCCCTTGGGGAAGAAAGATGTGAATACAACAATCTGTTGGCACCTCAGGTAAATGTCTAAAAAGCATCTCAAACATATCAAGATCCAAACTAGGAGGTTGGCTAAATTGCTCAGTGGGCAAAGCTCTTGATACACAAGCCTGAGAACCGAGTTTGATCAGAAAATCCACATATCTTTCTATTTTTGTAATAAGAGACCATAGCTGAGGCAACTTATAAAAGAGTTTAATTTGGCTTATGATTCCAGGGTGTTAGAGTTTATAATGGTAGAGGGAAGTTTGGAGCAACCTCTGGGAGCTTTCTTACATCGTGATTCACAGGTAGATGGTGAAGATAACACTGAGAATGGCACTGTTATTCTGAAACTTCTAAGCACAGCCATTGACTCCTCTATCAAGGTAACATCTCCTAATCCTTCCCAAACAGTTCCACTAACAACCAAGTATTCAAACACATTAATATATAAGGTCATTGTCATTCAAACCACCACACCACCTAAAAGAAGAAGACCAATGACAAAAAGTTGTCCTCTGACCTCCACACATATGCTGTGGCATACATATTTGTTCCTATTACACACACACACACACACACACACACAGAGAGAGAGAGAGAGAGAGAGAGAGAGAGAGAAGTTCCACCTTTACCCACTTCTCCCTCCTTCTAAAATTCCAAGCTTAGCAAAGAGCAGCATCAGCTTCCCAGATTTTCAAATCCTTGCTCAACTCCTCATGTCCAAACCACCACCCCAACCACACCTGCATCTGTCTCCTCAGTACCCCCCTTGTTGGTTCTTCTGACAATATTGTCTGCTTCCAGTTCCTTCATCCTGATTACTTGGGAGGTAGTTGCTTAGCTTGGTCTTATAGGTATATGCCTATAACACCAGCTAGACAGTATGCTGAGACAGGAAGATTAGAAGTTTGAGGCCTGAATGAGCTACAGAATGACAAAGCAAGCCTAGGTAACTTACCAAGACCCAGCCTTAAAATAAAGATGAAAACCAGAATCAAAACAGGCTTGGGGTATGCCTTAGTGAAAGAACACTAACTTGGCATATGTAATGCCCTGGGTTCCATCCATGGCATAGCTGATGAGACCTGCCACCCCCTTAGACTCTGTTTCCCTGCTTATTCCTCTCAACCTTCCACAAATAATAAAATGTTGACGTGCCTCGCGTGCACACACACACATGTGCACAAAGAAAGAGAGCTATGCATGTAAACACACATGCACGCTTGCACACAGACATGATCATGCGAGCACAAGCACCTTTGTTGCTATGTGCCTGCATTCCTCTGGTTTCCCATTTCCTATACTTTCTCACCTTTGTTTGCTGGTCCTACTCACTCAGGAAAACTCCTTGGACATCTCACCCTCCAAGAAGCCTTACCCTGAACATAGTGGCTCACCAAGCACCACAGCCACATATTTCCCAACAAGCTCTTGCCTCTTGTAATGCATTGCAACTGAGGAGTCAGCCCTTAGCTTTCCCTCATCCATCCCTTCTAACCTGGTATGTGGCACCCCATCTGGCAAGAGTATACCCCTTATAAACATTTGAGCCAAATCAACCTCAACGTGGGGCGATTCTAAGCCAACTTCTATCAAGATCATTCTTCTGCTCCATACAACTGTGGGGAAAAAAGTGATTTTGACATTGCAGAGTGAAAAACAGTACCACACCATGCTGAGTCAAAATAACCTGATCCTCACACGCTGACGGTAGATAAGAACTTCAAACTGCCACTTGCCACGTGCCAAAATGAACACAAAATGGGCTGCAGACATAAATGTAAACCACAAGACTGTGAAGCTTCTAAGAAAATCTGCATGACCTCAAGTAAGAAAAAGACTTAGGCGCAACCCATGAAGTAAAAACTCAGGAAGTTAAACTGCATCAAAGCTGCACATGTCTGCTCTTCCAAAGACACCATGAACAGAGTCACTTACACAAGCAACAACCTGGAAGAAAATTTGTGCAGAGCTGATCCTAGACAGAGGCCTCACATTCAGAAAAGGAAGATTTTCAAGACTCAGTAATAAGAAAATTATACAAATTTTAAGTAAAAAAAAAATGCAGACACTTCACAGATAATTGATAGAGGTAGATTAAAAAAAAAATCTCAGCACTAACAGTAACCCACAAAATGCAAGTTAAAACCATAATAAGATGCTACTGCAAGCCTGTTTGAATGGCTGAAATTAAAAGACTTGACTATACTAAGTTGTAGGGAGCCGTTTGTGCCGCACCCAAACATGGTGCCGGCTTCCCGCCGAGAACTCAGCAAACAGAGCTGTTGCCCAGCCAAGAGACTTAATGCGAATGCGCCACATACGTCATAGCCCGCTCTCGGGGCATACTATTGAGTTACTGGAGGGCGCACCAATAAGGTAGCGACACGAGTCTCCTGGGCATATATAAGCAGTGCTTTTCTCCCCCACGTGGAGAGATGGCAGAGAGATCCCACGTGGAGAGAGACTGGGCAGAGAGATCGCACGTGGGAGAGAGACTGGGTGAGAGGAGATCGCACGTGGGAGAGACTGCACATGAGAGGTCGCCTATACAGTAGACCCCGGTAGGGAGTCCCTGGCTCAGAGAGAAGTTTCCTGCTCAGGAAGTCCCCTGCTCAGAGTGCTGTACAATAAAGGTTGTCCGCAGAAGAATCTTGTTGTTGTTGCACGCCTGTTTCTGCCAGCGGACGTGGGCGCACAACACTAAGTGTTGGCAAAGATACCCCGGAAGTTTCATTCAACCACCATCCCTTGCTCCTGCCCTGATCTTAGTTGTAAGTATTGCTCAAAACTAGGTCTAATCTTCAGTTTTCCTGCACTTGTATACTTTCTTCATGAGGAACCTACTAGACTGAGAGTCAGCTCAGTTGGTAACACGCTTGCTTTACAAACACAATGGCCTGAGTTAGATCCCCGGCACTGTGTGACGAAGTAGGCCATGGTGGTACATGCTTGAAACCCCAGTGACAGAGACAGGCAGATCCCTGCGGCTCCCTGCTTAGCTAGCCTACCTTACTTGTTTAATTCTAGGACAGTGAGAGATTGTCTCAAAAACAAAATGAATGAGGCTTGATAAACAGCATCCAGAGTTGTTGTCTGGCCTCCACAGGCACACATACCCATGCATACACCTGAGCACAGGCAAACATGCATACACACACACAGAGAGAGATAACATTAATTCTCATATCATTTCTCAGCTATAAGCCCCCGGGTTGTTATGTACAGACTCAAAGTTCTCAACCACACATAAGGCTCTTGCTTGAGCTACCACTAAGAAATACTCCCTTAGAGCTTATTGCAAATTTTGTGTCCCAAATGGCACCCATTACCTTCACATACAATCAAGGGCTCATTCTTGCCTCTCAGGTTTAATTAATAGTGCAGCTGCCCACACACACATTCCTGGCAGAGCTGGTTTGTACTCTCCTGCGCCCTTTGTCTGCTCCATCTGCTCAATCACTGAGGTCAGCCAAGGGACCCGCTTCCCGCTGCTCTCCCTTCCTGCTATCAGCTCTCTTCTCATCCTCCTCTGACCTGCCTCAGTCTCCCTCACACAGTGTAGATCCCCTAGCCTTAAGAACCTCTGGATCTAATAAGCCTTTCCAGGATCATGTTCTACTAAATTCTACAGTCACTTGGCTGTTTCTAGATTATCCTTGCTGAACGTGAAACAGGTCATGGGACTTTGCTCTGGAGTTTTGGGGGTGTTTTTTGTTTTGCTTTTATCCAGTAGTTTCTTCTATTTGGAAAGCTCTTGGGTTTTCTGTGAACACATCCACATCTTAACTGAACTGCACCTTATACTTGCTTCCCACCCAGGGAGCCATGATGAGCTTCAGCTGAATAGATTCCCTACTTTTCGGATCTTTTCCATCCCAAAGCATTTGTGAAGTGAATCATACATTCAGTACTTCATCATGACCTTTGCAAATGACACAGGAAGTTAGTGCATTCATTCAGTTGTTCCTATATTTATTAGTTCATCAAAATCTATTAACCAACTCTCTTAATCAAGGTGATACATACATAGGGGATTGGGATGTTTCTGATTCCTAAGTGTCCAGAGAAAAACAAAGCTGAATAAGCAAATGGCTACAAGCCAACTAGGAAAGTAAAAGAATAAAATAATGTATGCTGCAGCTATTTGTGTACCAGAAAATCGCAAGCCAGAGAGGCTAGGTCTTTGATTCTCAAAGAGATCCTGGTGTCTGGAGAGAAAGTAAGTGACTATTACTATATATGGAGGCAAGACATTCTTAGGAAAATAAAGGAAAAGCAAACTCTCAGATGGGGAAACTCCAGAGAAAGATCTTTACCTAATTCATGCATGCAGAATAAGTGACTACTGACCACCTAAGTATCTATGATTACCAGACACAGAGGAGCTAGCTATGAAAGAAGTAGGTGCGCTTTTCAGAGGGGCAGAAAGGAAATGTGTCAGGTATGGATCCCTGCCCCAAGCCTGAGGAAGCCTGGGGTGCCCGGTCAGAGAGGCCTGGAAAGAGGGCAGATGAAGAATGTCCCAGCACGAAGGACCATATGAAGACTCACTAGGCGGTTGGAATGGTGCCCTACGATGCTGAGAAACAGCCCAAGGACTTTAAACAGGTCATGACATGGCAAGGTTTGCATTTCAGGGTGATTGCTCTTGTAGATATACTGGAAAGAGAGTGGAAATTTGATCTGAAAAGATCAGTCTGGGTGCTATTTTAAAAATTCAGCAGTGCGAAATGAGGCCAGAAGTGAGGGTCAGGGCAAGGAGATTGAAGACGTGTGTTAGCCTCCCCTGAGTTCAGGAGACCAAGGACAGACTTTGGGCTTACAAAGGTGAAGCAGATCTAAATGACACTGAAGAGGTGTAATCGGTTAGAATCCCTGGGGACAGGGTTATCATGACTATTTGAGTTCAGTATTGGATGAGTACTTTTGAGGGAGGGGGAGAAGGCTTGAGACCTTGGAGATGCCATGCTTGGGGAGAGTTGGGAGGAAGGCTGAAAAACAATGTTCTAACCTGAGAATTTCCCCAGGCTAGAAGTGAGATGGACCAAAATAATAAGAACCAAGGATTTCCTATGAGGCTTGGCAATTGGTAGGTCTCTGGTTACTTTAGTGGAGAGACAGGAGTGAGGCTTTTATAGTTATCAGGTGTCTGGGGACAACTGCGGGTGGGGCACGTCACACTTTGCAAGGACTCAGGAAGCTATGACAAGGACATAGAAGTAATTGGGAGGAAAGCTGACCATGGTAGAAGAAAAGGGGCCTTTTCTGACCAAGCCCTGTAAAAGGTAGACAGAACCTAGAGAGAGGTAAAGAGGCATGACGGAGATACAGTCCTCCACCAAGATGGGCATCCACAGTGCCAGCCCAAGGGCCTTTCTCTTCTTTTTGTTAACAACCCAACACCCCTGATATTAATAGGATGCATGGCAATCCAGTTCAGATAATATTTGGCTGCCTCCTCTGAGCTCAGAAGACCTGAGCTGACTTTGAGCTCACAGATGTAGATGAAGGCTACCAGGGCATTCAGATGATTCATTTGCTCTCTTCTCTTTGCTCCTGGAAGGATATGGCAGTGGAGCAACACACACAAACCACATTGCTCATCACCTCCATCCTTGAACTAGCACATACCCTAGGCTCACCTGTGCCGGAAATATACATCTACGTTTGAGTGGCTGTATCTTCAGGCTTCTGTCTTACTGTGGCTCAGTCTCTATCCCACCTACGTTTCCCAACAGGAAAAAAAAAATAAGCAAAGCCTCTGTTGGTGATCCAGTGGGCACTTTGTAAAAGGTCAAAAGAAACATATGAGATTATGAAATTAAATCACAAGTACTATAATACCAACATCCAATCAATAGAAAAATCATTGAGATGTTTTATATTCTTGTTTTCATATCTAGCGTGTGTTACACATCTCCAATCAGGACAGCTCCCCTTCAAGTGCTGAAACAGATAGCTCATGTCTGAGACTAATAAACACTGCAGCACCTTTAGTGTTTGGTGGGAGGGGAAGTCAAGACAGACAAGCAGCAAAGTTTCCCTTTTCGTGGAGGAGAAGCAATATCTTCATCTTCTGCAAGCCAGAGTGACAGGGGAGGTGGCTACAAGTGGGAGCAGAGGGCAATCGCTCTGCTAATAAATGTTTTTCTGCATCCACTTGCAATGGGGAGCATCTGGTGTGGCTCAAAGCACAGAGCAGGGCAGGTGGGTTTCAGAGCTCTCAAGAGGAACTGGGTGTTGTTAGGGGGAGGTGATGGTGTTCATGGCAACAGAGCAAAGTTGTGGGTTGGGGTCTTTCCATTGGATGGGGAAAGGAGTGTATCCCAAACATATATGTGCACAGGGTTCCACCAGCTGATAGGGGGGTGGGGATGTGGGGTATGTGTGGTAGATACTGGGACATACAGAGAACCAGGCATTGTGAAAACAAGGTGCCAGGAAGACTGGGACAGGAGGCTGTTTTCAGAGAAAGAATCTAGAGGTGTGGCTAAGTGGGAACAAGCAAAGTCTCCTACTGCCTTCCAGAGAACCAGAGGGCTGGAATCTGTCATGACAAAGTGAAACAGTGGGTGTGGAATGGGACAGAAGTCAATGAGGGGACAGGTACTGTGATTTCCATAGCTGTGGCTCCCAAGAGGGTTGGGTGCATAGGCACTAAGGATGACCAGGATGGAGTGAGGTAGGTGAGGGGAGAGGGGAGAGTCCAGAGTTTCATCTCTACCACAAGGCAGGCACAAACTGCATGGCACCTATAGCAAAAGCTACAGAACTGAGTGTTGGTGTGTTACACCAGGGAGGTTAGACACTGCAGCTGCCACTCTTGGGTAAGCAGCTGCCCCTGGAGATGGGCTGATGAAAGGGAAGCCTTCTACCCACCACAGCTGTGTGCTAAAGCACATGGGTGTGCAGGGCACGTGTATGATGGATGGGAAAGCTCAGTAGAGCGGTGGCTTTGGATGCCTGCTGACATGGTGTGGAGAGCAACTCGGAGGGGCCATGAACTGAAGTCAGAACACAGTCCAGAAGAGGCATGGAGATGAGGCTCCCGGTGGGAAACACGTAGAGCATGAAGCACCACTGGCTCCCTTGTGTCTGGACAGCCAGCTAGACAGGGAACAATGAGAGTGGAAAGCTCAGCAGCCCCCTTTGTGTCTGGCCCCAGTACAACCAAGCACTGAGCTGGACACTCATCAGGCATGGCTGCCTTTTAGATCTGTCTGACAAAAGCGTATGCCTGAACTTCATGGCACGGTTCTTTTTATCTTACACACACCCATGGCTAAGTAGAGAACACGATCCCTGGAAATTCATGAATAAATTCCCTGGCACAGGCAACAATTATATCTGCACTTAGAGCTTTCTTAATATGGCCACTTTGCAGCATTTATGGATATATCTGTTCAATATTCCTAGTCAACCTTCTTAAGCTGGTCCCCTTTTTTCTCTCCTAGTCCTTGCCACCTCCCTCTTATCTTTTTCTTTTGAGGAAGACCATCCCCATGTGTTCTTAGCCAGGGTTGCAGAGGGAGCCCCCGTCCCATCCTGTCTGGGCAGCTTCATGGGCAGCTTGTGGCTGACCCCAATAAAGGGTGTGGCAGCCTGATGCTTGAAGGGGCCACACTCTGGGCTCACTACACACAGATCCAGGATAGGGAGGAATGGGAGCTGGAGTTGCCCATTTATATTGTTTAATGGCTGCTGGTGACAGCCTTCTGGCCAAGTTGTAGGGCAGAATGGGAAGAAAGGCTGAAGGGATGTGGAGCCATGAAGGCTGCTGGGAGCTTTGATGAGTTTGGGTAGACAAGATGCCAGACAAAATTGGCCTCTTAACAGCAGAGGAAACTGAGCCCAGGCCAGCCCCCTTGACTGCAGTAATTTAATCTGGAGAGCTTATGTGGATCACCGACCTCAGTGCCAGGCACCAGGCAGGATGGGTGTAGCTGAGAACCCAAAACATGAAGACATTAAACAGCTCCAGCTGTTGCGCTCTAAGACTCATCAAAGGCTTGCAGGGAAGATAAGATGGAGGATGGGGAGTGGTGGTAGGTATCATAAGCTGTGTGCTAAGCAGATTCTGAAGGTGAGTCTTGATGGGCAGCTATCAAAGGCTTTCTCCAGAGTGCACGCATCTCTGAACGAGCGCCACTCTTCAGTGCATCCGACCTGCTGATGACACTATCCTGGTTTGAATGTGAAATGTCTCCCTCAGTCCCAAGTGTTTGAACACTCAGTCCCCAATGGTGGTGCTATATGGAGGTTTGCAGAGCCTTTAGAAGTGAAGCTGGAGGAGGTAGAGTTACTGGAGAGCCTTAACATGTCATAGCCTGGCTTCACTTCTGGCCACTGTTCTGACTGCCAATGCAATGTGACCAGCTGTTCCTTGTTCCTGCCACCATACCCCCCCCATGATGGACTGTGTTCCCTTGGATTGTAAGCCAAAATAAACCATGTCCCCTGCCCCCTAAGTTCTCATCAGATAGTTTATAGAGCAGTGAGGTTAGTGATCAGTGCAGACTCATTAGATTATAACGCCCCTAACTCACACTCAACACCCAGAGACGCATTAAGGCACACATTTTACCCCAAGCTTTGAATAAATGCAGGCCAAGTCTACTGGGCTTGACAACATAGGACCTGCCACCTTTGATCAGAAAGGAAAAAAAAATGGGTTCCTAAAGCATTTGGCTGATATCCATCTCCCTTCCATCTTAGACATGAGCATAAGCAAGAGAAACAACCTACTGGGACAGTCTTGAGTTTGCAGAACATGGCAGGAAGATCTGAAGAGCCAGACCTTTGATTGTTTCTACCTTAACGTCATCCATCTCTTTTCCCCAGACAATCAAAGCACCAGTAACGAACTTTATCACCATCATCATCGTCATCATCATCCATTGTCATCCGCCAAGGATAGAGCCAGAAGCCACTACAGGGCAAAGCATATTTATCCAGCAGGACACTGGTATTTAGAGTCTAAGTTAGGTGCTCCCAGCAGGACAAGAATATTCATGTGCTCATTCATTCAAAAATATTCAGATAATCTGTCATTCTTTCCCTCTTGCCCTTTTCTTGAGCTGGGAGAGAAGAGATTCCTATCAACAAAATGTGTCTGACTTGTGGCTTGCACTGTAATTATGACTTCTGGTTGGAGTGATAGTTGCCATTCTATGAGACCACGTGCAACATGCAGGTTGAAAGCCTGTCCCTTCCTTCCCAGTCCCAGTGAAAATGAGACTTCAGTATCACAATGTCTTCTTAGGGGACTACAGACGATCAAACATCATTGTGGCCATCATTTCTCCAGACCCCTCCCTACACATGCCCTCCTTGAAACCAAACCACTGATTAGTCTGGCATTCATGGGCACACCAGGATATTCTGGTTAGAAACCATTTCTGTGAGGTAATGAGGAGGAGTTAGGAGATCAACTCCAAGAACCATGGCCTCCCCTTTTTATGCTAGAGCCTGGGACAGCAGTTCCAGATGAGAAAGGGCAGAGTAGGGAGAGTATTGGCCACAGCCTTGCTCTTGACCCTAACAGCACAGACTCTGTCTTCATTTCTGCATGATGTTTGCCTGATTGGACTGACTGAGTTTACACAGAAACAGTGGCTGAAAGAGATGCTCACCTGGCTATCATCAGAAGATGCACAGAAATGTAATGGAAGAAGGATTACCAACTGCAGGGGATAAAAGCCAGCCCCATCCGGATGCCATATGCCACAGAAGTAAAAAGCTAGTAAATTTAATTTAGTATAGACCATGCAATTACCCACTTTAAAAATTAAGGACCGAGACCATAAACCCACTAAATTTCAAATGTTTGTAATGGGCAGTTAAATGGGAGAGACAAAGTACAGGGGAAAGAGGAAATGGTGAGGAAATGGGGGAAAGGAGAGGAGGAGAGAGGAAGGGAAAACAGTAGAAAGAAAGCAGAAAAACGCAGGATCAAAAAGAAGAAGACTGAGATGGGGGAAGAAGATTGAGAAACAGCTCAGTGAAAGCACGTTTTATCTCAGAGGAGCTGCCACTCCGTGTCCATGAATTCTGTTGCCAAAAGGACCTAAAGTCACCTCTGTAGGCACAGATCATGGCAAAGGCCTTTCCCATGACTAGAAAACATTTGTTTTGTTTGTTTCTTTCCTCCAGTTATCAATGGTTTAGAGCGCCAGCTGTATTGACCTCAGCACTGCTGGTACTTGGAGGCTGTTCTGAGCATCCTTGAAGGTTTAATAGCACTGCTGGCCCCTATCCACTAGATGACACAGCACCCTCCCTTGCTAGGACAACTAAAACTGCTGCCTGATATTGCCCAATTCTCCTTTGAGTTGAGTAAGAGACAGCTACTTTCCCCAGTTGCAAGGCAATGGTTTGGACCATTATTACTTTACAATCTAACTCTTGCCTTCAGCAACTGTCCCTCTGTCCCTCACTCAAAGCCACAGGAGGACTCTCCCCACAAGGCATATCTTTGATAGTGTCACTTCACTATTCAGAACTGATTCAAAGCCTTTGGGTGTCCAGAAAATGAAAAATAATAACCCCAGTTACCCACCGTGCACCACACTTTGTTCTGAGCATCAGGAATGGGGCTAGGAACTCTGCGACCCAGATGCAAAGGGAGGCGGACGAGAACAGTGCAAATGAAAAACACACAGCAACAAGAAATAGAAAAAGAGGAGAGTGGGCAAGTCCGAGCAAACCAGGAGTGGGGGTTGGGGTGAGTTCCCTCTACCTACACTACATCTGAGCCAGGACAGGACTAATGCAGAGGAAGAAACAATGGCCAGAGACAAAGAACACTGAAGTTGAAGGGAGGCAGTAAGAAAGAGCTCCTATGGAGGGCCTGGGCCAGCATCTGGGATATAGTGACCAAGAAATCCACTGTAGAGGGAGCAGTGAGCCACAGGTGGCCATATGTTTCTGTGGTGTGGCAGGAAGCTTAAGGTTCTCCTAGTCCTGATGGCCAGACACTGGGGTTTGAAAACGATTGGAGGCCAAAAGGAACTAAAGTGTTTTTGTTGGTGGTGGTAGTGGTTGGTTGGTTTGGGGGTTCTTTGTTTGGTTTTTGTTTGGTTTAGGTGGTTTTTTGTTGTTCTGTGTGGGTTTTTTGTTGTTGTTGCTGTTTTGTGGAACTTCCCCCGCCCCCCGTTTGAGGTTTGTTTGTTTGTTTGATTGATTGGCTTTGTTTTGTTTTGTTGTTGAGACTGGATTCCTCTGCATATCCCTGGCTGTGCTGTAACTCACTATTTGAACCATGCTGGCCTGGAACTCATAAAGATCCACCTGTCTCTACCTTCCAAGCGCAGGCGTTAAAGGTATGCGCCACCACACTTGACCCACCGGAGATTCTAAACATAACCCCACTCCCCAGCCTGACTCTAGAATCCACAGCCAGTCCCTCAACAGCTCATCTTAGTTAGCTTGTGCACCTCTCTAGCTTAAAAATGTACCCAGAAGTCCCCATGAGACCTGTAAGACACAGGTTAGCCAGTCCCTGGCTCTCCTGGGTGACCAAGTAGTGGTCTGGAGTGGTACCCAACAGCACTCATATGTCACAAGTTTCCAGGAACTGCTGACACTGCTAATCCAGAGAGCACGTTTGAAGCAACCCACTAATGAGTACTGGCTGTGTCCTCAGTCATGTTGCTGCCACCACACCAGCCCACCTGTGTTTAAAATCCCAGCCACTTGTCAACCTTGGACACATGGATGAATCCCCTGTGAGCATCACATCAGTTAGCATTACCAATGCATTGCCATCTTCTGACCTGTTGTGTATGCTTG
Organism: Micromys minutus; assembly: GCF_963924665.1. Classification (NCBI taxonomy): domain Eukaryota; kingdom Metazoa; phylum Chordata; class Mammalia; order Rodentia; family Muridae; genus Micromys; species Micromys minutus. Next base: position 36,051,115 of record NC_137985.1, read on the forward strand.
AATGGGAGCTTCAGGTGCACTTCTAAACCAAGACTTCTAACCCATACCCTACCCTAACAAATCTGCTAAAACTCCCTCTTTCCTGTTTTGAATGCGTGGAGACACCCATAATGAATGACTAACATTGCATCTTTGTCTCCTACCCACCCAAATATCTATTCTAAACCCCTCAGAATAGTCAAATCAAAGCCAACAAACAAAATCTGGAAAGGTGCTGGGGAAATGATTCAGTCAATAAAGTGCCTACTGCACATGAGGACCTGAGTCCAATCTTCTAGGAGCCATATTAAAAAGAAAAGTCAACCATGAAAGCATACAGCTGTAGTCCCAGCACCAGGGAGGTGGTGGCAGATAGATCCCTGAAGCCTGATTGCCAGCCAGTCTAGTTGAATCAGCAAGCTCCAGGTTCAATAAAAGACGCCACATCCCATCTCCAAAAAGCAAGGCAGAAAGTATTTGATAAAACACCCAACACTGACATCTGGATTACATACATGTACATACATATGTATGCACATACATCTCACATATATACATACATACATATATACACACATTTCTTAAAGCTAGATGGATAAGGTGTGCTGTTAAGGAGGTAGAGAAAATAGAACACTTGCGTAAGTGTTCTGCCGGGAGAAATGTAAAATGGTACAAGTACTATAAAAAAATATATCAAATTTCCTCAAAAAATTAAAATGCAATTTCCATATTTGATTATAGAGTTAAATGTCAACTTGGCAGAATCTAGAGTCACCTGGAAGATAGGCCTTTGGGTATACTGTAGGGGATTACTATTTGATTGCACAAATTGAGGTAGGAAGAGCTAACCACTGTGGGTGGCACCATTCCCTAACCAGTATCCTGTTACTGTGGAAAGTGGAAAGTGGGAGGTGAACAGCAGTATACATCCATTGCTCTATATCCCTGAGTATGGATGGGATGTGACCAGCAGTTTTAATTCCTGTTACCTTGACTTCTCTGACAGGATGGACTGTGTGACTGTTGAAACATAAGCCAGGATAAACCTTTTCTCCCTTCATGCTTTTGTTGGAGTATTTTAACATAAAAATACGAGATAAAACTGAGATACCATATGACCCAGCATATTTCAGAGTCTATTTCCATTGAAAGCAGAGTCTCAAACTGATACTTGTGCATCCATGCTTACCCATGCCTCTTTATTAGAGAAAGAATCAACTCTCGAGTCCACCCTGGATGAATGGATAAAGGTATATTCAAACAATGAAATGTTCCCCTACCTTGCACAGGAAGAAAAGCCTGCTATATGCTGAGAAAAGGGTGAACCTTGAGATCACTGTGCTAAGTGAAATGAACCAGTCTCAAGGTGACAAACCATATGTGTCCCACTTAGATGAGGTGCATAGAGCACTTGAATTCTGGAGGCAGAAATCATTATGGTGGATGTCACAGGCTTGGGGGTGGGGCAATGGGTAGTTATTCTGCAATAATAAATATTTTCAGTTTTGCGAGATAAAACAGGTTCCAGAGGCATACGATGGGGATGGCAGCACAAAGCCCTGAAGGTATTCATCCCTGATGAACCATACACTAAGAAATGATTAAGATGAGGACTCCAGAGATGGCTTAGTTGGTAAAGTACTTGCTTTGCAGGCATGAGGACAAGAACTTAACCCCTAAAATACAAAGTTAAAAATGCTGGGTGTAGTGGCACACAATTGTAATTACTGGGTGGGTAGAAACCGGCAGCTCTCTGGGACTCACTATCAAGCCTAGCTTACTTGGTGAGCTACAGGATAATGACATACCTTGTCTCAAAAGAACATGAATTGCATTCCTGAAGATAACATCCAAGGTTATCCTCAGGCCTCTACATACACACACACACACACACACACACACACACACATACACACACAAACACACACACACACATATGTTCACACACAGTCATTCACAAAAGATCAAATTTCATCAGAATCAAAGATGAAATCTAAAGGAATAAATGAGAATATTAAAAATGATCAAATGCTCGAGGTGGCAAGTTTTATGCAGTGCGTATCTTATCACAGGCACTTCATAGTTTACAGAGTACTTCGCAGAACTCACCTCATTTGCTTCTTTACGTAATCCACAATGCAGAGGTAAAATGGTATAATTACTAGTTTTCTAGATCAGAAACTCAGAAAGACTAAGTCAACTCAAGGGCAACAGAGGCTAAGATCAGATTAAAAATAGGAGCCAAGTCCTTTGCTGCACCAATGCTCAGCCCAGAGCATCACATCACAGGGTTCTGTAGAGTGGACCACCTTTTGTGTGCTAGCCTGCCTGGAGAAAGACACAGCGAGAGTGATGGCACAGAGGGCTATTCCCGTCTCATGCCCTGGGGAAGAAGGAAAGCCAACCTCTGCCTTTTGTATGGGGTATCATTTTACAGATGTGGGGTGGCTAGAGCCCTGAGCCATCTAACCAGTTTTACACACGAAACAAAACATCACTCTCTCCATCAGCGTGGCTGCTGTGGCTTCTGGTGGGAGATGCAGCCTTTTCTCAGGGATGGTGTAGACACTGCCAACACATGGCACTTGTGTCCCTAGGTCTAAGCTACCACCAGTCAGTTGATTGCTTGCCCAGATCACTGTCTTCCTCCTCCTCATCCCTGTCAGGAAACTTGCAATGGGAAGGAGACACTGTCTGGCAATGTCCTCCTCTCAAAGGACTCAGAAGGCAGCTGTATGCTGGCCTATACCTGGCCAGTTGGATCTACCTCAGGTTCTTGGGTTTTACGGGTATAACCTATAGAAGCTTTCCTTTCCCTTTGCCTGACCTCCTATGTCCCACCAGCTTGTCCCTCTTTTGGGTCTCTGCACTCACATCTCCATGGTATGTTTCATGGGACATGGGAGAACTTTATGGGGGTAATTATTCCTTTTTCAAGGTCCTTTCCTTTCCTTCCTTCATCAAGGAACTCAGGGTTAAGGGCATGGTGTAGGTCTTCTACCAATCCAGCATTCCCTGAGCAGTAAAGGTGAGTCACGTGTAGTCCAGGGCAGGTCCCTCCAAAGGGACTGCTGTCCAGAGTCTCCAGGGCACCCTGAGGAAGGGGATACTGGAGATGTACACTCAAGAGTCTATAAGGAATCCACTCCCCCGTGACCATTTGGATTCACATGACACCTTATATCGCTTCTAGATCAGCTTTTTCTCCATTCCTGCATCCTTAGAGTCTGGCGCCTGTGGCTGACTGAGCCAACAAAGACATCTGCATCTGCAGCCTTCCCAGCTTTGAGAATGTAGAGGGAACTGAGGTCCCACTGATTTAAAGCAGAGGCTCATCGACCCCTGTGTCATGAACTTGGCAGCAAATGTGGCTCCAGCCCCTGATTCTCTATCAAAATCTATCACCTAGTGACTGTCGTGTCTTAGCATCTGGAACTGGTTAAGTCTACCAAATGTTAACAACCACCCCCCCATGAACCTGACAGTAATGAGACAGACTTTTTCTTTATCATTAAAGCTGGCAGATCCAAAAGGTAATTTAGTGTTAGGAAAGTCCAATGTTAAGACTTTATGTCGGGGGATGCATTGCCAAATGCAGCCTAATAACAGCATCATTAAACACAGACTGGAGTCTTTATTTAAATTCACTTTCATTTCTCCCTGCCTATAAAATGTAGGGATATATAGAGAGTGGGTATTTAATCCTCAAAACAAATTTCTCTGCTCTTATTTCTTCTTTAGCCGTCTTGGTGCCTCTGGAAGTTCACTGGGTGCCCAAGCCTGCCTGGCTCCAACATATCTCAACCCTGGCACATCAAAAGAATACTCATCCTTCATGGGCACGTGCCAAAGCTGTTCTACGTAGCAGGAGGAAGAGCATACAAAGCTGATGTCCTCAGGCTTCCTGCCAAATTTGGATGGAAATGAGAGAGATTTTGATCACGTACCATATATGACGTTCAGGTCTACAATGGGCAACCACACAAAGGATATGTATGAGATGATAAAAACAGAGAAAATTTCCCATTGCTGAGTAATATTACCCTCGTGACATCATGGCACACCACATTAGTCACGTGAGCATGGCGATTCAGGGGCCAGCAAACGTGGTTAACGCTCTGCCAGAGATAAGAAAGTACAGCTTCTACAACTATAGAATGTGCCTAAGAGAGGGTGTGGTAATGAATGGCTGTTTTCCTAGTTTACATAATTACTACGCCGCGCCCTGTATAATTATTTTACAGGGCTTGCATCTACTCATGCTGGAAAGAGGGTTTACTGTAAAACAGTGTGCCAAGTGGCACTGGAAACAACCCCATACATTTGGTGTTTACCGTGTCTCCTGACTGCAGTGTTTTCTATCGTGATTGACTTAACCGTATGTTGTTCTGTTCACTATGGCCCTAGGAGCAACAGACTACATTAGTAATATGTACACACCATATGGCCTACAAATGTATACATAGGTATGCATGCATTTATATATAACCTTAGTGGCATAGGTTGTATGAGGTGATACACACCAGTAATCCCAGTACTGGAGAGGTTATGGCAGGAAGGGTTCAAATTCAATACCAGTCTGAGCAACATAGTAAGATCCTGTCTCAAATTTAAAAAAAAAAAAAAAAAATGACAGGAAGAAATAAAAGGGAGGCAGTTAGAGTATGGCCAACTTGTAGAGCTACTTAAAACTGCCTAAGGCTCTAGGTGTTATCTCTGACAATGCAAAGGTAAGTAAATAATCTAGATAGAAAGCATCTCTCTCTCTCCTCCCCTCCCCCCACTGTGTGCATAATACACTCTGTGATGTTAGCACACGGTCACCCCGTAACACATGTCCCAGAATGTATCTCCAGCACCAGTGACACCTGAATGCAACTACACCGTGCTGGGCTTAAAACATTCTCCTCAGCTCCCAGTTCAATGCCTTCCCTGTGGCCTCTGTTCCATGCTCCCTCAGGAGCAAAATTTCCCCAAGTCTAATAAAGGAACCCCACCAGCCAGGATGGTCTCTTCTTCCTAACCCTCTTCAACCTTGTGTGCACCTGCAGCCCCTATCACAGGCCGCTTCTCTGGTTTCCTGTTGCTCTACACTGGCATTTTGTCCACCACTGTCCCTGGAGCCCAGCACAGAGCATGGCACCCAGGACACGCTCAGGAATCCAGCCTGCATGGGGAATGATATGGTGTTGCTGAGAGAGAGGCTCGGAACTCTAGGGTACAGAGATTCTCACAGAGGAGATGGCTAAACTAGGCCATGACATAGAAACCTACTGGCTGGAGACAGAGAACAGGAGGTGTAGGGCACAGAGGAATCAAAGTCCATGGAGCTGGGATCTGAGGCAGCTGGAGAGATGGGCAGAAGCGAGGCTGCGGGTATTTATGGGAACTTGAGCTCTGTGTCAGAGGCAAGGCAGAGAAGTCCAACAGTGTTGCTGGGTGAGGCAGCAGAAAAGGCCTCCCGATGAACGGTCCAGTTCCCCACACAGGTCTTGACAGGTCTGAGGACTGACTTGTCCCTGAGAAGGTCCCCGTGATCACTGCCTCCTGTATCTCTACCCGGGAATGGCAGCTCTGACCCAGGGCTCATGATGCAGGTAGTGGAAATCTGGCTTCTAGAGCTGCAGCTTCCATCTTAGGGTTTCCTGCATCCCACTCCGGGAAAGGAAGATCCCCCAAGGGAAAAGCCCAATGGAAAGACCCACACAGTCAGGCAGCGAGGCCTCTAGCTGACAGCCAATGATATATCAAGGCCTGCTTAAAGTCCTCAGACAGGAGCTTAAGAGTGGAGGCCTCAGCCCCAGCCCCAGCCCCAGCCCCGCCCATCCCTCCGCCCCACCCTCTCAGCCCACCCCACCCACTCTGCCCTGCCCCGCCCAGTCCCGCTCAGCCCGCCCCGCCCCGCCCCGCCCTGCCCCGTCCAGCCCCGCTCAGCCCCCATCCCTAGCCCCACCCCTAGCCCCAGTCCTAGCCCCAGCCCTAGCCCCAGCCCCAGCCCCAGTGAGCTCTGTACTGGCTACAGCCTCAGATCACCTTTGACTGGAGCCCTGCAATCCAGCCTGAGCCAGAAACAGCCCAAGAAACATCTCCAGAGTCCACAGGTCGGAAAAGAAAGGAGACAATACACAGATACACAGTTGTCACTCTAAGCTGCTAAATCTGAGAAAAATGTGTTACATAGTGAGAAGTCACTAGGACAGCCTTTTTTTTTTTCCTCCAAAAGCATGGAGTGACTTCTGCCTGAGTGGCAGAGATTGGATAGAGATGGGGACAATTGCTTTGATGAAGGCTTCTCCTCAGGGGAACCTAGTAAGGTTTGGCAAAGAAAAAAGATGGGGCCTCCAACTCCTTCATTTCGAAGGAAGATCTGGATTCCAGCTTCAGCCAGAGAGTGAGACAGTCTCTATCTCTCCAGCTCTGTTCACACACCTGCTGTGTGCCCCAGTCCCAGGAGTATAGTAGGGATGGAGGCCTGCCCTGTTTTACTGCCTCCTGTGCACGGAACTCACAGGCTAGCCAAGAGCTGCTGAGTCTGCCCAACAATAATAGAGAGCAGATGTTCCATGGAAGGTTTATCTCCTGTTGGCACAGTGCTCAGAGGTTGACCTTTCTCTGTCACGTTTAGTAAATGTTATTAACACTCTTAAGAGGGCCTTGGGTGCACAGGTTCTCAGTCAAAATGAGAGATGCCTTCATCGGAATGTCTCCTGACATGCCATTGCAGCCTGCCAGGAGAATCTCTAAGGAAAAAACCAATGGCAAAGGAGGGCAGAGGCTGAGCCAAGTGTTGATAAAAGTACCCTGCGAACACCCCGAGATGTGGCATGATGTGGGCAGAGAAGGCAGACGGGCTGGGGAGCCAGATATTGCTGAGTTCATTCCAGTGTCAGCTTTATCATTTTGTTCTGCCCCTGGGCAAGTCGCTTCATTTCTCTGAATAAACACAGTTTTCGCCAACATTGTCTTCAGGTGTAAATCAGAGGCTGCCCGGGTCGGGAATGTAGCAGGTACCCAGTACTTCGGGGATGAAAAGTAAAGGGGTCGACCCCCATCATCCTGATCAGTACATTTGGAAGTCCTTTTCTCTTTGTCCCATCTTTGTAGGGAGCACCCTGAACAGTACTCGAATAACAGCTTGACTGGTATCTTAGACACTTTACAAAGTACCTCCAAAGTGACCATGCTATTAGCTACGAAGACAACCTTGTGAGCTCTGAAGGACAGAGGCGGAAGGCCTTAGTCTACCCAAGTCACATGGATGTGAAAGAGAAGAGTCAGGAATTGGAGCCTGGCCAAGCCTCAGGCTTCATGCTATCCCACCTCAGCTGGGCCTCTCAGGTAGGTTATTCTCCTCTGTCAGTCACCTTCTGTCTGCTTGAAGGGGCCTCTTGAATGGTCTGTGTTGTGATTTCTTAACTGATCACATGCTGAGAAAGCTGGCGTTCATGAGGGACAGAGGGGCTCTTCTGAACGCTCAAGTCAGACCTCTGTTCCTCCTACGCCTGCTTCCTCGAGCAGACCATCTCCTTTTCTCGCCTACAAAAGTGGTGTGTTTAAGAGGCATGTGGGCACTGATCTGTGGTGGCAAATGCCTTTAAGCCCAGCACTTGAGAGGCAGAGGCAGGAGGATCTATGTGAGTCTGAGAGCAGCTTGCTCTACAGAGCAAGTTCTAGGACAGTCAAGGCAACACAGAGAAAGCCTGTCTCAAAAAAAGAAGAAGAAGCAGAAGAAGAAGCAGAAGAAGAAGAAAAAGAAGAAGAAGAAGAAGAAGAAGAAAAAGAAGAAGAAGAAGAAGAAGAAGAAGAAGAAGAAGAAGAAGAAGAAGAAGAAGAAGAAGAAGAAGAAGAAGAAGAAGGGAAGGGAAGAAGGGGGTAGAGGGAGGGAAGGAGGGAGGGAAGGAGGAAGGATGGAAGGAAAGGAGGCATTCAAGAGTCTCAGCTTGAATCTGATCCCCAAAGAAAAGATACAATGGCTTCCCATGTGCATCTCTCAAAAGAATGGATTTAGGCTCCAAAAATGATGCCAGGCCCACAGTGAGACATCTTCCAGTTTCCATGCAATAAAAACATCCACACTCCTTTCTCTTTCAAAACTTGGGATCTTTAAAATGGAATTTCTACCCCCATTTTACTCATGGCTGCATATGGATAAAAACTCTATAACCACTGAGGCTATCTTATCTTGAGCCCTGTGTTAGTTAAGTCTGTGTGTTTTCTTCCCTTTGTTTCGTGGTTTTCTCCCATTCAAGTATTAACCAGGCCTGGCCACACTTAGCTTCCAAGCCTAAGATCTGCTTGTTCTGAGCGGAATGGCCAGGCATGCTGCCATTATTGTCCAAACTGCAAGACTATCACAGACCCAGTAAAGACGAAATTGATTATTTCCCGTTTGTTCAAACTGTGAACAAATCCTTTTTTTTTTTTGTTTTTGTTTATTGTTTGTTGCCATTTACTGTTTAATTGGATTTGGAAAACAGAGAGACTGGAGTATAAACCTGAGTGCCTGTAACAGCTTGATGTACAGATTCTTCACCTATCAAGAGGTTCTGGGAACCAAGACCTCTGCATTGCTCAGCAGAGAAGTCTCAGGAGAAACAGTCTAGTCTGGAGTTTCACAGTGGTGGCTCTACCAGGCTGGGGTCCTGTGGATTGGCCTGCCTCTTGGTTTCTCTGAACCTTCCTCTGTGGAGCTTTCTCCAGTGGCCACGCAGTTTTCAACTTCTGTGGCTCTCCTTGACAAACATACACTCACAGACACTCACATGCACATACATACATGCTCACACACGTGCACATATATACACACATATATACACATACACACTCATGCATGTACACAATCAGACATACACATACCCATGCACAGATGTTCACATATACCTACACACACATTTTCACACAATCACACACGCATGCTCATACATATACACACATACATACACTCACACCTATACACACACTCATCACACACGTACACTCATACATACACACACACAGTCACACATACACACATGGACATTAATACAAGTACCCACACACATAGAGTTTGTCTGGATAAAGTGTATTTTCTAATAGAGTTCAGAGCGATAATTAGTGATCAAAGATGGTGGGAAGACCCTTGAGATTCCACCAAATCCATAGTTCCAAATTTATAGAGGGGCTCACTTCCCTTCTCTTGAGATCATTCTGTCCCTCAGGCCCTGGGCCTCTATAGGATGAACAGCTCCAAAAATCTCCAAAAAACCACCAGAGTGTTTCTGTTGTCCTGAACAATGGGGCCAAGGTTTGTTGAGATGCTCGAAATATCCAGTCTCCTTAGGAAACAGAAACCTGGCTACATCTTCATCCACTCCCCAATGTGCTTCACATTCTTCACGATGTCATGGCTTGAACTTCTCAACTATTGTTAAGTTCTCCTTCCTTTATTAACAAATACAACTAAAAGTCATTTATCTTCTCTCACATCTATTTCTACTTCTACAGGCATACACTCTCCCATGTACTCAAGCCTGCACACACAAATGCTTATACACATTCATGAGTGCACACACTCACATTCACATGCATGCACTCACTCATGCATGCATGCGCATGCATGCACTCTTGCATGTACACATACTCAACATACTCCCACACACATGTGCATGTACACACAAGTGCACACACACACACTTACATTCACATGCATCCACTTACACAGACAAGCTGTACCTTTAGCACTTGGCTTAGAAATGTCCTCAGCCAAATATCCACAACCTAACTCACAAGTGCTAGCTTCCAAATCACACAAGGAAGTGAGTCTGAGTCATCCTTACAGCAAGGATGACTTCCTTCTGCTGTCCATAATGTCTTCCATGCTCCTGTGATTGCAGGACTGCCTTGACCATCCCCATGGCTATGAACTCCCCTCAGAACCACTTAGCTATCTGCTAAGAAGACTGAGGCTTTCTCTGTAGTTTCTCATTTCTTTCCCTTTCCCCGGGACTAGCAGTGACAATCTCTTCACGGCGATCTAAACTTTCTCAACACCTCAAAACTCTTCAGGATTTTCCTTGTTACTCAATTCCAAAACAGTTTCTGTTCTCAGGGGAGGGGGTCTTTATTATAGAGCAACTCCCTCCTTTTTAAAGATAAATTTATAGGGAACTGATTGGCTCAGCAGTTAAGAGCATGTCTTTTTCTTGTAAAGAAGCCAAGATGTGATTCCTAGCACCCACACAGCAGCCTCCAGAGACCTGCAACTCCAGTCCCAGGGGATCTAATGCCTCTTCTGGCCTCTGCAGGTAGACACAGAGTAGGCATGCACAAGTGAGGGTAAACACTCCTATACGCACCTACATGCTTCCTTCTTGCTATGGCCTCATGTGGAACAAGGATCAAGGCGTTCTCTGGGCCTCTTTAATAAGGATGCTGATGCTATGTAGCTAAGTCTACTGAGCCAGTCACTCATTCCCCAAAGGCCTGCTCCTCACTACCATCACATAGGTGGTTCGATTCCAACAGAAACACTTTGAGGAGACCCGGAACTTAGGCCATCCACTTCTCTGAGGACAAAACCTTCCGATATACGCCTCCATAAGTAGACAGAGGACAGCAGAACACAAACAGGCTATGATAAAAACTACAAGTGAAATCCACTCCAAAGCCAAGGGTACTCCGTCAAGTCAACCGGTCTTAATAGAACAGGCCGGTGACAGACACTTGTTATGGACCGAGCGAGGTCAAAGAGGAGACAAAGCCTGATGTGACCCCGAGAAATGGCTTGTTACTAAGAGAGGGAACATGTCTGCTGAAGGGATGGCTGTAACCAGAGGCTGAACTTTGGTTGACTTCCCAGCTTGCTGAGGGTCAGCCTTCATTAACTTTGACTGCACAGCATAAACAGATGCTGGGAGCCGAGGTCATCTCATTCTGCCACTGCCCCCCAGGGAAGCTGTGTGTCGCAGGATTGGGGAAGATTTGTAGATGTTTGTTTTGCATGCCATGACTCTCCCATAAAGAAGCCTCATTCCGTTCCTTCTGCTTCCCGATGACACCCAGGGGGGCTGCAAAACTAGTCGGTGTTTCAGTGACTACTTACTGACTAGCTGACTAATTGCTGGAACTCCTTAGGGTCTAGAAAGAAAAGTGAGAGCTATCTTATCAGGAAGCCCCTGCTCAAAGGCATGGGCTTAGTGTTAACCTAGAAGAGAGAAAGGAATTCCCCAGCCACTGCCGCCATTTTCAGGGATCCGTTGAATGATAGGATATGTTAGTCAAGTTAGGTGGGAACCACAACCCTGCTTAGACAGGAAGAATGCTATCTAAGTCCACCCTGGAGACTGCAGAGATGTCAGCAGTCCCTCTGCAGACACTTGCAAGCATCTGGCTCTCAAAGGAAGATCCTGAGCTAACTTCCCATCTACCTGCCTCCTCAGCATATAGCAACAATATAGTATAGATGAAATCTTGGTTCCAGGACAGAATCCTGATTTGCCTAAGTCAGGGGTCTGCAAACTATGCTCCATGGGCCAAATCAAGCCTCTACAGGTCAGTGTGTGAAGGTGACCTGGAAGGATGTGGTCTCGGTACGGAGAGTGGCTTCATACATTTCTCTTTAAAAATACTTATTATTTTTACTTAGCTTTACATTTTCTTTATGTTGCATGCAAGTGTGCATGCTCATATGAGCATGTACGTGTGTGTGTGTGTGTGTGTGTGTGTGTGTGTGTGTGTGTGTGTGTCTATGTGTGAAAGCCATAGGTTGACATTAGGTGTCTTCCTTGATGACTCTTCCAGTTACTTTCAGAGAGAGGGTGTCTCAAAGAACCTGGAGCTCAATCAGTTCATCCAGGCTGGCTGGTCAGTGAGTTCAGATATCCATCTCCAACCGCACTGGGGTTAAAGAAATGCAGTGTTCAGCTTGTTTTGTTTCTTTCTTTTACATGGATCTCAATGTTAACACAAAAGGCTCTTTACTGACAAGGTTATAACCCTAGCCCTGCTGTTCTTTCATTTCTTAATAGCCGCAAAAAAAAAAAAAAAAAAAATCAAAAGAAGATTATTTTACAGGAAAAAAATTATCAATTTAAAATATTAATATCTATTACTAAAAGCTTACTGGGACAGAGCCACACTCATTCATTTATGCAGACTCCATAACTGCCTTGTGCCACAGTGGCAGTTGGGAGGTTGTAAAAGAGACTGTATTTTAGGCCCAGAAAGCCTAAAATATTTATAGCCTGACCCTCTATGGAAGAAGTTTGCCAAGCCCTTGTCTAAGTCAAGCAAAGATCTCATTTGCCTTCTCAGTGTTATAGGATGCTTCCTTAAGAACTCAGACTAAGTCGGTCAGAGCTAGTTGTTCCCAGGTGGCAATGATTGGTTCAGGGTGGCTAGTGATCCAAATTGTCCCACTAAGACTTGAGGGAAGAAGAGGCTGCTTATCTGGTTCTCACTCCCCTGCTAGGCTTGTCGTTCGCCCATGTTTCTAGGGAGAGCCACCTTTTAGATGAAGCTGATGTCTAGGACAATGGAGCCAAAGTAGAGAGACCCTGTTCCCACTGAGCACTTGAACAAACACTGCCACCACCTACTGCTAGACCTCGGGTCATAGAGCCCAGACCCCTTCCTTATGGTTTAAGCTGCTTTCCTCTGAATGTCTGTGATGTGGAGTCAGGAGCACCTCTTAACTCGGGCCATTTTCATGTACTATCCCCTCTGCACAGAAAGCTCTCCACTCCCCATCCCTTGACAAGCAACATTGAAACTGCAGTACCACAGGAGGCCACATGTGACTGCTAGAATGGGTTTTATACACCGTGGTTCTCGGGATTTCCTTTTGCCATACAAACCATTTATCTATTCTGTACTTACCCATGCCTCTCTTGCTAATGCCCACACGGGTCATCATAGGCAAGTCCACGTTCTGGTATGTTCTGCACTGATTCCCCAGAGCCAAAGGCAGGGCCCACCCATTAAATACAACGTTTCTCAAAGAGCATCCAAACTACCTGCAGACCTGGTTCCTGTGACATGATGTTAGGTGGGGCACTTGCTTATGGCTATTAGACCAACAAAGAAAAGGTGTGTGGTTTGTATCTCACGCCCTTCCTTGCCCACACTGCTTCTCTCTAAGAGAGACTGTATATTAGAGATATTTCCCTTTATCCCAAGCACACCAGGTCTCAGACCTATGCCATTTTGAGGAGCAAAGCTAAGCTGCTCTGTCCACTGTGGGATTTCTCAGGGACCTTGACACAGTGCTGCGTCTACAGTGGTGAGAACAGAGGAAGGCAGCGCCAGGCTCTGCTTAGGAGCCCGAAAGACAAGAGGCATGATATGTAGAGCCGCTCAAACTTATTTGCTGATGGCACCTTTTTCTCTAAGCCAAGTCTCACTAGACTCTAGAGATAAATATTTTTCTGTGAAACTTCCTGGCTTAGGGCCTCTGGGAAAAGACAAACACAGACGTAATACATTAAGAGATCTTCCAAGGTATCCAACAGAAAGCATCTAGTTTACTAATGAGCTTTGGAATCATATGTTAGGTACAGGGCCCCCTGGGTCCTTAGGATGGGGAATCAAGGCAGACAGCCAAAGAGGTGGGTGGATAGGAGGCTCACCATCCTGTCTGCTGGTCCACTCCTGCTCTTAATGTAGTTTGGGAGCAGCGAGAGTACAGAAGGTATGGAGTTGAGCAGCAAGGGATACTCCAGAAAATGGATGATAAGGGACCACCTGGAGGCCAAGGGAGCCATCCCAAGCCACATGCCCACTCCTCAGCTGAGGGCTAAGTTTGCATAGCTGGCTATGAAGATATCCTCCCAAAGAGGTGGGTGCCACAGGGGTGCCCCTTACTCTGTCCCACTCCTGTCTGCTGTCACTGAGTTCAAGTCCCCAAGCTGTCATCCCACAACCTGTAAGGAATTGGCAAAACCTTTAAAGAGGCCCAGCAGGAGCCCCCCAGAGGAAAACATAAGGCTTTCTGCTTGTTTCACATGTCCTGGATTTTTCGAGTGTGGGGTGGAGGGACCTGCCTAAGACGTCCAGAGGGAAAGAATCTCGTGGAAGCCAAGCTCTCCAATCCAGTTTCTCCTCCCAGGTAATGAGCTATGCCAACAGTTCTCCTATCATTCAGGAAGGCTGGTGGCTTCATGCCCAGAAAAGAAACCAGCATTTAAATGTAGCTTTCCTCCTTCCCAGAACCCAGGTTCTATTTTGGAAGGTAAAAAATAGAAGGTAAGGTCTGGAGGGTTGAGGTTTCGCTGCTTCGTATCTGACCCCCAGACCTCATCTACCATTTATAGTTCTGGGGGTGGACAGAGTCTCAAGAAAGAGAGATACTAGCAGTGGTCCAGCTGCCTTGGCACTCAGCATCCTTGGTGCCTTGGCAAGTTCTGCCATGTGTCACCCTCTCTGTCAAACAGGTGGGACCATGATCTAGACACAGAGATGTGTCTGAAGTGAGGAGGGGGTGGAGGTCTTGCCCCAAAGAACCAACCCAAGGAAAATAAAGATGGGATTGGCAAAAATCCCAGGCTCCTTTCAAGAGACTGTAACATCTTTCCAAATTCCCAAGGCAGGAAAATACTAGCAATGGTCCAGCTGCCTAGGCACTCAGCATCCTTGGTGCTTCGGGAAGTTCTGTCTTGTATCACCTTCCCTGTCAAACAGACGGCACCATGACCATCAGACTAAGCCCTGCCCTTTCCTGGTGGTCTTCTCCGTTTCTCCTAAGACCACTTCCTGTTATCTCTAGCCTGACTAGTGGCTCCCGGTAGCCAGAGATGTGCGTCTGATATCCTTTCAGAGCAGTCTGCGAATCCCTTACTCTACCTGGGCTAGAGGCAGCTCCACTCATGTTGCCATTGCATCTAAGACAGGATGTCATGGACCACTGAGCTGGTGAGTTCACACGCAGTTCACGAGAGGGTGAACAATGAACTAGCTCTAAGAACAAATTCAAACGCACTGAACTGAATCCTCCAGCAGGAGGTGAAATGAGATGCCCAGGCTGTTGCCTTTGGGAGTAAGAAGAGAGAATGCACAGGGAGTTGAGTTATTCAGGCTCTACAAAGCCTTCAACAAAAAGCCGCAAGGTCCAGCCCACCTGTGTTACAGTCTTGGGCCTGGGCACCTACCATACTCAGACTCGGCATTCTCAACAGCAGAGTGTAAGTCATCAGTGGGGAACTGGGGAGATGCTCAGGGGGTGACTATTGAAGACTATGCCTGAGGAACCTAAGAAGAAAGTCACCAAGAGAAGTGGCAATAATAAGCTTGGTTTAAGATCCAGCAGCAAGAGAATGACTGTGAGTCCTGCGTGGCTCACAGATCTCACAATGTCCTGTGGGTCAAGGCCTCAAAAGCACAGAACAAAGAACAGCCCAAGCTGAGAGAGGGGGCTTCAAGATACCGAGCACATGCAGCATCCTGGCTTTCATCCTTGTCCTGTGGATGCTGTCCTGGAGGGCTGAGGGATACTGGGTACATACCCAGACATCCCAGAGGCCTTAGAGGTGAGCATCTTCTATGTCACAGAAACACTGAAGCCACAAAGCAAAGAATAGGCCAGGCATAGGATCTTTCCCATGTTTAAAAGGGTGGTGGTCCAATGCATAGACAATGCAGTGGTTGAGGAGGTTGAGGCAGGAGAATTGCCATGAGTTTGTGACCAGACTGTGCTGCATGACAACTTGGGGTCACATCTTTTAAACACACACACACACACACACACACACACAGAGAGAGAGAGGGGGGGGGAGAGGGAGAGGGAGAGGGAGAGGGAGAGGGGGAGAGGGAGAGGGAGAGGGAGAGGGAGAGGGAGAGGAGAGAGAGAGAGAGAGAGAGAGAGAGAGAGAGAGAGAGAGAGAGAGAGAGAGAGAGAGAGAATTATTCAAACATTAGATGTGGAAACCTCACACTAAACAGTTTTACACACCATTCCCTAGTTTTGAGCTGCACAGGTGAGCACCCTCCTTCTCACCCCAGGGCAGGTAGCATAGCTCTTCTGTTGGGGAAAGCAGTAAGCTCACACTGCAGGAGAACAACATGATGCTGTAGATGGGCCCTCTCTCTCCCAACAATTAATCTTGTCACCTTGAGGGAGTCACTTAACTTGTCCAAGCTACAGTTTTCTGATAGAAATGTGACAACCCACTAGATTCTCATGAGGATTAAAGATGATGAAGTGTCCTGAGCCCAAGAAGGGGCAGGGGGAGGTATCCAAGCTCTGCCTGAAAAGTCAAAGGACAAAGACAACCATATCTCTGTTAGCGCAACATCAGCACCAGCAAGAGGCTCCAGGGCATAAAATGCAGCTTTAAAACACAGTTTATTTTCCTAAACGGTCTCCACTGCTCACATGCTTACTAATACCTTTTTTAATGGGGCTGGGTTTTCCTTCCCCAGAACTCCCAAGCCGTGCCTTGTGCTGCTGGAGGTCTGCCTGTTATCTGGCATGGTGTTAGAGTGTGCTTTTTACTGCAGGCTGTGGACTGTGCAGGCTCTGCCCTGTTCACCTCTCTGTCCCCAGGGCTTGCCACAATCTCCGACCACAGACAGTCTCAATAACTATTTGTCGAGAAAATGGACTTTGACACTCTGCCCTAACCAATTCCAAATTGCCAGAGTCCAAATTAATGAGGTTTCAGTGTAATTAAAACTGACAATTTTTTTTATCACTCACATTCAGATGTCTCACTTCAAAGGATGCCATCAAGAAGGTAAGACAACAGCCAGCTCAAAAAAAGAAAAATTATATATATATATATATATATATATATATATATATATATATATACTTGCCAACTATGCACAAAACAAGAAACTGTATCTAGAGTGCATAAAAAGCCCTTTTAAAGTAATAAAAAGAAGCAACACAATTAAAAAGGGGCAGAAGATCTGAATAGACTGATCTTCAAAGATCGTAAGTGACCAATAGGCACACAGAAGGGTCCTCCTCCTCATTAACACCTAGGCGATGCTAACCAGAACCACAGAAGACCACCGGGAAGTGAGAATGCTCACACATGAACAAGAAAACAAAACTGGGCAGCCACTTTGGCAAAGAGCCTGGAGTTCTCCAAATAATCATACACACAGAGTTAGCTCATGGTGGAGCAATTCTACTGTTAGGAACATGCCCACGAGAATCGGAAGGGATATCTGACAAAACCCACCAAAACAAACAAACAACCCCAAACCTGAGCACATGGGCAGTTACTTGTTCTAGCTCAAAATAGGGAAGAAAACCAAATACCTGTGAACTGATAAACAGATAAAATGTGGATGCCCACACAATAGAACAGACTTCCACCACAGGAAGGGATGAAGGGCTCAACATGGATGAACTCTGGAAATACTGTGCAAGTGAAAAGAAGCCAGGTTATCTGCATCAGGCTAATCTCATTCCCTGGCATAACTAGCCCTCATGACTAGCTAAGGTGGGAAGCCTTCCTCACTTCGTAGGAGGTACCACTCTCTGGCTTGGGTCTCAGGGATGGTATAAAGAGACTTAGGTAACCTCCAGCACCCCCTACTCTCCTCTTCCTGATGATGAGTGTAACATGCTTCAAGATCCCCGACCGCTCTGTGATAATGGACTGCACCAATGGTGAGCCAAAATAAAGCCTTTATCCTCTATCCATGCAAAGAGGGTGCTCATCTGTAACCCTTTCTAAAGAAATTACAAAGATTTGGAAAAAGAAACATAGAAAGCCTTTCTTCATTAAGTTGTTTTTCTCAAGGTGTTTTATCACAGTGGCTGTAAAAGTTACTAAGAAAAGCCTCAAATTGGCACATCTGCAGTCGAAAAATATGCACACAGGCTGCTCCGGAGCCTGTGAGGGGTCTGGGAATGAGAGTTAAAAGGGGGATGAGGCCTTTTCAGGGTGACACTCAAGATCTAAAGTTGAGCAGAGAGATGTTTGCACAGTTGTGTAGGTAAGTGGAAAACCTGCTTGACTGTACTATGATTTGTATGACACATAAATTCATTTGAATGAATGTGTTAAGAATGGAATGGGGTGATGGATGACATGGCCAGTGGGTAAGGGGATCTGCAGGACAAGCGTGGGAACCTGAGCTCCATCCTGGAACCTACCTTAATGTAGAAAAAGAGAACTGATTTCACACAGTGTCTTCTGACTTCCACGTGTGCACATATACACATATGTACATATTGTCCATATGCACATGTATACATGGGGAGTACACACACACACACACACACACACACACACACACACACAAATACATTTTAAAAAGAGATGTAAAGAAAAAAACAGTCTCTAGTTTCTTCATTTTTCTCAAGCCTCTAATGTTAGCAAACAAAACCTTGAGTCACATCTGGCCTGTTGTATTACCCACAATGCCTCCAACATGGGCTGGATATCAGCTAACCAGATTTGATTTCTTAAACTGAAAATCATAAGTCATTTTGACCCAAAACAAAATTGGGGTCTTTAGACCTTCATTCAAATTCAGTAGAATCAGAGAAACTGTCTCCTGCTGTTGAGATGGGGATATGAGAATCTATTTCACTTTAATATGGGAAAGAGAATTGAGTCAGAGACTCCATATGTAACTTGAGCTGATCTACACCTTGCTATACAACATGAAACAACCTAGAGTTTTCCATCTTCCTGCCTCAGCCTACATATGTGTGCTGTCACACCTGACCCTCTACCTCACTTTTATCTAACTATGACCCGCTGGGATTGTATAGCGAAGGACACTGAAGATCAGTGAGATCTGGGTCACTTTTCTGGGGTGATGTAGATTCCCGATAACAGTGATGAAGATGGAATCAAGTGTCTCCTGACCTGTTTGCATTTTGTTTCTTAAGCAAAATTTCCCGAATCTACTCCGTCTACCCACCCAGCCTTCCTCCTCCTTCCTTCTCCTACTACCCATGGCTCTCTGATAACAGAACCGCAGTCCAGGGTTCGGTCTGCCTCTGCTCCCTACCCTCAGCTAAGCCAGAGCCTTGCAGATCTCCCAAGTCAATCACTGCCCCAGGGTGTTCCTTACTCGTCTTAGGCTGAATCCAGAACAGGGCTCAGACAGTGCCCTTAGGTCCTTCTTTGGGAAATCTGGGCAAAACTCCATCACGTTCTTGTCTTCTCCAAATCTCTCCAACTTGTGCATAGCTGTCACCTGGCCAAAGACACAGCTGCACAAGCAGGTGCTGCCTCACCTGGGAGCCCTGCCCATCTGAGCCACTTCCCTGGAGGCTGCAAAATGGGAAAAGTGCAGAGGAGGGGATGGGCAAAACCTTGGGGGAAGCGAAGGGGACTCTGACCTCACTATAGATGGAACTAGAGGCGCCATGCTGACTTCATCGTGGAAGAGGGTGGAAGGGACCACCCCTGACCTCATCGAAGGGAACATGGAAGAGACCTGCCTAAACCTCACTGGGGTGGGATAGAAGAGAACACAACCACTACAGAGGAGGAAAAGCAGGTTTGGAAGGCTATGTTGGTCACTGAGAGTCACTGTCCTTTGCCCTTTGGGTGGGCAACAGTGTCAATGAATACCTATAAAGAGAGCTCTACAGTTGTGAATGCTTGTAGCTAAACGTTGGACTGAACATGGGGACCCCAATGAAGGAGCTAAAGAAAGAACTAAAGGAGCTGAAAGGGTTTGCAACTCCATGGGAAGAACAACATTATCAACCAACCAAAACCTCCAGAACTGCCAGGGACTAAAACACCAACCATTGAGCACACACCATGGTTCCAGTTGCATATGTAGCAGAGGATAGCAGTGTTTGGCATCAATGAGAGAAGAAGCCTTTGGTCCAGTGAAGGTGAGTTTTCCCAATGTAGGGGAATCCCAAGGCACTGAGGTGGAGAGGGTGATTGGGAGAGGGAGCACCTGCATGGAAGCAAGTGGAAGGGGGAGGGGAGCAGGGGAGAAGGGGCAAGTGGAAGGAGAGTGGGGGAGTAGGGTGAAAGGTGATAACATTTGAAATGTAAATACAGAGAATATTCAATAAAAATAAAAAGGTGGTGGGAGAGAACTCTAGACTTGGACCAGGAGACCTGGCTCTTGCTCTGGCTTCCCTACTCCTGACTGTTACTGGAAGACAGAAGATAAAACCAATTATTGGGAGCAAGAGACCCTTAAGAGAAAGAAAAATCATATACTGGATGTCCTTTAAGGGTCACTGGGCCAACACTGTTAAACCATCTGTAAGTATGAGCCATTCTGCTGGGCTCAGGAAGGATCCTCCTGTTTCCTGTGAAAATGCGGCAAGATTCTTCATCTGAAGAACAGGATTATAAATGCGTCTCTACTATTTACTGGCTAAGTGACCTAGGGCAGACCCTTGCTGACCTACGAGTCCTCAGTGTTAACTTAGGGAGTCAGTTGACTCTTACCACAATCTGTGTGTGGGCTGGCGAAGCGGATATGCTATGACCTCAAGGTGAGGGTCAGAGCTCGGAGTAAATGAGTAACTGTCAGCCTTCAGGAGACACTTGGCATCTTACTAGATCTGGCTTCCCACATCTGTGGGCGGGTTCCTTAGAGGGTGGATCCAGTACACTCCCTAATGCCAGGTAGCGATGTTGGGGCTCCACCCCTGACATCCTACAATAGTCTCTAAATGGACCGGAGCTCTCTCCCTGGGTAGGATACCCATGATTATCCCACTCCCTCCGACAGTAAGAGGCGCTTTTAGCACATTGCCATCTCTAGAGCCCAGCTGCACTGAGGAGGGAGAACGCCTGAGGAGCTGAAAAGCTTCGCTATTATCAATATGGTGCCAAGGGGTTAAAGAAGGTGCATCCTAGCAGCACTACGGGGTTTCCTAGGCTATGTTCAGGACTCGTCCTAACTGAGAACCTGACCTGTGTTTCCTCTGAAGCCTGCCCTTCCTCCACCCTGCCCCACCTACCAGCTTGTTGCAGTGAGAGACTCTTGGGAACTCTAAGGAGACTCCCAGCAAAACAGTAACTTCTTAGGAAACACACATTTATGAGGATCTGCTTAGCAACTCCGCCAGCCCATCCATTTTATTTATTTTATTTCATAAAGCTACAGAAAGAACTTCCCATGCAAATAACTCCCAGATGAGGATGCAAATTGGGGCTTGAAGCTGCCAAGAACCTATGTGGCTTTTCTTCTCTGTGTCCTTTCAGGAACTGTAGCGGCACAGTGGCACCTCCTCCTGCTTCTCTGCCCTCTGCTCAGAAAATCCTGTGCCATGTGCTTCCCGCTGGCAGCCACCGGGCAGGGCTCTGCTGGATCCTGCCAGGGATGGGATCTGAGCTCTCAGTGGAGAGCAGACCCCGGTAGTCAGTGAACACGGGGTGGGGGAGCCAATGTGAAAAGTTCCCTCTCCGTGGAGATGCTCACGATGGAGTCTTCTCACTCTGTGCCCCTCTACACACAGAGCAAATTTGGTGCAGGGTTGCTGCAAGAAACTCTCCAATAAACAGGCATTATACAGGGGTACTGTTGGGGAGCCTAGAGACCTGGGTTCAAGTCCTTCACAACCACTAGGCAGCTGTGTCATTGGAAGGAATGACTGAAATCTTCTAGGGCTTCCATGATACTACAATGATGACATCATCTGTGAGGAGGACAATAATGCCTACTTCTAGATTCAAAAGATGACAAGAAATCGTTTCTCTAAGGTACAGTGCCCATCACAGAAGACCTAATCCACAGGCTACTGTGATCTTAGCAGAATGTAGCAGAGAGCACCCCACTTCACAGACCATGTATTCTAGATGTGGGGGTGTAAAGAAAGTGAGAAAAAACTATTATTCCATGATAGGTTTGTTACCAGGCCCGGGGCAGGATGTGTCAAGACCCTGTCTTAACCATTTTTCTCATGCCGGTTTATATTCATCTGGAATACTGTAAATAAAGCAGAATGCGAGAAACAGGCCCAATGAAGATAGCCGTGTGGTCTGAGTCCACTCTTTCCTTCCCCTTTTTGTTCTGTTTCATGTGCATGGGTGTTTTGATTGCACAATGTCTGTGTGCCTTATGTATGCCTGGAACTCTCAGAAGCCAGAAGAGGGTATCTGATCCTCTGGAACTGGAGTTTCAGATGTTTGGGAGCTGCCATGTGGGTGCCAGAAATCTAACCTAGGTCCTCTGGGCTCATAACTACTGAGCCATCTACAACTCCCTTTCCTCTTTTATTGTGTGTGTGTGTGTGAGTGTGTGTGTGTGTGTGTGTGTGTGTGTGTGTGTGTGTGTGTGTGTGTTTGGGACTGTGCCTATTAAAGCCAGAGAACAACCTCAAATCTTATCCTCTGCAATGCCACTGATCTCCTTTGAGACAGGGACTGTAATTGGCCCAGAGCTTATCAATTAGGCTAGACTAGCTGGCCAGTGAACCCCCATACCCAGCATTTTTACTTGGGTTATGGGGATCAAAGGCAAGCCCTTGTGCTTTTGAGGTAAGCACTTAATCAACAGAGAAACTTCCCACCCCCTCCTCTCTTTTCACAAAACGGTTAGCCAGCAAACAAGAGCCTTGGGTCCTGGTCTCCATTTTGCAACAAAACAGCCTGTTAAGGCCTGGAAACCACTGGTCTTCTCTGCACATCTGCACCAGTTTGTCTAAGGCTCTTTCCAGTGCTAGACTTGCAGTTTCCCTCCGTCAAGCATGGCTGAGAAACTCCATTAGCACATGGCTCTGGGACATACGTACAAACATCTCTAAATGGGGACCCATCACCAGATTGAATTTCTTTCTAATTGTATCAATAACAACAGTAATAATGAAATAAAAGTACATTTTAAGATGATCCTAAAATTTCTTTCCATCCCATCATAGTGTGCAAGTCCCCTCTGCAGAGGGTCTCTTCCCTACAGTTTTCCTGGCTGTGAGCATCCTGCCATGAAACAGTGTGGGCTTACTGACAGCTCACTGTCGCCTCTCCTGTTCTCTCTTCCTTCTCCTTGAGACTCATGGCTCTCGGTGACTCCTCGGGAGCTCCTCTGTATTCCTTTGTGCCCTCCTTTGTGCCTGGAGATCTCTGCAGACTGCTCTGACCCTAGCAGATGGATGATTTCAAGAGCAATGGGTACCATTGCAGGTCCAGCAACAGCACCACTTCTTGTCTATGGCTCCTGGACATTGGGACTGGGTAAATGGAGTTAGTTCTCTGGTCCAGTCTCAGACCCCAGAGAGCACTGGAGATTCTTTCTAGCCTGGCAACATAGCTATTAGTGGCCAGAAGCCATCTTTCAGGTGTTCTGGAATATTCTGTCTTTCCCTAGCAATTTAGAATGAAAGGGAACAAAAGATCCAAAAAGAAATCTAGTTCTACCTGAGAAACCCTAAACCCATTGCTTAAACACACCCAGCACAGCCAGTCCTTATAGATCTTTAGGACAAAGAGGGGTTTAGACACCTCAACAATAGACTCTGGGCAGAGCAAAGCATGGTGGGTTGGCAGCATCATGTCCAAGATAGAGTTACCAGCCAGGCTCTTTTGCTCCCTGATTCCCACACTGTTCCCAACACAAGCTCCGATGACACGGACTTGGAATTTGGTTAAAAGGTTGCCAGTACTTTTCTAAGAAAGATGAAGTTGTATAAGAACTACAGGGGAAGAAAAACAGGTTCCTATAACAATCTCAAGCAGACAGAAGGCTACATTATTCTTAGCTTCCTCAGCTCCCAGGGGACGTGGGACAGTTCACTTTCTAGGGTTTCAACAGAAGCCTTAGCTTTTTCATGGGAAAAGCTAATGATTCTGACAGAGGGTGTGGGTTTTTACATCCGGTTGGGAATAGTGAGTAGGTGTGAGGTATCAGGGAGGCATTTGTCATAGGTGAAAAGTCAGGAGCCAACCCCACAGCCAGGAAAGCACAAAACATGACTCAGCTTTCTCTCTCTCTCTTCCCCTTGCTCATCAATCCCCTGTGTATCGAGTTCTTTGTAGACCTGAAGATATAACCATGAGGTCACCAGTGGGCGGAGGTCAATAAGGACACCGTGTATTCCAGAGCAAGAAACATTGGGTAGGGTTGTATGCCCACTGTACAGTGGTCTGGGTTACTGCCCACTTCCTCCCACAGCTGCCAAAGCCAAGAAGGGGCTTATGGGTTATATAGGTGAAGCAAAGCTGCAAGAAGACAGAGTCGATTATTCAAAGCAAATTTAAAGTGTTCAGCAGAGGGTGGAGAAAGATGGGAGGAGGAAGGGGAGGCTCCAAAAACTTCCAATGGACATTAGAGGAGAGCAAGCCCTGTGGAGAGAGACTGGTCAGGAGACAGCAGGATTAGCCTGTCTGTGGGCTTCTCAGAGCCCTCCTCCAGAGGCAAGATGAATGCCCCCATTGGCCTTGAAGCCGAATGAAGAGATCCAGGGCTGCTGCTTAGAGCAGAGTCACATTGGCCGACAGCACTGCTTAGAGCGGATATTGAATTAGCTCCATTAATCCACAGAGGTGCCAGGCTCAGGGTAGCAGTGATAAGCATAATTAAACTACTTAGTTACTGGATCATGGGCTTGGGCTACACATGGTCAAGTCTGCTCATCCTGTTAAGGATTCCTACTCTTGTGGCTTGTACCCTGGGCCTTGCTTAGGAAGAAAATCTGGAGACAGTGAAGGTTAAAAACCGAGGGGGAGGGTTGTGTGCATGCATGTGTATGTGCTCACGCACATACCCTTGGGTTGGTGCCAGGCCCAGAGCCCCCTTGATAGCATTCTGATAGACTTATATGATATGGTGCTGATCAGATTGGACTGGGATGTTTGAAAGAGAGTTTTCTTGCATTGCACAGAGCCTGGGCTTGCATAAGCTGGGCACAGTAGCATGCCTGTAATCCCAGCCCTCAAGAAATGGAAGCAAGGGGACCTGAAGTGGTTAGTCTAGTGAACTGAAGGCCAGCCTGGGCAACATTAATCCCTGCCATAAAAAGAAAATACAGAAGAGAGGGAGATAGAGAAAGGTTAAAAATAAAATCCACGCAATTGAGTGCAATACTATTAATGATAAAAAGGTCCTGTGTTTGAAATAAACAGGAGACCACTGCAAATGAAAGGCTGGTCCAAACCAGGGACCCTGGCAGCCCATATATCTTGCCTCCCAGACTGTTCTGAAGGCTTCTGATGAGATTTCCGGAGCCTTCGCTTTTGTGTCTACGTTTTCATTGGCCTCAAACCTCAACACTTTCGGCTTTCCATCTAGGGCAATCCATTTATGGGGTTTTGGACTCCCTCCACCACTTGCTGGCTCTTATCCCGCCATCTTCGCTGATCTCAACATAGACTTGGTTTGTCACATCCCCAGGAACTGGGGAAACTACAGCAAGTTGGGATGAGCTGGGGGACATGCAGGTTTGCTTCATTACTGAAATGGCGCAGGGGTTTGAGATGTGCAGCTAATCGGCTTGCAAACTATCGTGAACTAATGACCAGCAGATGAATGGGATGCACTGGGGAAGAGCCTTCTACCCACTCCTTTGCACTTAACTGGTACTCATTAGGGGTTGTTAGTACATCAATGTAATGCCTGCTGATACTAGGGGAGGCCCAGTGCCTGGGACCTTTAATTACTTGTTAAAGAACCGCTGGTTCAGAGAGGTTAAGTGACTTACAATGTTACACAGCTTGCCAGTGATGGAGGCGTCAGGGTTCCAACTCCATGGCTTTAAGTTTGCTTTTTATCTCTTCCCTACTCCCAACATGTGTGTGTGTGTGTGTGTGTGTGTGTGTGTGTGAGAGAGAGAGAGAGAGAGAGAGAGAGAGAGAGAGAGAGAGAGAGAGAGAGTGTGTGTTTGAGCTCAAAGCCTTGTGCTTGCTAGGTAACTGCTCTATTGTTGAGTTCCAGCTCTATCTCCTGAACGTTGGATCTACCCCCATTTTCCACTCCTGAAAGGAACAATGTCACTGATGCAGTATTTGACTGTTTGAAATTCCAGGCGTAACACACTAAGAGGAGGCAAGAGAGCTGTGCTCTGCCCACTTCTCTGTAGCAGGACCTGGGGCTCCTGACAGTGACAGAGAGCCCTGCCATGCCACAGACTCGACTCATGAATATTTCTCCATTCCGCTTCAGAATAGAATGAAAATGTAGCCTCATGCCGCTGCTGGATGAGCGCAAGCCCCTCCCCCTCTGCTCTCCAGGACAGTTCCTGGCTTTCTTCCTTGTCCGCAGTGGGATCCATGGACTCAGGGCACCCTGACCAGGCTAGCATAGGAGGAGGGTAAAGAGAGGGGCAGTACTTCTTCATGTCTTGCTCAGGACCTTTCTACATATTGTTCCTCCTGTCCCACCTGTCTGCCCACCTGTCTGCCCACCTGTCTGCCCACCTGTCTGCCCACCTGCCCCACGTTCAGCCTTCAGGTGACAATGCTCAGGTGTGCCATACTGCATGGATTTTCTCTGGCTAAAGAGGCTGCTGGTCTTCCATATATCTGCCCCTCTCTCAACCAGAAACTCTTTGACTTGTGCAAATTACAAACCTCCCCCAAGGTCAAAGGGCAAAGAGGGCAAAACAAAACATCTGTCCTTTCGGCTACAGGGCTCTATGTAGTGAGGCAGGGAGGAGCACACAGCTCTCTAAATAAACCTCATATCTGTTATTAATTTTTAACCGGCATTTTAAGTAGCAGTCTGTACTTCACGCAGCAGGATTACAAGGTTATTTCATTCAGACCTCACAGTCACTCGGTGAGGTATGTGTGATGTCCCCTCTTTCATGCAGGAAACATGAGACATTATGAAACTCTAACTTACTCATGGGACAGAGGGTGTCAGATTTCATGTTTTAAGTTCAAAAATCCCCAATTGATTTTAATTGAAAGTGTTCATGCCCTTTCACCCACTTCTCTCACATCTAGGAATAATACTCCAGAAACACAGAGTCAGGTACAGGGATAGAGAGAACCCCCCCCACACACACACACATACACAGAGGAAGCACCACCTGCTGGAACAGTCATGCACAGAAGAGCCCGTGGCTTTGAAAAGGAAGTAGGTGAGTTGGTCAGCTTTCATTTTAAAGCACATTTCAGTATGTGTGTAATGTATATGTGATGTGTGTATATGTGTGTGTAGGTGTATGATGTGTGCATGGTGTGTGTATGTATGTGTGTGTGTGTGTGTGTGTAAATTATATAATGTGCATGTAATGGGTGTGTTTGTAATATGTTTGTATGTATGTGTGTGGTGTGTGTGTATATGTGTCACATGTGTAATGTGTGTGTGATGTGTGAATATGTGTGCATAATGTGTATGTGATGTGCACATATGTGTAGGTATGAGATATGAGGTATGTATGAGTGTATGTAATGTGCATGTGATGGGTGTGTATGATGTATTTAACTGAGGGCACACACATGCCATGCCTGCATATGGAGATCAGGGGAGAGCTTTGGGAGTAAGTTCCTTCCTCCCTCTCCCTTCCATTCCAGGTTCCAGTAAAAGAACTCAGGCCATCAAGCTTACAAATGAGTGTTTCTACCCACTGAGCCATCTGGCCAGCCTCAGTCAGCTCGATTCCACTGTAACAAATACTTGAGTTGATCAATGTATTGAGGGGAGCGTTTATACTGACTTACAGTTTCGACTTCAGTCCATGACTGGTTGGCTCTGTTGTCTTTAGGCCTGCAGGAAGGCAATGCATGATGGAAGAAGGGCATTGTTCTCAGGGAAAGGAGAGAGAGAAAGTAGATTTCAGCTACCTGCTTCAAGAGCAATGACCCAATGACCCTGGGCTCCACCTCTTGAAGATTCCACTATTCCTCAATCTGGGAGTGTAGTTCAGTGGTAAAGCACTTGACTAACATAAACAAAGCCCTAGGTTCAATGCCCAGCAGCACACACACAGACCATCTGAATGTGCACACGTGCTCGTGCGCACACACACACACACACACACACACACATACACACACACACACACACAGAGGCATGTACACATGCATATTTGATCATTACTTAACAGCACACAGCTCTTTGGAGCATATTTAAGAGTCAGGACAGAGATGTATATGAACAGATACAGAAGGTAACAGGAAGGTCCAGCACGATACAGTATGTATAGAATGCCTCCTATTTTTTTCTGAAAGGAAAAAGAAAACGTATAGTTGTAACACAAATGGAAAAAATTCCCCAGGACTGTGATCACTGGTTTTTCTTAACTCCGTGGGTGAGAGAGAGGCAGGACAGAGTGTGGAAGCAGGCTCTAAGAGGATTCTTTTTGGACTCTGCTACTGTTTTCCCTCCAGCTGTGACCAGTCGAGAAGCAAGACATGTGAGGAGCCCACTAGTCACAGTTCGACACGTGTGCAGACATGCTAGGAAGGTCATCCCCCTGTCTCACCCTCTGAGGCTCCTCTCATCCACCAGTTCTCACTGGAGTCAGAACAGAATCAAATCATAAAACTAAAAAAGGCAGATTTATTTACCACCATGGTAGGACCGGGCCATTTTTTTTCTATCAACTTCCAAGTCTAGAAATTGCCTTTTAAATAGATAATGATGATTCCGGGGGTCCGGTTATTACCTTGAAACCTCACATTTTGATAGATCCAATGCTCTTCTCTTATATAAATAACAGTTATTACCACAAGGCCATTTCTTCCCTTTGCACTTCCAAAGCGCTCCTGCAGGAGACGGCAGGAAAATGGAGGCCATTAATATTCCACTTAGAGCGGGGCTTTCTCCAGTGCTAACTTACACATAAATCTCTTCGGGAGTCTTTTTATACAAATGCCATCGCTCCCACCCTGCTGGCCTGCTTCTTCTGCCCTTCTCTCTTCCTCCACCCTCTCCACCTCCTCTCCCCAGGAATGTGGACTCCCTGTTCTCCAGCGGGTCCATCAAAGCCTGTGCCCTGCACAGAGAAGACCATGGCTAAGTTTATTTGTGCTCTTGCATTGCTTGCAACCCCTTCTCCCTCTGCCAGGCAGAGAACAAGCCCTCCAGCACTTTAGTCCTGCCTATTCGGTACTAATTAGGACCCCAAAGTAACATGTCTAAACAATAAAATTGCCAGCTAGTTGACTCGGCTGAGGGTAGAGACTTCACTGTGTTCAGATCCTGGCCCAGGGCAACAGGAAGCTGGAAGGCCACCTGCCTTTTCACTGATTGGTCCCCAAATGGGTGAAGGGCATTTTGGGACATGTTCCTCAGCAGAGACAGAGTCTGGGGATGCTATGGGTGACACAGTAAGTATCTTTGCACAGGGATTTGCCTCCATTCCTATCCTTGCTCTGACTATAAACTCTGCCCCTCATGTTGGGGACGGGGAGGCAGGGTCTAAGATCTACTGCTACTGTGGAAGTCTGGCTGTGATGGCCCTGGGTACCTTTGTTCTGCCAACCAAAAGCCAATGCCTGGAAAGCATACGATTTTCCCAGCTGCTCAGCTACAACTCAATGCCCCAGGCCTAACAGTTATGGGCAATAATGTTAGGCATCTGATTAGTCCTCCCACAGCCCTTAGAGGCTAGGAGTGAGCTCAGAAGGGGTGATAAGACTGTCTGCCCCAGGATGCCAAGCATCTGCCTGGTTCTGCGGAAGTTCAGCCAACTGCCCATGTCATTCAGTTCCCAAGCTGTTCTGTATCATGCAGACCAGCCACCTGCGTTTCCCAGATGCGAGCTTTGGCTAAACCAGATGGGGCTGCCCTGGTGGACAAGGTTAGAACTCATTTAAGGTCAGTTGGCTGGAACACAGTCCCACAACAGTATCACGGACTTAGTTTGTCTGTGACCTTGTTAGACCAAATCTGTTAATAATACAAAATTTCAACATTCCCTCGGCTCCTCCCAGATGTCAGATAGCATGGGATTGAACCAGTTCACTGAAAGTTCATCGCACAAGCTGGAAAACGACCGCACAGGTATTTCTAATGCTGAGCGTCACCTCCCTCCCGTAACTAGCAAGAAGGCTGACAGACAGACAGACACACATCCACTGAGGCCCCCAACCTTCTCACAGTCTTTAATACGTACACAGTGATATTCAAGATCTACAGAAATTTGAAGCAATGACATGCAGAATAAGAGAGAAAACTCTAGTGATAGGAAAGATTTTTGTCCTGTAGACCTCAATTTTCTCACCTAGAAAATCATCTCTGGGGTCCCTTGATACCTCCACGGGAGCTACATAGATGGTGCATGCCTGGTAGAAAATGACAAGTACCAAAATGTTCCTGGAAGAGGTCAGTGGGGCGGGCAGAGTCTTCAGGGTGCTTATCACCAGGCAGCAAAGATCACCACCCCCACAATGTGGCTAGTACTGCCCTAAGCTCTGAAGCAAAATCAGTCAGTTTCTCACAGAAACTGTAGGAGGTAGGCACCAGAGGTGAGCCAACCCAAGCCCTGTTCTTTATCACCAGGTTACCTTGTCCCACAGCCTCTGCCCCTGGGCAGGATGGATAGCCAGCTGGAGATGGTGGCCCTGAGCCTGAGTCAAGGCACCGACAAAGGAGATAACTCAGATGTTACATCTGGGGCAGTAAGTGCTTATTGAAATTGCCAGACTTCTCTCAAACTGCGTGGACCTACCCTACATGTCTCAACCCCTGCTTCTCGGCTCTAGCCCCTCGGTGAACACTGAAACCGGCCTTCCTCTGTGCCAAGTGGCTGCCATCAGATCCCATGGGCTGCCTCCATCTGCATCCCTGGGAGGTCACGTGGCTGTTCCTGGCTGGCCCTTACAAGAGAGGCGAAGGTAGCATCCAAAGAGAACCCCAGCAGATGGCTCAGGTCTGACAGGCACCCTCCCCTCCACAGCTGGTAGCTGCTGTCCACAAGCGTGAAGCCCTCCACTCTTCAGGCCCCGCTGTGGGCAGGCTGTCTTGCTGCAGGTCCAGCTCTGGCAACCTACACTGGCCAGAGCCACAGGTAGGATGAGGCTGGTGGACTTAGGCGGGACAGGTCCTGTAGCTCTTCCTTCATGGCTCCCGGTCCCCCTATCACAGATTACCATCAATGGAGGACAATGTTTGCTATGCCATCGCTGCATGCTCGAAGTCCATCTTCTGGGCCTACTTTCGTGAATCTCTTCGCAGCAAGTTAACTGCTTGCTTTTACTCCAGACTTCCCCGACAGCCAGCTCACTTGCTGATCCACAGTGGTAGCTCAGTGGTCCTGCCTTGCTGTGATTTGGACATTTTTTTTTTTTTTTTTTTTTTTGGCCCAAAGGTTCACATAGTGGAGGGCCAGTCTTTAGTATGACAGTGGGAGAGACGGTGAGCATTTTTGCTCTCAGAAAGAATTAAGGTAGCTCTCTCATGGGATCTTGAGTTTAAAATGAAAATTAAAATATAAAAATAAAATCATCACCATCACCACCACCACCATCATCATCAGTTGTTATAAAATGGACAGGCTGGCTCCACCCAGCCATCTCCCTTCCTGGCTGAGGGTGTGACCCCTTGCCCATATATACTCCTGTCATTTGAAGCTATCTGCTCAAAACCTCCACTGAAGGCCAAACTTGCAGGGCTACCAGATCTTGGAATTGCAGTCTCCAGTATATGTGGAAAACCTCTTTTCTTTAAGCAATTAGCCTGCCTCGTGCATTCTATTACAGTCTTAGAAAATGAACACTTCAGTGACAGTCCTCCTCAGTCTTTTCTTCTTTCCAGGCTCTGAAATGTTGGGGTGTCCCCAAGGCTTAGCCCTGGCTTATCATCCCCAACTATCCCTCCCCTTCTCCCACATAAACTCATTCAATTCCTTACAGCTTTCAAATTCTACTTGTATTTTTATTTCATTTTTTAAATCAGCTCACTGTTGGGTAAAACACAGTATAAAGTTCTACACAAATAAGTGACTTAGTAAAGTACTCTGAGGAGGGTTACAATATGCAACTATTCTAGCCAGCCCTAGCCAGCCCTAGCCAGCCTGAGGCCCTCCTTGCCCCTTTGCGCACAACCCTTCCTCTGCTACAAAGTTTCCTATTGATGCAGTCCTTCCCTGTGCATGTTTCTTTTATGGTTTTATCACCTGTGCACACTGTTAGACACAGTAGTTACCTTGCCTAGTCTCCAGAGTCTCCTGTGTCTTTCCCCTTCACCTCTTCACACTGTCATCTGCCCTGCGGAGCCCCCCCCCCATCTGGAGTCTGTTCACCTGAATCACAGCCACTCCCCTGCCTCTGGATTCTGAGACATTAGGTTCAAGTTGAACAGCCAAGATTATGGTGGCACCCTTTCATCAGGAAGCACGTGGTGCCTGCCTTTTCTTCATAGAAAATGAGAACAGTATCAGCAATTGGTGCTTCCTTGTGGAAATATCAACCCAAATTCACAACTCATTTCGGTTTTCACAAATCAGCTGAGGACCTCCACACGGAGGATGCCCTCCGGCTATTATTTGGTTACCCAAGGCTATGGGATAAATGCTTATTTCTTTTTATCTGCCCAGCTTTCAAGATAAATTGGTTCCTTGTCATCCTTAGAAGATGACCAATTAGTAAATTTTTAATATGCCATTATTAATACAAAAGTATATAAAATTTACATTTAAACATGGGTTTCAACTAATGGCATTTCTACTTTTATTAGAGTTAAATTGTCACCTTTGGTTGATGGGAACTCTTGTTAAATTGTCTCCTACATTCTTTTGACATAACCTGTCTTGGGGTCACCATCTTGTATATCTGTCACCAGACTTGGGATTTGGCCTGTTCTCAGAGGAATTCTGTTTTCTTCCATGGCAAATGGCATCACAACTATAGACAAGCACAAGAAATGGCAATTGTATTTACTGTATACTTCCCAAGCCTCGTTCAATATATCTAGCTGGAAGTACATATATGTATATGTATGTGCATGCATATGTATGAGTGTGTATGCGTATGTATATGTGTATGCATGTATGTATATGTGCATATATGTATGTGTACATGTATATTTGTATATATTTGTGTGAATGCATATGTGTGTATGTGTATATATGTATGTATGTATGTGTATGCACATGTATGCATGTGAGGAGGTATGTGTACGTGTGTATTTACATGCATGTATGTGTATTTTATGTGTATATATATACATGAGTTGTGTATGTGTACATGTGTATATGTGTGCTTATGTGTGAGTGTATGTATATGTATGAGTATGTATTATGTGCATGCATCGTGTGTGTGTGCAAGCATGGATGTGTGTATATATGTGCATGTGTGTATGTATATGTGACTGTGTATGTATGTGTATGCATGTGTGTGAGGTGTGTGTATGCATAAATGTGTATGTGAGTATGCATATGTGCCTTGTGTATGTATATGTATGTGTATGTATGTATGTATGTATGTATGTGTGTGAGTATATATGTGTATGCATTTATGTGGTATATATGTATGTGAGTGTGTATGTATGTGAATGTATGTTCTGAGTGTGTGTGTTGTGTATGTGCACATGTGTGCATGTGTTTGTAAGTGTGTGTATGCATATATGTATTGTGAGTGTGTATGTGTATGTGTATACATATATGAGTTGTATGTGTAAGTCTGTGAGTGTGTATGTTTGTGCATATGTGTATGCATATGTATCAATGTATAGTGTGTTTAAAATGCAGCCCCACAGCATCATCTCTTCGGTCTTACTCTGCACTCTCTTGTGAACTGAGAACATAGGTTTTCAAGGACACAGAAATGACAGTGGCACAATGACACTCTCTCCCATCATCTCACATCACACACACAGCAGCCTCAGAATAACAAAACAATGCTAATATTACTACAAGCAAATTCTGATTGCAAAAACATTTCAAATGCTTTCCACACAACACTCCATCCCAAGCCTCTAGGCCTACCCCTCATCTCCATCCCCAGATCATCATCCTGCCTACAACAGAACAGGACAAAGCTCTCCCAACCTGCTCTGCCTGACAGTGGTACCCCGTGTCACTCTTTCATGCCACATTAATAAGGGTTTGTGCTCTTTATGCTCGAAGGTCAATCTTGCTGAACACAAAAGCCCTTGGCTCATGTTCATATATTGTTTTAGTACCTTTAATATGCTATTCCATTCTCCTCTGTCATAACACACGACAGCAGAAGAGTCTCATGGCCATTTGCTTTCTCCCATAAGTTGCCTGTTCCTGTTGTTTAGCTGCCCAGTGGGCTTCTCTTCCTGTTTCTTGAGACCTGGTGAATTTGATGGGGTGGTTTTTGGTGCTTCCAGATCAATACTCTCAAGCTTGCAGTTTGCGTTTTCAACATACTGCTATAAACAGTTTCCGGTGTTGTTTTGTTCTGTTCTGGTTTTGACTGGATCTCGTGTATCCCAGGCTGACTTGGAACTTCCTGTATAGCCAAGGCTAGCTTGAATTGACCCTCCTGCCCTCACTTCCCTAGTGCTGGGTTACAGGTGTACACCTCCACGCCCAGGTTTCTGAGGTGCTCTGGGGGGGACCCAGGGTTTCAGGCATGCTAGGCAAACACCACCAAATAAGCCACATGCCCAGTCTGTACATTTGTGATCACGAGGTCTTTTGAACTGTTGTGGAGTTGTTACTATTGCCCTCCATGGGGGCCTACTGGATTCCCTGTGACTCTCAGAAATCTCTACAGTGGTTACTCTCTCTTCTGTTCCTTGCATCTTAGTTTTCATTCATAAAATTCCGTCCATTTTTCACCTTTCACTTGTCTTGTCACACGGTTTCTACAGCTTTTCTCCTAATTGACACTGTTCCCTATGGTCTATCGTTTGTATCTTCTTTAAATACTTCTGAGTATGTTCCAGTGATGTACTTCCAAACCCCAATAATAAAAAGGTTGCATGACCTCAGATATGTAAAATGGGCGTGCAAATCAAACATTATTGACAATAAATCATAGAGAAATTTATCTTAAAACAATTCTTTCTTGTACATATAATTTATTAGTTCTTAAAGACAGAAAATTTGTATACCAGTAAGATGGCTGTGGTTGTTTATTTTTACGGAAAGCATTAAGTCTTGGCTGAATATTCGATACTGCAGATGTAGGCCTTTTCCAGAGATGATCAATATTTTGATTTTATAATCATCAATGCTGAGAACAGCATTTTGTATAAATACTTAGTACAAAATGGCAGAGGTACATTTGGGGCCATTTCAGAAATGGTTGGAAAGTCTGTCCCTATCTCAAGCCAAAATTTATTTAATGATGTTTCAGAAATCCTAAGTAGCAACTCAAACAGCATTTAAAAAAATCAAATATTTAGCCTGTTTATTTTCTAATGAGAGACAGGAAGGGGTGGATAGAGATGGGAGAGGAGGTGGGAAGACACTGGGAGGAGTGGAGGGGAGGAAAGCCATAATCAGGATGTATTATATGAAGGGGATCTATCTTCAATAAAAAAAAAGGTAACTAAAATTAAAGGAAGAGAAAAAATAAAAATAAAACCCAACATTCTAACATAATCCAATCCAAAGATATGTACATCCCACGGAATGATGGTAGGTAAATATCAAAAGAGTTGGTTATCTATAATTACACCACTGTGTTTCTGCAAGAGCAAAAACCTTAAAAAAAAAAAACAAAAACCCACACTTCCATGTATGTTTGGTCACTATGCATTGCAAAACCTTATTTTGTGGGTAAAGTGCCTACCAAGTAAGTTTGAGAACTGGAGCTGAGCTACCCTTCCCCCCAATAAATGCCAGGTGAATGTAGGAGCCAGCCTGCAATCCCAGCATGCAAGAGGCAAGGCAGGGGGTCTCTGCAGCAGTCTGACTGAAACTCCACCTTACCCACTGAGACAGAGTCTCTCATTTGAATCCAGGGCATCCAAATGTGTGTACACACAGGTGCACCCACAGGCACACACACACACTCACACACTCACACAAACACACACTCACTCACTCACACACATATACTCATTCACACACACATACACACTCTCCCATACACACATACACTCACACACACACATAAACACACACAGACACATACACTCACTCACACACATACAAACACTCACACACACATATACACACTCACACACACACACACATACACATACCCTGTTCCAATAAAAATAATTTTCCTGTGGCCAAGTTTTCAAGACTCCCACATTCAGATAGACAGCATATATTGATCACAAACCATTTAAGACGCTTTGTTCAAGCGTGCTGTTAGAGTTTGGGGATTTTTTTTTCTCGTCTTTGTTGTGTGTGATGTATGTGGCATATGCACACATACATGTGAAGATATTCAAGTCTATGCATATGCAGAGCCCCAGAGGATGATGTCAAGGGCTCTGCTCTACCAATATCAAACTGATTCCCTTGATATGCTCATAGTTTCAGATAGACCAGCTGGCCAGAGAGCCTCAACCAGGCCGCACCCTTCACAGTAATTCGGTGACAGGCACTTGTGTGGCCACTCCCGACTTTTTATGTGCATGCTCGGGTCTTCACTGGGCTATCTCCCCACCCCGTAGTTTGGGTCTTACAAGTTCCCCAAAGGCTGGTCACCAACCCCAGAACTATAAGGTACAGCTTTTACATGGTGCATAGTGGAGGGGCACTGGACCCTTGGAGTCGACCTAGGCTTTCTTCTCTCTTCTTTCTTCCTGGCCACAATGAAAGAACACTCACTCTATGGAGACTGTCATCTGTGACACTCTGTCTCACCAAAAGCCCAAAACAATGAAATCATTCAACAACGAGGTGAGACCTATGGAACTGTGAGCCAAAATAAATCTTCCCACCACTGGACATGATTGTCTCAGGCATTGTCATAGCAATAGATTCTAACACACAGTCCTCTGCCCCTACATGAGTTTTTCCCCTTGTTGTAGAGGGTACATATCTTTCTGGTGTGCTTTTATTGTCTCCATGGATATTATTTTTCTCTGTTATCTTTTTTACAGTATTTTTTTTTATAGAATTTGTATCCAGTCATTTCACTTTACATGAAATAAGCTGGTTTTTTCCATTTTGGTTTGCTGTGAGACAAAGTCCCATGCATTTCCAGCTGGCTTTCTACCTCTGCTGGGATGATAGGCATGTACCACCATACCCAGTTTAAAGAGTTTCCTACACTGTAAAACAAACATTTTGCTCAGATGGCCATTTTAACTCCACAGAGCTGGGGGCTTGAAACAAAGCAACAACAAAAGCAAACAGAAAACCACGTCACTTGCTTTCCTAGCTTCCATTTTTCCCATTGGCTCTGTCCTCTCCCTCTCCTCCCCCTCCCCAACCCCTCCCTCTTTCTCTCCCTTCCTTTCTCTTTAGACAAGGTTTGTATGTAGCCTTGGCTGTTCTGGAACTAACTCTATATGTAGACCAGGCTGGTCTTGAACTCAGAGACCTGCCTGCCTCCTCAGTGCTAGGATTAATGGCGTGCGCCACCACTGACTGTTCAGACTCTTTAATCTTATTCTTTTCCTTGCAGCATCTCCTCAATGGACGCTGGAGAAAACACTTGGGGACACTTGCAGAGCCATATGCAGAGCCTGGACTCTCTTGAGCCTATAGTCCATGTGGTGGGCTCTGCACTCACCAGCGCCTGCTGTAAACACACATCTTCCCTTGCAGCTACCTGCTTACATTTGTCAACCAAGAACTGATGAAGCTCCTGAGTCCTGGGTCCTTTCTCCCTCTGCTTTTCTATGCATGGACACCAAAACCAGACAGGTCTCAGAAGTGACAAGAGTCCTTCCCTCTTCCCCCCATCCCTCCCTCACTCCCTTCTTCCACCCATCCTTCCCTCTTTCCCTTCTTCCATTCATCCCTCCCTGCCTCAATGTATTTTGGAGCACAGGAGAAGACCCTGAAGCTTAGTGTGGGGGTAAATGTTGCCTGTGGATTTCGGGTCATAGAGAATCTTCATTCTGCTTTTATTTTATGGTTCTGGGAGTCGAATCTCCATCTTCACCTACGCTAGGCACTGTGTATTGGCTTCGGCTATCTTTTTGTTCCTCTTTAGGTAGATTTTTGGAAGATATAAAAGCACACTGTCACCAAGACCACTATCTTATGAACTCTGCCCGGCTGGCACACGCAAGCCTCTGTTCTCTGGCTGCATCGCTCGCCTGCCCGTGAAGACCCAGCTACAAACTGCTATCTCCTCATGGGAATCTAGTTGGTATCTCAACCCGAACCTGGAAAACGAAATCTCACTTGCATCATCTCCATTCATCTCCTCAGCACGAACTGTCTCCAGAGCAGCTCAACTAGACTGGTGCCTTTTTGCAGCATCCCCACATTCTTCGTGTCCCAAAGCTGCTCAGCACAACCTCCAGGAGCCTCTGGATATGACCAAGAGAGCCAAGCCCTGCAGCACAGTAAGCTCGGAAACAAGGACATTTTCCCCAGAGGCATCAGCTGTAGATCTCAATGCTTCACTCAGGAAAGACGTGCACCCAGTCCCAGCCACACGGGGTGCCCACCACCTAACTCATGAGCAGAGCGGTGGCCCTCAGTTCTCCTACTCCAAGGCACATAGTCTATGATGTTTCCTTTTTCTTTGAGAATGCAATTTATATATAACTGCATACCTAATCATTCCTGAAAACCCTAACATAATTCCCTAACTATAATAAAAAGGGGTAATAAAAAAGGCGGAAATATATAACAAAATAATAAGCATTTCATTATGCAAACGCTTTTGTAGGGCCAAACTGGAAGACAATGGAACAGGCGGATGCTTGCACCTACCCAGGGAATTAAGCACAGCAACAGAGGACTCGTGGCTAAAGCAGCGTGCGTACATTGGTAACTTTAACACCACAAACTAAGTCAGAAAGGAGGATGAATACTGATGTGAGCTCTCCCCAAGTGGTGGGCAAAAGATGATAAAACTTGGAGTGAAGCAAAATCATGGTCCTTTTTAATTAGTAGCTGAATTAATGGAGAAATCAATGCATATAAGGGCTTGAAAAAAGTGCTCTGGGGGGCTGGAGAGACTCGATGATCTCCAGGAGACCTGACCCACCCAGCACCCACATGGTGGCTCACAACCATCCCTCAGAATCTGACGCCCTCTTCTGGCCTCTGCAGGCACTGCATGCATGTGGTACACAGACATTGTGTGGGCAAAGCATTCATACAAATAAAATATTTTAAAAAATAAAAATATTTTTAAGTACTGTGTGGGATGGAGAGATGGCTCAGAGGTTAAGAGCACTGGCTGTTCTTACAGAGGTCCTGAGTTCAATTCCCAGCAAACACATCGTGCCTTGTAACCATCTGTAATGAGATCTGGTGCCCTCTTCTGGTATGCAGGCATACATGCAGGCAGAACATTGTATACATAATAAACAAATAAATCTTTTTCTAAAAAGTACTATGTATTAGCAGATATAGTTCCTTCTGGGTTTACATACCAATAAACATCTCTGTCCTGTGAAAATATCTGGCAGGACACTTAAGGCCTTGCAGGAAGCCGAAAATGTCTTCACTGTATTGCAACATCTTGATCCCTGAATAGTACCAAGGACCTCAGGCCTGCCCCTTCAAATGCCAAAAGCACACTTCTTATGAGAACTGAAATACCAAACATTGATCTAATGAATTTTAAAAATGTCCTCTCCATATGTATTATCATGAGATATCCTACTTATTAACCACAACCAACAACGGCAAACAGCCCAACAGCCCCTCACTTGGTGAGTGGTCATATACATAGAGGTCCATTTGACACGGTGAAATATTACTCAGTAGTGAAAATGAGTAAACCTCATAAAGGCGACAGCAAGATTCTCAATGCACTATGCTAAGTGAAAGGAGCCAGACACAAAACCCTGCATGCTGTGTGATTCTGCTTCCAGGATACATTACAAAGTTGATCAGAATAGCACCAGTCTAGTTACCCAGTAGAGCTGAAGTATTTGCTTTGCACTATAGACCTCCAGAGGCTAGAAATGAGCCTAGACTCCAGGAAGTTCCACTGGTACCCCTAAGAAAAGTCAAAAGCCCCTGAAGCTGGTGTTATGCCCTGAAGCCTTAGTCACTGGAAGGTCACTCAGGCCCCCAAACCTTAGCATTCGTGTCTCCCTCTCCCATCTGTCACTGCAGCCTTGACAAATGGCACCCCTTGGTGACCTCTGTTGCTCTCCTCTACTGATTTCTGTTTACTGATGAAGGATGGCTGGTGTCTGAGGAAAACCCTGTTAGTTGCTTCCTCCTTTAAAACAAGTTATGGAAAACATAGTTGCTGAGGAAATCTCACTTGGGTTTGATCACGTGCCTCGGACCCCATAGCAGTTGGGCCCTTCCCCTTCCTTGCAGAAGTAATGCACATGGGCTTGCAGCAGGGTCCCTGAGCCCTGGAAACCCCATGTGTGTGCATCTGGGGAAGGCCTGCTGGTGTCAGCTAGAGGGTAATACCAGTTCAGAGCAGGCTGATCAAGAGGAAATCCCCCTCATCTTCAGTTGATCGCCACCAAATGCCATCACCTCCATAGGGGCTGAGGTCATAGGTTTGAAAGAGGAAACCAACCGTATCTGGAACTATAAGGAATCTTCAACTTGAGCTAAAATGCTTGGCGGGATAAGCAACCTATACTCTCTGCTTTGCTGTGTTCAACACTTAATAAATTATTAAGAGCACCGAACACATAGTTCCCCATGCCCCTTTTCATAACTGTTCTGTCTGCCATGTCTTCCTGTCCTGTATTCTGACTCTTTGGTGTCTTGGAGCCCCACTGACCATCCCTCCCCAGCTTTGCCCTTCCCTAAAAGCACCAAGCAACTGACCTTCCGTGCTTCTCAAATAACGAACCAACTGTCCAGATTCCATCCATTCTGCTTCCTTTATGGATGACTTACTCTTGGGGGCCACTAGCCACTGACCTACTCACCCCAACACCACAGCCTAGACAGCTAGGCAGAGCCATGTGGCTCGGAACCCTGTGAACTCATCTAAACAGCCAGGCTGAGCCTGCACTGGCCCCCAACATCCGCCACAAAGGCTCCTTCACACTTCACCTGGCTCCTGCCCCCACTCCAGGGTATGCCAGGCGGCCCTATGGCATGGTGTGCCCTCTGCTCATGCAGACCGTGAGTGCCTAGTTCTTGGCAATGGTGGCTGACCCTGCTCTCTTGGCTTTGCTGCACCTGCGTTTGTTCTGAATGTACTGTTTTTTAACTAATGCCTTGCCCTAGTTTGGTTCTCCTGGAAGTGACCTAACGAAGGGCATTGGTGCTATCCTAGCTGCCAACCAGATGGCCTCATTCACAGACATTTGCTTTCTTGGCCTTACTATACTATTTGACTTTGCTGAATGGCCACCTGATCCTCAAAGGACATGTTCCACAAGGCTGGCCAGGGCCAGCTTTCCTGTTCTGCTGGCCCTAACGACCTAAGGCTCCCTTAAAGACCCTGCCCAGAAGCATGCCTTTCCCCCAGAGTGCAGAACCCTGCCCCTGCCCCAACTGCTGAGTGACTATTAGCCGAAAGAATAAATGGATCCTATATGAGGGAACAAATGTGTATTTCTATCCTGGATTCATCTTTGACTGCTTAGACCCTTCCTTTGTCCTATTCTCTCTTTATGATCCCTTTCTCCAGCACTGCTCATCCCTCTAACCTTATCTTAGCATGCTCACACAAAGCAATGGCCTGGTGTGTATGTGTGTGTGTGTGTGTGTGTGTGTGTGTGTATGTGCTTGTGCGTGTGTGTGTGTGAATGTACATTTAGGAGGGAGGTAGTGTTCACTTGCATACAGAAGCAAGAAGTTGACACTTGGTGTCCTCCTCAATCACTTAAAAGATTTACCTTTCTTTCATCTAAGCATATGTGCAGGGCTATGGATGTCTGTGTAGGGGTGTGTGCCTGTGAATGTAGGTTACCAAGGAAGCCAGAAGAGAGCATCAGATTCCCCTGATGCTTGTATGCTTCTCTATGTGGGTTCTAGGAAGCAAACTTGGGGCCTCTGCAAAAGCAATATATGCTCTTAGCCTCTGAGCTATTTCTTTGGCCTCCACTGGATTTGGAGTTCACTAAATCAGCAATACAAGCCGGGCCACCGAGCCCCCAGGATGCTCCTGCCCCTGCCTCACCAGGGCTGGGATTGTGGGTATATGGCACTTCTCCCCATTTGGTATATAAGTGCTAAAGATCTGAACTCTAGTCCACATGCTTGTGTGGCAAGCACTTCACTGCCCAAGCCACTGCCACAGCACAACAGCCCCTTTAATCCCAATCTCTCCTCCAACCTACACTGCACTCAGACTCCCTCAAGCGCAGCTAAATCCCCCAGACACCTCTCTTCTCGACCCTCCCCACCCAACCATGTTAGAATAAAATCTAGGAGTGTCAGTCCTGGTTTCAGCACCTCTCCTCCCAACTCTGTCTCTTCTTCCAAAGACCATGGCCAGAACCCAGCATCTCGCCCACTTGAAAGCCATTCAACCAAGGCAGGACACATTCCCCATCTTCAGCTGCTGCCTCTGCAATGCTCAGAACTAGGAAGGACTGGACCACCCCAGAGCACTCCTTCCTGATTCCAAAATACCAGACTGTGGGGGAGTCAATCTTAGGCCTGCAGTGTGCAGGAGAATCTGCAGCAGCCAATTCATGGTCCAAGTCACATTCCAGGATGTCTGGAGAAAACCGTCTACAGTAAACCAGAGTCAAACACAAAATGCAATGTTGATCGATTTCATGACCAATTCTGCCTCAGAAGACCTTAATGTGCTGTGACTGTGACCAGAAATAGTTACACTGCTCATGTCAATGAGCCTTGGCTTCTCACTCTCACCCCTCCCTCCCTTCTCTCTGCCTCTCTCACCTCTGCTTGTTCATGTGTAAGTGCTTGTATGTGTGTGTGTATGCTTGCATGTGTGTGTGTGTGTGTGTGTGTGTGTGTATTCCCTATACAACATGAACTTTTATCAGCCAATTCCCAGCTTCCTCTCTCAATTCTTACCATGCACATCTGTAAAAACCTACAACGGTAACGCCTCAGGATCTGACCCCGCAATGACCCCCAATGGATTCTTAAAACTGCAGCTGGGACCAAGCTCTACTCATGCCATGTTATTTTTCAGAGAAAGACATAAAGTTCTGTGTGTAAACTAGGCACAAGAATAGGTGAACAATAGCCAATAGGACAATTGCAATAATATTCTGTAATGAAGACAGATGAGTGTCTGTGTCTTCCTGCTCTGTCCTGCAGCTAACCTGTTACTTGAGACGGCAGAAAGCAAAGCCACAGTCACAGAGAACCCTTCTCTCTGTCTCTTTCCCAGCTGATCTTTGGGGAAGCGGGTTCCTGACAACTCTGTTTCAGCTTCTAGCCCCTTTCGACACTGGGGTATCAGCATCTCACATGAGGAGATGAAAAAAGCTCAGTAGTGGAAACAGGATGTCCAGCAGGCTATGCCCACTGTGGGAATTCCA
This sequence comes from Micromys minutus, assembly GCF_963924665.1. Lineage (NCBI taxonomy): Eukaryota > Metazoa > Chordata > Mammalia > Rodentia > Muridae > Micromys > Micromys minutus. The sequence goes on from NC_137985.1 coordinate 36,094,357, forward strand.
GGCTAATGAGAGACATAAACACACACACACACACACACACACACACACACACACACACACACACACACACACAAGTAGACAGCTTTCTAAGGTGTGATAGCCAAGGATGACCTCTGACCTCCACAACATGCACACATAAGTGTGACTGTACTCATACACTTAATGATTCATCTGCATTAGCCTGGCTGTTGCCTAATTTTCTATTTTGTAAATTCTGGTTTTAAACATTAGGTGGGAGGAAAGCTGATCTAATTCTTTTGTTTCAGATTAAATACCTTTTAAGGGGGGAAAAAAAGACATTTTTCTGGTATGGGAAGGAATGTGTACAAGCAACCCTGGCTCCTGCAGCCTGAAGGGAGCAGGAAAGGGAAGGAGGGAGTGGTGGTACCTCCAGGAGATGGGTCTCACTAGGGCATTACAGTGTGTTTTTATAGCAACCAGGAGGAAGGGAGAATCACCCATCTGAATTTACCTGAAACAACATGAGAGCAGGCAGCCCAAAGCCACAAAGACAATGTCCAAGCTGGAATTTCAACTCAGATCTGTCACATTTAAACCTTCAGCATCTATCAGAGCCTGCAGAAGGAAGTCATCTGGTCAACCTGCTATTCACACATTCACCTTCACCTCTACCTAGAACAGACAGATGAGAGGGAATATGGCTTCCTGTGTGTCTGTTGGCATGTCTTAGCTGCTCTATTATTTTAAAAGCCTATTCGTAAAGACTCATCCAATCATGCATCAAATACTATTCAGTTATCAAAGGGGTCTGTAGAAGAATGTGAGAGCTCTCTTTTTTTTTTAAATCTTAGTATTTAAAATTTTTCAGTATTCATTTTACTCCCCTTTAAAATGAACTCTTTCATGCAACTTATCAATGTAACGAGTCAGCATGTATCCAAAACAAAACACACCTCTCAAACCTTTGTTTCACTTCTCCGAGGTCTATAAGACACCATCTTCTTACTAAATTAATTCTGTGGTCTGAAGCTAGGGCTGTCCAAACCCTAGCTCAGTCAAGAGTAAAATGGTACAAATGACTTGGTTAGATGCCGGGTTGAATGAAGGAGAGATAGAGAGAGTCAAGCAGCCTTGGGGAAGGTCCTAAGAGGAATGTTAGACCAGGAGCTGGGTTGCACTGCAACCCATGACATGGGGCAGAGTGGAAAGTGACGGAGCTCACCCCAGTCCAGGGCAACCTTCTGTCCACATGAGATAAGGTGGACTAGAGTCTAAGGTCTCCCTAGAGTTAATATTCAGACAGTACTCAATATGTGTAAGGTCCTCCCTGTTTACATCCATCCAAGATACAGGTCACATCACACTTGGTGAGGCATACTCACAACTGCGGGTAGACTATCCCAGGGTAGACCACACAGAAGGCAAGGAGAAAATCAAGAAAATCACTCCACCCAGAGTCTCAGAGCTCTTCTTCAACTCCAGCTGAAATCTATGTGGCTACTGCCTGAATCTGTTCCTTCTCTGTTCTCAGAGAAAATAGAAACTGGCTGGCATCTTCTGCTGACTATAGATGCTCCAGCCATTAGACAGCTGACCATGGCACTCCCCAGTCTACCAGAAATAAAGGGGGTTCTGCTTCTTGTACACTGGCTGGATAAAATGGTGGGGGGAAGCTGAAGTGGCTAGGAAGTTACTGATGTGTGGGGCTTAGGGAACAAATGCACATCTGGACTGAGCTGACTTCCAGAGAAATCCAGTGACAGTCACACTACCTGCAATCTTGATGCTTCAGGGCTGAACTGTGCCTTTGTGTGAGGAACGAGGAGAGGGAGGAAGGGAAGGAAGCCTTAAATGATTGCCTACCTAGCACCCAAGGCAGTAAAGGGATGACTTATGATCTTCCTGACTGCAGTCAGGTGTTGTGTGCAGACAGACATGAGGAAAAAAAGCCTTGTTGCTTTAATTCTGTTCAACATTTCCCAGAGGCCCTTTGCTGTGGTCCCTGCAGAGCTAGGGAGGCATGCTGGGGAGGTGCACTGGGAGGTGCCCCTGCAAGTCTCTGCCAGGCAGTGCAGAGCCTACACCACCCCAGCAGCTTGGCCATGGGGACAGTAAGTCACTAAGCCAAGTGTAGCACACAGTAGGTCACAGTGCCTGAGCTCTCCTGATTAGCACACATGGAAGAGACAGAGATATGAACAGAGGCACAGAGAGACAGAGAGACAAAGACAGAGAGAAATAGACAGAGCCAGGGACAGAGTTTTCTCCCTCTGACTCATTCGCATATCATCTCATTTACTCTCTGTATATAATCTCGTAAGGTAGAAAGCAGGAAGATCTTTATTTTCTTCACCCAAGTAAAGAAATGGAGATCAAATGGTCTGCAATGGCCAACACTACAAACCAGCCTCAAGTCTAGATGTTTCTGGGTTTTTACAGTTTGGGGTTCAGATTTCCTGAGTCTATATCCTTTTTTCTAAACCATTAGGAAGTACCAGGCAGGCAGAGTAGGAAGAAGGCGAGCCTCCCTTTTTGTATCAGCCTCAGACCTCTGTTCATGATGCCTAAGCACAGCCTGCAGAAGCATCAGCAAAGGCAGAGAGCTGCCTGCAACGGGAAAAGAGCAAACTTCGCAGTGGCACCGTGGTCCAGCTGTTCCTGCCAGCTGCATCACCTAACCACCCAGATGTTCACAGATGCTTCTTCCTTCCCGCCTCTCACTCTACACCTGCTGAGAGACCTCTAGCTAAAGGAACCAGACCTGCGATGAGCATAGGGCAGCTGGATCCCATTTCGAGATCATTTTGGTCAGTGCGAGAAATCTTCCAGTTGCCTGTCAGTGAGAAGTCCCTGCCTCAGCAGGCTTGCCCCTCTTGGGAGGGAAGAGATCCCTGCAGCAAATATTTAGAGGATTTGCCTCCTAATCCCAGCCCATGCCCTCTCCAATGCTCTAAGCTAAAATCTCATGCCAGGGCTTTGCAAACAGGCTTTCCAACATGATCCGGATCCTCAAAATGAAGTTCAGAGAACGAACCGGCTCAGAAGTAGCTTTTCTAGCCAGCTCTGGATGGAATGCTGCTGCAAGGTTGGCTGCTGGGCTGGAAACTTCTGGAAGTTCTCCTTTCTCTGAAAGGGTACTGTGCAGGACAGACAAATGGCAGCTGGGGGTGCTGCCTCTGAGCTTTTCACATGCCGGGCTTTCCTCAGTTTCCTTGGCCGGGCTGTGTGCTCTCTGAAATGAGGACTACATCATAGAAACCCTCCATCTCTGCGGTTGAGGGACAGATACTGCACAAAGCAGTCACTCGGTTCACAGCGAGTGAACTAGTAAACTTCATCGTGTAGAATCCAAATTAGGGCAAATCACCCTCCACTTCCTCTGTGCCACTTAGATGTGGTCATTTCCATTTCAAGAACCTCAGCCAGGCAGGTGGGGTTGGCAGACACCTCAGCACTCAAGAGATTGAGGCAAGAGAGTCAAGAGTTCAAGGCCATCCTGGGCTACATAAAGAAACATCGTCTCATCAACAAAACAAATCAAAACAAGGCAAAAAACATAAAAAAAACAAATAAACAAAAAAAAACAACACCTTGACCAGCCTACAGAACAGTCTGGACTCCTTCCTTCCCTCTCTGTTTTGAGCCACCTATCCTAGACCCCAGCTTCCTGCCTTGCAGCTTCCTACACACCCAGTTCTTGGTGACACCTAGTACACTCCTTCCCTTGTGCCTGTGCTTGAGGGACAGACCATCCTGGAACCTGGAGCTGAATGTGTTACGCAGAGAAGATCTAGGGAAACAGTGTTTTCACCATAAGTTTAAGCTGGACCGCAGATGACTGTACCATTTTCTGTTCTCTCCACCCAGCTCTGTCTCAACAAACAGGACATCTGGCCCAGGGTCCATGGAGGCACAGGGAAGGTGGGGAGTTGCCTGTGCCTCCTGCAATAAAGTCATCAGCATGTGACCTTTCCCTCCCTGGGCCACTGGGACTTGAAAATCCCTGAGCCCTTTGCAAATGTCATTCTCCGTAGCTGACCAGACAGGCACTGGTGGGGAAAATGATGTCTAGGAAAGAGAAGCCCAGCAAGGAGGAAAGAGGAGGAGCTGGAATTGGGGGATGGGGAAGACTCAGCCTAAACCAATATGTCTTCATCTGAGCTCACCAAGCAGCCTAGGAGAAGCTCCTACCTTCTTCTGAGAGGCTCATGATGCTCTCAATGTAGTCTGTGACCTACCCAAAGGGCTTCTTTCTCTAGGACCAGTTTTGGGTTCTGTTTTCTTGCCTGAGCTCTTAGCTTAGTGCCTCCAGGCTTTTTCCCCCTCCCATGTATTCCTGGCTTCAATCGCTGCTCCATCTGACTCTTGGCTCCTGGTGCTGGTCAGCACTAGTGGCCCAGGGATAGTGAGAGAGAGAGAGAGAATTCGGTTTCTAGTCTGCCCCTGTCTTCTAAGTTCCAGATTCGCTCTTCAGAGCAGCCCTCTTGCATGGACCACTCTGGTAAAGCCAGAAACACCTAGGAATCTGTAGGAGCGGCTGCAAGGCTAACCCTCTCACCTACTCACTCACTCCAGGGTCCCCTTGCACTCTGGTCCTCCCTGCTTCTAACTGAAGTAGGGTGAATGTGCTAGCCCTTCCTAATGGGACTCTTAAGGTCCTTCGTGGTCTTCCCTACCTCGATAAATTCATCTCCTCCCAACTTTGTGTTCTTCTCCCTTACCCTCTCTCACTATAGTACCTGAACAAACCCCTTCATCCACATTGATACCTTTTATATAAACTTTGGGTCTCTTATTTGAGTCAAATCTCCTCTAGGAAGCCTTCCTTACCAGACTGAGTCAGTGACCCTTTCTAAGTGACCCTGTCATCCTTCATACTTCCCTATTAATACAAGCATCACCCTTTTGGGGCAATAGGGTTCAAGACAAAATTTCTTCATGTAGCCATGGCTACCCTAGAACTCTCTATAGATCAGGCTGACCTCAAACTCACAAAGATACACCTGCCTCTGCCTCCCAAGTACAGGGACTAAAGGCATGTGTCACCATGGCCAAGCCATCACCCTTTTTAATCTGCACTTTATCTTGTATGTCCCTGCTCCTGCCACAAGAGGGGCCTGGCCTTTGTGTTCCAAAATGCCAGAGACCGGGTCTTTGTATTCATGACTGTGACCACAGCACCTGATTCTGTGCCAGGCACATAGTAGGTGTGCAGTGGATAACTGATAGAAATTAATCGGCTGAGAGGCTGGAGAGATGAGTCAGTGGGTAAAGAGCTTACCTTGTAATCAGGAAGACTTGGGCTCCATCCCAGAACTCAAGAAAAACATGGTGGTGCACACGTGTTCCTTGCGGCCAGCCAGCATAGCCTACTGGGGAACTCCAGGCTATGCCAAAAAGCCAAGGAGGTGGCTCCTGAGGAATGACACCTAAAGTTGACCTCTCACCTCCAAACAGCTTCTCATATGCACAACAAAAAAAAATGTATCACTTTGTAACTGATTCAGAAAACAACAACAACAACAAAACCCAACACAGAGAAGACGAGAGGATGCCAGAGGGCAAAGGAAGAAGGAAAGCTGGACACAGCACGGAGCTTCTTCACTCCCAGCATTTGGGAGGCAGAGGCTGGCTGATCTACATAGAGAGTTCCAGGCCAGCCAAGGCAACACAGTGAGAGCAGATAAACAACATAGAAACCAATGAAGCGAGGGTGGGAGGCTGGGGTTAGTTCTTACTAGTTTGACTTTGAAATGACCTCCATGGGCCCACGTTTTGAACACTCTACCCCCAGCTTATGATGTTGTTTTGAGGTGTGGTTCTGGAAGTGACCTTTGCTCCCTGCTCTGTGTAACTATGTGGATAGCCACAGCCTTTCACCCCCTCCCAACCCCCAGCATCCTTGGGGTTTCCCCAACCATCATGACTTCCTGTTACATAGGCTAAAACTCCTCTCCCTGAGAGTTGGTTTCAGTAAAGCATTTTGTCACAGTGATACAAAGAGTAACTAGCAGAGCCCTTCCCTAAGAGTCCCCCATCTCGGCTCCACGATACAACAACCCGTGTACTGACATTTTCTTGCGTCTAGGAGTGTAATCAAGATGAGCCTCCGGGCTGTGTGATTCTTCACACTGTCACCACTGTTCCTGTTGAAAAGCCAGGTGCATTGGCGCCTCGAATGGTGAATGGCGGCTCTCACACAGCATGTCCTCCATCATCACAGCAGGAACCGTGGGTAGCACTTCCAGGCTCCAAGGCACACGATGCTGTCTCCTGCACGGTCTCATCAATAATTATGTAAGAGGGAATGAGGCCAGCGGAGACGGGTCCACTATGGCTAATGCCCCAGTAGCATGTGTTCCGCAGGGACATCAGAGCCTAAGTCCAGACTCTGGCCTCAATTCTGTTCATGACTTTCCCCAAGACACTGACTGACCAGCATAGCCACCGTCAACTCAATTTCCCTTTCTGTAAAATGGAGAGTGGAGCCCTCTATTCCCTATCTTCCTAGGCTGCTGCAGAGAGATAAGGTTCAGGAGCCAACTACCTAAGCAATGGAAGCTATGAATATTCATGTTGCGAGCGCTTAATGCAACCTCAGTGACTGGCTGTAGCTCATCCAGCCACTTCTCCACCTTGCAATTTCTAGACCCTGTCCCACTTGACTCCCTGCCTCCCTTAAAGCCCCTCTATGGCCAGAGAGAATGAAAGACACACAGTTCTGTCTGTTCCCTCCTACAGACAGTGGTCATAAATCCTGTTGCTATTAAACCCAGACTGGTAACAAGTTCTAAGCACAGAACAGGAAAACACTCCTCTGCTTTCGAATTTGCCAATTACAACCTGACAAAGATTGAATAGCCCTTGTGTCTGATGCACCTAGGGGTTCCCTGTCTTCTTGCTTCTCTGTGGAGTTTCACCAGCCAGGGTCTGGGGGTCTGTTAACATCCAGAGCCTACTGATCACATCTACAGGAACCATGACACTGGAAGTGGGACACATAGCAAACTCTAGATGATTCGATAGAGCATCAACAAATTCAGCCCCTTCTTTCTGAGACTTTCATCTTGACTCAAGGGTGCAGCAGACATGGGCATAGGACCGTTCCTTTCTCCAGACAGAGCACCCAAGTGAAATTACTGCTGGAAAATGTGAAGACTTGCATTTGGATTCAAGAGATCGATAGCAGACTTATAAACAGAGGGAACGTGGTTATTAAGAGAGAAAGAATATGTGTGAATGGGCTGTGCTTGTTTGTGTGGTTTTAGAACCATAACCTTAATTTGAGCCAAATGGAAAACTGACTTTTTTTTTAAGTGATGGGCTGAGGAAAGTTCAGTAGGGAACACACTTGAACACATGTGTGAGGAGCAGAGCTCTGATCCCCAAAGCCCATATAAACACAGAGGACACAGGGGAGTGTGTCTATAATCCCAGGGGTCTGATGTTGTGATGGGAGGTGGAGACAGAAGCAATCCCAGAAGCTCGAGGGTCAGCAGTGAATAACAAGAACTCTGCCTCAAACACAGAGGAAGAAGTTGTCTTTTGTCTTCTATATGTGACCTCTAACCACGAAGCATGTGTGTTCACGTGTGTATGCACGCGTGCACACACCATACAGAGAGATGGGGTGGGAAGTGAAACCTCAGGCTCTGTGAACAGTAGCAGAGTATTAACAAAGGAGGGAACCATTTCTCTAATCTCAGCCATAGCTGGGCCAACATAGACCACTATGACCAGATGCAAAGGGGCCATGACAAGCTAGAAAAACAAGGAATCTGGGTTGGTGAGACCGAAATCAAGCCACATGAGAAGTGAGAGAAGAAATGGGAAATGCCTAATCTTAGGAAGAGGAACTCATGACTTCCCATGACGGCTGGCTTTTGGTGCATAACAGGGGTGTCTGAAGAGCAAAGAGTTCACTTTGCAGATGCAGAAAGACCAAGAGAGACCAGCAGAAGGAAAACTGACAGACAGACAGGCTGCTGTGAGCCTCCTAACTCTGGCAAGGTTGGAAGCAGGGGTGAAGCTGTTGGGGTATGGGGTCTGTGTCCCCCATCAGACTGCCCCCACAAGGCCCAGAGCGCTGCATTTACAGGAGACTCTCCTGACAGGGCTACAGTTGGCTCACACTCACTCTGCCTAGCTCTGAAACTCCACTTCATGAGGCCAGCAGGCCTGGTCCCTTGTTCCTCTTAAATTTTGCCTCTGCTCTCATTTCCTGCCTCTTTGCCTCTCACTGCCCAGCCTCTCCTAAGCATCCCACATGGCTAGATGCTGGCATTCCGCCATCACTGCTGAGAAGCCTTCTACCTAACCGACTTCCTCAGTGCCTTACCTTTTCCAACCTGGAGCCCTTACCCCACCTTCCAGTTACTGCTTGTGACCAATCTGTTCAATTTCCCCGCTGACCCCAGGCTGGGTGGAGGAAGCAGGCTTTGTCTACTTTGCCCACGGCTCCATCCTGAGGAACTAGCAAAGTGCACAACACAGTGCATCATGTAACATGGAAAAGGAGACATGTAGCCCTCAGCTGTGGGGTAAGCTGGCTTCTAGATGTGTTACTCAGACAACAGCATGGGGAACGACCAATCATATCATCCCTTATAGAACATGCATTCCCTGTCCTCTGTGATGCAGACTGGTGTTAAGGGTTTTCTGTCCAGTACTCAGAATTCTGGGGACCTAGTCCCTTCCTCATGAAGGACTTCTACAACTTCCAGGTACATCAGCCATGCCTTACCAGTGACAAAGTTCTTTCTGGAAAATTTGAAGGGTTTACCTGTCTGATATAACTTTGCCCAGTGGCAAGAAAACAGGAGAGATGCCCACGGAGAGGCTTTTCTCACCTCAGGATCTCTGTCCTCCTGAACCTGGGCTTTCCCAAGAGATGTCCACAGAAAGGACAGCCAGGGTAGGACTCAGCAATGCTGCCAAAGAGACCCACAGTCATTCAGTCAGGTGCTGGTCTGGGTGCTTCTCCTTCTGGGGAAGCAGAGAGTCTGGCCCCGACTTGTTGAGCCCAGGGAGATAGGACCCAAGGAGCTCATAGCCTCTGATCCACTCTTGAAAGACACATTCTACTCCCTGCCATATTGGGAACACAGTTGCCCTTAAAATGAACATTTGACAACTTGCTCTGTTTACCCTCTGCCTCTATTGCTGCTATTAATATTTAATGTCTCTCGAGGAAGCCGTGCTTTCCCGACACACCAAGTCCTGGTGCAGCATTAATCAGAGTCTGGCTCGGTGCTTGATGCCCTCCTGTAGTTCTGTGTGGCCCAGAATGGAGAGTAGAACCCTTCCTGTGCCCTCCCCACCTGAAAGCGGCAGCTAGGCAGGGCAGGGACGCTGAGTGCTTACGGGGCGCACCAGTCCCGGGGTGTGCTGAGGACTCCCAGTTTATGTATTTACCCACCTCCTTACTCTGTGCTTCTGGAAGAGGCCTCCAGGCACACAAACCAACTTTAAATAATAAAAACCATTAACGCCTAAAGCAGCAAAGCGGAACCACCACCCTCTGCCTTCCCTGGTGGCAAAGCAAGCTGAAGAAGGAGCACAGGAGTGTGTGTGTGTGTGTGTGTGTGTGTGTGTGTGTGTGTGTGTGTGTGTGTGTGTGGACAAGTCTCCAAGCTGTATGGCACTGTCGAAGGGCAATCGTCCTGAATATTCAAATCCATACAGGAAGACTATACCCTGAGTGGCAAAGCTCAGGAGAAAGGGATCAATCTGCCCATACAGGTTAAGACTCAGCAACTGAAGGCCCAGAGGGAGATGATGGCGTTAATGACAAACACAACGACAGGTGAGGATGAGGAAGAGAGGCCAGGGACCCACACTCAATCCTTGTCAGTAGTTCTTAGCCACCTCTTACTACCTCCGTGTGCTTCAGTTCAAGTCCAATTCAGTTTTCTCATCTGGCAAACAACGGAATCATTCGATTTGAGAACTGGAAGAGGCCCCAGAAACTATCTAGTCCAATCTCCGCACTGCACTGATAACAGCTGTCTTACCCACCCCCAACTTTTTCCTAAGGATTAATTGAAAACCCATATTTATAGGTTCCGGATTGAAGACGGGACACGGGGTCAGTCACCCCATCTCGCTTCCCCCTCACTTCTTTTCTGCAGAGACACAGAAGCACTTCAGAAGCCAGGGCATCCAGTTCCTGTCATATCCAGTTCCTGTCATTAGCCATTGCTGCTTTGCATGCCTGGGGTTGCTTCTCCCTTCCCAAAGACCCTCATCTGCCTTGGGTATTAGATTTCATGAGACCCACAGCAGGACATGGATGTGACAGATGGGAATACGGCCTCAGAGGGGAACACATGAAGTCTCACAGACAGATGAGATGGGACTCTGATTGCTTTATCCTACATTTCTGGTTCCTCCAGCACAATCTTATCTTATTTTTGACACAGGCTCTTTCATTGGCTTGGAGCTCACCAATTAGGCTCTGTTGACCAGAGATCCCCCAGGGATCCTCCTATCTCCACCTCCCCATCTCTATCTAAGATCACAGGCGAGCCTTAGCCCAGCCCAGCGTTTTCACAGGAGCTCTGGGGGGGGGTGTCTCCATTCTTCATGCTTGCACAACAAGGGAGCCGTCTCCCTAGCCTCTACTTTGTAAAGAAATACTGAGGCTTGCAGTTGCATAATCAGAAAACCGCAAAGGAACGGGCCTCGGGAAATGGGTGAACAGCTGTCCAAAGTGTTCTGTGTGTGCAGCAAACACTTCTAGATGGGTCTGTTTGCAGGGATAGTCAGAGGGGTCATGTAAAACTAAAGTGTGGTTGTTATCAAAATTGCATACTGCTGAACCAGATGGCGTCCCATTCCCAGGGCACCTATCCAAATGACCTTTTTCTTTCTGTAAGCTACTCAGCATTTGCAAAGAATCCCTTGGAAAGAAAACCCCAAATCCTGAAAGAAGGTGAGAAGAGTTGGAAAAAGTGGACCCAAAGTGAATCCAACTACCACCGCCACCCCTCCAGACATACACATGCACACACACACACATACTTCCCTTTTTCTCCAGAAAAATAAAGTTTAGTGCAAGAGTTGCTGGAAACAATTATCACCTCCCTGGCTGATACCTTGTCTTATTTATCCTTACATCTCCAGCATCAAATACAACCAGTGCCATAAAGCAGGGGCTCCAGAGAGACAAACGGAAGCCTGCTCCATGGGAGGAGAACTGAGCTTCAAACTCAGGGGCGCTTGTTAAAATGCAGAGAACCGACTCAGATACTGGCGACTCAGCCTGAAGTCTGCATGTTTAATAAGTCCTCTAGGTAAGATGCTGAAGAGGTGGTCCTTGGGCCTTCCTTTGAAAACAGCGACTTAGGACGGACTGAATTCCCAAGCTGGTGGGCTCTCTCCAGAGGACTATTTATATACCTCCTGCCCACAGTCTATCCCCGGGCTGCTGGGTTTTATAAATAGCCACAGGCCAGAAGAGAAAAGGTGACAACCTAGAGTTTTCTCGGGCTCTCAGCCATTAGTGTGGAGTCAGCTGGCTTGTGGAAGTCCCACAGGTGCACAGTGGGGCAGTGGGTGGGAGAAAAACATCTGTGAAGAGCGGTCTCTGAACCCCACCTCACGCCCAGCAGCAGGTACCAGCAAAGGAAAAGCTGTTGCAAAATCCAGACAGCAGAGCTCAGCAACTGCTTGCGGCCCCACACAGCTGAAGACAATTAACCTTTAGCGGGGCAGCTTCATTACCACGAGAAGCAGCTGCCTCCAGAGCCTGCTTGTGTTCCCTTCAGGAGCTCCAAGCTGAGGGCATCTTCCTGATGTGGCTCTGTAGATTGAAACTGAAAACAATCCACACCAGCCAGCCTACGGCTGCCACGCCAACACAGCAGAGCTCTGTGTGTATCCTGTCTCTGCCAGGCTGCCCAGGAGACAGATCTTCCCAGCCATCCTCCCCTGTGAGTATTCTCCATCACTGTGGTGTGTGCTGGAGCTGAAGGGGAGGATGGGAAGAGGAGACTTAGCAAATGCAACTCCATCTTGGGCTTTCTCCACAAAGGCTCCCTTTCAACATGTCAAGGTAGTAAATCAAAAGCCTGGCTGCCTCCCCACACACAGAGCAGAAACAAATCAAGTAGCCCAGGTTAGGACCCTTCCCTGTGCCTGCAGGAAAATCCATTCCTCAGCATCTCATCAGTGTACACTATGTCCACTCAAAAAAAGAATCCCTTCGGGGTGAATGATGACATCCAAATATAGCTATTCTTCTGCACTGGATGGATTTTTCTCCAAATATACACAATGTCATCTCTCAGCCCTGTGATCTTCTCATGGTGTGACTTATAGTCTGCACCGGTCACTAATAAGTTGGGTCTGTGGCTCCTTCCTCCTTTAAAATCTATTATGAAGCAGCAAATGTCGCTAAATACAAAAAATCTTGAACTAACTTGGAGCATTCTACGATGCATTTTGTAACCTGTAATACTCAAGTACGAGCTTTGTAGATGACAATGTGGTGTTGTAATGTCAAAAGGTTGGACATATTGGACTGGGAGATAATTCAATTGATAGTAATAATAATAAATAATAAAAAATAACAATAAAGGGCTTCCCTCACAAACATGAGGTCCTGAGTTCAGATTCCCAGAGCCATATAAAATAGTTGGACATGTGGCATTTGCTTACAATCTCAACAGTAGGGACGTAGACACAGATCTGGGGCTCACTAACAAGTCAGCCTAACCTAATTGGTGAGCTCTGGATCGGTGAGAGACCCTGCTTCAAAGGACATAGATGGTGTCCCTGAGGATTACATCTGAGTTTGTCCTCTGGCTTCCACAAACATGTGATGCACATGTACTTGCACCTATACCAACATGAGTGCATGCATGCAAACACACACACACACACACACACACACACACACACACACACACACACACAGATATAAATAATAAACTCAACTAATTGTATATAAAAGAAACAAGGCTGAACATTCCTGATCTAGATGTTCCTACATGACTTCTGCTAGCTCAATCCTAAGAGGCAAGACTGAAGGAATTCTGATGGGCCATTTGAGTTTCTCCAGCTCAGCCTGAAACCTGTCACAAAGCCACATGGAGAATTTTGCAGGCCCTGGTTCCAGCAGACTCCAGCCCATAGCAAGCACTTCTACCAGCTGTACAAGTAAGCTGTCTTGAAGTTCTTCCAACCATTCCCAACTGGTGCTCCATGGATGCAGCCTAGATGTCCCTAGAGCCTTCCCCCACTGAACTTCAGCATGCTAAAAATTTTCAAACCAAAGCATGGGCAACTGTGGTGTTAAGCCATGACATTTTGGGATGGATTGTTACTCTGTCAATGATAACCAAATTGGCTATGCACCAGAAGCCAGCATCTGTGCCACCCTCACTTAACACTTGCCAGCCACCAAAAGGAGAGAGCCACAAGGCCCCACTGAAAAAAATTACAAGTGTAGATCCTCCTGGGGACAGAGATCCCAGTGGAATTAACCACAGTGGCAGGTACTTCCTCTAGCTCTCTCTCCAGTAGAGTGTCAGTGCTTACAGGCTGCTGTTGAGCCCAGCGGGTCTCAGGCAAAAGATGTCAGACCTTCCTTGCAGCTCTGGCTCCCAGGGCACAAAGTCTAGGTCCTCCCATCATTCCCTGCGGTCCTGCCTCGTCCCTACCTCCTTCCCTTCCCTGTCTCTGGGTTTCTGAAAATGGATCTCACTCTGCAGGACCCCTCTGAAAGCCCTCTCCTGGCAGCTCACTGCAGCTTGGTGGTGGCTCAGTGCTGATGAGGACAAAAAGGCTCAGCAAGGCTGTCCCAGGAGCACACAGGTGCTCTAGGATCTTTGCCAGAGTCAGAGCAGATCAGTAGCTGCAGACTCCTTTCATGAGACCCATCACTGTCAGATGACAGCACTATGATGCTGATGTCAACACCCGGTACAACATGGTAGCATCAGCAAAGAGCAGTACTGAGAGGAGACAGGGCCACCCAGGAGCGTGCACCTACAGAAAAGAGACCTGAAATCAGGAGACTGGCAGGGCTGGTGCAGGCCCAGGAAGCGGGGGGCTACTGCCACCCCCAGTCACAACTTCCCAGGCTCTCTGACACTGCATGGAATAGGTACCCTATGTGACAAGGGCCACAGCAGGTTGAGCAGTCTGTGGGATGAGAATCAACAAACGCGAGGAATCGACCACATGCCTTTGGGGGATTTTCCACAGTTTAAAGTCTCAGAGCACACCACACATCGACAGTGTAGCTATCTAGCACATTCCTCTCATGGCTTTCTCTACAAGCTCCATGTGAGGGCCCCAGGCCTGAAGAAAGGGCAAGCAGGCCTGAGGAGAGGTTTCCCCCACTCTCTGCATCCATACCCACAGGTATGTATTCTCACTCAAGCCCATGCAGACCAACTAACCAACTGTGATGAAAGCAGTTTGCGAGCCAGGATTGAGAGTCCTGGATACAATGTGAGGCCCATTGACCCAGGGAATAAGAACCAGGGTCAAATGTCTGCCAGAAAGGACATTGTGTCTACATGGGGCAGCCAGAGGGGTATAACTAGCAATAGAAACATTACCAAGAAGTCTCTGAAGAATCCGAGGTCACTCAACATGAGTGTTCTGCAGGTTGTAAGAGCATACATTCATACATCATGTATGCATACATATATGCATACATCACATATGCATGCGTACCTACATCTATCTTATGTGATATTGCTACATGGCATTGTCCTTTACATTTTTCATATTCTAGAACCAACCACACAATCAAGTTACAAATAATACAGACAAAAAAAATCTCAATGTTTTCAGTGAGTTCATGATTTTGTGATGGGCTTCGTTTATTCTAATCTTGGCCCGCATGTGACTCATGGGCCAAGTATTGGATTCCTTGGCCTAGAGTTATTGGTGCTTTCTGAATTATTGGACAGACAAGACTCCTGCAGATAGACAGTGGAAAATGCTCTGTGTCTCCCCTGAGCAGGTACCAAGTAAACTTCTCATGGTAGCTAATGAGTGTCCATGGGACTTGAGAAAATTTAAGGAAGGCTGAACACTGGGAAGGAGTCCTCTGGAATTGTGAGGGTGTCCTTTAGACCTCACAGTGGCAGCGATGGAAGGCACAAAGAAGACTTGGATGCTCCAGTAAAACTGGAGGCCTCCGGTGACAATTGAGTGAGAAATGTAGCTTGTCCTTAGGCTTTGGCATAGAGTTTAACCCCAGCCAACAACAGGTCACAGGACTACATATAAAGTACCTTTCAAGTTGGTGAGGGTCATGACCCTTACAGAGTAGTACATGTCACAGTGTTAACCACGGTACCCATTCTTGTAGGTATATATAAAATCCCTACAAATATCGTACTGCCTAAGACTGCACTCGTGTGCTCTAGTCTACCTCCCCCCACTTTTCTAAAGTTGCTGGTTGTGACCCTAAACTAATTTCTACAACACTAACAGGTCCTGGCTTGTGGGTTGACAAAACACTGTTGGAGAAGTAAAAACAACAAACAAACCAAACCTACAGGATACAGGCCAAATCCTGCCATCTGTTTGGTTGTGGGGGAACGGTGGTGGGGAGGCACACAATTGTGAAGGGGTGTTGTGTGATATACATATGCGTTCATGTGGGTATGTGCACGTGTATGCATTGTATATGCACGTGCTCATGCATGTGTATGCGTGCATGCATGTGTATACAAGCATGCATGTGAAGGTCAGAAGATGATGTCTTGGATTTTCTCCAATCCTTCCCCATCCTATTTTATCTTTTGAGACTAAGTCTTTCACTGACCTTGGAGGTCACAGATTCAGCTACACTGGCTGCCCAGTGAGCTCCAGGGATCAACCTATCCCTACCACCTTCTCAGTGTGAGGATTACAGGTGAACATCACTGCACCAGCTCTTTTATTTGTGTGCTAGACTCAGGCCCACACACTGTCATAGCAAGCGCTTTCCTAAGAGGCCTCCTCTGTTTGATTGATTGTTTGATTGTTTGATCTATCGATTGATTTCTGTTTGTACATGCCGAGGAGAGGGGAGCGTCACACCGTGGCGTGTCACACATGTGAAATCCAGAAGACAATTTGAGGCAGTTAGTTCCCTTCTGCCACATGAGAATTCAGGTTGCCAGGTTTGGCAGCCTTTTCCTATTGGCCTGATTGAGTTTTGATTGAAACATTAGTTTTTAATTTTTGTAATTTCATACTGCATATTTACATCTCCACGAAGATTTGCAGCATCTTCTAGCTTCAAAACCTTCCACCATCTCAGAAGAACACTCACGCAATCACTTTAAACAATCATACTCCATGCCCCCTCCCTCCACTCCTGGCAACCTCTAATCTGCTCTCTCTCTCTCTCTTTAGGGCTTACCTGTTCTATATGTCTCACACAAAGACATTGCACAGTCAGTATATGTACCTTTGTGATTTCCCTTGTGTAATGTAGTTTTGAGGTTCACCCTAGTTCTAGCTCTTGTCTGTGCCTTTATTCCTACTTACTCCTAAATAGCTCTCTAGTCTATGGGTTGACTGCAGTTGCTCACACATTTATCTGGTGACTGACATTTGGGGTTTCCCTATGCTTTACCCATTCTGGATAGTACCAAGTTAAATGCTTGTATAAGTTTCTGTATGGCTTTGCTTCTCCTAGACACGAAGGAACTAGTCTCTGGCCCATATGGTAATTACATGTTTAGCTTTTGGAGGAGTTAGCAAGCCACTTTTCACAGTGGCTACACCACCTTACCTTCCCACCAGCCAAAAAATAAAATCCCAGCTTCTGCCCACCCCTCCTAACACCTGCTATTTTGCTGGGTATTTTTAATTTTAGCCTTTACACTTGCTAGGCAATCATCCTGGCATAAAGTGGTTATCTTGTTACAGTTTTGATTTGCATTTCCTTAAGGATCAATGAAACTGAACATTTTCTCTGGTGCTCCTTGGCCATTTGGCTATCTTACTTAGAGAAATGTCTATCCAAATCAACATCCCGTTATAATTGGGGTGTTTAGCTTTCTGTAGCTAAGTCGTGTGGGCTTTTTACATATTCTGATTCTCAAAGCTTTATCAAAGATATGGTTGCAAATATTTTCTTCTATTCTGTAGATTTTCTATACATTTCCTGGATAATGGCGTTTGCTACACAGAGGTTTTAAGTTAATGGGAAGTCTCTTGACTTTTGCTTTGCTGACCTTGCTTTAGGCCAAAAAAAAAAAAAAAAAAAAAAAATCTAAGAATTCACTAGTGCATTTGATCTGCAGTGCACTCCGAATAACTGTGTGCTAAATGGATAGTCCTCGGTTTGGCGCTATTGGAAGGCAGAAGGAATTTGATGAGCTGGTGCCTGCTGGAAAGGCTTCAGGCCTACAAAGGAGTATGCCTAAAAACAGTGGGTCTGCCAGATCCATGGGCCAAAACCCCTCATGTTATGAACCAAGGCAAACCTTTCCTCATCATAAGGTGACTTCATAAGTGTTTGTTACAGTAACTAAAAGATAGGAGTCACCTTTCACCTCCCCTGTGACTTGAGTAGACTCAGAACTCCTTGGGACACACACCTCTTGGCAAGTTTGTGACTGAGTGTCTAGAGAGGTTCAGTTGAGGAAGGAAGGGCAACCCTGAACATGGGTGACATCATGCCACGAGCTGGAATTCCAGAGGGAATAAAAAGGACAGGGTGAAGCCCACTGAGCACCAGCTTCCATGTCATTACTTCCGAAAATGGAACCACCTGCTTCAGGCTCTGCCTACCACACCTTCCCCTCCTAGGACAGCCCTGCAAACCCTGAACCAAATGAGGCCCTGCAGCTGCTCTCATCAGCTATTCTGTCACAGCAAGAAGGAAAGCCATGAACACATCAACTAACACAGTCATAAACACTATATATACATGCTATATATGTACATACTATATACACACACATATATATACTTACACATACACTGAATTCCAAATAATCAACAAAAGACTGAGTGCTAAGAAGCAAATCCAGCAAAGCTATAGGATATAACACACATACACACACTTATACACACACACACACACACTTATACACACATACACATGCACACATATACACATACATACGCACACATACATAAACACATACACACATACACGTATATACACATATGCATACACACATACACACATTTACATACATATACACACACACACACACACACACACCCATACACACATACACAAACCCATACATACACATACACACACGCTAGTAGGTTTCGAGATACTGTCAATGAATGATCTGAGATGAAAATTAAGAAAGCATGTCTACTTATAATAGCACTAAAAAGAATAAAATATCCAAGAATGAACTGAACCAAAAAGTAAAACACACTCTACACCTGCAAACAGTGCTGAAAGGAAATAAAGACATGGTTAAAAGGTGAAGAAGAGGCTTGTGTCTACAGTCCTGGCACTTGGGAAATCAGGGGAAGAAGATTACCACGAGGCAGCAGCAATCCTGGGCTACAGAATGGGGTTCTGTCCCAAACAAGCAAACAAAAGCTGATTGAACAGAGAGAAATCTCAGGTTCTTTGCTTGGAAGAATTGATGTTGTTTATGGCAATACTATCCAAACTGATTCAGCACAGACCCAACTGACGTCCCTATGGGCTAAGAAAATGGCTCAGTCATAACGTGAGTGCTGTGGAAGCCTGAAGACCTGAGTTCAAATCCCCATCACTCATGTAAAAACTCAGTGATACCCCATGCACCTATAATGCCAGAACATGGGAGGACAGACAGAAAGATCCCTAGGGTGTCTAATAGTCTGAACAAAGTAGTGGGCTTCATGTTCAATGAGAGAATCTCAGAGATATAGTGGAGAGTTACTGAGGTAGAAACATCAGCCTCTCACCTCAAGCATACATATATGAGCATACACATGCACATATGTAAAACTTGCCATTTGAAAAATGGAAACGAGAAATATGATTTCCTAATTCATATAGAATTGAAAGGAACCCTGAATAGGTTCAAAAAAGAATAAGTCAAAATGTAGGTAACTCTCACATTTTATTTAAACACTAATTGCAAAACCACAATGACAAAACCGTACGGTGCTGGCAACAGGCTGACAAGCAGATCAATAGTACAGAGGTGCGTAGGCACCATGGAGACAAAGGGATCCATAGATCCAAACTGTCTACTCTTCCTGCAGATTCCCGTTCTAAGGTCTTGTTTCACATTCTCATCGGTGAACATTCTTCTATCCAAACTATCCTACCCCATACCACACACCTGCTCCACACCACACACCTGCTCCACATCACACACCACACACCTGCACCACACCACACACCTGTACCACACCACACACCTGCACCACACCACACACCTGTACCACACCACACACCTGCACCACACCACACACCTGCTCCACACCACACACCTGCACCACACCACACACCTGCACCACACCACACACCTGCTCCACACCACACACCTGCTCCACACCACATACCTACTCTATACTGTACACCTGACCCACACCATGCACCTGCCCTGTACCAAACACCTGCCTCATACCACAACTTACCCTACATCACACCTGGCTTATACCACACACCCACCCTATACCACACCTGCCCTATACCACATTCCTGTCCCACACCTGCCCTATACTGCACACCTGCCCCATATTACACACCTGCCCCATACCATGTACCTCCCTCATACCATGCACTGCCCCCATACCACACACCAGCCACACACCACACACCTGCCCTATGCCACACACCTGCCCCACACTATACTCCTGCCCCATACCATGCACCTCCCCAACACCACACACCTGCCTCATACCACACACCTGCCCCATGCCACCCACCTGCTCCACACCATACATTGCCCTAGCATAGTGAAAACAGACAAGAGCTTCTCTTCCAGCTGAAAGATGAACCAGGACAGCTCTGCAGTCTCAAGAACTTGGATCTCCGCCGGGAAAAGCAGTGAGATTGTCTGAAAATTACCAGCAGGCTTCTTACCTGAGCTAAGGGTCATGATTACTCTGAGCTCGGGCACCCACAAATGCTTACTAGTAGCCGTGGATCATGTCTCATTCTACTCTATCTCCTGAACCGGGGCCAGAGGTACCCAGCAAACAATAAATCTAATACACTCCCAGGAATCTGCTATATTCGGGATGCTGTGTAAGCACAGCAGAGTGCATCGGTGGCATCACGCCCTGCCCCCACAAAGAAGAATAAGCTGCACACATCAGGAGAAGAGATGTGAGAAGCACTACCATGTCACGAGCACCCACACTACCATGTCTCGAGCACCCATGACTGCAAAGACCATTCTCTCATTGAATCCTCATGGGAACACCAAAGTACAGTCTCACACTTGACAGATAAACAAACTGGGTCTCAAACAGCTTTGCATTTTGCCCTTGGCTACAGACCTAGTGTGGGCAGAAACCCTGAAACCTGAACAGAGACAATGTGACTCTGACTTGAGCCACTTGGTTATTAAACAGCCTTTTATCGGCATCCTACAGTTTTCCGAGCATCATTCCAGACTCCGGTGTTACAAGGACAATCTTTTATACCATCTCATCCCATCCCCATCAGGAATAGAAAATATAACATGCCATCATTCACCCGCAAGGAGACAGGACACAGACATCACTGAAATGCTGACAATAATGGGAGATATCTCCAAGTCAACAGGAAGTTTATAATAACAGTATTTCAGAGGGTTTGAAGTGTTTCGGGAAAACATCCCAAGGGAAACAGACGAGTAACAGGATTTCTAGGTGGGCATCAATCTATGTACCCCTCCTCTCTCCTCCTCTGCCCCTCACCCCAGAGCCTGGGCTGATGGCAGAAGTTAGCCGAGATGAACTTGCAAAGTAGCCAATAAAGGCCAGAATTTGAGATGGGACAGTGGGCTCTACCCATCTACACCTCTGACTCGACTCTCCGAAGTATCATCAGCTCAAGCCAACCCCACCTCCCTTTGTAACATTCCCCAAGCTTCCTGGGGGAACAGAGGGAAGACTGGAAGAGCCGGGCTTTGATTAGAAAGGTTTGGCTTGAAATACAGATTTGATGACTAGGAATTAATTGTACTGCCCGTGGAGGTAGCCACTAGGCACAGCTGACTTTTTAAAGAAAGTCAAAATACAGTCCAAAAGTCAGCTAGGTTGTGCCCTTTGCATTCATTGCTGCATGGCTGGGTGGGGGCCAGTACTGCCTGAAGCAGGCATTTCCACCATGACCAAAAGTCCTATTGGTCAGCACTGATTTATAAAAGCCCCTAGCTCTGCTGCCTCCCCATACCCCCTTTTCTCAGCTTATAAACATGTCCTAGGTAGGGTTTATAGGGATAAAAGGAGATGATAAATTTGTGGACTGGAACTTTCCATGTTTCCTTTCCACACTCACAGTATCTGGTTGCTGAGCTGCCGTAGGTACCTGGTCAGAGAGGGTCACATGGACTGAAGCAGCTGGTCTCCTGATAGTGTCATGGCAACGGGAAACATAAGGTGTGAGAACCAGTAGGGGATTGGGTTGCCCCACAGGCAGGCAGTCTTTCTAGAACTGACTGCCCCTCATTTTGTATGGCAGGAAGGGGGTCATCTTAACTAAGAACTTATACTAGAGTTCACTGGAGACCATGCAGAGCCAAACCACCCCATCCCTGGTTTTTTGGAACATGAAAGAGAGAAACTGTGGCTTTGGACCAGAGGGGGACAGAGGCAGGTGTGAGAAGGAACAAGGAGGAGCCGAGACTCTCCACAGAGACCATTCTGGACCAGCCCTTCTCAGAAAAGATAGAGAATCTCAAACCCACACACAGGACCAATAGAAACCATACCCAGAGAGCATGCAGAGACCAATGTTTGGGGACTGTACCACTGTGTCCCTCCCATGAGCAGGACTCCGCGTGCTCTGCAGCAGTGTTATGCAGATGTTAAAAGGGAAGAGTCCACTCTGCTAGCCCGCACTCGTTGGCTATAAGCGTCATGACCAGGAATGACATGCTACCTCGAGCTGTTCATCACTGTTCCTGTAATTAACACAGCTACCCCAGGGCTCTGACACTCCTTTCTTTGACAGCAGGCTGGCTGTTTGATCTATATTAAGCCACAAGGCAAGATGGCTCTGATTGAGTGGAGCCATCGGGGAGGCAAAGGGAAGTAGTTTGGAAGAGAAGGAGACTTTGATGGGGTATTGGCAGCGAAGACAGTGCATGAGAATCTGACCTGGGGTGCTAGATGTTGAGTCATCTTTTCACAAGCCTACCTCCTCCTGTGGTCTTTACAGTTAGAGAGTTGGACCTCAAGATGTCTAAAGGCAGGTGGCAAGATGGTAAGAAGAGAGGGGTCTGGATGGGCACTGTGGGATGGGAGTTGTCCCTAGCCCCTGCTTTCCCTTGTCTGCCCTTACCAACCACCCCTGCTATGACCAGACCCCAATATCCCCTAGACCTTCTTCCAGGTCTGTCCCAACATTCCCTCTGTTCTATCCCCCAAGATACACATCTGGAAGACACCATCTCCATCTGCATTAACGCCCACTGTTCCCCAGACTGTGCCTGTCCTCCACGGCAGACACAGCCTCCAAGTCACCTCTCCAACCTCCACAACCTGACCTTGGGCCTCGTCTGCTTCCAGCTTTTGGGTTCCTTCCTCCACCACGGATTCTCCTGGACATTTCTCTCTGCAACAATCTTGCTCAAAAGGTCACCAGACTCTACCCCTCCTGAGCTGCTAGCCCTGAGATTCCAGGCACAGGAGAGCAGTTCCTTTCTGGTCACTTTTACTCAGACACATTGGTATACCTACACTGGGTCCTAAGAATGTTGAGCCAGGATGAACCTTCACATAGATCATCACAACTACCCAGACACTGGCTTTCCTGAACTCACCACCGACCTGGACTCCAACATCTACCACCTTTGTGGTATTAAAGAAGCACATTTCTATCAATCCCCATGCCTCAGTTTCCCCCTCCTATAAATGGAGTGGACTGAAGCTCCTTACTCAGGGTCTTCTTTTCAGCCAGACACTCTCGATTTCCCACCGTTCTGGGGGACTGCAAGTCTGTGGCACTAGGCCCATGGCTGCCACCGCTGGTGCAGACATGCTTTGTCACAGATGTGCTCAGCCTTGGCACCTGCAGAGCTGCCCCTGTTCTCTCTGCACTTCCAGCATCAACAGTCAATTAGTGCTAGTTAGCTCTCCTGTCACTTCTAATACGAGTCTGAGGCACACTCATGCCCCTGCCCCATTTTACCATGACAGACGACCCGGATTCCTCCACTAGGTAGGGATCATTGTAAGAGAAAAGACCCCATCCCCTCAGAGAGGCTTGTGAGTGCCCAGGCTCTGCTTCTTCTGGCTCATAAACAAGGGTGTGACATAAAGTCTTTGGAGTCTATGTTGATCCTGTTACCTCCAAATGCTAGATCCATGGAGCCCATGTGCTGGCTCCGTTCGCCAACCTGCTAAGCTTCTGCAAAGCTGATCAGTATACAGCCAGTTTACCTTGCTAATGACATTGCAGCTCACTTGGGTCACGGGGGTGTCAGCCTCCTACGGCCTGCTTCAGTTCAACCCAGAGCTTCCGCTGAGCTAACAAGGCAGTGACAGCCTAGCTGTCCCTGCTTCCTAAAAGTGATGGCTTCCAGGCTGGGTGACCAGACTCCACAGATTGACCTGTCTCTCTCTTCTGAATAAATGAAAGTTCTAACAAGCATGGCCTCAAGTGCCCTTGCTGCTCAAGAGTGGATGTCTAGGTATGCAAAGAAGCTTCTCCCAGACTCCTCAGGGATTACAGAGACTCTCTCCAGAACCTGGGTCTGATGAAGATCTTCTGAAAAAGTCCCTCAGTAAGCCACAAAGAGCCCTTCAAAAAGAGAGCCAGGTGACATAGACCAGAGGCGGGATCAGAACTGTGTGGGAGACAGATTGGCACCACAGAAGGCTAGGCTGGAATGAAGATGACTCTACGAGGAACCACATTCAGGGGCATTCTGGCTCTCAAAGGTATGCCCAACCTGAGATCCATGGCCACATGCAGCTGAGGATAGCTACAAATGCAGTCTTACACAAAACCAAACACTTGCTTGAAATATTATGAGATTATTTTTTTTCATAACTCCATCACTCAGCCCTGGGATGTGAACTTTGTAGATGACAATATCACAAAGTCTACATACCAGCTAGAAGTTGCTGACAGCCCTTGGCCCACATACAGCACCTCACCCAGGGCAGGGAGAGGAAGCTGGAAGCAATGCACAGAGCAAGAGACTAGCTTGGCTTATGAGTGTCATCCTGACTCACATTCTTGAGCCTTAGGGCTCCCAAGATTGAATCCTGAAATACCTTGAGGTCCTTTTAGAGGGTGACCTTCAGACACATCAGCCTTAAAGTGAATGAGAAAGCATCAGGCCTGACTTCAGCTGAGGCTCTGAATTTTTTTTAATATCTTCTTAAATGTTCTGAAGGGGAAAAGTCAGTAATGGAGTTCCCATGATGAAGCCGGAGGACGACGGAAACCTGGAAGGAGCCAGAACTGCAGGAGCTAATGGAGAATGGAGACAAGTCACAGGCTGCCGTGTTTTATGGCCCATGCTGCAACTTCTCTCTTTTCTCTTTCAAAGGGAAACAAATTAAAGGGCTGGGGTTTTAATTAGGCTGTAGAAGGATGGAAGTGCTAAGGGCTTTGGTGGGTGGAACAGTAGGAGGCAGAGCCTGTTCCCACATCCACAGATGCATGTGGCCTAAGATGCCATCTCTACCTCTACTACCCAAAGCTCCATTAGCCACAGCTGGGAGCAGAGAGGTAATGCAGACAGTGGAACCTAGTCAGCAAGTCCCAGATGCTCTGCTACCCCCACCCATCCCCGGAGATGCTCACCTTTTCAGAGTTGAGAATTTCCCCTGTGGTTTATCTTTGAACAAAACATTTAACCACCAGAAATAAGTTTGGACCACTGATCTGCTTTCATTTTATAGATGAGGGCTCCTGAGGCTCGGAGGAGGGAGAAGGCAACCAGGAGGTCGCAGTGCATGAGGAGTAAAAACAGCAAGGTGGCTTGGCTTGCAGCCACTGTCCTCCACTCTTTCAGTCTGTACTCAAGCTTCCTCTTGCTGATGATGCCCAACTTGTTTAGAGCCCAGAAACTGCCTCCTGCTCCAGACCTCTCCATCAGTAGCCTGCCGCTGTCTTGTTGGAACATCCATGGGAAGCCATGGCAGGCAATGTAGCTACACATGCCCATGGTACCCCACTCAGTGGCCACCTCCATGGAGAGCCACTCCAGCATCCACAGGCAGCTCCAGAGATTATAGAAGGATATGGGAGCACTGGGGCAGAGACAGGGAAGATCCTGGCCACCTTGTCTGCCTTGTAAGCATATTGCTTCTTCTTAGCTCCCATATTCCATAGGGGTATGAAAGACAAGAGGAAGCCCCCCCCCCACCCAGACTCTGGATCACCCTGCTATTGTGACAGCCAAAGGACCCTCCAGCTCCTCTCCCTTCCTCCACATGCTCTGAAGCTTCTTCACCTCTCTTCTGTCAGTGTTGGAGATCAGAGGCTTTCTTACATATTTCTGTGACCAAGGAAGTTCCCAACACATGTTATGGTTTACTCAACAAACATTTATTGAAGCTATCAGTGGATGGATGGGCAGGGTGAGTGGATTGATGGGCTATCCTATAAGCTTAATTGTTCTCTGTTAAAAGTTCTATGACCCTCAAATGTGACCTTCATTTTACCATTGGCTGATTCATCTAACATACACATTGCTGAGGCACACTCTTTCCTTGAAGTTAGCTTCCTGTTATTCCAAACTGAGGTTCAGGTTCCCTGCTGTGGCACACATGAAATGTGATCTGGCTTCCTCTCTAGATTCATCTCCTTGTCCTTCCCCAGAACCAGAGGGAACAGCAACCTTCTCGTTCCTCTGGCCAATTCTAAAACACCAACTACATTCTCTCTCAAAAATCATCTCTCTTTCCAGCACTGCTGTTGGGTACTGGCTCTGGGGTTCCATGCTGCGATCCTTATCACAATCTACCCTTTGGGTATAGCTCCATCTCTCACTCAGCTCTGTGCCCCCAGTGTCCAGCACAAAGACCAGTACAATGAAGAGAGTTGATACCGTGGTGTGAAGGAGGGTGATTATGAGAAGCTTGGGAAACCTTTCCCAGAGCTGGCGTGCCAGCTACTCTCTGGCCTGCAGAGCATCATCGATGCTGTCATGGCTCCCGTGGTCAAACAAGTCCTTCCCTGGTATTTTCTGACAGGGATTCCTTTTATGGTATTTATGCCAGGGTAGGACAGAAGACAATGGGACAGTGCTAGGTGCCACCCTACCCCAACGGAGAGGTAACAGAGACAGCTAGATAATTAAGCCATTACCACTGAAACCTGGCCATTCTGCTTTATGTAGTGGCTCATCCATCAACTCCTGGCCCCATGCCACTACATCACTTGCACAAAAAGAGAGAGGAGGGGGGAATGTTGCTACCATGAAACCAACTACACATGTGTGCTTCACGGGAAAGTGCCTTCACTTTATCCCTGATAGAGAGTGGGTAAGAAAGGGTTGGGGCTCTGTGACAGATGGGAACATGCTTACAATAGAAGCTTTCTCCTGCTCAGGAGCAGGGCACATTCTAACAGTAAACCTAAATATACCTCTTCGGGCCACTGATGGGATTGGTAAGCACACAAGCCCCACAACTCACAAGGCAGAAAATAAGCTGAATTCAGACAGGTTAAAGGGAGAGGTGTTTGGATCAAAGCGTGAGAAATTATTTTTCAGACCAAACTATGTAAGGAGAAAGCTACTGGTTCCCTGGATCTAGACTCTGCAGGGAGGAGGGAAGCATGGATGCCTTCACCTGCTCACTGTGCGGGAGCTCAGCAGCTTCTGCCAAAAGACTCTTCTCCCTACCTTAAAGGAGGCTGCAGGGTGTGGAAGGGAAAGATGTTTTGGGGTCATTTCACAGTCTGTGTTCGAATTCCTCCTGTGCCATTTATTAGATATCTGTTTTGGAGAAAGTTATTTAACTATTCGAGCTGTGGCTTCCTTAACTGAAAGGAGGAGCAATAATTCACCGAACTCTGTATCCTAGGTATTTGCTGCCTCCTTCAACCCAGAATCTTCTGAGCCTTCATTTCTGAGCCCTTGGTGTCTCCTGTGCCTTTTCCCAAGCCTGAGGATTGGGCCACTAAGAAGAAAAGCATTCCCCCTGCCACCCCATGCAAAGAAGCAGCTCAGGGTGGTTACAAGGAAACTGTAGAGGTCAAGGTAGCATGGGAGTCTTGCAGTAGCATCATTAGGGGAAAAGAAGCAGTGTCCATAGCAGGGGTCCATGACTGCCTCCTATTTGGGTCATTCTCAAAACACATTGTGAAGTTTGGGCCTTATTGATCTTAAAAGAAGGCAAAGAAGGAAAGTGAACACAAAGGAAGGTAATGAAAATGATTAAAGGAATTAGAAGGCTTGACCTACAAAGGGAGGTTAAAAGGACATAATATGTACAACGCAGGGAACCGAGGCCTGTGAGGACATGATAACTTCCCATAAATATGCGAGACAGAGCCACATAAAAAAAGAGGGCGAGAATTATTTCAGGCAGCTTGGGACACCATTAACAAAAGAAATGGCCTGAAACTAAAATAAGAGAAAGTTAAATCTAGGCCGGTGGGGAATTTAGGGGACAAGACACATAGAACATGGTGCAAAGACACCAGAAAGCAAAAGCCACAGGTCTCCATGCTTTGTCCCTGTTTGAGAGCAATGGCCCCGTCGGGGCCTGTTCAGGCTACTCTGACCGTGGTCTTATTCTCCATGCAGAACTGTTGGTTCTAAATGTCCGATTCGTGATTTGTGGAACTTTGGCTCTGGCTGCCAGGTTGCTTTACCTTCTTTCTACCTCGCTCTGGTGATACAAAGGGACAGACACAGAGAGCTACAGGTCCCTGCTACATCTAGTTGGCCCTGCTGATGAGAGCCTGAAACCAGAGGTCCAGCGTAGTAGGGTTGAGCCCTGTGAGGCACGGCTGAAGTGTGCTGCAAGAGTGTGTGGCTGGACTATGCCAAAGCTAATTGGTACAAACAAAAAGACTCTTTCAACAGAGCATCATAAGTAGACAGTACTCACTAATGTGTGTGTGTATGTGTGTGTGTTAGAGAAGGTCCTATGTCTTCTCTAAATATCTCAATCTACTCTCAAGTATTTTATTAAGATTTGTTTTTTTTTTTTTTTTTTTTTTACTTTTTAAAAATTGTGTGTGTGAGAGAGACAGAGACAGACACACACACACACACACACACATACACACAGGGGGGGAGCATAAGCAAGTACACTTAAGTACAGGTATCCATGAGGGCAGAGGTATCAGATCCCCTTGGAGCAGGAGTTCCAGGCATTTGTGAGTCCCATGGGTCCTGGGAACGAAACTCAGCCTTTTACCGCTAAGCTGCCTATCTTCCCACGCCTTGTAGCATACACTCTCTATATCCTTGTGCTCTGCCCTCCACAGATGCAACTGACCATGCACCATAGCTGCATCTCAACCAAACATGCACAGGCTTTTCTCGTATTGTTATTTCCTAAACAATGAGGTGTGGCATCTATTTACATAGCATTTAGGTTTTATTAGGATTGTAATTATTTGAGAGATGGTATACAAGAAGACACATATAGGATATATGCAACTATATGTCATTTTCTATATACTACTTGGATATGTGGGAATTTTCATATCTGAAGGAGGCCAGAAGCCAATCCCTCAGGGATACCAAGACTGCTTTTGAATATCACCCTGGGAAGAGAATTCTGCCTGAGGACCAGGACTGCTGAGGGAAGCCACACCGGTACATTTAATGATGGACAGAACAGCATTGCTCCATCTATGCAAATATCCTACACACATTTTTCTAATTAGTTTATTATTTTATGTACATTGGCATTATGTCTGTATGTGTGTCTGTGTAAGGGTGTCTTGGAATTACAGACAGTTGCGAGCTGCCAAGTGGGTGCTAGAATTTGAACCCAGGTCTGGAAGAGCAGTCAATGCTCTTAGCTGCTGAGCCATCTCTCCAGACCCACCTACACGTTTTTAAATCACTTTTATACTCCCTCTCAAACCTCATATAAAATGTACGCTGTTTTCATGCCTGAAATTGACTTTTTTAAAAGAACTTTAATTATAAGAAGAGACACCTACAGCAAAACCCTTGGAAAACCCATTCGATACTCATTTATTTATCTAATCATTAAACATATATTGGATACAAGAAATGACCAAGCTACCTGTGAGCTGCAAGGGAGACTTCAAAGATGAGCACATCTCTGTGCCTGTAAGGAGCCTGCTCTGGTGAGCAGAGAGAGAACCTCCTGCAGACATAGGAAAGTGCTGTAAACACTTGACTGGACTGAGTGGCGGTTATTAGGTAGTTTAGAGGGGGAATTATTCTTCCTGTCTTTGGGCATCTCAGAAGTTTCTAGAAAGGAGTCTTATATGACCTGAGTTTGGAGCAAAGGTTAGACTAGCATCAGGTGATGATGTCAGAGGGCCAGGTAGGGTATAGGGGTATCAGGATCAAAGTTATGAGGCACAGAAAATGCTGGTTGTCTTCCAAAGCAGAGAGTGGCTGTGTAAGGCCAGGAACTCAAGGTGTGGAGTAGCAGGTGGAGGAGAGTGCAGAGGAAGGTGAGAGAGGGAGGGGTCTAAGTGTGGTCAGGCCTCGCATACTGAGCAGGCTGAAAGCATCTCACCAGCTATAGAAACTCTAGGAAGTTCCCAGGCTGTGTGTAAGCAGTGGGGTCCGTAACTCAGGAAGAAAACCCAGGTTCCACATTTTCTTAGTCTGTTTTCTGTTGCTAATAATAATGCCATGGTCCAGGTCATTTATTTTATTTTGTTTTTATTAACTTTTAAGTTAGCATAAAAAGTAATGAGTTCCATTACAGCACTTTTGTACATGTGCCTCATTATACTTTATTGTTATTCATTTCCCTCCCCCCGAAGCCCTCCCCCTCCCCCAATTCTCTCTTGTTCTCTTCGTTCCCCTCAAATAGTGCAGATTTCATGTCCTATATATTCTATTTGTCTCTTTCCCTCTTTTCCTCTGCTTAAAATTTTCCCTCTCTCATGGTCCCCACACACCACACTAAAACATATACCCCCCACTACGCATACACCAGTACCATACTCACACACACAAACACAATACATCCCACCCCCAGCCCAGAAGACTGAAATAGCAGAAGGCTGCATGGCTTGACCTCTACTTGGCTTCTGTCTCTCTCATCTTGAATCTATTCTACAAATGTTATGTGACTTGAACATGGTTTGTCCCTTTTGAAATTTGTGCTGGAGTTTAAGGCACTAGATGTCTGTAGTGTTTAGAGACAGACCCTAGGAATGTGGTTAGGATTAAAAGGGTGGTGTTCCCATGACTAAATCTTGTGACATTATCAGAAGAGTGAGACACACTGGCTCTCTGTGCTGCACCAGAAGATTTTTCTGTTTTACCTTAGGACATTGACATATGTAATGGTGTGTGTGTGTGTGTGTGTGTGTGTGTGTGTGTAGTATAGGTGTGTGTGTAGTATAGGTGTATGTGTAGTGGGAGTATATGTTTTTCTGTGTGGTGTTTGTGTGTGTGGGGTGGTTTATACATATGTGTAGTGTATGTGTGTGTGTATGTGTGTGATATAGGTGGTATGTGTGTATGTGTGTATGGTGTAGTGTGTGTGTATGTGTTTGTGAGTTGTATGTCACGTGTGCATGTGATGTGTGTGCAAATATGCATGTTGCAGCAAGTTCATTTCTTCAACCCATTCCTTTTTGGCCCCACCCATCTGGATGAGGTGAGCTTGCTGTCCTGATCCCTGCTTCCTGCCTCCAGTATGGCAGAGCTTCCCTTCACCCTACACTGCTGACTTCATTATGTGACCACCTTGTGAGCTCCACTAGCAGCAGGGGAAGCGTAGGACTGCCATCCTCTTTATCTCAGTGTTCCCAGGACTGATCCAAACCGGCCATTCAGGATCAAGTCAGGGACAGAAGAGCGTGGCCCTGCAACATCACGCACGTGGCGGTTCCCTTTCACACCCACGTGCATAACCTCACTCCTGTTTTGGCACACACAGGGGCCTGTCCCTCATGTCACACTCCTGCTCTGTACCCTATCACCCTGTTCCCGACATAAATCATCCTTGACTGGCCTCTCTCAATCCCATTAAAACATGATGAATTATTTTCGACTCGCATGCAGGACTCCATATTGGGTTATCTGGGCTGAAACACAATCTGTTTGCTGATATCAAAATGCTGCTGCTCACCCTGGGGATTAACACTCTGACAAAATCATTAGAAGCCTGATGGAGTGTCAAGGCCTCCCCAGTCTGTGGAGCACTCATTCCTCAGCCTAATGAATGCCTTCCTCCTGGCTCCCTTCCTCCAATCCTGTTCTACTCCCATCCATTTCCCTGCCTCCTTCCTGGTTGGGCAGAGACTAGGGAAAGCCTTAAGCAGTTTTCTTCTAGTTGGTTAGGAATTGCCCTTGTAATCCTGTGACTCTCTTGTGTTAACAAATACCTAACATCCAGGTGGGATGGGAGAGCTTATGCTGGATCAATACTCCCACTGAGAACAAAATACAACATCCAATGGTTCAAAGTATCAGAGACTTGATGGAACAGAAAGGATTGGGAAAGAAGGGAAGTTGTTCTAGAATGTTCTAGAGTGGCATTTCACTGGGCTCAGACACTTCTAGGCACAGAATAAGTTGACAACTCAAGTCTGTTCACTGGATTGGTACAGGGGGTACAAAGAAGCCATGAGGGTTCCTCTCAGTCTTCGAACAGGACAGAGTTAGAACTGTGGACTTGGAAGGTCCCTGGATTATAGTCCAATGACTTCCTTAAGTCAGTTACAGAGCTGTGAAGCTAAACATAGTAGAAGGTGAAATTAAATAATCACAGGTAGAAAATCTATACTAAAAATAAAAGAATACGTTAAATGACATTCTAAAATTGCAAAGCAGAGAAGGTGAGTTATTTGGTTTATTTAAGCAGTCTTATGTGAAAAATAAAACTAGATTTCAGGGCCTTCAATAGAAGGAATACAATAAGCTCTCCGGGCTCTCAATTAGTACTAGAAAAAGTGGCTAGAAAAAGGAGAACCCAAACTAACGCTTATCAAGACAAAACCTACCTTGGACTTGGTTCAGATTTTAATTGGATTAAGATCTTTTTTTTTCTTTATATGCCTCTCCTGAGAAAGAATGTAGCATCTACAGCCTGTACAATACTCAGCATTCAGGTTTTTCAAAAACACCAGGCACATTCAAAGCTAGAACTGGATGACCAACTCAAGGGGGAGGGGGAAGCACAGGCCAACAGAAGCCACAGGTGATCCAGAAGGCAGACATAAGAAAAGAAGACTGTAATGTGAACATTCTGTTCATTTTTTTTAATCTAAGAAAATATGAAAACTGGATGAAGCTTCACCAACAAGCTGAAAATACAGAGTCTGCTGGAAATTTTAAAGTAGATTTTAAAACACCCTTTTTTTTCATGTGTGTATATGGGGAAGAATATGTGTGCCCGTACCCATGTGTGTTCAGATTCATGTTCACTTATGTGTGATCCAGAGAAATAAATGAGACTGGGCCTCTCATATGCCTGGATTTCACCAATGAGGCCAGCGTGGTTGGCCAGTTGACCAGTAAGTCCCAGGGATCTTGTTTCTGCTCGCCAGCACAAAGATCACATGAGATCACCACCATGCCTGGTAAAGTTTTCACACAGCTTCTGAAGATGGAATTTGGGTTCTCATGCTTGGGAGGGAAAACATTACCAATTGAGCTATCCTTCCAGTAGACAAAATCTTAAAGGATGACTCATTAAAGGTGTATGGCAAAGTGAGACCCTCTGATACCCAGGACCAAAAAGCCATGGTGGTGACACCTTTGGAGCTTGGAGAAGCCTGGAGAAACCATTTCATTCTCCCAAACCTTGATTTTTTTTCATTTCTCAAAGAGAACAATGAGATGTGCTGTTTAGTTCTGTAGTGCAGATAAAACTAATAACACACATAAAGGCTTTTTACAAATTACTAATCATTACACAAATGTAAGGGATCATTACTGTAACGGCCTGGCAACAATTCAAAACACAGCATGTCTGATCCATCGCCAGAAGTGTGCGACGGCAGTAGGCAGGTGAGTTGCGCATCCTTGATGAATTGTTACAGAGGGTTTCAAGCATAGAAAGCTAAGAGAGAAAATGATAATGAAACAGCCAGTTCTGTGATTTAGGGATGGATGTGTTATCCCTTGGCAACAAAAAAACTCCAGACTAGATGCTCCCAGTGATCGGCAGTCTTCTGGATCACCTGCTTCCATTTCCCAGGTGGTGCATACTCACAAAATCTGAATTTCTGTAAGTGTGTGCCTGATAAGAAGATACTACAGGCAAGGTAACTTAGAAGCAGAAATAGCAAGATGCCTTCCAAAGCCTACAGCAGGAATGCTGGAGCTGTGGGAATTCTCCACGTCACTGCTTCCTTCTATGAGCATACAAGATGGAGAGCGACAGGCAAGCTTGTGCACGTAAAGAGCAGTGTTGATCCTTTCAGCTGAGGTAGCCTAGCCTGGAGTGGGAACGCGGCTATTACAAGGTCATTACCCTATCTGGATCAAAGTTCTCAGTATTGTAGGAAAGATGTTATAAATGCTTAAATAACAGTACAAGTGATCCAACTCACACAGTTGAAGTGATGAAGGAAGCGGGACAAGAGCTGAGTTCGTCAGACCCTCCCTAGCTTGGTTAGCGAGACCGTCCGTCCGCTCTGGAACAAGCAGAATTACAGATTCCATGAAAGGGGAAGAACATGAACTAGCTATAGACCTAAAATGGCAGGGTGGAAACAAGAATTGAATTGGTATTGAATTGGGTGGGAACAAGAATTGAATGTGGGTAGCAAAAATAGAATTTTTTGAAGATATTAACATGTATTTGCTCTTCCAGAACTTCACAGACTATCCCCATGGTCTCCAGAACAGTCTTCAGACACAGATGCAACGTGACGAAAGACAAAAATGAGAGTTAGGAGTGCAAACCAAATCCAAGAACACATCAAAACAATAATCCATCATGACCAAGTAGGCTTCACCCCAGGGATGCAGGGATGGTTCAATATACAAAACATTCATCAACATAATCCACCATATAAACAAACTCAAAGAAAAAAACACACAATTGTCTCATTAGATGCTGAGAAAGCATTTGACGAAATTCAAGAGCTGTTAAAAGTCTTGGAAAGATCAGAAATTCAAGGCCCATACTTAAACATAGTAAAAGCAATATACAGCAAACCAGTATCCAATATCAAATTAAATGAAGAGAAACTTGAATCAATCCCACTAAAATTAGAGACTAGACAAGGCTGCCCACTCTCTCCCTATCTATTCAATATAGTGCTTGAGGTTCTAGTTATTAGACAATTAGACAACAAAAGGAGGTCAACGGGATACAAATAGTTAAGGAAGAAGTCAAAATATCATGGTTTGCAGATGATATGATACTATACTTAAGTGACCCCAAAAGTTCCACCAGAAAACTCCTACAGCTGATAAATAATTTCAGCAAAGTGGCCAGATATAAAATTAATTCAAACAAATCAGTAGCCTTACTCTACTCAAAGGATAAATGGGCTGAGAAAGAAATTAGGGAAATGACACCCTTTGCAATAGTCACAAATAATATAAAATATCTTGGTGTGGCTCTAAGCACATGAAAGATCTGTATCACAAGAATTTCAAGTCTCTGAAGAAAGAAACTGAAGATGGAAAGATTTCCCATGCTCATAGATTGGCAGGGTAAATGGCCATCTTGCCGAAAGCTATCTACAGATTCAATGCAATCCCCATCAAAATTCCAACTCAATCTTCATATAGTTAGAAAGAACAATTTGGAATAACAAAAAAAAAAAACAATATAGCAACAACTATTCCCAGCAATGAAAGAACTTCTGGGGGAATCACCATCCCTGACCTCAAGCTGTATTACGGAGTATACAAACAGACATGTAGATTAATGGACTAGAACTGAAGACCCAAAAATGAACCCACACACCTTTGGTCACTTGATCATTGACAAAGAAGCTAAAGCCATCCAGTGGGAAAAAAGACATTTTCAACAAATGGTGCTGGTTCAACTGGTGGTCAGCATGTAGAAGAATGTAAATTGATCCATTCTTATTTCCCTGTACAAAGCTCAAGTCCAAGTGGATCAAGGACCTTCACATAAAACCAGATACACTGAATCAAATATAAGAGAAAGTGGGGAAAAGCCTGGAACACATGGACACGGGAAATTTTTCTGAACATATCACCAATGGTTTATGCTCTAAGATCAAGAATCAATGAATGGGTCCTCATAAAATTGCAAAGCTTCTGTAAGGCAAAGGACACAGTCAATAGGACAAAACAGCAACCAACAGATTGAGAAAATATCTTTACCAATCTTATATCTGACAGAGAGGCTAATCTTCAATATATACAAAGAACTCAAGAAGTTAGACTTCAGAGAATCAAATAACCGCATTAAAAATGGGGTACAGAGCTAAATAGAAAATTATCAACTGAGGAAAGTTGAATAGCTGAGAAGCAACTAAAAAAATGTTTAACATTCTTAATCATCAGAGAAATACAAATTAAAATGACCCTAAGATTCTACTTCACACCAGTCAGAATGGCTAAGATCAAAAACTCAGGTGACAGCAGATGCTGGCAAGGATGTGGAGAAAGAGGAACACTCCTCCATTGCTGGTGGGATTTCAAGCTGGTACAACCCTTCTGGAAATTAGTCTGGTTGGTTTCTCAGAAAATTGAACATAGTACTACCAGAAGAGCCAGCTATACCACTCCTGGGCTCATACCTAAAAGATCCTCCAACATATAACAAGGACACATGCTCCACTATGTTCATAGCAGCCATATTTATAATAGCCAGAAACTGGAAACAGTACAGATGTCCCTCAACAGATGAATGGATACAGAAAATGTGGTATATTTACACAATGGAATACTACTCAGCTATTAAAAACAATGACTTCATAATATTTGCAAGCAAACAGATGGATCTAGAAAATATCATCCTGAGTGAGGTAACTCAATTACAAAAGAACACACATGGTATGCACTCACTGATAATGTGGATTTTAGGCAAAGAGCTTGGAACACCCATGATACAATTCACAGACCACATGAAGCTCAAGAGGAAGGAAAACCAAAGAGTGGATGTTTCCGTCCTACTAAGAAGGAGGAACAAAATAATCAAGGAAAGTAGAAGGTGGAAGGGACTTGGGAGAAAGAGAGGAGGCAGAGGTGGGAGTGGCAGAATCAGATATGGGAGGAAATGGAGGAGATGTACAGAGGGTCAGAAAATTGAACAGAGGTGTGTAGCAGTGTGGGATGGAGAGCTGGGGATAGCCACCAGAAAGTCCCAGATGTCAAGAAATCAAGAGCCTCCAGGAACCCCCACAGGGATGGCATTAATTGAAATACCTGAAATACCCCACGATGAGGAGAGAGAACCTGTTGAGACCACATCCAGAGGTTAGGTAGGCATGGCCTCCCGGTTGATGGGCCACCCATCTCCAAAATTTTAACCCAGAATTGCTCCTGTATAAAGGAAATACAGGGACAAAGAGAGGAGCGGAGACTGAAGGAAAGGAAAGGCCACCCAGAGACTGCCCTACTTGGGGATCCATCTTACATGTGGACACCAAACCCAGACACCATTGCTGATGTCAAGACGTGCTTGCTGACAGGAGCCTGATACAGCTGTCTCCTGAGAAGCTCTGTCATATCCTGACCAATACAGATGTGGATTCTGGAAGTCAACCATCAAACTAATTACAGGGACCCCAATGGAGGAGTTAGGGGAAGGACTCAAGGAGCTAAAGG
This sequence comes from Micromys minutus, assembly GCF_963924665.1. Taxonomy (NCBI): domain Eukaryota; kingdom Metazoa; phylum Chordata; class Mammalia; order Rodentia; family Muridae; genus Micromys; species Micromys minutus. The sequence goes on from NC_137985.1 coordinate 36,131,298, forward strand.
GGCTTATCTGGCATCAATAGGAGGGGAGGCCCTTGGTTCTGTAAAGGCTTGATGCCCCCATGTAGAGGAATGCTAGGACGGTGAGGTAGAAGTGAGGGGGGAGAGGAGCACCCTCATAAAAGCATAGGGAGGGAATAGGAGGTTTGCAGAGGGGAACCAGGAAAGGGGGATAACATTTGAAATGAAAATAAATAAAATAGCCAATAAAAAAAAAAAAGAGTGACCTAACATTGCCAAGATCCTTCCGCTGGAGTGAACTTGGATTCTGCTCTCCACTGAGAATTATCAGAAAGAGAGAGAGGTGAGGAAAGAGCAGAGGAAGAGAAAAAAATAATAATAATAAGGAAAGAACCAGGTTCTCCCTGGTATCATTGAGCCATTGTGGCTGTGTTCCGGGGTCTTTCCCATACTCACCAACAGATGGCAGCAGATCTAAACGTCCTCTGCAATTCTGAGCCAGCTCCATTCCACCTGATGCCATTCCCCCTTTACTGGAACTTTGTTCCTCTGTGACTCAGGTGCAGAGCAGTCCTCTTTCTGGGTCCTTGTCCCTGATCCTGTCAGCACCATCCATTGATCCCTTACATCTATTTCCCCCCTATTATAATTATTAGATTGTCTTCACGGTCATTTAAATTTTCATATGCATTAAAAATGTCTCCTCAAGCTTCTAGAGATGGGTGATCAAATGCTACACTTTCTAATTCTTTCTCCTTAACCTTGACTGGCAGAGATTTAGCCAGAGAGGTATTAAGTATGAATGAGCAAGAAAACCAATCAGCCACCGGGAAATCAAATGTGTGCTGCATTTGCTTGGCTTTGATTTCTTCCCAGGAGAGAAACAAAGGAGGCTTGCCAGAAAGTGTTAATGGACTGGAAAAGTTCTGTGTTAATTTACAAGACCGAGTTCGTGTCTTATCCTTTGAGGATCTTCCAACTCTTCACAAGAGATAACTGCCTGCCTTCACAGAGGAACACTCACGAGCTAATGTCTGCTTTCTCTAGAACGTAACGAGAGTCCATCTCTTCAGAACACTCCTACTCTCTCATGGCTATCTGATCAATCCACCCTGCTGCCCCCAGACACAAAACTCACAGCCTTCTGCTTTTCCCTGCTGGTCAACATGTCTTGTCTGGGCTGGGCTTTGATACATGCTTTCACTCCCAGCACTTGGGAGGCAGAGGCCGGTGGGTCTCTGAATTTGAGGTCGGCCTGGTCTACAAAGGGCAGCCTGGACTTGTTACACAGAGAAACTCTGTCTTGGAAAATGATACAAGTCACCTTGTCTGAGTTGGCCCTGAAATCCATTATGTATTCCTTAGTTTATGTCTGTTTTGAGTGATGGCCCTAGAACCCTCCTCCGTTCTTGGGTTTAAGCAGTCATCTAGGCTACCTGGTACTTGGTCCTCCATGTGTTTTCCACAATCTACCCACTTGGAGGCTGCCTAGCCCCGTGGTTCTGAAGGCCATTTGTACACCAAACAGCTCCCTTGTTCCTATCTCCACATGAGTCTGCTTCTCTGTGATCTAATATCCAAAGCCCATTTGACTCCCTGGTGTCTCCGCTTGCCTTTGAAACAACTCAAATCTCACGTCTACAGATGGAATTCACACCTCCCCACCTTAACCACAAACTTGCTCCTTAGAGCCCTCTTTGTATCTCAATAAGCAGCACACATTATCTGTGTTGCTACCTGGCTGGTCCTTCTTACATTCTTCTTCATCCTTCATACCAGAACCAGTCAGTTTAACTCTAACCATATCTGTTTACGTTTCACATCTCCATCATCTCTTCTCTAAGCCAATATTATCTTTATCATGGGTTAATAAATGGTGTTATAGGGAGTAGGGGGTTGGCAAGATGGCTCAGTGGGTAAAGGTATTTGCTGTGGAACACATCTAAAGGAGGAAGGAGAAAAAGGACTTTTGTGGAATCTCTACATATCACACAAATCCACAAATGGCGGTAACTAATTTAAAAAAAAAAAGAAAGTCCGTGCCTATAACTAACCTTATATTTGAGCTTTAGTTCATTTGTTTATTCAGAAACTTAGGAAATGTCTACTCTGCGTTAGTCAACGTTCTCAAATGAGCACAGTGGATTCAAGCGCCAAAGCAAAGCTGCTACCAGAAAGGAATGCACAAAGCTGTTAAAGCAGAAGGCTGCGTACAGAGAGAAGCAGGGAATGCCTCCGTCAGGGAGCTTGACATTAAAGATGCTGGTAGAGAATTAGCGAGGATCCACCAGGCAGACACTTGGGACACACCCTCCTGGGTATGAGATATGAAAGTGTGGCATGTTTAGGAAGCAGACAGAGTAGGAGGCAGGGAGTAGAGTACGGAGTACTCTCCATACATCTCTGTTGGGGATGTCAGCTGGGTTGTATCAGGAAAGACCCTACCTACTCTTCACTCTGAGAGTCCAGTATGGGGATCAAAGCAGGCAGGCACAGTGCAGGGAATGTTTGTCTCTAACAGTGATTCTCGGCCTGTCTGTCAAAACCCCAAAGACTATCAGAAAACACGAATATTTACGTTATGACTCATAACAATAGCAAAATTACAGCCATGAAGTAGCAATAAAAATAATTTTATGGTTGAAAATCACCACAACATGAGGAACTGTATTAAAGGGTCACAGCGTGACAAAGTTGAAGACCATGTACCTACAGGGAATAAATAAACCTACAGTTTACCTGAGGGTTAAACAATATAAGCTGGCCAGATTTTGTCATTTATTTAATTGGTTGGCTGGTTGGTTTTTGTTTGTTTGTTTCTTGGTTTGTTTGAGACAGGGTTCCTCCATGTAGGCCTGGCTGGCTTGAAATTCACTAGGTAGACAAGGCTGGCCTTGACCTCACAGAGACTAAAGGTGTAGCTTTAAAAGCATGCACCATCACACCTGGCTTTGGCCAGATTTTTTTTTTTAAAGGTTGCAAATCACAGTCCCGAGTTGACACATGGGACAGCATGGGTGAGGTGCTAATGAGAAAGACTCTGGGGACACTGAGAGACTCACATTAACCGGTGAGGGCAAAGCTTGGTAGACAAGAATAAAGCATTCAGCACAGCAGATGGACAAGGTCAAGGCCAGACGGGGCTAAATACACAAGTGTCCCTGCTCTCCAGGGATTCCCCTGTGGGCTCTGTCAGCTCCCTGCTCCCCAGGAGAGACTTACGCCTCGCCTTCTGGTTGCCACCATCTTCCATCTAAAGAACAACATGGAAAAGCTTCCCACCATTCTTCAGTCCTCTACCATGGCTACCAAGGTGAGTAGCTACAGCTCTTCCCCAGCCAGGGCTCTGGAACACCATGATCTGCATTTCAGTTCGACTTCTTTCGGATGGTTCCAGCCAAAGCTTGGGAATAACTCCCTTCTCTTGGCCTCACCAGCTGATTCCCCCTTTCCCTCCCTCTATCCGGCCCTCTATCTAGCCCTGTAAAGGACGGCTTCTTCTTTGCCACCCTGCTCCTTGATGCAGAGAAAAGTCATTCTTAACAGCAGTTTTATTGCCCGGTGATATTAACACAATGAAGGGAATCATCGCTAATTTTTATGAATTATCTCATCATCTGCAACTAATTAACAGCTGCCGAAAGAGCAGGCATTCGGCCTCCCCTCTACGAGCCTTCCCCTCCAGCCATGTTCTTATAGTCTCACCATCAAGAAGGCCTTCCCTCTATCTGGCAGCCTCCTTACCCAGGTTTGCCTAACCCAGGTCCTAGGAGACAGCCTTGAGCTGACCCCTACACTCAGAGATAATGGGCTGCCCATGACTGGTATGATTTATGTCAGCTGGAAGCTTTATTAAAATCTGATCTAAGTGGGCCGCCTCTGCTCTATGTCCTCATTACCCTCCCTCTCCCAAACCAGGCCTTGGCCTCTGGGCTCTCTGAACCTGTCTATAAAACCGAGAGAGCAAGCCAACAGCTACATCGCTCAGGCCCAGGTGGGCTGTAAATACAGAGAAGGGCAAAAGGAAATGAGAGAGAGAGGGAGAGGCCATAGCAGCACAGGAGATGACAGAGGGACAGAAAATATGCCTGCTGCAGCGTCAAAGCAGGATCACAGACCCAACAGGGATCTGGCAGGCCACGGAGAGAAAACACTGGAGCTTAGCAGGATGCTGAGCCCTTCAGGTTCCCCAGCTCTCCACATCTGGGGCTTTCTTCTGCCTGTACTATACCCCAAGTTCTACTGACACAGGTCTCTCCCTGCCTCCTTTCTCTACCCCGACTCTCCCCTTCCTCCTCCTCCCCTCTGCTGTCTGTGATTTCTTCTACTATCCAAGGATCCTCTTTTCAAGTCCCCTTTCATCTATGGAAACCCCAGGAGGCCACCGGCTGGGTCTCAGATGAAGGGAATGGCTCTGAGGGAGAACACTGAAAGCCTACAGAGGCCTGAGGCCAGCCCACCCCACCATAGGGTGGTCCTACTTACATGATGCTGGGCCAAGCACACAGAAGCTTCCTTCTAATGGTCAAAGGCTTCACGGCATGCATTTGGACATAATTGAAAGATTGGGTAGTAGACAACAGAGTTGCAGTGAGGAGGGGAGCCCCGGAATCCTCCCTGTGCCCCCAGAAGGTCTCTCCTTCTTCCTTCAGGTGTGCCAGGCACACAGACAATTAAGAGCTTTCCTCCATCCCCCATCCAGAATGACTCCGATGCATTTGCTCATCTTCTGTTGCCTATGTAACAACCCATTTCAAACTTGTCTCTTCTCCTGGTGTCCCCAGTTTCGAAGCTAGTGGGTACGTGGATACCAGAGAACAAATGCTAGCCCAGCCCAGCCTCGGAAGGATTTCTTTGAATGGTCACTTAGCCAATGCTTAGCAATTGCTGTTATAATTCAGAATATGGTACAGCAAGCATGGTGCCTAGACAGGCTGAACACTAAGGCTCAAAAGTTCAGACTGAGGACACTCCACCTTCTCTGACCCTTCTGTATCTCATTCCTCTTTTCCCACCAAGGCAGGCCACAGAAGATAGGACTCCTCTTCCCCAGAGTGAGCCATAGCAACTACATGCCCTTCCCCAAAGCAAGCCATAAAGCACAGAATAGCCTCTCTGCCCCTTCTTTAACTCCCTCCTTCCAGAGGAAGCTGAGGTAGAAGGATAGAGCAGGAAGAGCCAGAATGGCATGAGGAGAGGCAGTGTCAGTCACTGGCCCGGAAGTGTAGCGTATGCTTTCTCTGGGAGGAGAGCGGGGCTCTTCTCAGATACCCCAAGGATAGAGTCACAAGGCTGTTCATCTCCAGGTCTTAAACTTGGCAGTGCCCAGGCCATTCCCACATCCAATCCTTCTGCTCCATGGGTCTGGAAAGCAAGCTCCAGCTACTGTCACCTAAGTCTGGCATCCCTGATCCCAACCCAGGGATCCTCCAGGGCTTATATCAGATGACTCTGGGGTAGGCCATGCCCCAGACCTGAGGACGGCTGGCTCTGAGGGAGCTGCAAACACTGCAGGAAGAAACAGTGGCAGCCAACTCCGTTCTTCACACTCACTCCGTGTTCCAGAGCAACAAACTCTCCACTCTGTTCCTGGGCTGCTTACTCAGAAAGTTAGGTATACGCAGCGGCAGAGGGCGTGAACTGGATAGCTTATCACAGCCTCCAGCCCTCAGTGTACCGAGTACCTTACTAGAGTTCTCTGGGCCTCTGCTCTCTGTAAAATGACAGAGAACGTGGCAGGGTTAAATTATCTCAAACATACTTATCATCACACCTGACGCAAAATAAAGATCCCGTGTATGTTGCTCTTAACGTTGCAGCTAGACAGTTCTGGTTCCCAAGCGGAAACTCTACCCTTAGTTCTCCATGGCTTTCTCTCTACCCCCACACTTCTTCCTTGGCTTGGCCCCCTGCTATGGCTTGCTCCCTTCTCCTGACCCTTTCCATGGTGGTTTTATGGAAGAGAAATACCCAGTACATTTAGCGGCGCTGAATAAACAGCAATGGTAATATATGTTCAGCCATTAGCCACATAAGTAATCAAAGATCATTGCCATGTGATTCCTGCTTAAACATCATTTGGAAAATAATAAATAAGGAACTATAAATAAAGCCAGCACATAGACTTGGCCCCTTAGAGCACAGCAGCCTCAGCTTTTATTTTTAGCCTAAGGTGCCTTCGGCTGTACTACTCCTGCGGTTCAATGCTGAGTTAGTTCCTCCCTCCCCTTCCCTCCCCTTCCCTCCCATCCCCTTCCCTTCCCTTTACTTCCCTTCCCGCCCCTCTCCTCCTCTTCTCTCCCTTTCTCTTCTCTTCCCTTTCCCTCCTTCCCCTTCCCTCCACCTCCCTAACCCTCTTTGCAGAGACAGGGGTGGAGCTGCAGAGGGATTTCTGCCCTAGAGCTTCACCCTAGTCTGGGGCAAGCTGTGGTCATATCTACCCTCTCCCCAGCTTCTGGTCCACAAGGCACAGCCTCAGAGCTCCGTGTGGGAACTCACCAGAGAAAGGTTTCATGTGGGGAACAGAACACAGATAAGAAACCTAGTTCAAATCCTTTACTGTTCTGCCTCTATGTGGGTTCCTTTGGTCCTCCAACACAAGAGTTTTTATACTCAAATACCAGGTCTTATCAAATCCACCTATAGAGGCTGTAAAAACCTGACTTAGGGAGTGTATAGAAAGTGATGCGCACAGTAGGTGTTCAGTAAGCATGATGCCTATTCCATCTCCCAAATACAGTCTCTGGAGGCCATATTCACAGCCATTTAATCTACTCGGGGTAGCAACAGTGAAAATATCTGGGAAGGACAGACATTTCCATACCAGCATGCCCACTGTTCCCAGACCACACAGTCAGTGCCAGCATGCCCACTGTCCCCAGACCACACAGTCAGTGTCAGCATGCCCACTGTCCCCGGGCCACACAGTCAGTGCCAGCATGCCCACTGTCCCCGGACCACCACAATTACCATGACAGCCTAATCGTGTAGCTCTACCTTATTTCCCAGGACTCTTTAGTCCTGTGTGTCTGGGAGCCTTCCCTTCTAGCAATTAGACCATGATGGGGCACAGTCCATGTCACAAAGTTCCAGAGGACCGAGGGACAGTCTAGATCAGACCACAGACACCAGGCCTTCCATGCCTCTCTCACACAGTCACTTCTAAAAGCAGAAGTGGCCCCGTCCTCGCAGGAAGGATGACAGGAGGTAGAGTAAGTGTCTGCCAGGACTCTGGGGGATATTATTTTCTCCAGGCCCTGAGGCAGGAAATAAACACATCACTCCATGCTGAACCTGGCAAAGCCCACGTGACAGCCTCAGATAGCATTCAGCTTGTAGACTACTCTGCTGGTGCCCTGACATGTGAGAAGTGCTGAGATTATTAAATCAAAGTGATAAAGCATTTCCTGTTACACAGCACCTTCCTGGCTGCCTCTGTACTGCTGGCATGGGCTCAGTTTCTGTAATGTGACCAGCTTATGTGGCAACTTCCACCATGGGGGAGTTTGGCTCCAGTGGGCTGGGATGCCTGGTTCTCAAGCGAAACAATGATCGACACTGGGAATCCATGAATTCAGGCTCAAGTTTTGGCTGGGAACAGTTCCCAAGAGTCACCTGCACCAGACACTGTTCACAAGAATGTTCTGTGGCCCAGGCTTCTATCTTTAGAGGCTAACCATAGTAACTCTGGTGAGCAGAACAGCGGCCCTGAACATGCTCATGCCCTGGCTTCAAGAGTACATTACTTTATGTAGAAAATGGGACCTCAGATTCCATTGAGGTTAAGTTTAATGACTGAGCCTAAGATGAAGAGATGACTTGGGACCATAGCCCTGGCTCAGTGTAATCTCAGAACTCCTTAACCCTGGAGACCATTTCCCGGATGCAGCTGCAGGAGTAGACGTAAAAAGAACGCAGTTCACCGTGGCTGGCTTTGAGTGTAGAGGGAGAAAGCCATTGACGAACACTCGGCCCACTACAAGCTGGAAAGGGCCCTTAGCTGAGGCCAAGGAGAAATCGGAAATCTTGGTCCTGTAACCACAAGGAAGTGAATTCCACCAGCGACCCAAACAGGCAGGAAACAGATGCTTGGTAAGAGCCCCCAGGAAGGAACATCTTATCTTCAGCTCAGTAAGACTTCTGAACTACAGACTGAGATAATAAATTTGTCTTGTTTAAGCTGCTAAATTCATGGTAACTTGTTATGACAGCAATAGAAAAACTATAGTAATGGCAACAATGCAAGTGCCCCTGATAACAGCTATTATTTATCGACGCCCTGCCGACTGTCAAGCGTTCTACCAGCTGTTTTCCATACGTTATCTCTCACGTAAACCACAACAATCACGCAAGGTGAGTTCATTATCCCCTTTTTATAGCAGTCCACGGAGGCCAAATAATTCAATTCCCACCAGGTCACATGCAAAACTATAATTTAATTCCAGGTCCCTGTGTCAGTGAAGGCCTCCCCATTTCCCCACCCTATAGGAGCCATGTGGTTGCCTCCTGGAATCAAGTTAAATACCATCCCTTGAACGAAACACAAGGACCAGAACTAATATTTACAAAATATTACGATATGCCATATGCTGCTCATGGTACGCTACAATGTTCCTCTGAGCTAATACCAATTAATTAATTAGTGATAAGCACTATTATTCCCTGCTTAGGAATGGGAAATTGGGTGTGGGAAAAGTTCAGTCATTTCAATGCACATATGAATGAGATTTGGGAACATAAAGTCAAAAATCCAAAACCAGGACTGTTCCATGGTGTCTGGGACATCAAACTTGAATGTGACCTCTGTGCTGTCCCACGAGACCATCCTCGTGGCTTCATGCTAAGGGAAATATCGATTCAGAACCCAGCAGGCAGTAAACACGAGCACTAAGTCTCTAGAAGCAGGTGAGCCCTGCCTCCTCTGCTCTAGCCCCTCACAGGTGCTCCCTTGTTTTCTGAAAGGTCATCCCCCCATGACAGCCAAGTGAGAGACTGATTAAATAAAAGCAACTCTCTGAGGATGGAAACAGAAATCATTTCAATACCCTATTCCATCTCAACCGGTGCCACTGATTGCCGTCGTTCAACCCCAATTCCATTATGACTCTTAAGTTTCCAGATCCGCTCCAATTAGCATTCACCTGCCCTTGCCATGAGATGGGACCTTTTCACATCCAACTTTTACTGGCTGGTTTTGTGTCAACTTGACACAAGCTGGAGTTATCACAGAGAAAGGAGCCTCAGGTGAGGAAATGTCTCCATGAGATCCAGCTGTAAGGCTTTTTCTCAACTAGTGATCAAGGGGGGAGGGCCCAGCCCATTGTGGGTGGTGCCATCCCTGGACTGGTAGACCTGGGTTCTATAAGAAAGCAAGCTGAGCAAGCCAGGGGGAGCAAGCCAGTAAGTGACATCCCTCCATGGCCTCTGCATCAGCTCCTGCTTCCTGACCTGCTTGGATTCCAGTCCTGACTTCCTTTGGTGATAAACAGCAATGTGGAAGTGTAAGCTGAATAAACCCTTTCCTCCCCAACTTGCTTCTTGGTCATGTTTGTGCAAGAATAGAAACCCTGACTGAGACACAACTGATCCAAGAAGTGATGAAGTATCAGAGAATTCCTTAACTCTGGGCTTCCCTCTTCTCTGGGTTGTTGATCTGAGATTTTGGGGGGATGGTGCCACCAGAGATCCGGGCACACCCACTGCAAGCATACCACAGCACAAGCTGCTGACTAGAGTCTCCTGGGAGCAACCCCTAGAGGCAGCTTCTTACAGAGGCCCCCGGGGCTGTGTGCGTCCGTGTTCTGTCATCTCTGGGAAAACCCCTGTTATTTCATCTGAGAGCTGAAAGCTCAAAGTCTCATGTTGTTAGATCCCTGCTCCTGAGGGGAATTTGTGAGTATTGCTAGCAAAGTGTCACACTCCCCCTTTTATGTGTCATCCTGTGCTCAAAGGACCATGTCCTAGACGTGGAAATTCATAGCTTGGAGGGAGCCACTGACTTACTATCAGGAACGCCTCACCCCTGCAACATCTGGTAACTTGACACAGGTGTCTTCAGATCTAGAAGCCACCCACTGTCAAAGAGCAGCCTCTGCCTGCGGACCCTGAGCAAAGCCAGATAGGAATGTTCCTGAGGCTGAGGTTCACAGATCTGGAAGAACTTAGGCCTGACTTTCTGCACACCAAGACCCTTGCAGCTAGTGCAGAATGGCTCTGAGCTAAACACAGGACAAGCCCAGCCCTACCTAGCCAGAGTACATGCCACTAGTAGTTTAGAAGCAGATGATAAGGGTGCCTCTGGTTTAGGGGATCAAATCCTCACCTGGAAGGAGGAAAGAAAGGGAATCCCTTTGGGGATGAAAGTAAACAGGATGCTGAGTGAATTCCACGCAATGATGTAAGAACACTAGTAATGAACTTGAGGGGAGAAAAATCCATCTCTTTAGCTCTCTAAGATGCCATCACCAGCCCCGCTCTGCAGGGCCCTCACAGCCTGCCTAAAACCCCAATAGTGGATGAAGAGAGAAGAAGAAAGAACAGCGGTCATCACTATTCTGAGGCTTAGTGGGTTGTAATGGGGTCCCTGCCCATCATTTAGATTTTTGTGAACGTAAGCACAGGCAAGCAGCCATGACTGTGGGCTCCTGGCCAACAGCAGCAGTGTCAGCAAAAGGCTAGAAGCCTGTCACATTGTCCCAGCTGGGACTCTAGGTCTGGGTTTGGACCTCTGGGTTCTTGGAAGACTGAGATAAGTAAGGCCCACCTGGCCACAGTCCTGAAGAGCTTGGCATAGTCACAACAGCAAGGTAAGCTTGGCAACCCAAACGCAATGGAGATGTGGGGACTGCAGGGAACACACAGGTGGGGCTGCCTTGTTTGAATCTGAGGGACAAAGATTCTCAGCCGAGGTGCACACTGATGTTAGTCACTTAACTTCTGGCTTGGGGTTCCTCAGAGCAGGATCCAGAGGAGCCCCAAGACCTGGCTTTGACTAGAAAGCAGAGCTCAGAGAACGGTGACCTCAGGTCAGCCTATTGTGTCAGTGTATTTACTGTTCTAGGTGATGGAGAAGTTCTTGTTGATGCTTCTGCACCAAGTGGGGCCACTAAGTCTGTGCCTCCCAAAGGCTCTCAGCTCTGAAGCTCCTCAGGATGTGACTGCCAAGCATGAATGAACTATGCTGCTACCCAGAGTGCTCTACGCAGAGAGAAGAGCATGGACAAAGATCATAAGGCAGACACATGTTCAGTATGTTGGGGGAGGGAGGAAAGATGCTCATAGGCTGGGCTAGCATGCCATGAGCAATGGGCAGACTGTAAGAAATGAAACCATAAATAAACAGAAGACGGACAAGCCATGGAGCCTTGAGGGTCATCAAGGGGACTCCATTCTTTGCTCTAATGAGGGGAAGAGCAGCGACCTGACATGACCCAACTTCTATTTTAAAAGAGTTGCTCTTGCTGTCATAGTTTAGATCAACAGGTGACATAATAATGAGCCAGGAAACAAGAGAAAAATGTCTGCTGCACTGTGGGAAAATAGTCAGGGTGGCTCAGAACAGGGAAGGAATGCCCGAGCTGGCAGGAAGTTTTTGAGTCATAGGGGCTGACCTTGGAAAGTTAAACCAACAGCACTTGATGGCAATGGGGCAGTGTCCGAGGCTGGTGGGATGAAGGACAGCTCCAAGATCTGGAGCCCAATTACAAACAGGTATGACAGAGTAAGAGATTGTGGTCTGTGTTTGTACTTTTTAATATGTGTGTATGTATACATGAGTGTTTGGATGCATGCGTCCACACACACTTGTGGAGGCCAGAGGAGGACACCCAGTGTCCTCCTGTATCGCTGTTCTATTGCATCCCTGAGACAGGGTCCCTCACTGAACCAAGAACTCAGCTTTCTGGCTAGGCAACCTCCCAGGATGCAACTGTTCCACAATTCGGGGGGCGGGGGGGGAGATGGGTACAGGTAACCATGCGGAGCTTTTTATATGGATGCTGAGGATTTGAACTCAGCAAGTTCCCACGCTTGCACAGCCAGTGCTTTTGCCCACGGAGCCATCTCGACATTCCTCTCAATACCGCTTCCTGACTGGAGATGCGATGGGAAGGGCAGGCCAGGAGGTGACAATCAGGATCTCAACCTCAGGCATGCCTTATCTGAGTCTTGTCACCGGTGTAAAGATGGCAGATAGACAGCTGCATGGATGACCTACGGGATGGGTTCAGAGCTGAAGGGGGGGGGGGGGGACTGGAAGATCATCCACACAGAAGTACATAAGATCACCATGGCAGTGAGGTAGATACAGGAGACACTCGAGGTCAAAGGTCTGAGGAACAACTGTAGACAGATTGAGAAACACAGAGAGGGAACGGCGCGGAGATGGCTCAGTGGCTAAGTGCGCTTGCCACCATGTCCGGCCATCAAGTTTGATTCTGAGTGCTGTTGATAGGAAAAGGGGGGAGAGGAAGCAAAGGGGCTGGATAAGCAGTTCTTCCATAGTGCCTCTATAAAGGGAAAGAGAAAAGTGTCTGAGGCATAGACAGTTAAAGAAGGGCAGGAATCAAGAGAGGATCTGTCATCTGGTGTGAAGGACACTCGAGGGGACAAAAGGCAGACTGTCTCCCATGACACCCTCCTAGGCTCCAGGTGTGGATGGAACTCAAATAAGATTTTTGTAAATATTTGTATAAAACAGGTGGGTAAATCCTAAGGCCGACGGTGAAATACTGGGCAAGCTGGTGAACACACGCACAAGGCAGCCTGAGGATTCCAGGGGCGAGAGCTTCCCAGAGCAGTAGCGGTTCACTGTGGACACCAGCCCACCTCAAACATGGATGAGAGGAACAAAACTGGCTGTAGCCAGTGCCCACTGCCCTGGGGTAGAGATTCAGAGGAGAACACCTCTCATCTACAGAGGTCAGTCACATCAGCAGACATTCCCAAGCATGGCTGCACACTGAACTCATGCTTGGCACCTCCTGAAGCCAGCACAGGAATGCTATCTGCAGACAAAGAAGACAGCAGATGTCAGGGCATGAAAAGCTAAGCCTGGATTAGCCTGGGTTCTCTCCACAATTCTCTTTGTCCTTTTGTGGGCTAGATAAGCACCAACAGCTCAGTCCTCTAGGAGCTGACCAGCCACCAGGTGAGAAGAAATACCCATCTACAAAAGGCCTCTTAGCTTGTCTGCAGCATCCCAATGGCCTGTGCTCCCCCAGCAGCTTCCATAAGCCCTGCTGGGAAGTGTGTGTGCTTCTCCCGACTAATGAGAGTTAGATGTGACCACAGTCTTGCCTGCCGCTGAGCCAAGAGGCTGTGAGCAAAATGTTGAGGTTTCATGAGTACAACCCATCAACTCAAACTCACACAGGAGCACTCAGCTAAGGTGTAGCAGCTGCCTCTCCCACCCACCACACATCCACAGCCACAAGGAGAAAGGACACCCCCAGAGAATCTGGACTATATCACAAAACAAGATCTGCCCGCTAGCATGTCTTACCTGACCTCCCCAAGCAACTGGAGCCAAATAGGGTCATGGCTTTAATTAGGCAGGTGACTGTCTCAATTTAAGCTCTTGTTAATGGTTATTAATGAGACCACAATGAAACAGAAGTGTCTTCCATGTGAGAATGGGACCAAAGGCTAACTAAACTGTCACACCCTAAGGGGTCTTAAGGGTGACAGGTCCAATCTTCAATTTGATGCTGAAATCCCTATTAAACCTCTCATGGTCACCTGGTGTCCAAAATGCCCGTTCTGTCTGCCAGATAGACTTTTTAAAATATGGAAACAAAAATTTCCCTTCATAGTTTCCAAAACCCCACTCCCTTTCCCTCAAATACAATGTGCAAAGATTCTTTCAGTACCATATGCTCCCAGCTCAACCCAGTGGTGACTATCAAGGGTACCGGTCACTTCATCAGGCAGGGTTGGACCTTGATGCATCCAACTGAAGAGCGGTTATCATCACAGCCAGACAAAATGAATGAGAGTCCCAGGCAGGGAAGCTAGGCCATTCTAGAACTGATAGACATAGGCAGCCACACACCAAAATGATACAAAAACCAACTCCATCATTCACAATTCATAGTTACAGGATCAGGGCCCCACTGTCTCACTTCTGATGCCTTTGCACTGTGACCTTTGCCAATCCCCAACCCCAAAGATTCATCACAATATGCTAGAAAATAAGAAAGAAGGCCAAGTTACTGACAGTCACTGCTGTGATTTGCCTACTCCTCTGTGAGGTCCAAACAGCAGCATTCTGGCCTCTGGAAGCTTTTGGATCTTGGGCACAGGGAATGTGCCGCCAAAAGGCTGTCTCAGACCATGACACCCTCAGATTCTACTCAGTTCATATCCTCGGACTTTACCACTTATCTCTGCAGAATCCTGGGCAAGCCACAAATCCTGAGAGCCTTGGGCTCTTCCTCACAGCACATGCCCCTTTCTGCCTGCTGCCTAGAAACCCAGTAAACACATCAGAACGGTCTATTCACTGCTAGCCATGGCACCTTCGGTACCAGTTTGAGAGTTGTGTCATCTTGGTCGATGCCTTCACAGAGCACCCTGGCCTAGATAGCTACCTAACTCCTGCCAGCCTCCCAAACCCACCCCAAAGTGCAGGTGTCCAAGCGGGTCCAGAAGCAAGGGGTAGGGTCAGTGATTTGGCATCTGGATGCATGTGCATTTGCAGATGCGCACATTTACTTTGGGAGCAAAACACTCATTTTCTGTATTAGCTCCTTGCCTTGTCACAGTGACCAAATAAGTGCCAGGAAGCACCTTGAAGAACAAAGGGTTTATTGTGGCTCACAGTTGAGGAGGATGCAATCCACAAGAGCGTGAAGCTGTGGGCCAGTACATTCACATTCAGAAAACCAGTGGATAGGAGGTGGGGCTGGGGTGTAAAGGCTCCAGGCCCTTGCTCAGTGGCCCCCTCCATTTTCCAGTGAGGTTCCACATCCTGAAGTTATGTGACCCTTCCAAAACAACATCAGCAGCTGTTCAGAGTGTTTAAACATACTCTGGGAACATCTCACATTCAAAACCACACTTTCCTAGTTATGTCTTGTGGGCCAGCGGTCAAATGGGATGCCACGTATGGGCATCGACTCACCCTGGCAGGGGAGCACTGGAGAACTCAGAGGGTAGCTCAAGATTCACATTTTGCCACAGATAATTCATTTTTATAATTAATAATTAGTGGGTGGTGGAAAAGCCTGGTACTGCAGCCCACAGTAGGTCCTGGGAGGAAATCCATGAGTAAGACAGACACAGACTCCCTGGAGCTCACCAAAAGAGAGATTGTGTCCCAGAATGTTCTTGTATCTCCTCTCTAGGTGACACATGACACCCATCAATATCCATTTGCCACTGTTGTGTAATGCTGGCTGATTGCCTATCTAGCTGATTCAATTTGGAATAAAGATGAAAAGTTGCACATTGACCAAACTTTCATAAATCAAATCATGTTGTAACATTAGGAGGGGATCCCACTACTCAAAAAACCCCATGGTGAATCCTCTACAAAGATAAAAAAAAAATTGGCAGTAGATTTGTCTCGGTCCGTCCGATAGATTTAATACACAATGGATGAGATTAGTAACCAGTGGCTTTATTCTTCCCACTGGTCTCCCCCAAGCCTCCTATTAGTTTCATCTTTATAATGTTTGAAAACTCTAGGTTGAACATGCTCTGCAAAGGATGAAGCTTCTTAGAGGAAGTCAACTAAGTAAAATAATAATAATAATAATAATAATAATGTAGTTCTGAAGTGCTTTGGGGTCCTAGTGAGGCTGCGTGTCAGATAAATCTGAGCTCTTGTTGCTTCACTAAATTGGAAAGCCTTAAAACAAGAAAGAGGTTTTAGTATTGACTTAACCCATGAAATGTCCCATGCCACCCATGCTGAAACTGCCATCAGCATCAGGACCAAACCTCTGAAGTTCCTGCTGGTCCCTGCTGGTTTCCTCCTCTGCCAGCTATCATCTGATAATTTATTGGGTGTAAAAATGCCAAGGCAAAGTAAGAAACCATACAAGTCATGATTATCCATCCTTCAGTATTTTAAAACCAGAAATAAAGCCATGCATTGGCTGGGATTGCCATGATTATAGGAGATGCTGCTGTTCCCATGGAAAGCATTTTCAGATGAAGAGCTGTTTTAGCCAAAAGTGACAGGAGAGGAAGAAAAAGAGGAAGAGGAGGAGAAGCAAAAGAAAGGAAAGAGGTGGAGGGAGATGAGCAGGAGGAGGGGCAAAGGGAAGAGGATGCTGGGAGGAGGAAGAGGGAGCTGGGAGGAGGAGGAAGCAGCAGAGAAGAGGAGGAGGAGTCCCAGGAGGAATAGGGGAAGAGTAGGGCATAGGTAGAGAGAGCATGAGTGAGTCTCCATCACCCTTGGACAGCAGTGGGTAGCTCAGTGTATATACAGTGCAGAAGAACTGGCCAAGGCAGGCAAGTAGTCATCCATCAGTTAACAAGAACTTAGTACCCAATGCAGCAGGGACAAGGACATTGACTAACTAAAAGGATATCCGGGGAACAGAAGAGAAGATGTCACATGGTACAGATGCTGACAACACTGCCTACTAGCTAAAGGTCTTTGGAAGAAAGGAGTCAAAGCCTCTAGACTCTCAGGCCAACCACCTATCACCATGTGACCTCGGCTACATACATCCCTTCATCTGCAGAAATGTGCAGGTTGGATAAGGGCCCTCTCATCTGTTATCACAAGATCCAGCAGCCATGATGTCTTCCAGTCAGGGAAAGCTGCAGGGATTGGGGAAGAGGTGGGGCGGTAGACGAGTGGGCATTATTTACTTGTGGCTCCCTGGTCACTGCTCAGAGGACCCAGGAGGAAAGAAGCAAAATCAAAACCATTTTCAGGAGATAGATGACTGAAGGGGTCTGACACACATGTGAGAGTTTGGGAAATTTATGCGGATAACCTTACAGCCATAAATAAAATTCCTTTCTCTGACCCAAAACTTCATTCGGGGGGTAAGCAGCAGACACTGTAATAGACAATTTGGCTGCATCTCCCGCCCTGTGCCTTACTTGAATGAAAAACAGCCATCACAAGGCTGGGCAATGGGTTTGTCTGCCTCTTCCAAACATCCATATTGTCACCGGTGACAAGTGGGGCTGAGGATGGAGCACTGAACAATTTATCTCCAACATTCCCTGTCCCTATGTACAGTTCTGCCTTGACAGCCATCTATTCTGTAGATACAGGGGAAGTCTCTGGGGAAAGACCCATAGAGGTTTGTTTGTGGTAGTAGTGGCCCCTGAGAACATAAATGGAACCATGGTCCCTCCCCTTTCTGTGAAGCTGTCAAAGACCCGGGAACCCCAGCACTGACCCAGCCCATCCGAGTGCCAGGCTGCCCGGCATGAAGTAGAGCTTCTCACATTTTCTTGTCCTACTTCTCTTCCCAGTCCTGCCCTACTCTCCCTCTGGGGCCCCTGTAATTAGCACCTTACCATCTAAAACCATCAGGGACCTTTACAAAACTCCTAACTTCTAACTCCAGGGATAACCAAGGAGACAAAACAAATCCTGGCATATTCTCTCTCTCTCTCTTTCTCTCTCTCTCTCTCTCTCTCTCTCTCTCTCTCTCTCTCTCTCTCTCTCTCTCTCTCTCTCTCTCTATCCTCTCTCTCCCCCTCTTCCCCCTCCATGCCCCCCCTCTCCCAGTTTAGCTTTATTTCCTGGCTTTTCTAGGAAACCAAACCCAGTTTGACCTTAATGGACAGGGGGATCTGTGGCTAGAAATCAGGTTAAAGGAGACTGACATGAATCAGAATTGGGGATTCAACAGGGTCAGACAAGCACTGTTTGTTTATGGGTAGGGGAAGCCTATGGGGACTCCTTAAAGCCCTCTTGCTAACCTAGCAAGCAAGCCAGATCTGTGGGCTCCAGTGTGTGTTTCTTTCCCTAGAGAACTGATGCTCAGAAAGGCAAGGTGGGGGCGGGGGCTGTAATTCTGGCTCAGTTCCTTTCTGCTTCCCATTAGTGACAAATGGAAATTGATAGGTTACCATTTTATCTGCTCGTTTCGTGATGATAGTGGTGGGGACCTCGAAGCAAATGCTAGATATCTGTAGGCATCTTATAAATTAAGCATCTTAAAGATATGAACCGCTTTGCATCATCACCAAGCAGAATTAAATTAGATTTTGTAGTTTCTATAGATATGAATGAGAAAGAGAGGGAGGGAGAATCTTGTTTTTAATGTCTTTTTTTTTTTAAAGTCAAGCAGAACAAGGAGTTGAGTGCAGAGTGGGGGGAGAATTGAATCACTTGTCCACATCTGAGATGTCGATCAGCAACCATTGCATCTCCATGGAGAAATACACCTGTTAGGTAAGAGGAAGGAGCAGCTTGAAACCCACTGTCCCAGCCTCTGACAGGTGATGCCTGACCTGGCTGTGGTCTGAGTTATCAGCCTGCTTTTGCCCGTGCCTGGGCCTCCTGACCATCACTAAAGTGCCAACCTTTAAAATCAATGCTTGTTGTGATGGGAAGGGTTCTCCTGTCCAGCATCCAACCATTTTATATTCTACATTGGCTTCCAGCCTGTCAGTTTCATGTTGAAGATCTGGGTCCTACTGGGCATGGTGGAAGACCCCTTTAATCCTGGCATTTAGGAGGCAGAGTAAGATAGATCTATATGAGTTCAAGTCCAGCCTAGTCTATATACTGAGTTCCAGAGCAGAGAGATTTACATAGAGAGGCTTTGTCTCAAAAGGAAAAATAGAAAAGATCCAGTCATGACCACAATGACTCTGCTCCACCACCTCCAGTCTGGGAAGAAGGACTCACAGTCATCTGCATAACGGCCCACAAGAACAATCATCTTACCTAACACTGGAGGTCTTGTTCTTAGAATGCTTCTGTTCAGCCCACAGAAATTTGGATATTTCATGTCACACTGATCCATGTCCCACATACACATGTACACATGTCTGACCTCTGACACACTCCCACCTGTCCTGACTCCAAGTGTGCTAGATTAGATGACGTCCTCATCTCTACCACCAGGTCCCAAGATCTATGGAGCCTTGGCTTCTAGTGGTCTAGGCTTATTTGCTCATGGTAAGGAAGAGACACGTGGTTTCCCCCACCCCGACTGTCAGGAGTGGGGGTGCCAGTGGTGTAGGTGGCAATCCTGCTTGTCCTCAGCAACAAGGACAGAGAGGCTGAGGCACCCTGTCATTCCTCTCAGAGTTATGCCATGGCTAGCAGATAGCAACTCAGGGCCTTCCCAGAAGGCTGGACTGGAATCACCAAGAAGACTCCTGACTTCATCCAAATTGCCAAATACAACCTTACCACCAAGTTCTAGATTCTTCTTTAGCTAATCAGAAGAGGCAGCCAGCTGCCTATCTCCAGTAATTTGGAATCCCTATGGCCATTCTCACCTTCCCCCATTACTAACAACTGCCCCTTCACATTCAGGACTGAACCTGCCATACATTATACCAGGGAATAAGTATCATTTTATTCTAGACACTGACAGGAAGGACAGATGGGCGCTGTCAGCATGGGCCCCCTCACTCAGGGAGGTCAGGGAAGCATCCCACAGAGCTTATGAAGTATAGACATTTCCTCTATGTATACTTAGGGCAAAAATGGGACAATCATCCAGAGCTGAACTGTACTTACCGATCCTCAGGGAGTGTGGGCTACAGGCCACCATCAAGAGCCAAGCAGGAAGCAGCACCAGAGGAGCGGAGACACGGGGCATCTTCTATAACTCCTCATGGAGCCCTCTGCTGGTCTGGGCATGACATAACGCTGCAAGGGAAGGGAGAGGGTAAGATGTGAGTCCTAACCAAGCTAAGTAGTCACCTGGTCCATCCCAGTGACAGAGGCTTCAGAGAGCATCCAAGAACCTCGGGAGAGTCTGGCTGTACCCGGGAGAGAGCTGCAGGCCAAGCCCTGGAACTGAGCCTTAAACTCTCCTCCTGAGCTCACCAAAGCCCCTGGTTGCATGTAGGGTAGGCTGTTCTAACAGTCTACAGGATACATCATACCCTGCTTCTCTCTCTAAATTTCTAGTTAGGAATCAAGAGCATCGGTTTGTCCTAAGGAATAGAAGCTGTTGTTAAGTGAAAGAGAAGGTATGAGAAGAGGTGGTTCCCTAGCACATGGGATGGGTCCAAGTACTGCTCCCCCAACTGCCACCTGTGTGGTCTTACGAGGCTTCTCTTTGACTCAGCATAGCTTCTTTATTTGTATATGTCCAATTAATTCCCTCTTGGGAAACTGGTCTAATAATCACAGAGGGGAAGCTGCCTAATGCTGACTTGCCCTAAATGAGGGGCTACACGTATGTTACTTCCTCCATGTTTGGCTTAGGAGATCTTTTCTCCCAGCAAATAGATCTGGAAGAGAGGCACATCTATAGTTTCTGTACCTGGTTCAGGTGCCAGAAGCACTAACTAAGGCCTCATATCTTCCCTCCATCTCCTCACCTACATGATATTAAAACTGGAGCTGTCTGTGGGCTGCCCCTCCCCAAAGCAGGAGGGCCATTAACCTTCCCATAACCTCTTGATTATTCTACGACTTGTCATCTGTAGCAAACCAGTTCTGTCTCATAACAGATGAAAGTAGGGGCCCTGAGCACCTGTATATTTAATTCTGGATGCTTCAGGATAGGAGAAAGGTATTCAAATGTTTCCCCTCCCATCGGATAATCAATAGAAAACCAGTCAAAAGCCTTGAACAGATACTTCACTAACTAAAATTACCAATGGGCTGTACACATTTGAAAAGATGCTCAGATCTACTGACATCAAGGAAGCACAGTTTTAAGCCACATTCTTTACCAAGTGTTAGCTGAGACAAAGGGCAACTAGGTCCCTCACAGGGCACGAAGGAGCCTAAGTTGTGTATGTGCATTGGAGAACTGATATACCCTAAATTTTCACACACGCTCACAAACCAGCAAGTCTACTCCTTAGTAGTTCTCCAATAGAAGTGCACATATGCTCACTAAAGGCGGGTTCTAGAATGTTCACAGCAGCAGTCTTTGTAATGGCCCAGACTGGAAGCTACCCAAGGGTCCAGCAGCAAAATGGAGAAATATACCATATAATCATACAACTTGGTGTGATAAAGACATGGACACTAATAGCCTACTGTTGCCTGTAACAGCACAAAGATGGCCATGAACACAATACTGAGAAAAAGTTACCAGACACAAAACTGCACACAGTGTGGCTCTAAAGCATAAACACAAACAAAAGTGTTGTACAATTAAAATTTCAGTCAGTGACAAAATGGTGTCACCAAAATGATGAGTTAGAAGCAAGCAGTGCCTTTACGCTTCCCTGTGGTTTCACATTGACCCAGTCAGAAAACTGCTTCTCTGTGAAGTGAGTAGCTGAGGAATGTGTCGGAGTTCAGTGCTAGACAGAAATGTGGAGAGACTTGGAACTTGGCTTTCAAATCAGAGGGCAAGAAAAAGCACAACGCTGACTGGAGAGATAGCTCAGCCAATAAAGGACTTGCTGTGTAAGCATGAGAACCTGAGTAACCAGAAGACTACAAAAGAAAAACAGGAGCATCTTTGTGATCCTAGTATAGAGAAAGCAAAGATAGGCAGATCCCTGAGGCTCGCTGGGCAGCCTGTCTAGCCTACTCAGCAGGGCCCAAGACAGTGATAGACTCTGCCTCAAAATGCAGGGTAGACACCCCAAAGAGATGATGTCGAAGCTTGTCCCCTGCCTCTACTCAGATGTGCACACATGTGCACTTGCACATTCATAAACATGCACACATAAAAGGTGAGAGGGGGGAGGAGAGGGAGAGAGAGGGGGAGGGAAGAAGGGAGGGAGAGAGAGAGGAAAGGAGAAGGGGGAGAAGGAGGGAGAGAGAGGGGGGAGAAGGAGGGAGGGAGAGGAGTGGGGAGGGGAGGGGAAGGGGAGGGAGAGAGGGAGAGGGAGAGGAGTGGGGAGGGGGAGGGGAAGGGGAGGGAGAGAGGGAGGGGGAGGGAAGAAGGGAGGAAGAAAGAGAGGAAAGGAGGAGGGGGGAGAAGGAGGGAGGGAGAGGAGTGGGGAGAGGGAGGGGGAGGGGAGGGAGAGAGGGAGAGGGAGAGGAGGAGGGAGAGAGAGAATATAGCTCACAAAGCCTTGCAGCAGAGAAAAATTAAAGGAGACACATGATGAAGACAAAGGCAAGGCAGTCTGTATTTAGCTGTTCTGGGAACTGTCAGGTGTCCTGGCATATCAGCAATACTCTGCCTGTCTCAGTACAGAAGGCCCTTGCAAGAAATAGGGAGCCATAGTGAGAAGGTTGCAACCAACCAAGTTCCAGCCTGGAGAAAACAAGCTTCTAAGTTTTCCTTTCCCCTAGAACTCGCAGAAGCTATTGCAACGTTTCCCAGCCAATCTCTGCCTTTCAATCCAGAGTGGTCCCAGTAAAATGCTACTGAAGTAAGTGCATTTGCAAATATATAAACAGAAGGATTTGGGTCAGAGACACCAAAAGAAATGAAGCTGCTTTTCCCTTAAGACTGGGGACTCCCAGCGGGCGGTCAGAGAGGGTCAGAATATGAGGAAGTGTACAAAATTTCATGTAGACTCTGGGCCTTGAAAAAAACACAGGATTTGGAAAGCTTTGTTGTACTCCTCCATCCAATACATCCATTGCCCTAACCTTGAGGAGCCCCAAGAAGATGCCTGGGACCAAGACCCCAGTGGAACTCAGGATCAGTCTGGCCTAGGAAACACTGAACTAAGCTATCCAAGGTAAAGTCAGGCTGAAGGAAATTTGCTTTTATGTTACCTTGTACCAATAAGCAGGGAAACAAAACTATTCCAATCCGCTTGCTTCTAAACCACTCCCACAATCAGCAAGAAAGGAAACACCAGGAAAGAAAGGGATACTAACCTCAGCCTACATGGAAAAGACCCAGGAAAAGGAGCAAACTGGCTGGGGTAATGAGGTCCCACCCACTCTTGCCCACATCAACACCCCAGGGGAGACATATCTGTTTCAAAATTATTATCGAGGCTCCCATTTTTTATGACTTGTTCATATACAAACTTCCCTCTTCCTTTTCTTTTTGTCTCTGAATCTTCAGTTATTTGGAGCAGGGATTAATTGTTCTTTCTCTGTCTCTCCTAACTGACAGTCATCTATTCTCACTTTCTCTCTCAGTATGGCCCTCACTTTCTTCATTTTGCACATTTTCTCCTTTCAGGTTTTGAATACTCTGAATTTTTTGCTTCCGTTTTCCTTTATCCTTTCTCCTAATTACAATGTCCTATCATGCCTTACAGTTTTACTATTTATATTACTTTCACCACCACCTTTCCTGCTGCTGTAATCAAGGTTGAAAGTTGTGGGTGAGTTTTTCCATATTTTTCCTACCTTCACAGGGCTGGGGGGTTAAGCATAACAGTAGATGCTCTGCTGCTGAGCTACACACCTGTCCCAGCTAAGGAGTCAAGGCACCTTATTCTAAACCCAAACCAGCACCTATCTAACTTCAGTGAATAATTCAATGCAACAAAAAGGGGATATATAAAAGCTGTCCATCTGAAGACTAGGATTCAAGTAGGCACAGATGCTGTGCATTAAAATAGCAGAAATAAACAACAACAAAACATGTGTAATAAATCTATAAAAAAAACTGCAGTGTATGTCATTTCCATATCCCTTTAGGATGAATATTGATGGCAAAATTAGAGTATTAATGACTAAAGACATACCTTGTATATTTTTTTGTCTCTAATACATTTGTCTAATACAATAGAAGTACTCCACTCTTATGAGACCTACAGAGAAGGATCAACCAACATACATGTGCTTTGACAGCATATGTATTGTGTCAAAACAGACTAACCTCTAAAAAAAAGTAACAAGGAAACTATAATATAAAATTCAGTTGAGAAATGTTCAACACTTCACAATAATCTGTTACCAAAGAATACATCAACAAGAGATCATTTTCCTTAAAGAAACTCTCTCAAAAAAGTATAAGAGCTATCTATCCCAACATCTCCTCAAGTTTCAACATAAAAATAAAGGATATATAAAAATAAAAGAGCAAAACTCCCCCAAAAGCTCATAATTTTATAGTAGCTGACTCCAAAGATAATGAATATGATAAAACAGTAGAATGGAGAATTTTACAAAATGACTTTAAATACCAATGAGTTCCAAGAAAATACATAAAAAAATAATTGGACCAATTAAAGAAGGAAATAAACAATATGAATCAGAAGTTCAAAAGACAAAGACTTTTCAAAAGAATTAAAAAGAAATCATGAATATGAAAATCCCATTGAGCTAAATTTAAAAATTCAGTTGAAGGCCTGACCAAAAGACTAAACCAATTATAAATCAGACTTTCAGGGGCTGGAGACAGGCTGACAAGTTAGAATACTGAGAAAATAACAATTTTTAAAACGTAAGAAATTATGAACAGAACATGCAAGACTCTTGGGACATAATTAAAAGAGGAAGTTTATATAATTTTGATATAAAGGAAGGCGATGATGTACAGACTGGAGCATAAAACCTTTTTAGTTATATGATGTCAAGAAATTTCTCAAATCTTAGGAAAGATGTAGACATTCAAGAAAAAAGAGCAGGCTAGAGAGATGGCTCTGTGGTTAAAAGCACTGACTGCTCTTCCAGAGGTCCTGAGTTCAATTCCTAGGATCTGCATGGTGGCTCACAACCATCTGCAATGGTATCTGATGCCCTCTTCTGGTGTGTCTGAAGATATCGACAGTGTGCTCATATACATAAAATAAATAAATAAATCCCTTAGAGAGAAAAAAAAGACCAGAAGAGAAGCTGCCCATATTACAGTTTAAAATCTAACAGTACAGAAGAAAGAAAGAATATTGAAAGTTGCTAGAGAGAAATGCTAACTCATTCTAAAGGCAAACCTATTAAAATAGCTCAAATATCTCAACAGAAACTCTAAAAGCTAGGGGAAAAGTAGGATGATTTATTTCAACCATGGAAGAATATCCCACTAATCTAGATTACAATGTCTACCAAAGTTAACCTTCAGAATAAAAGAAAATATAAAGATCCTTTAAGATAAATAAAAGTTAAAGAAATTTGTGACACAAAACCAGCACTGCCAAGGATCTTTCAAGAGGTATTACACACAGTAGAGGAAGACAAACATGACCCCAAAAGCACAGGTGATAATAAATCTCTAGAACAGTAAGTAAGCAAATGAAAATTAGAAAAGAATCACTCATTAGGAAAAAAAAAAACAATAAAATAGTAAAAATTAACTGATACCCTACTATTGGAATTCCAATATCAATGGTCTTAGTTCTCTCATTAAATGCCATGGAGTGAGTGATTAGGTCAGAAATAAAGACCAACTGCATGCTGCCTGCAAGAAACAAACCTGACTGAGAAAGATATATACAGACTGAAAGAAAAAGGATGAAACATGAAATCCCAGGCAAATAGATTCAATAAGCAAACAGAAGTGGTATTTATACACAAGAAAACATTCATACTCCAAAACCCATGGAGACAAAAACAAAGCAAAAAAACAAACAAACAAAAAAATCACTACATAGTGCTAAAGAGAACAAATATATTGAAATAATAACTATAAGTGTTTGTGCACCAGGTATCAACACCCCCTGTTTTGTAAAACAAACACAGTTGGACAGAAAATCTCCAATATAGTAATAGTGGGTGATTTCAGTACCTCCATGTTCATCAACAGCTATATCCTGAAACATTGCCCCCACACACGAAATCAATGAGAAAATTTTAAAGTTATAGTATGGACCAAATAGACTTAACAGACACCTATAAAATGTTACATCTCAAACTGAAGAATATACATTCCTTTCTGCAACTCAAGCAATATGGATCATATATTAGGTTGCAAAACAATCCTTTACAGATACTAAAAAAAGAAAGAATATCTGTAACTTTTCTTTTAATAATGGAATGAAACTGGTACCAAATTCTTGAGAAACTAAGGAAGCTATATAAAGATATGGAAGTTAAGAAATATACAAAGAAAGGAGAAAAAAAAACAAAATTAATAGTCTCGGGGACAACAAAGGATGTATAACAAAGCATACCACTAAAATCTGGAGGGGTCACTACAAATTAATTTAAAATTTTTCACTCCAATAAAATGAGAAATCCAAAAAAATATATAATTCCTAAATACAAAAGACCTACCAAAACTGAATGAAATGAATATAAAAATCCCAAATACAGTAATAATAAGGAATAAGATGGATTAATAAAAAGGTATGAAGACAAGGAAAAAAACCTAGTAATAGACTGCTGAAATCTGTAAGACACATGGAACAATGGAATAGAAGATCCAGAAATAAACACAAGCAGCTATACCCATCTGATCTTTGACCAATTTGGAGTAGAGTCAGCCTCCTTGACTGAGGATCCTCGGTAAACCTGAGAGCCACTAGAAACTGAGTTCTATCTCTCACACTGAGCCAAAATCAATTCAAAATTAATCAAAGACCTTAACAGAAGACCCAAAACTCCCAAATAACTAGAGAAGTGAGAGAAAACACTTCAAACTGTAAGACTAGACAGACTTTCTAAACGGGATTTCAATGGCTCAACAAATTATAGCAAGAATTGACAAACAGGATTGTATCAAACTAAAAAGATTCAGTATAGAAAAAAAATCAGTAATGAGACAGCTTACATAGTAGGAGAAAATCTTTGCTTTCTATATACAAAGAAGTCCAAAAAAAAAAAAAAAAAGAACACACATAAAAGCACATGATCCAATCAATAAGTGGGCAACTGAACTAAGCAGACATTTGTTAAATGGCCAATAAATACTTGGGGAAAGGCTCAACATTTTTAGCCATTGAATGCAAATCAAAACTATACTGATATTCTCATCTCATGCTGGTCAGAATAGTTTTCTTCAAGAAAAAAAAGGGGGGGGGCAACAAATAATGGCAAAGATTCAAGGGAAAGATGCATTTTTGGTGTAAAAAAACAAATTATTAAGTACAGGCTGTGGAAATTAATATAGAAATTAAATCCCACCACTTGGGAGGCAGAGGCAGACAAATCTCTGAGTTCAGAGCCAGGTTGGTCTACAGAGTAAGTTCCAGGACAGCCAGAGCTACTCAGAGAAATCCTGTCTAAGAAAATAAAAAGAAAGAAAGGACAGAAGGAGAAAAAAAAGGAAGGAAGGAAAGAGGGAGGGACAGAGGAAGAAAAGGAAGGTAGGAAGGAAACTAAAAATTACTATGTTATCTATGACTTCTGGGTATAAACCTGAAGGAAATAAAGTTCACATACTAACATACACTGGAAATCCCTGCACACTTGGGGTTATTGCTGTACTATTGACTATAGCCAAATTAGATAACTGTCCCAGGTACCAGCTAGTGGATGAATGGATAAAGGAAAGCATAAATACATGCAACAGAGTACTAGTCATCAATAGAGAAAAATCATGTCACCTGTAAGAATGGATAGAGCTGAAGATCATGTTGTGAGTGAAAACACACCAGACTCAGAAGCACAAGTAATACACGTTTTCTGCCTTATGTGTAACCTAGAAGTAAAGAGGATGCAGAAGTCGATGGGAAACAGTTATGAAAGAGAGCTGGATCAAGGTAAAAGAGAGAGAGAGAAAGAAAGGATAACAGGAGTGGAATATTCACCAAGAAGGTTATGTATAGGTATGAATCCCATTATGTTAAAAAATAAATAACCACTTAAAACTTTCTACTCAGGGTAGACACTGGCCCTGGGGGCTTCTGCAGAGCAGATGATCTGCTTTTCACTTGGATGCTAGTTACACAGGTCAGATACTGGGTATATATATATTTCACTTTTCCTTGGGTGTGCTATGCTTTAGAAGTTATTGGTGTTTCATGGCACCCCACATTTGAACACACACTCACTCTTCCCATCATACCTTGCAGCTTCCCCTGTACATGTTCCTAAGGAGTGTGTCTGTATGTTTGTGTATATGTGTGTATGTGTGTGTCCATGTCTGTGTGTTTTTATGTATGTATATGTATGTGTATTTGTATATATGTATGTATATGTATGTATGTAGATATCTGTGTGTCTGTATCTGTGTGTGTCTGTGTGCTTGTGTCCCTGTGCCTCTGTATGTGTCTCTGTGCCTGTGTCTCTGTGCCTGTGTCTCTGTGTGTATCTGTTTCTATGTTTCTGTGTCTGTGTATATGTGCATGTATGGGTGTCTGTGTGAGTTTGTCTCTGTATTTGTGTGTTTCTCTGTCTGTGTCTCTGTATGTCTCTGTGTATGTCCTTGCATGTCTGTCTCTGTGTTTCTGTGTATGTCTGTCTCTGTGTTTCTGTGTCTGTGTGTACATATATGTGTGTGTGAGTGTATGTGTGTATCTGTGTCTGTATGTGGGTTGTATTTGTATCTTTCTCTGTGCATGTGTCTGTGTATGTGCCTGTGTGCATGTCTATATGTGTGTGTATGTCTGTGTATGTATGTATGTACATCTTGTATGCCTATGTATGTCTGTGTGTATGTCTGTCTGTCTGTCTGTCTGTATGTATGTGTGTTTATGTGTGTCTCTGTGTGTGTCTGTGTTATGTATATCTGTATGTGGATGTATGTCTGTGTGTGTATGCCTGTTTGTGTCTGTGTGTCTGTTTGTGTGTATGTATATCTGTGTATATGTCTGTGTGTCTGTGTGTGGATGTATGCCTGTGTATGTCTGTTTGTGTGTATGTACTTCTGTATGTATGTCTGTGCATATGTCTGTGTGTCTGTGTATATGTTCGTGTGGATATCGGTGTGTCTGTGTGTTTCTCTGTCTGTGTGTTTCTCCTTTCCTCTGCACATCCCTAGACTTAGGCCCTCCTCTGTGAGGCAGCACAGCATCCTGTGGTGACTCAGAGCCAGCACTTTCCTTTCTGGCTGATGCTGTTGTAAGTCTCCAGCTGTGATCACTGTGAGCCTCTTAAGAGCAAGGACTGTCCCAAGCTTTCTGTGGTGTCCCCAGAGTCTCCACATAAACAGAGAATGCATGGTGCCTATTTGTTCAAGGAGCATCAGGTCTCAAATGGCCGCTGCTGCAGGAAGGCAGAGGATCCAGGAGGGAATCGAGGAGTAAAGGAAACTCCGATGATAACAAAGGAGGCCTGGGATCTGTCCTTTAATTCTTGATGTAGTCGGTATTTTTTTCTCCCTGCTGTGACAAAATACTTGCTAGAAGTAGCTTGAAAGAAGAATTTGTTTTAGCTCATAGATTGAGAGGGGAAGTTGTGCCAGGTTCAGAATGGCTACAGTGTGTTACTGGGATTCCCTATACCCCAGATGAGAGAAAGCAGAGAAGGCAGGCTAAAAGTAGAGCCAAGCTGAAACCCATGAGCTACACTCCCTACCGACCCACTTCCCCCAGCTAAATTCTACCTTAAAAAGGTTCTACATGCTCCCTAGACAACAACACCACCTGGGTACTAAATGCTCAAACACATAAACCAGTGGGAAACATTTGGCATGCAGATCACAGCACTGAGTGTTGGTGCAGAGACAGATATTAGAGCAAAGTCAGTCTCAAGGGAAGCCAGATACTCTTACTTATTATTATGGTGTGAGTTCTTTCAGTGATTGACTGCCTCCACACTGGTGTGCAAGCATACCTAAGCTAAGGCTGTGTGTGCATACTGAGTACACTCGTGAAGAGGCCTGCTTTAAGGAGCCTCATGTTGTTTGAGAAGAATAAGAGGTTCCTGATTTGGGGGTTGGGAGAGTATAATGCTATAAACGCTAGGACCCTAGTTTCTCTAGCCCTAAATTATTCAAATATTTTATCCAGCTGCTAGCTTTTTAAGACTAGATCCTCTGCATGTAGGCGCAAGGCCAACACCTCACTCTTTCATAGGTTTTACAGAAGAACTGAAAGGTCCAGCTTTCTGCTCTCCCAAGGAAACTGTTGGAAGGAGATGGAGTGAGAGGCCTGCAGCCCTGGCGCTGGGTGACCTTGAGCTTACACTCAGTCTTCTGATCTGTAACAGAGCTTCTTTGGTGGTGGGGCTGCAAACCACTGAACCTTCAGCTCACACTACAGGTGGTCCTTTCCTTTCTTATAAGGCCTGGCAGATAATCTGTCACCACTGGGCCCAGGGTTAAGGGCTCCAAAGACCTTAGAAATTGTTGTTCTGGAATGTGGTCTCTAGGTTCAGGCAGACTTTGGAGCCAGGCACAAAGAAAGTCACACCTGCATGAACTGTGTGTCGTTCTGTCATCAGATGAAATACACTGGATGAATCCAACACCTTCTTAGCTGTCTGCATGATAATCGCCATGATGGTGTCTCACACCGGTTCGGCAGAAATAAAAGGCATTTGATGCAAATGGCTGCATTTAATATTGCTTTAATATAGTGTAACTGGATTTTTACAGTTCCTTCCCTTTTGACAGTTCATTTATCCATTTGTCAGTGTTTACATCAAGTATGCTAGGCATTGTTCTAGAACTTGGGATACAGTTGAGCTTGGAAGGTGAACTGACTGGTTTTGTGTCAACTTGACAGAAGCTGGGGTTAATCACAGAGAAAGGAGCCTCTCTTGAAGAAATGCCTTCATGAGATCCAGCTGTAAGGCATTTTCTCAACTAGTGATCAAGGGGGGAGGGCCCAGTCCATTGTGGGTGGTGCCATCTCTGGGCTGGTAGACCTGGATTCTATAAGAAAGCAGACTGAACAAGCCAGGGGGAGCAAGCCAGTAAGAAACATCTCTCCATAACCTCTGCATCAGTTCCTTCTTTATGACCTGCTTGGATTCCAGTTCTGACTTCCTTTGGTGATAAACAGCAATGTGGAAGTGTAAGCTGAATAAACCCTTTCCTCCCCAACTTGCTTTTTGGTCATGATGTTTTATGCAGTAATAGAATCCTGACTAAGACAGAAGGCCAAAAGATCAGATCTAGACCCATGCAGCATCATTGGGAGTACTGTTCTAGACACCCTGGGTGGCCATATCAATTACAAGAACAGGTGGGCCTCATTCAAAGCAGGCTGGTGCTGGCCCTGACCTTCAGAAATAGACTCTGTTAAAGCCAAAACCATCAGAGTTACCCCCCTTTTTTTCATTCATTGAAAACCCAGGAAGAACAATGCCTACCTCCGGGACAACAAGAACACAGAAAGCAGGGAACAACTCGGACTTTTCCACCTGTGTCCCCAGTGCCTGGCACAGACTGGCACATAGTAGGTACTCACACGGTATCTGTTGAAATAACGAAAGAGAAAAGAATGAATTTAGAAATCGTGTGAACTGCTAGGTACTTAACATGTTGGATAGGAGTTCACAATCTTAGTACAATTTTGCCCCAACCCAAGCTCCCTATTGGTGGCCCCTTACTGTCTTTGGCCTAGCTCAAAGGTGCCATTCATTGACCTGATCTCCCTCTCTCTCTCTCTCTCTCTCTCTCTCTCTCTCTCTCTCTCTCTCTCTCTCTCTCTCTCTCTCTCTCTCTCTCTCCCAAAACTGTTGTGGGAGCTGACACTGCCTCTCCACTTCTGCTTTCCCATGCACATGCCCAATATCACCTCCTAACACCAACAATATGGCGCAATTGAGTTTCCCCAAGTCAGGAGACGTATTTCTTGAACATGCCTCAAACTGAATCGTCTCTGACCCCCAATTCTATGTCTCTATTTTGAGCATAAAACCAACCCAGCAGAGCTTTCTCCCTCTCATTCTCCAGCACCTTGGACAGTGCTCACGAGAGGCAACCAGAAATAGATAAAATTCCAAGACACTTACACTGTCATGGAGGGCAGGGAACATCTCTTCCAGGTGTATATCTACCCAACACACATGTAATGGGGTCTGTTCTGCACAGGAGCTCAATAAACAATTACTGATTCACACTAGTGGCCATAGCC
This sequence comes from Micromys minutus, assembly GCF_963924665.1. Lineage (NCBI taxonomy): Eukaryota > Metazoa > Chordata > Mammalia > Rodentia > Muridae > Micromys > Micromys minutus. Next base: position 36,163,143 of record NC_137985.1, read on the forward strand.
GAAGGCAGCCCACCGCAGCCCTGTATGGCTATGCATGCTGTCTGGAGCCCCAGCCCTTCTGCATTGAATGGCAACTCTTCTCATTCAGTGTTCCCTGCACTATCCTCTCCTGTCCTTGTGGGACTACTACATCATTAATCGTGATTTTTCTGGGTGGGACAGAGAGGGGGCTGACAGCCAGCAGACAGTGTTTAGTGGTGAAAAGGACAGAGAAAATCAGAGGGGCAGTCAGATTAATTACAGGTTTTCTCTCAGCTCTGGGCAACAAGATCTTGATTACTTCTCCTGCCGCTCCAGGCTCCTCAAGACAAATGGATGTTTGCTTCCCTGCTGTTCTTTCATTCCCCCTGGCTGGGAGAAAGAGCAAGCAGCAGGCAGCTGCTCAGATAGAGGGTCCAAAGTGGTGGCAGGCCACCATAGGGGAACAAGCCATTCCCTCTCCCAGATTCCATGGCCACTTGAGGGAGAATTTAGTGTTGTCTCCTAACACAGTTGAGGAGCACTTTGTAAATACCTCATCTCTTTAGCAACAGGTAAGATGATGCCAGGATGCAATACTACCTGGAGAGTCAGGGTCTGTAACTCAACTCTTGAGGCATCAGTTTCTAATGTTGCAAAATAAAGGAATTGGGCTAAATGTCCTCAATCGATCTTTTAAACTCTGAAATCCTGCAGTTCTAAGGATGGAATTCCATAATAACACAGCATTTGTTGACTATTTATGGATGTTTACTATGTACAAAAATCCCTCTTTCAGTTCACTTGGTCCTCAGAAGACCCCATGGGCTGGAAGGACTCATTCATTCTCCCCACCGGCAGACACAAAGCCAGAGGACAGAAGGGTTCAGTGAGTTTCCAAAGTCATGCAACTAGCAAAGGCAGAAATAGAGCCATCATATCTAAGACCTTATTTTTACTCACTACTCTTTCCTCCCACCTTCTTTGTGTGTCTTAGAATCTAGTATGCAGTAGGTACTTGAGGACAGGTGGGAACACAGTGACGTTATACATTGATGTAGGAGAACAAGGTATCGTATATGTCTCAAGTCATCTGCACATCTTGCTGAGTTAGGAAGTATGAGTCTGAGGATGCTCTCTAGAAAAGCTGCAGCCCCTGTCTCCTCAACCATTAATGTTTCCCATAAAGAGCTGTTCCTGGTCATTTATAATGAGCTACAAGATAGCAGAGTCGACAGGGAATGTTGAACATTGGCAGCAGGAGCTGATCCTGGACTGATTTATCATTAGGGACAAAATGAAGGATTGATGGCTGGACAGATTGCCCAACCCCAGTCTGACTTTGGGAGTGTCCAGTGCTCATTGTCACTATAGGTACCTCGTAGCCAACAGACCACAGGGCAAGAGACACCCATCCAGAATTCTCAAGTACTATTAAACAAAAAGCATTAGCCCTAACCCTCCTACACATGCCCACCTAAACCATTCCCAAATAGAGTTTAGACTGAGGCTTCTAATGCACACTTAAACAAACCTCCCTCACTAGAGGACAGAGCACGGGCTTGCTTTCCTATCCCAGCTGCTGCTGTGTGTCCTTACACAGACTGTTTAATTTCTCTGGGCTTTGTTTGCAGAGACATGAGATCACATTAGACTGTATCCATCCCTGGATAGGCTGGATCTTAGACATAATGCATTGAGTAAGCATGGTCTTTTTTTTTTCTTCATCTCTCCAGACCCATTCCACCTTTCTGCCCAGCCTGTATCCACATATCCTGACAAGACTTTCTCCAAAGCCTGCTTACTGGAATGACTACAAAGCCTTCACCTCTACAACGTAGCTCCAAGTCAACCTCGCTGAGAGGCCCCTCCTTCCTTCAGTCACAGGGTCTCTCCCTGCAATACCACAAACCCTCCATATATCCCCAGAAACTCTCTCTGCAGCAATCAGTCCCCCTACCCCACTCAACCTCAGCCAGACTAGGAAAAATATCATCACTCTACAGGTGAAGACCTCTGTGACTTTGGGCATGTCATTTAACCTCTGAGGGTCCCTCATTTCCTCTTCTGTGACAAGAGCAAATCGCACTCACAATACCTACCTTTCAGGGTTACTCCGATGACCAAATGCAATGCATAAAGAAGTACTTTGCAGATGAAGAAAGTACTTTGGGAGCAAAATGGCGCAGGCAGTTTCCATGCCTGGCCTGGCCAAAGCACCTGACTCTTCAGTGTGGATTGGATCTGCCTTGTACTTTGCCCCCTCTTTGAATATTTAAATTGAGTGACTACTGTCTGCAGGCAGTTCTCCACACCCTGGCATAGAGTCCACATCTGCACGGACCTTAGCATGTGTGATGTTAAGTGACATAAACCTGACATTCAGGAAGCCCAGACCATCATTACAGACAGTGAAGGGAAAGCCTGGGATGTTTTAGCTCAGGCCTTCTGCCCACAGGCTGCATACTGCCAAGGATAATTATGAATGGGACGCAACACGAAATTGTAAGCTTACTTAAGGCATTAGGTTTCTTTGTGATTGTTGGTATTATTTGTAGTTTGGCTTGCATGGTTCTTGAGTATGAACTTCTGTAGATGATAGTGTGATTACTAAAGCCATGGCTCTCAGCCTTCCTAATGCTGTGACTCTTTAATACAGTTCCTCAGGTTGTGGTAACCCCCAAACAGAAAATTATTTTCTTGCTAGTTTATTACTATAATTTTGCTACTGTTATGAATCATAATGTAAATATGTCACGTGCAAGATACCGATATTCGACCCCTGTGAAAGGGTCTAAAGGATGACAAAAAGAAACATCTGGCTGGAGAGAGTAGCATGCGATAGCCTATTAGGATTGAGTTAAAGTCAGGAGCTGATGGGCCGGGAATAGATCAGTAGAGAAAATGGCACATGAGGTCCCTGATGTGACTTAAGCCTTACTTTTAGAAATGGCTGTGCCCACTGCAACAGACAAGCCTAGAGATTCCTCAATGTGAATCTGCTGTGACAATCAATGCCCTCATTAGGATAAAACCAATCTACTCCCTGACTTTCCTAGGCCTAGGATAACCCATCCCACCTAAAGCAGATGTCCCTGTGAACCTCACACTGGACCTATCACCCTTCAGATAAGACTTGCAGGGCTCAGCCTCCTTGTCTCCTGCCTCTGAGCAGGCAGTTGGCCATAATAAGATGGAGAGCCAATTGTCACTGCAGGTGCACAGAGGATCCCAAAGTCCGATAGGAAGGGTAGGATTGGGTTGGGGTGTAAGAAAAGTTCCTGGCATTCATCTGAGCCATTGGGCTGCTCTGGGGGGAGATGAGCTCCTTGGAGAGATTATATGTGTCACGGTTTTGAAAGAAAGCAGCTCAGTGCAGGAGTAACACATTCAGAGCCTTGCAAAGGAGTGTCTGCCAAGGAGCAGGGGGGAGACACAGAGGGGAGAGATGCAGAAAGAATAGATCTTAGGGCAGCATCTAATCACTTCTGGAAAAATATGTCCTTTCTCCTCCATTGGAATCTTGATGATATTTTGAAGGTAGAGGGGGCCAAGTGTCACCCTGGGAAGCCAGAAGTTTATCTGAGACTCACAGATCATGACACCCAGGGTCAAAGCCAGAGGTTGGCAATCTATGATAAGGAAGAATCCCAAGGCCTGGAGCTTGGGCCTTAGGATTCTTAGTCTAAGGTCTTAGTCAGGATTTTTATGCCTGCACAAAACATCATGACCAAGAAGCAAGTTAGGGAGGAAAGAGTTTATTCAGCTTACACTTCCACATTGCTGTTCATCACCAAAGGAAGTCAGGACTGGAACTCAAGCAAGTCAAAAAGCAGGCCATGGAGGGATGTTACTTACTGACTTGCTTCTCCTGGCTTGCTCAGTCTGCTTTCTTATAGAACCCAGGTCTACCAGCCAAGTGATGGCACCACCCACAATGGGCTGGGTCCCCCCCACCCTTGGTCACTAGTTGAAAAAAATTCCTTACAGCTGGATCTCATGAAGGCATTTCCTCAACTGAGGCTCCTTTCTCTGTGAGAACTCCAGCTGTGTCAAGTTGATACAGAACCAGCCAGTACAGGCACCCTCAGCCTGGCTGCCTCATCCCAAATGGACACCTCCAGTACATCCCTCCTGTCTATAACCACATACATAAGCAATTCTAATGTCTCAGATGCCATTTTCAGAAAGCAGGGCTCTGCAAGCTTTGTCTTAAATCCTAGTCAGCACAGGCAGATTCAGTGATCTGAGCAAACATTCCTAGAGCAACTCTGGACCAGCCCCTTGGCTCTCCCAGCAGTCAGAGAAACTAAAAACTAAATAAAGGTCCAGAGGCAGGGTGTGTGTGTGGTTCAGTTGGTAGAGAACTTTCCCAGCATGCACAGGGCCCTGAGTTCTATCCTCAGCACTTAAAATGGAGTAGTGGCATATGTCTACGATCCCAGCACTTGGAAAGAAGAAGCAGGAGAGTCAGAACTGTCATTTTTTGGTACATAGTGGGTATGAGGCCAGCCTGAGCCACATGCGAGTCTATATCGACAGCAACGAAAGTTTCTGTGATAAAAGTTCACACAATGTAATGGACATCCCCTTCAAAATTCAGGGTGATTCACTTACTCTACGGGCCAACAATGAGGAATCATCTAGAAGCACAAGGATGGCCCAACCTACCCTTCCCTCTGTCCACCTCAGTTAGCACTGACTGTTATCCACTTAGGGCAGAGCCTAACACAGGCTTCCTGAGGTGTCTAAGGGCACAAGATGGTTCTGGTCAACTACCCCTGGAGGAGGCCCAAGGACCTATGTCAGTTGTAGGAGGGAGGGATTTAGGTTTCGTTCTACAGTGTTCTGTTTGTATTTTAATAGAAAAAGCATAGTTTGCTCTTTTGAGCAAAAAGCTTGATCAATAATTTGAAAAGCAAAGTGTCATGCATGATTCTCTCTTTAGTTGGCTCTAAGGTTAGCAAGCACTCTGTAGCCTTGAGCCTGAGTCCCTGTTCAGGAGAGGGAGGCTAATCACACCTGAACTCATTGGGAGCAAGTATTCAAGGATGCTGGGCCTGCCTAGGACTCTCCTACCCTTTCTGGAATATTCCTTCCTCGTATAGGTGTTCTGGCTACCAAAAGGGAAGGGAAGTTGCTTCTTAGAGCTGAAAGTCTCCTCCTTCTAGGCATCCTTTCCTCACCATGGCTACCATCCACCTTCGTCAGTCTACAGTCCCAGTTCATACCTCCAGAGACTCCAGCTTTTGTTTTCAGCTAGCTAGACCCCAGGCTCTCTATACAAGGAGAGTGGTCTCATGGAAGGAGCCACTGAGTCATCATATTCAGCCATGTTTCCAGGGTACAGAGGGCATCATCTCCAGGAGCTACTCTATAGAAGCTCTTGGCCACCAGTCCCAGGAGAAATCACATCAGGGTCCTGTCACTTTTGCTTGCTGGTGGCCTGAAACAGCAAGTCTTTCTGTAGGCTGAGAGTCCAGGAGCTAACGATGCTTACCCTTCCCTCCGCTAGTCACAACAACCTAAGCTAAGCATTCAGTATCTTCCCAACACACACACACACACACACACATCATCATCATCATCACAGGAGCCTTGGTGATAGAGCACACATCCTAAGAACCCATCTCTGGCTGCCAGAAACAGGAGAAAAGACCAAGAATGCTGTTTCACACCCAAAAGGCACTGAGGAAAGTAAGGGATGATCAAAAATCAATAACCTCAATGGTTAATTCTGAATGACAACTTGATTGGATTTAGAAGTATCTAGTGTATTATTAACCAGATAGACCTTTGGTTTGGTTATATCAGTGAAAACTATCCCGGAGAGGAGTAACTGAATGGTGAAGATGCTTTCCCTGTGAATAAAACCATTCCATGGCCTGGGAACCCTGACTTAATACAAAGGGGTGGGGAAGGAGAAAGTGAGATAAGAGCCAGTCTTTTCCTTTCTCTGCTTCCTGATCTACATTTACTTCCCAATCTACATTTCTGGAAGCAAGCCTGATTCTCATGCCACAGCTGTGAACCATGTGCAATACCGTGCATTCTCAGCCATAAGCCTCCCTTAACCTGCTTCTCATTGGATATTTGGCCACAGCAATGGGGAAAGTATCAATATAGAGTTCAAGCCAACCTGCCCGACACTGATTGCATGTGAGGTGCCTCCAAAGATGTGTGTCTAAGATCCTAAGAGAGTTGGGATTCTCCAAGGCCCCAGAGGCCAAGGTTTTAAAAGTTGGACTTGCTTCTCTGAGTAATAAAGAGCCTTTGTGAGTTTGGGATGTAGGTGGGGTGTGAAAGAAAACAGCAAGAATGGGGCGCATATGGGGTGAATGGAGAAGAGGGGGGCTGCACAAGAGCAAAGAGCAGTTTGAGAGAAAGTGATGGGATCCAACCCAAAATCGGGGTACAGGGAATTTTCCTGAAAACTAAAATGGAAAGTTTCTGAGCATTCAGCATTCGGGCATTGAGGAAAAGCACACATTCTGTGAATCTCCAAGGGGGGTCAGAGCCCCAGCAGGCTGCTAGGTCTGGCTTGAGCCCAGCCCTAAACCTGGAGCTTTACTGCTGAGTGACTTTGAGGGAAAAGGGTCTGACCTTGGAGTCAGAAGGTCAAGCTCAAACCTATCTATGCACTTGTTCCCTGTGTGGACAAAAGTTCTCTGCATTTTCCTGTGAAATGGGTCTACTACAGTCTACTTCAGAGGTTCCCTCTAGCATCAGAGAAGGTGCTGCACTCAAGAAGCATGGTAGTTGTTCACAGTTGAGTTAAGGAAGGCTTTTCTTAAATGCTATTTCTGGGGTCAATTCTAGCACCCCTCCCTCCAAATACCCCAATACTCCAGTCCTTAGCTTATCTTCTGAAATCTGTGTCTGATTTCCTACCTCTCTTAGATTCATTGCATGAATTAATCTTTGGGTTTGTTTTCTATAAAACACCTAGGACAATGTCTTTCACCTAGTTGGAGTTCTGTAAATGTATGATTGATTGATTATTGATTGATTTGATGGTGGTTGATAAAAGTAAACCTCTAACAAAATTTAGGAGTCTAAGGAGACAGCTCAGTGGATAAAGCACTTCTCCAAATATAAAGGCCTGAGTTGGAACCCCAAGAAGCCATGTAAAACTAGATGTAGTAGAACATGACTACAACACAGTGTGCCTATGGTGAAATAGAAGGCAGCGGAAGAAGAACACCAAAACAGTTATGGGCCAACTAGCCTGCCATATACAGTGACAGTAAGCAACAAGAATCCCTGTCTTTTGTTTGTTTGATTGGTTGGTTGGTTGGGTTGGGTTGGGTTGGGTTGGGTTGGATTGGTTTTTTGAGTGTTTCTATGTATAACCCTGGCTGTCCTAGAACTCACTCTATAGACAAGACTGGCCTTAAATTCAGAGATCCACCAGTCTCTGTCTCCCAATGAGATTAAAGACATGTGCCACCATGCTCAACAAAAGTCCCTGTCTTAAGGTGGAAATCAAAGATTGACCTCCCAAGGTTGAACTCTGCATGTACACCATAGTACATGATTACTCACCACCACACTCAGACATATGAACACACATGCCTGCACACATACACACATGCATACACAAAGACTTTTTTTTTAAAAGAGGATTTTTAATCCTATTTATCTTCATCCTACTCAGTGGCTCATCAAAACAGTAACGCTAAACATGGACGGTAGCAGGAGATTCTCCATCTCTAACCCGTTCACTGAATGTTCTCTATCAGTCTCAGCAGGGGATGATGTCACCAGCCCAGGCTCCACTGCTCACACATGTGTCCTCAGGTGAGTGAGCAACCTCTCCAGACCTCAGTTTCTCCATCTGTAGCTAGGGGAAACATCAACCATCTGTAAGTTGCTTTCAGAGTCTTGCTGCAGGTCTTGTTGTGTCTGAAAGCAGCAAGTGCTCAAAGCCTGACAGCTGTTATTGTTATTGGTGCTGGGACTGTCCAGGACCAAAACACCATGATCATGGGGAAGTATTTGGTACGAATTTTCCATCAGAGCAGATGATTGTGAGCGCCCAGCGACAAGCAGTGGATAAGGCTTCTCATTGCTTTAAACTGCAGAAGCAGTTGGACCCCCAAAGCCATCTTAATGTCCCCGTTATCAAATGACATCTGGGGTTAGGGGCACGGAATGGATCAGCCGCCCTTATGGTGCCAACCCAGCGTTAATGGTGCAAGTGAATTACAAACAAGGCCCACCTGCTGTGCTCAGCAACAAAACCCGGCAGGAGGGTAATTGCCCAGAACCAGAGCACAGGGGGACACAGTGAGCATGAAATGCATTAACCACAGGAAGGACAACTTCCCAACACTTTCCTTTTTCCATGAGACCCAAGGAGAAGCCAGCAGGCAAGAGAATGCAGGCACAGAAGAAAGGCATTTCTAGGCTACCACAGCTGGCCTTCCAGTCTAACCCAGAGCCTCCAAAGACCCGAGCCAACTGTATATAGCCTGGTGACCTCAATGTCAACCCGGGCACTGTCTTAGTTACTTTTCTGTCGCCATGTGACAGCACTATAACCAAGGGGAGTAAAAGGAAACATTCAACGTGTATTCATGGTTGCAGAGGGTTGGGGTCCATGACCATCATGGCAAGGGAGCGTGATGGCAGGCATAGCATTGGAGAAGCAGCTGAGAGCTTACATCTAATCCAAAAGCATGATGCAGAGAGATGGATAGAGATAGAAAGATAGAGAGAGAGAAAGAGAGGGTGGAATGGAGGCGGAGAGGGAGAGAGAGAAGAAAAGAGGGAGAGAGAGAGAGAGAGGGAGGGAGAGAGAGAGAGAGAGGGAGGGAGAGAGGAGAGAGAGAGAGAGAGAGAGAGAGAGAGAGAGAGAGAGAGAGAGAGAGAGAGAGAGAGAGAGAGAGAGAAACTGGGAACTGAGCTTTGGGAACTTCAAGTCCTATTCCCAGTGACACTCCTCATCTATCAAGGCTATGCCTCCTAATCCTTCCCAAACAGTTCCATCAACTAGGACCAAACATTCAAATATATGATCATATGATCGTGGGGGGGGGCATTCTCATCCAAACCAGCATGGACAACAAAGATACCCAACACACAGTCTCAGCTGGGAGCTTCCTGCCTTGGCAGGCAACCTCTTTCATGTTAAGACACCCAACATAGGAACTCTGAAGGCACTTATAGCCCTCAAGGGATAGGTAGGCATAAAATTCACCCATGTGTTCATGAATATATTCACCATGCATTCTAATCTAATTAACTCTCCTCCAAAGACTAAGAGACAGATAGTCCAGGTAGATAAGTAATTTGCAAAGAATATCGAATGCAGGTCATGAGCAGACCTGGCAGCTCTTCCCACAGGACTAAACTGCCTTGTGGACAAATTTTAGAACATTCAGTTCAATCACCAACAACATTGTGGGTACTATCACCCTAGCACCCTGATGTGCAAAGTCTAGGTACAATCCTAGGGTCTAGAGTTTCCCATAGCACAGCCTTCATGCTGCTACCTCAATGCCCGTTCTTGGACTCCGATGGCACACTCTACTGTGGGAGTAGTATCTTTCTTGCCCTCCACCTCTAGCAAGTCTCACCTAGAGTACTACAACTCCTTACAACTCCTATATCTAAAGGTTTCTCCTACGCACACTTGGCAAAATGCAAGACCATCCAAAGTAGAGCTTTTCTCTATTTCTGATATATCCAGAGTACCTAGAACAATGCCCACCGCAGTCCCTAAAACAAAGTCACATCCTGTGACTGGATGTGGAGGCACATGCATGGAAACAACATGCATCAACAAGAGGCATCTAGAGTGCGGAACAAAGGCCTGTGCACTAAAGGGTCCTGGGCCATCAGAGGTTTACTATCTCTACTTGGAAAAGGGGCAAGCCCTGTGAGCCCAGAGAGTCAATACCTTCTACTGATCATTGTGACAACAGAGCCAAGAGCAACATTGGAAGCCTCCTAGTTGTAATGTTCTTGACAGCAAACCACATGAGGTGAGAACCAGAGAATTTCAGGCTTTGTCCTGGACATGGGAGAACCCACAGCCACATTAGTCTGAGCACAGAAGTGGCAGGACGCCAGGCTCTGTCTACCAGCACATCCTGGAGGGAGGGGGCACCAAGAGAAGAAGCAGGTGGACCCTCAAGAGAGCTGAGGGGGAACTAACTGGGTTTGGATATGAAGTATTCCCCTAAAAGCTTACATGCTGATGGCTTGGTCCCTAGTAGGTAACTCAAACATTGAAAAGCCATCAGATCATGGGAGCTCAGACTTTGTTGGTGTATCAGTTGATTCATAAATTGAATGGCATTGCTGAAAGGTAGGGCCTGGCTAGAGAGAGTGAAGTCAATGCAGGTGTTTCTTCTTTTTCTCTCCCATCAGGTGGGCAATTTTGCTCTGCCATGCACTTCTCTATCTCTCCAGAGGCCCAAGAATACTGTGTCAATGGAAGCTACCAAAATTATGAGCCAAAATGATTTTTTTTTCCTTTAAGCTGTTTTCTCAAGCAGTTATTCACAAAAACAAGAGCACACACACATGCACGTGCACTAGAACTTACTTCTGGAAAACTCTGGAGTTCAGAGATTTGAGCTAGAGAGGACCCAGAATGCTGAGCTCTGTTTGGATGGCAGACTCTTGTGGGAGTCATGTGGATGCTATTTCCCTTTTCTTGGCTACTTTTTTGGGTTCTTGTACCTACCTCCCTTCCAACTCCTTTTCCATCCCAATTCCTTCCAAACCCCCAAAACTAGGTTGAAGAGAAAGAAGGATAGAAGGGGGACATAGACCTCTTTAGAGTACTTCCTGCTGATTTGGGGTATCAGGTTCCCAGGGGGAAAAAATTCAATCTCCATTGTCAGAATATCCAGCAATCTAGCAATAGCAAAAGCAGCGGCAGTGGGGACCAAGAACAGCAGCAGAGGGAACCAGAGCCCCCTGAGGGTTCTTTTACTTAGACCCTCTCCAGAGTCCCCTGAAGCAGCCCCACATCCACACCCGGAATTAAATCAAAACATATTCACATAACATAGCTGGGCTATTTAAGAAACCAAAATCCTCACTACAGCATCCAGGAGGTCAGAAAGCAGAGGGGCGGGTGGATGGTGAAGACTGATCATGAGGCTGGGCCAGAGTCTGCTCCTACAGTATCCTGGCAGAGAACTTGTCTACATTTTGTCTGTGCCCTGAGATGTGGTGGGAAGCTGTCTGTAAAGCCAATGGCTAGCTAAGCCAGAGAAGGATGCTTCGGAACAGCCCTGCATGCAGTGTGTGGCGTGCCTTCTGCTTCAGTCAGGTTTACAGCGAGACTTATGAGGCAAAGAACAGAACAGATTGACTGGAAAGCTTTTCAATTTGGCTAATTTAAAAATTTTTTAAAAAGCTATGTGGCTATGGCGACAGCCTCCCTTTAAGCTGTTTGCTGGGCATTTGGTCATTCTGATGAGAGACTCAACTAATGCGAACGTGAAGCCTGGCTTTAAGAGCCAGATCTCTAAATCTGTGTTTCAGTGCTACCTGAAGACCGCCCAGTACCACTGCCCACTTCACAGATAGATAAGTGACAGTCAGAGGAACAGCGGCTTAAGCAAAGTCAAGAGCTTGCTCCGGAATGGATTCTAAAGCCCCCATGTCTACACTGCCCCGAGATGCTTTACATGTGGCACCCACTCAAGAGCATCTTCAAAACAATCTTCCACTGACCAGCTTCCGCTAGGACGGGGATGCTGCTGTGTGCAAGAGAGAGTGTTTACTGGGGAAAGCAGACAGGTAGCCATCAAATCCAAAGTGGTATCACTGGTTGTCATGGCAACACTGGTGTGTGTGTGTGTGTGTGTGTGTGTGTGTGTGTGTGTGTGTGTGTATGTATGTATGTTCAAGTGTTTAAGCCAGGCTTGAGGGGTGAGGGATGACTCCTCAGAAGAAAGAATGCTTAAATGAAAACCCACAGGATGATTTGTATTTACTCAAAAGGACAGATGTGAGGAGAAGAGAGTCCACAACTAGCTTGAACTGAAGGGAAGCAGGGACCTTTGTCATCCAGAGGCTGAGAGTCGGTTATCACTAGCCTATATGCTTAATGACACCTTAGCAAGCTAAGAGGAAGGGGCTGTATTCTAAAGGAAGGGCTTTAAACATGGGGTGGCACAGTAAGGATTTTTTATAGAAAGACGGCTCTGGTTGCCATCTGAGGATTGTTTTAGATCAAGTCTACAGTCTAGGCAGTACATTGATAGGTGTTGATGTCCCAAGAAACAGGAGGGTGGCCCGAATAAGGCGTCTGTGGTGGGAGAAAGATAGGTATCTGCAGCACTTTTAGGGGCTGGGCCTGATGAGAGATGGCAATTGGCTGCAGACGTGAGAAGAAATGGGAAACAAGGCTGGTAGCCAGGCTTCTAGTGTGTGCCCAGACCACATCCAGGGAGAGCCACAGGGCAGAGTGGGGAGGAGGGAGTGCCTACCCAGGGGGACAGAAGAGAATAAACGCAGGAGAAAGAGACAAGCCCAGAGATGCCAGGAACATCTGGGAAGCAAGACAAAGGGCACCGAGCAAGGCCTTGAGTGCTCCTATTCAAAGCTCAGGCTCCTCCAGGCCAGCCTCCTGAGCCCAGTCCTCCTTAGCCTATGGCTCTGAGCTTCACACCCTGGGACTACTCTCCCGGGAGCTGGTTCCCTGGCCTTCCAAGGTTAAGGGTCATTGTGCATAGAAATCATGTTAAGAACCACATGAAAAAGAAAATATTTTAACTCTCCCCTAAAAAATGCTGCCCTGGGCTTTCCGTACCCCTTTGGAAGCTATCACGGAGAGAGAGAGAGCATGCTGGTGACAAATTCTGATGCCAACACCCACTTAGCAGCTGTATGACTTCACCGCTCTGAGCCTGTTTAGCTGTTTGGGGAAGTGAGGATAGTGATGGAGCCTCTTTCTAGAGGTGGAAGGGATTAAATGAGGTCGAGGAAGACTGCCTGGTACATCACACTGTGACTGGTCCACAGCCAACAGATTAACAAAAGCAAATGAGATTGGGTTTAGCTGCCATCTTTGGTAAGAGTAGGGGTTAAGAAGGTGCTGGTCTTAGACCCAGAAACCCCAGAGAAAGAAGGGTTTTATGCACTCTGACACACCTCAAAGGCAAATCACTGGGCTGAGGTAAAGGGCCAGATGAAATCTGTAAGAGCGTAGCCTCAGATCACCCAAAGCAGAATCATCCCAGTGACCTAGATATCACCTTTGCTCCTGGACCAGCAAGGCCATGACTGCGATGCAACCAAACGTGCTGTAGGCTGCACAAGGCCAGGTGGGCCTGCCAGATAGGTCAGATTCTCTCTATGCAGGGAATTCATGGCAGACTTGCTAAGCAGCTCAGTGAAAGGTGTATGAATACAGTCTAACATGGCTGGCCAACAGTGCATGGTATAGCCAGGGAGGTAGCAACTCTCTGCTTTGCCAGTGAACGGGATTTACCAGGAAGCAGGAAAAACTCTGTTCTTGCAGGGCACCCTGATACCATGTCCAACAGGCTTGTGTTCCTCCCCAACCCCGCCACGGACCAATGAAAACATTACAGCCTCAAAAAAAACACAGGACGTGAGGACCTGTGCTTCTCTGGAGAGGGCTGTGTTCCCTGTCTGGTTGGTGGCTGGCTTCAGACAAGCAGAGCGGGTCAGCTGACAGTCACCTTCTCCCTCTGCCTCCTCTTCCTTTCCTCTTGTCCCCATTCCTAACTATTTTCCCCCAATGTCGACCTCCACATGTGTGTGCCTGGAGGGACCCGTAGACACTAGAGCAAGGTTGGCTGGTCATCAGCCTGTCCTGAGACCCAATAGGAGATGCTGCTCCCAGTTGTTTTGGATCTATGTTCTAACACAGCAATAGAAGGCACACAGGAATACCCACTGAGCTATCGTCCCAGGTCCCCAACACCTGCTTTTCATAGGTGCTGAGGAGATCTCTGAGCAGTATATGCAGGGAGTGGGCTGTACTATATATTCAATTACATAGTCATTCAACCAACCAGCCCTTGGGAACATCTTCCCCACCAGACAGTGGCTCAGGAGCTGCCATCTATTATACAACACACACCATGGGGGCCAGCAGGACATTCATTCTGTGCTGGAGGTGAAGTCAGAGGAGGGCTCTCAGGAGAAAAGCTTCTAACCAGAGACAAGAGGATAACAGAAACTTAAAAGCATTTAAAGCTTTAAGGCTTTACTCTCTAGAGTCAATACCTAGTCATCCAAATGTCCATCAGCCACAGGAGAGGTGACCTGTGACAGTCACATGGTGCAGCACTGCTTCGAAAGTGAGCAAGCCTCGCTGCGGATAGTTCTCACAAATAGAACTTGCAAACCAAGGAGAGCCAGACACGAAGGGCATGCGCAGAGTTAGTCCACATGGGCAAAACCTGTCCATAGCATTAGAGGTCGGAACAGTGGGTGGCATGGGGTTGAAGATCTGAGCAGGGCAGGTAGGTGCTGTTTGTCAAACTGGATGCTAGATACAAGTGCATTTACCTTGTAAAAATTGGAAGTTGTACATTATCACTTACACCACACACACACACACACACACACACACACACACAAATATACACATACATACACACATGCACACATACATACATACACACACATATGGGAGATACATTTGTTTTTTGGAATCTTTTTGTGGAAAATCTTACAACAAAGCAATTTTGAAGACCAAAGATAACCTGGCAAATCAGGGGTCACGATTGTCCCAAGTTCTCTTTCGCTAGCTCCCCATCTTCACCCTTGTACTTTGGGCCCTTCCTAATCTCTCATCACATTCTCTCACACACTAAAGCTAACAGGAAAACATGGACTTTATTAATTTATACTAAACTGTCCATGACTAATTCAACAAGATTTCCCTTCCCTTGGGTAGTTCTCTTTTTAATAAAGCAGAATTAATGACTTAAAAGTCATAACCACAGGTGACATGAGCAGGTAGGAGAGTGATGAGACAGACCCACCCCCAAAGGACTCACCTAAGGCGATGAAGATTGTATTTTACACCACCAGCTGCCTTCCTCCCAAGAGAACGCACAGTGGTATCGCAGCTGTGGCCTCAGAGAGTTTGGCTTCTGAGAGTAGAAGGCAGGCTTGGGTTGAACACCAAAGGATGACATAAACATGAAAACACGTTAGTGTAGAGGGGAGCTAAGGACAGAGGCTTGGCAAGACATCTCCAGTTCCTTCACAAGGGAAGAGAACTCTGACCTCTGCCTATCAATTGACATAGCTTACTTAGTACGCCCCGGCTAGCTTGTGGCATTTGAAGGGTAGTCCCTGTGACCCCCTTCCCATAAGACCAACTGTAACAGTCTGGGTGCAGACTTCATAGCCAAGTTCATTAGAATCTATGCAGGTGGAAGAGGAAGAACATATGGCCAGGCTTGGACCAGAAGGCCTCTCCAGAGATGCTTGAGCCACAGCTAGCCCACTCTCTGGTACCCATTTATCTTCCTTGTCTTGGAATGGGATAAAGAAGCAGGAAAAGAACTATGGATGCTCAGGCCCCTGGCCTCCCTAGTTACCATTCTCCTTGTTCCCAACCATCAAAGCAGAGCTTGATATCTGTAGCCAGATTCCACTCCTGCTTCTTTGGTCCCCAAAACCTCTGTCTGCAGATTTCTAGCTTTCACTCATAGCACCAAGTATCCTCAAACTTACTCTAAGTATTCCCCCAAGAGGCAGGGTCTCTCTCAGCAACATCCTGGAGAGGGAAGCTGTCAGACAGGAGAATCCCATCGGTCTCTCAAGAATGACTAGGGCCAGGCCCTGCAGACAGAGCATACATGGTCTCTCCAACAGGTACCCAAGGAAAGCAGAGGCCATTTCTGCCTCCACCCACTGAACTACACTAAAAATAGCAGAAAGGAGAGGCTCTGGAGTAGAGAGAACTGAGTTTGAGTCCCAAATCTACCTACTACAAGATAGGGAAGGAGCCTTGGGTCAAACCCTTGCATGTGATACCAAATGTACTGGCTGCCATCTTTGATGATTAAGATCCTAGCAATTTCACAGCAATAGAAGCTGCTATAAAATGAAAGGCACCCAGTGTCCCCTCCTGCCATGTAGTAAGTGGCTTACAACATGTAAGGCAATGCCAAGCTCTTGTCTCTGTCTGTCTGTCTGTCCGTCTGTCTCTCTTTCTCTTTCTCTCTCTCTCTCTCTCTCTCTCTCTCTCTCTCTCTCTCTCTCTCTGACTGTCTCTCTCTGTTTCTCTCTCTCTCTCTCTCTCTCTCTCTCTCTCTCTCTCACACACACACACACACACAAACACACACACACACACACACAAAACATGAGGGGGCTCACTTCAGAGATGAAGTTCAGAGAGATACACCAACTATCTAATGCTACACAGCTTAAGGAAGCACCACAGTGCAGATGCCCATTTGCTCAGTGTTATGACTTAGCTCTTCACGCCCCCGACAAAGGTCCTCATACCGCAGGCTTGCTCACCATCCTGCAGTGCTCTTGGGATTGAACATCCGGGAGAAGTGGAGTCTAGTGGAGAGAGGTTGGGTCATTGGTTACCTGCTTGCTCTATAGTCAATTTCTCTGAAAAGAAACGTTCCCTCCTAGAAGGAGGAGGAAACCTCCTACAACTCAGGAAGCTATGGAAACTCACAGGGTCAGGGGGCTCCGGAAATGTCCATGATTTACAGAGCCTCCACGGTAACAACTGCCAGAAAGAGGGAGGACAGGCAGAGCTGTCTGCAGATTGAGGAGGGGGCTTTAGAGGAGCAGCTTTGGTGAGCTGTCACCATGCTGAGGAAGGCTTTTCAGTGACCCACCCATGGTCGTGTAAATAACCCCAGAGGTGAGATCCTTTCCCTCCAGCCTCAGTGTCTGGTCTGTCATAAAGAGACCCATGTTGGTGTCTCTCCAAGAAAACCTCCATAGATGGTGCTCATGAAGGGGCTCTTGGGGCCCTAGCTCCTCTGACTCCCCCACTACCACAGGGACATCAGCTTTCTTTACTCAGTTGCTTGCTCTCCACGGTGACATTCTGCCTCCCAACAGGCCCCAGAGCAACAGTCAGCATCCATGACACCATGACCCTGAACCACAAAGTAGCACCTGCATGTTGCTTTCTTTGACTGTTTTCTCAAAGACACAGAAAGCCACCTCCAGCTTCTGCACAGCTGACCGAATGCAGTGCCCCACCCTGACGCCCTCCATGCCCACAGCTCTTCCATTAGCAAAAGCAAAAGAGGTTGGCAGTGTGACCTTTCAGACATCCTGGCAAGTGCTCTTTCAAAACTCCTCCATGCCCAGGCATGCTCTCCTGCCCACATCCACTTCTCCCCAGCCAACAGCCACGGTGCCAGAAAGGAGAGGAGCAGCCTCTCAGCCCCTCTGTGCTCATGACGACACACACACAAGCCTTCCTCACCTTGGCCATATGTCACTTCCATTTCCCTCTTTACTTAGAAGAGACAAATCAGTGCCGCTTTAATGTCAGAATTTATCTTTATTAATAAGCAGTAACAGTTAAGAGCCTCTCAGCCCCTTAACTGAACGCCATTGGTGGCGGGTGCTGAAGCATCCAAGTCTGAGAGCTAAGGCCATGCACAGAAGCACACACATGCTCACGTGTCCGGCAGGGTGCTGCACACCTGGAAGAAGACAGCGTCTGCAAGGAGCCTGCCGCAGGCAGGAGCCTGTCTCTCTTCTCCCTGTGCAGAAAGGCTCCGGTCCCTAAGGGCTAGAAGTCTCTTGAGGCCTGGTCACAGTCTAGCCGGTGTGTCTGATCTAGAGAGCTGTAAATGCTTGACATGGCTTCAAATATTTAAGTACTTTAAATATGTGATCATGATAATTACCTGGCTGATGGCACTTCATTCTAAATGAGACCTGAAGCTGAAGAGACGCTGACATCACGGACTCTGAAAATACCTCACCCTCACTTGACTCTGATCTGGCCCTGGGGGCAGACTACCGCCCAAAAAGGGAAAGTGGTTTAGGAACTGATGGCCAAGGTGCCATCTCTGACTGTGACTGTGGAAGAGCAATGAGAGGAACAATAGGCATCCAGTTCACAGCATAGCTGGGGGGCGGGCTGTCAAAGGAAACGGACCACAGTGACAGGTGCAGCCATCAACAGAACTATCACCAAGTCCCATATAGGCAACCCTGGCCACTGACAGCATACTCTGACACCCCCATCCCCACCCCCACCCCCGCCCCCAGTGTCAGTATGCAGGACGGGTGTGCCTAGGTGCCTTGGAGAAGTCTGATCCCACATAGGAGGGTTGTGCCTACCTAGGTGATCAGCCTTTTGAGAAAGCTGATTCATGGTGAATGCAGAGATGTCTTGGGTGAGGGGCTGGGGCAGGAAGTTTCAAGGCATCTTCAGAACTGTATCTCAGCTCAGGGGGTGCCCTTCCACCTCAAGGCCAGGACACATGGAGCCCTTTAACCTGAGTGCTATTCCCGAAGAGAACAGAGAGGACAGGCAGAGGTAGGAGGGGTGACAGGAGACAATTGGAACAACATCAACACCAGCCTTTTCCACAGCTTGCGTTAACCAGGATCTAGGACCAACCAGCACAGCAAGGCCCAAAGAGCTCGGTGTGGAGTTCTGAGTGATCTTACATTCCAACATGGCCTGCTTTTGCTTAAGGTGTGAGAGGGAGAGGAGGGGAGGAGAAATCATTCAGGTGGGTGCTTTGGGCTGGCTCCTCACTCTAATCCCAGTTAGCCCTTGTACACTCATGACCTGGGGGTCTTCATGGGAACTTTTGTAGCAAGGTGCCACAGGCCGGCTGCTGTGCCAGCACGGTAAGGATCTGGCAGAAGCCTATCCCGCTTGTAGGTAGCTGGCTGCCTTCTACTCAAACCTTCACACGGTAAAAGGAGCAAGCCAGCTTTGAAAGGTCTCTTTCTTAAGGACACCAGTCCTTTGGGTGACATGTCTCCATAGCTGTGACATAACCATACCCCCTAACGGCCCCACCTCCCATTACCTCCACTTTAAGGTTAAGAGATCGACATGGAACTTGAGGGGACATGCGCATCAAAAGACATTACCATCATCACCATTACAGGTGAGACGCAGAGAGACCTTAGGAGATTGACAATACTACACGGCGGTGCTGGGGTCCATGGCTAGGACCACCCAATCCCAAAGTTCACGCTCTCATTCCATATCCCACCATCTTCCAAGACTGGGGTCTAGACATGTGAAATCCCATGGGCACCTTTCCATACCCAGAACTGACTGATGAGCTTTGTAGGGAAAGGCAACATAAGACATGACCTCTGTCTCAGAGAGTTTCCAGTAGCACCTCATAGGCAAGCCCTGCATGGAAGAGGCAATCATAATATCAACCCTGAAACTGGGAGTTCAAAGATAGACTCAGCCAAGAAGATGCTCCTGAGAGACCCCCTCATCTCTGCACTGTCTCTCTTTTCCCTGGCGAACATTTTGCAGCCTTTACTACCAGACTTACCAAGACTACCACATACATCTCTCATCTACCCCAACTTGGAGGATGACCCCAGAGAAGCTCCAAGTAGTCTTGTCATTGACAAACATCTAACAATCAAACCTGTAGCTCGGTCACCCAAAGAGGGGTCCACAGAAACAGTACTCAGATTACTAGAAACATGTGAGAACCATAGACCCTCAGACCCCTCCCCAGTCCCTGCTGAGGAAAAAGCACAAAGAGCCCATGTGATTCACATACAGACCAGAGTTTGAGGCTCAGTCTTCGGCGAGGTTGGAAACAGACCGGACGGTTAAAATAATAGCAATCCAGCGGACGCAAACAAAACACTTCCATGTGTCTCTGAGGTGCTTTATAAGTATTGTTATGAACCCTCACAGTAGCCCCGGGGCAGGTGGCAAGGGTCAGTCTCCTGTCACACCTGAGAACTGAGCAGGAGAGGCGTTACCCAGCCTGCAAGTGACAGAGAAGGAACCCAACCCCAGAGCTGTCAGAGACACAAAGCCTGCACACGTCTCACCTTAGCAGATAAAGTGTTTTCATCAAGAATGCAGAGATGGCTGAGGCATACTTCCTTGTGGTACAAATGAACAAACACACTTTGCCCAAGATCTCCCAGGCCCGGGCCCCCGAACCTGAGTCTGCAGACTTTCTAGTATAGTTGAGAATTCCATATGTGCATACAACATATAGTGGTCATATTTGCCTCCTACGCCTCCTCCTAACTCCCCCAGGATTTATTCCCAGCTCCCTCTTAACCTTAAAAGAATAACCCACTGAGCTCACTGCCCATATACACCTGAGTGTGAAGCCATCCAATGGAAAATGGTTGACTTACTAAGTGCTACATACACCCTTGTGGGGGGGGGGGGGACTCCTTCCTCCCAAAGGCCATCATCTGCTAACAGCTCCTCAGCTGAACCCCCTCCTTTCCCAATTTTGTGTCCCGAACAATATGGCTGTGGAGACTGCCATGTTTCTCCTTACCTAACAGCTCCTGACACAGGATCCTAGACCCCCGGACCACAGCCTGGAGTACTGAGAAGAGGAATGGGGTCTGCTTCCTAGGACGTCGCCTCTTCTTGGAAGAGCAAGGGTCACTGGCACTGGCTGCCGGCTCTAGGCTCTCTGCAGGAGGACTAATAGTGCTCCACCTGCCCGTCTGCTTTTCCTTCACAGAAGGCCACCAAGAGACCTCCTTATCCCCCAGAGAGATGTCCAGTCGATGCTCTGCGGGTCTGTTTCAATCTGTTTCAGAAATACCCCACTACGCCACACAGCCTTTCCATCAGAGTGAAAGAGCAGGTCCCTGGAGGATGGTTCACACATTCCCGAGGGCTTCAGCTCCAGCACCGACTTTAGGGACCTTCTGCTTTATTCCGGAGACTAGCGGTGAGTGGAAGCTGAGGGCCTGCAAAGCACAGGGCAAAGAGGAGCCTGCAACTCATGGCCTGGCAGAAAGCACAGGAACCACACCCAGCCTCCTCCACCTTTGCTGGGGGCTCCGTTGGCCAAGTGATGCTCATCTTTGGTCTGAGGCCTGTGCACTGTGGCTTTGCTGGTCAAGTTGCAGGCTTAGTATCAGATTAGTGATGGACAGCCAGAACAAGGCCTGTAACACAGCGCAGACAAAATGTCAGGCTCCTGAGGGGGTGAGCAGACACTGCTTCAGAAAGCAAGGTACCCCCTCTCCTAGTAAAAGGCCAGCTCCCTCGCGGCCCAGCATGGGGAGAGCCACAAGGCAAAGATGGCAGAGGCTGTCAATACAAACAGCAGCAGGCCTGGCAGGGGCACTTTCCGCCTCAGAAGACAATAGGAATCGGAACAGGAGGGAAGCTGAGTTTAATTCACACCTGCCCAGGGGCTGTGGCTGGCTTGGCTTGGGAGCTGGGGATTGGCTAGAAGCCTGAGCCTCTGGCCAGGTATACTGGGACAGAGCAGAATCTTCAGGTAGCTTCTAGGCAGAGGGCTTAGAGCTTCGTAGCATGAAGATCCTCAGGAGACAGCCCACAGCCCACAGGTGGGGAAGGCAGTGCCATGTCAGGAATGTGCCTGTGTTCCAAAGAACATGTCCCTACAAGGTTCTCATCCGTTGCATTTAAATCCCCAAACCACCCTACGGAAGGGTTCCTATTGTTGCCCCTGTCTGTCAAAGTGCGAACAGGAAGGTGACCTGTCCAAAGCTACATCGGTCTTCGGTGGTACAGCAGGAGGCCAGATCACCAGCCATTTCAGTGTATACTCCTATTCATTTCCTTATCCAAGTACTCACCCTCCAATGCCTCCAGCTCCCGGCTACTTCCTCCAGAAGGCCCTCCTGGATTGGGCTGACTTCACCACACTCACCCCAAGCCTGAGCTGCTAGGATAGTCCTGGCTGCTTCTCCTGCCTCAGCGTTGTGCACGCCTCCCACCTAACTAGACAGCAGGTCCCTCAGAGGACAGTAAACATGAGTGCTCTCCACTCTCAGCACTCTAGCAAAAGGCATAGCCTGCTTGCTCAATAAATATTTCAGAAAGGAAGAGCAGGAGGGACGAAGGGTGCTTCGTTCCTGGAACACTCTTTACTTCACATGTATTTTTCACGGTACAGGGGAAGACAGTGAGAATTGAGCATGAGTTTCTCCCCCTGCTTGAGAAGTCCCTCTAACTCAGAGCCTCACACCAGGTCTCAGGCTACAGGCTCAGGAATGTCAAGGAACTTGCCCTTCTTGGGCTCTTTGAAGCGCATCCCCCCTCTCTTCAGTCCATCAGAGAAGCAGAGCAGGACCTTCCCCCACCCCTGCCACCCCAAATATAGCCAAAAAAAAAAAAAATGGTTGTCATGGTGATCCCTGTACTTTACAAACCACTCTCTGCTTGTGGCACCGATGTCAGGAGGAATCATGGGAGATTAGCCCTGACTTCAGGAGACCCACAAGCCCACAGCATAGTAGTCTATTCATCCAATGGGGCTGAGCATATCAAGAGTCACATCCCTCCCAGCATCCTAGAGTAAGGTGGGTTCTAAATAGTGAGTGATTCTGAGAGTGAGTGGTGAAGGGCTAGTTTTATGTCAACTTGACACAAGCTATAGTCATCTGAGAGGAGGGAGCCTCAACTAAAACACTGCCTCTATAAAACATGTAAGCCAGATAAACCTTTTCATCCCTGAGTAGCTTTGGTCATGGTGTTTCATCACAGCAATAGTCACCCTAACTAAGACACCTGGGGCACCTGAGACTGTCTAAATAGACAAATGAACAAAGGGACCGGGGAGATGGCTCAGCAGTTAATAGCACTGGCTGCTCTAACAAAGGACCCGGGTTTAATTCCCAGCACCCACATAGCATCTCCACAGTCTGTTACTCCAGTTCCGGGATACAATGCCCTCTTCTAGCCTCTTCAGACAGCAGACACACATGTGGTGCCCTCCACTCCAGATCCTGTCAAGATGACATAAAGCTAGCCAGCATACCAAGCTCGTCTTTAGTTTGCTATGTAGCTGAAGGTGGCCTTGAACTTCTAATCCTTCCACCTCTCTCAAATCCTGGGATGATAGCCATATACCAACACATCCCGTTTGACACATACATGAAGGTCAAACATCCATATGCAAAAAGAACATTTTTTAAAAATTTTTCAAATAAAAAAAATACACAAGTAATTTCATGCTGGAAGAGAGGAGCATGTCAAATGGGAAGAATTCCTCCCTGCTTGGTAACCCAGGCACTCCTGGGGAGAGTGAACATCTGTCCTCTGGCCTGGGTGCATAGCTCCTGTGTGACTGGCTCAGGAGACCTGTGATCCTGTGGGCACAATGGCAGTAGCTGTGCAGGGACTTCCTTTCAGCAGCAGGTGACCCTGCTCCTGGAAGGTGACAGTCTTTAGAAGCTGCCAGGCAGCTCCATGCCCACTCCATCTCCCTCTCAGCTTATACCAAGAGGGTAGAAAGAAGAAGGACAGGAAACAAATTCAGGGAACCAGCACACCACCCAGGCCCACAGCCAAGAGGCACAGGAGGACCCCAGGGACTCAAGACAACAAAGCAGAGACCATACCCTGGTTTAGCGCTACATCTGGCTCTCTACCTGCGCTCCTTTGGAAAAGAGCAGGCAGGTGGGAGTCTCCATAGAATAGCAGTATGGCGAGGTGGTGAGGCCTGTGATTCCCACTGATGAGGGAAAGTTGGGGCTGACATGGGCTGTCAATGTTTCACTATTGTTTTCCCAGCCAGTGTTTGTTTGTTTTGTTCGTTTATTTGTTTTCAAGACAGGGTTTCTCTGTGTAGCCCTGGCTATCTTGGAACTTGTTCTGTAGACTTGCCTCGAACTCACAGAGATCTGCCTGCCTCTGCTTCCCAAGCGCTGGGATTAAAGGTGTGCACCACCACCACCACCACCACCACCACCACTGCCACCACCCAGCTCCCAGTCAATATGAATGTGATACCTATTGTCTGAAAATCCCCAAGGATTTGCAGACTACTGACTCAGAGATGCTGAACTGGGCCACCCCAGAAGCATGCCCCAGGAGCTTCCAAGACAGAGGTTGTTGGCTTTCGTCTTGGTTCTGCTCCACAGTTACCTGGCAAAGGCCAGGTATGCCTGACTCGCTATAAACGGGGCTGCTTGCCCTCTCCTCACTCCCTTGCTCGCTTCTCTTCTCCTCTTGTTCTTACTCTCTCAACCTCTTCCTTCTCTCTCCTCATCTGCCTCCCTTCTCTCTCTCCCCGTGCTCATGGACAGCCTCCTCCCCCCACCCCGCCTCTCCTGCACCCTAAGCTCTCCTCCCCATACCCTAAATAAACTCTATTCTATACTATACTATAAAATAGTATACTATAGACATTATTCTATACTATACTATTCTGTTACTATAGAGATATAGTTATATATATTATCTATAATATATTATAGATAAATAGATATTATATTGATCAATTTAGGTGCTATTCTATACTATACTATTCTATATATCAAATACTATACTATAGAACAGTCATGTGGCTGGTACCTCAGGGGGAAGGGATGCCTTAGCATGGGCCCGAAGAGGTACCCCTTTCCCCCACACACACCATACCATGCCTCCACCAATCATATCCTTGTCTTTTTTTTTTCCTTTTTATAAAACATAACAGAGGTGGCATGAAAAAGCCAGGCCTGCCCACTAGCTGGCTACTGCCCAATGCCCCTGTGTTACCTGTCTAGGGCTAGCTGGTTACAGGGCACATCAAGCCACATTTCTTGAGAGAAGATCATATAACTACTATTTCAGCTATTTTTCCAAGTAAGTCCTGGCTATGTGACTTTACCGCCCTTCTCTCGACAAACCTCAAAGGAAGATTGGGCTAAAGACCCAGCAAGAGAAGTTCTAGATGCGAGTTCAGAGCAAAATAACTAACGAACAGCTTCACTCATGGGAGGATGCAATTTGGTCCAGATGGATGGAAGAACCCTGTCCTAGTGGTCCTTGGGAAGATATGGAACACAAAGGGCAGAACTGAGGAGCCTAGTGGTAAGGAATGTGTCAGAGGAAAGACAACTTACCACAAAGCTTACAGCCACCCCCAGTGTGACCCTGAAACAGCACAACTTCTTTAGTGGTCTTATACTCCCTTCTCCTGTCAGGGCAAGAAAAGCTCATTCTGTTCCTTCCGAGGACATGTCAGCCCCACATCAATGAAAAGGGGTAACAGGGCTGGGGGAAGGCTCACTGGCTAAGAGCACTTGCTGAACAATCACAGGGACCTGAGTTCAAGTCTCAGCACACACGTGAAAAAGCCATGTGTGGCCATGAAGTCCTGTAACCCTAGCACTGTGGGGGTTGGAGGCAGGAGAGTGGCTGAGGCTTTTGGCTGCCAGCCTAGCTCCTGGTTCAGGAAAACCTGCCTCAAGGAAGTAAGGCAGGCATTGAGAGAGCAGGACACCCAACATCCTCTTCTGACCTCCACACACATTTGCACACATACACATACACCGCACACACAGACTCACAGAGAGAGACACACACAAATATACACACATTAGAAGAAAGAGGAAGCATGTAACACTTCAAGTTCTTGCTGGTGTCTAACCGAAGTAACATGAGCTCACTTCCTGCTTCCCAGGGCTTGTTCCTCGAGCTGGCATAGCTTCCCCTCATCTGTCACTAGCACACAGGAGAGTGGGCAGAGAACTGAAGGCCCCCTCTCCTGGGCTGCTGGTGGCCCTCTGCATCAGTAGCAGCTCTAAGAACCCAGAGAGATACACGTCTCTAATTTCATGTGGTCACCCAAATGAGATCTTTTAAAATCATCTTTTGGGGGAGGGGGAAGTGCACTTTGAAATAATTGAAGTCTTCCATCAAATTATCCTGGAGATCTCTTTCCATGAAAAACCTTTCATTTTGTTCTCCTTAATGTAATTCCATCCCAGCAGATGAACTTCACCTTTTCTATTTCTTCAAATACTGTGTCAGGGCCTTTCATCAGTGGAGGAAGCAGGCTGGAAAAAGGACTGGGGCCAGGGCCAGGCAGGACCACCATTCTGGCCTCTCCACACCCAACCGCACAGTCTCTGCCCCCAAAGCTCAGATCTACCCTGCAATACATCACTTCCACCTGGGAAGACCGATTCACCCATCCTCCCGCCCACCAGCACTTCAGCTCTCTGGCACTCCTCTTGGAACAGAGAGAAGATAGGAATACACAAGCTAGCTATGACTTCTGTCCACTGAAACCCGGACCAAAATGTTCCCCGTTCCGGGCAGATGGTGCTGTCCCTACCCAAAAGGACAGAAAGATCTAGAGAGAAATTGTGGCAGAAGAGCTGACAAATTACAATTTGGACGTTATTTATAAGGGCAATGACACTTGTTAGCTTGCTCGCACATATCTGTGACTCCCAGGAAAGAGGACCGGGACTTCAAGGTTAGCTTTGGCTACAGAGTGGGTCCGTGGCCAGCCTGGGCTATTACTACCCACACCCCTTTCTCTCGAATGGCCCACCCCCATTGCCACCCTGGTTCTGAGCTCTTTCTAGGATGAGCAAGTACTCAGCAGCTGCACACTCAGCTTTAGTACGTCTCAAGGAGCTCCTCTTGCCCAGCTGCCTTAGGTAATCGTGTTTACATATCCTCTTCGCTTCCAATGAAGTCTTGAGATTGCTAACTGTTTAATAACAGGTGTGTTTCATCTACCCTAGGTCTCTCTTCAGTCCCCATCACTACTGACCCCCCTCAAGTGAGCAGAGACACGAACCTAGCTGTATCCTGTCTCATGCCCCACCCCTGCTACATGGCTTTCAGGTGGGGAGAGAGACTGATGGTGTGTTGGAGCTGTTTCCTGACCAGGAAGGAAGACTAGAACAAGAGCTGGATAAGAGGAACAGAGACAGAGAGCAGTTCCCAAGAAGACGCAAAGGAGACCAGAGGAGGAAGGGATGGAAGAGTCTGCTTTGCAATAAAGTCTTTCAAAGAACTTTTGCCCGGGTGGCCTTCCTCCCTCTGAGCCAGCCCATACCTGAGAGGTGTTGAGAGAACAAAGAATTATGAAAATTGAGCAGGGGCAGGACCAACCCTCTGGGAGTATCTGGGGGCTACCTAGAGACCAGAAAGAGACCAAAATGTATGCAAAGGACCCATAAACGGCCTAGGCCAGGGCCCTAGACCTCTGCATCTGGTGAAAGGTGAGGAGCTTTCATGTAGGCACACACTGCCCCAGAACTGTAACCCCCACAGCTCCACCTTGAAGGTCATAGGAAGGATTGGGTCACCAGTGTGTTCGATGCTGGTGCTGGCCCTTGAAATCTCCAGCCTCTGAAGCCCTTGACAGGAGGCTGAGGGGAAGCCTTGAGAAGGTGTTTGGATTGCCCCGTGATCATTGCAATAACAATTTAATCATTTAAAACACTGTCTTCTGTTGCTCTAATGAAGAGAGAGGCTCTTTTCCATATTGTTTGTGCCATCTGTGAGCAATTTCCGCATTAGCCTCTTAGAACGGCAAAGCAGAAGCCAGGCTGTGGTGGAGGGAGGCGGCGTGCCAGGGGGTTGTGGGAAGAGAAAGGGGCCCAGAGGAGTCATGCAGACTGGGGTGGGGGCTGGAAAGGCCACTGGTGGAATGGAGGTAGGAAAGTATGTGAACACCCCATCCTGGATCAGGGAAAAGCTGATGGGTGGGTGCTGGCCCTCTCTTGGGGAAAGTTTCACTTTCTAAAGCAAAGAAAGCTCCAAACTTGTGAAGGAGACAAAGAAAATCGAAGTCTTCTAGTACCATGCTTCTCAAACCGTGGGTCACAGAAACCAAGAAAGTAAACGATTTGTCTGAACAGGGTTTTACTGCTGTGACGAGGGCACAGGACAAGCAGCTGTCAGGAAGAGAGTCACTGTGGCTCACTGGTGCAAAGTGTTCACAGCCCATGACTACCGGACACTACTGTCTGAGATGTGTAGCAACGTAGACGCGTCATGAAGGGGAGAGTGGGCAGAGCTGGCTACCTCATAGTGGCCAGGAACCAGAGAGGAGGAACTAGAAAAAGGCAGGCCAGGCTCTATCTTTCCAGTAATTCACTTCCTCCAGCCTTTTTCTCTGCGGTCCCATTATCCCCCAGAGGTCTATTCACATTTTTAATCTATCAGTGAGTTAAGCCATTGGTTAAGTCCCAGCCCTCCAGATCTAATCATCTATGGGAATGCCCTCACAGACACGCCCAGAAGTGTGCTTTACAAATCTCCTAGGTGCCTCTGGATCTACTTAAGTTGGCAATCATGGCAAACCACTACAATTATAATCAGCTTTTTTTTTTCTTCAACGAAATAGAAAAGAATGGAAAATAAGAGAGGGTTGCCCCTCCCCCAGAGATGTCAGAGCGATTGTAAGAATTTCCGAATTAGGGATTAAAAAATAAACAAAGTTGGCCAATGATATTTTATGTCTGGAAGGCCTGCTCTCGGGCTCTGAGGTCATGTCCGGGGGTCACAAGAACTGGCTTCTGGAGGGTTCCAATGGTCAGTGCTGTGGCTACTTGGGCAGAACTAAGTACACAGTAGAGATAAGAGAGTCCATAAGTGTAGAGGGCCAAAGGGTGCCAGACTCTAAATAAAGGATCAGCAACCTCAGCCTCAGAACTATGAACGGACAAAGACATGCTTAGGTCAAGGGCCTTTGGAGGGGGGCTTCCTGGACTACCAGGCAGGTCCTAAATGCAGTGACAATGTCCTCATGATGGATACACAGGAGAGGAGGGAACAGTGTACCCACAAAGGCAAAGGTTGGGGACATATGGCCACAAGCCAACAATGGCCTAAAGGCCACAAGAAGCTGGTCCAGGTGCAGAACTGATTCTCACTGAACAGAGAGAGCAGCTGCTGACACCACTGGTATGCAGAACGCTGAGGAATTAATTTCTACTACTTTAAGCCGCTCAGTTAGTGGTCACTCGTTACAGCAGCCATGTGAAACTAATAGAATAATAAAAATAAAGAAAAGTAAATAATGAGAGAATTAGGAGCGGCCCAGGCACAGAACACAAGGTGTTCATTCCATCTGAGGCGCACTGGCTACATTGGCAGTCTGGGTTGAGCTTGGAAGCATACTTACTCCTGAGTCACAGTGAACAAAGTTGTAAAAGAGATCCCAGCAATTAAGGGCTTTGGAGGTTTGGACTTAACAGGTATCATCTCATTTCTGACCCACGACAGGCTGTGTGACCGGTGGCAGGTCGCCCTCCCCAAGCTGCCTGACTTGGATAGCCAGTGTGGCTGAGATATCCCAATCACTCTCGAGGTTGCTGGGACGGGTAGCTGAGATAGCCCACTTGCCACACTGCCTGGCACACTGTAGCCTCAGGAAACATCAGCAGCTGCGTGCGTTCTAGTTATGATGGACAAGAATGAGCAGAGACCAGCACCAGATATACACCTTCCACTGTGAATAATTACAAGGTCCCTTTGCCTTACCACTCCTGCTGCAAAACCTGTGTAGACTTTAGACGGCCGAGACTAGGCTGTGGCCTGCCCAAAGTTACTCCATATTGTACAAAACAGTGGATTTCCAGGCAGTGCCTACCCTCTCGGACTCTACTTCACGAGCAGCTTTTGCCTCCATTTGCTGTGTAAACACAGAAGAGCCAGTCCGCACCACCCAGGAGATACACATGGGCAAATAACTTTGAAACTCCAGTGAAACCTCTCGAATGCTTTGCTGCCATTCAGTAACCTACATATGCACATATAGAGACAGGTAGATTTACTGGGCGATGTGTGATCTGAGAGTTGACATTAGTAGTTAAGATGGGAATAAAAGCGCCTGTTTGCCCGAGCCAGTGATCAAGGAAACCAGGACGACTTGGCAAATTGCTGCTATCAAAACTGACATAGCTTGTGGATTTACTGTTATTCAATAAATCCCGACATGTTGGAAAGACATGAGCATGTCCACCTAAGTTTCTTACTTAGCACACTCGTTTATCATATATCAGAACTGACTAAATCCACACAATTATGTGTCTCCATTTTAATAGGGAAATCTGTGGTTTGAATAATGTCCCCTAAAGGTTCCCGTATTGATGCCACAGTCTGGACCTGTGGTTCCACTGGCCGATGGTAAAAGCTTAAAGAGGTGGGTTCCAATGGAAGGTCTCCCCATCTCAGGGGTATGCCTTTGAAGGGGTTTTTGAAACCCTGGCCCCTTTTACCTCTGCTTTGTTAAGCCCCACCAAGAGATAAAGACCTTCTCTGCTATGCGGTCCTACCATTATATGCCACCAAAGCTGGTTGTTCATGCACTGAAACTTTCGAGACTCCAAGCCAAGATAAACCTTTACCTTTTATAAATTTGTCCTCTCTGATATTTTGTTACAGTAACAGAAAACCGACTACCAGCAAGCTTGCACCACAAATGGCTGAGACAGGACTAGAATCCAGTGGTGAAGCGTTGGATTAGCAAAGGTGAGTGAGTTCTAACGCTCCACGGCCTGTCCTGTAGAGGTTGTGACCACTACTCCACCTGGCCTCCTGATAGTCCAAGCCTATCCCAATGCCAGGATGTGTTTTGTGTGTCCCAAAAGGAAATCCCTTGAATACCGTGCCCACTGACTGTCAGGGAGGGGTATTCTGGGATGGCATGCTTTCTGTGCACTGAACAATCTCACTGCACTCTATGATTACCTGTTCAAATGATTCCAATATTTCTTCCTGACAGCTCTAAGAGCCCAATCCACTGAGAGCCTGCAGAGCTCCACAAGATCAGCTGATCACAGGCAAGAAAACAGCGTGCATAGGAAAGGCTTAGCTTGGGGGAGGGGTCCCTTGGGATGACCCCCAACCTTCCAGACTCAGGCCCCCTTCCAGCAGCTGTCATGTCCTTACCATAACCCAGACTATGTTCCTTGGCCACTAGATAGGGACTTTGGGTATGAGGATTGTGTCCCAGCCAGACACTCCAGCCCACCTACAGAAGAGGCAAGACTTCGGTGGGCAAACCCTCGCTCTCAGTACTGAACAGCTGATGAGCATGCAGAGGTTTCGGGGTTGGTTAGATGTGGGCCGGAAGGAAAGCATCTCCACTCTCTGGCTGGGACATATGATCACGGGACAAATGGCAACTCTCTGAGCCTTGTGGAGAAAAATAAACCATGATGCTGGCTTTAACCCATCGTTGCGGGGCTTGAACCAGGTCTGCCAGTGAAGGGCAGTGTACAAGGTCTAGTACATGACCTACGCCCAATGAGTAGCGCCCGGTAATAACAGAGCATCTGGTAATGATGCCTTCCCCCCTGACACACAGTGAGAATTCAATAGATTTATCAAAAATAAAAGTTAAAGCAGAAATCTTCCATAAGGCTGTGCACATCTTCATTAAAAACTTGCCCATCCACGAATTGTTAGCTTCTTGGTCACCTTTCATTGACAGTTGGTATGAAGTACCCACCCAAAGCCAGAGACCTGGTGAGTAACTGAAAACGCAAAGAACAAGGTGCAGGCTGTGCCCAGTGCTTACTGGGGCCCTTGATGTTAGCCCTTTTAGAAGACAAGGAACCATTATAAGAGTCTTCCTGAAGTTTGCAGATGCTGCCCACATCTGGACCCAGTGCTGAGAACTCTATGTTATAGTGGAATCTGGAAAGAAACACTATGAAATGTGCGCGAGACACTCTTAACATGGTGCTTGGCACACAGGAAACTGGATAAATGTGCACCATTCACCACTAATCAGCCATGCCCCGCTGCCAGTCTCCTGCAGACGTAAAGCTGGCAGAGAACCTTCTAAAACCCCGAGGGCAGCTGTCATACACTGTTATAGCCCACAAGAAACACCCTCACCCAGCCTAGGCAAGAAGGTGTGGCCTGGAGGTAGGCTCAGAGTGGACAAGAGAGGCCAGGACCCACCTCCCTCACGCTCACTGATGGGTGGTGTTCGAATGTCGAGCCCAAGGTTCATCTTGGACTTCTGGTCTCTAGAGACAGCACAGCATGGGGCAACCTCACATAATTGCAACTCTGACCAGTAGGACATCCTGTCTGCTGCCTTCCAGATTCTCTAGCATAGCCTGGTAGGATGGGTCCTGGCTGCACATGGCTTTAATTATTGTCTCCTGCCTTTTCATCTTCATTTCCTGGCCTCCTTGGCTGCTTGCTCTGTCAGACTGGACACCAGGTTGCCTCCCAAATAACCACTTACCACTTACCCTAGCATCCTCACCTCAGGTCGGCTTTTAGAGGCTCGTGGTTAACACAGAACGTAGAACAGACACATAAGGGCCTTTTCCTAAGCACAACAGAGAGAGGCAACCAACCAGGACATAGGCACAGCCTGCTCATTGCCAGGAGCCAGGGACAGGAAGAGAGGGTGATTGACAACTTTAGGTTCCTAGGAGAGAACAGACCGTGCTGAAGAGGGGGCACAGAACATAATGTCTCCCGGTTCACAGCTTCCCCCAATCCAAAGTTGCGGCCAGCTAGCAATCTGGCTGTAAAGATTGTCAGGACCAGTTTCAGTGTTGCAGGCACCCTGAGATGATGAACAGGTTAGAGTGCACAGTGCACCTCACCTGACCATGGGCTGCAAAGTCCTCCCCTTGGACCACACAAGTGCCCCTTCGGAGCTCAAGGGCTTCCTGTCCCAGCCACTGGGTCAACTCCACACAGGGATCCAGCATTTCTGGGAGGAAATACATAGGATTTCTCTTTCATGTGCCATCTGATTTAGAGATATATACCAGTCACTCCCTGTACACTCAAGACCAGCATAAGCCATGTGTGCAAGTACACACATGTATGCACACATGCACACACACTCACACACACTGTATTTATGCTGCTCCACTCTCCTGGACAATTTTCTCTGTGCTATTTGGATTCCAGATCACAGTCATACATCAGCCCTGTGCAGATTAATGAGTTCCAATCTTTTATGGAGCATTGTGTCTTCAAAAGCTCACCAGCATCAGCTAACCACATGAACAATCACACCCTTTCCCTTAGCTGCAGTATGTGGAATTCCCAAACACAGGTTCTAGTCCCATCTGAGAGCCATGTTTCCCTGGACGTGAGACAGAAAGGTAAGAACCGTAATGCCCCGCAGGAGAGAAAAAGATATCCAATGAATGCTACTTACCCACAGTCAGCAAGCATGCGGCTGAGTTCAGGGGTAACTTGAAATCCCTCTAACTCCAGAATTGTATTCTCCGAGTTCCACTACACACACACACACACACACACACACACACACACACACACACACAGGCCAAGATCCCACAACAGGCACCCACCCAGTGGCCCCTGTACCTGTCTCCTATTGCTCACACACAGCTTGCCTCTTATCAGGAAGACAGTTAACTAGAAATGTTTCTCTAGTCCACATCACGTGCATCTTCCCCTTCCTCCAATCCCCTTCTCTCTTGCACTGTGTTCCCTGATTCCACACCTCCACACAGGACTCCACACCCTTACAGCTGGTGGAAGCTTGGAGCTCTCGGTGCCTCATTTTATCCTAGACCGAGCAGGGACCTCCCTCTCTTTCTGTCACAGAAAAAGACCCAAAGCCAGCTACGGCCCACCATAAGGCAGTGCAAAATTAATCAAGTAATTAATGAGTGCTACATTTACAACTTCAATTGTCAAGTCTAATAATTCCCTTTCACTGAGCTCTTTTGCCTTCGTTAAAATAATCAGTGCCTGCTGGGGATCAGAAAAACAAGATTTCCCCTTGTAGAATCCTACACGCTATGCGTTTCATCACCAGGAATCAGGCTCAGTCAATCCTTTCAATATTGTTACCCCTTGACAAGGCTAATAAGTCTTTTGTTCTTCAGAAATCTTAATAAGATTTAAAAAAAAACTTGAGGCCCTCAATCAGTAATTAATTAACCATTAAGACATTATTTGCCCAGCACCATGAGGACCCAGAAATATTTAATAAAATCTTTGATTTTGTGGAACCTAACATAGAAAATTCAGCCTAGCACTGAGATACCAGCCCAATAGGGTTCTATTCTACAAATATAATGATAAGCCATTGATTCATTTAACAAAATGACACTTAGACTCCACTGAAGTGTACTGTGCATAGACATTACCCATTACATAATTCACTGTTAGACAGTGTCCTGGTTAGAATTACTATTGCTCTGATGAAACACCATGACTAAAAGCAATTTGGGGAGGAAGGAGTATATTTGGCTCACATTTCCACATCACAGTCATCATTGAAGAAAGAAAAGACAGGAACTCAAACAGGGCAGGAACCTGGAGGCAGGAGTTGATGCAGGGGCTATGGAGGGATGTTACTTACTGGCTTGCTCCCCCTGGCTTGCTCAGCCTGCTTTCTTATAAAACCCAGAACCACCAGCAGAGGGGTGGCTCCACCCACAATACACTGGGCCCTGCCCCATTAAGAAAATGCTTTACAGGCTTGCCTGCCTGCCCACAGCCTGATCTTATGAAAGCATCTTCTCAATCAAGGTCCTATAACTTGTGTCAAGTTGACATAAAACTAGTTGGCACATGCAATAAGGATCGACCAAGACATACCAGGCAAGAGCCTACAGGAAACAGGTTACAGTAGCAAGTCATATAGGACGAAATAAAAATATAGCAAGCAGGTTAGAAGAACAATTCAAGGAACACGGAAGCAGGAGAGCAATGAGGATTACCAAAAAGCTTCCTGAAGCAGAGGGGCCTATGTTACAATTCCCCAAGGAGGTGAACTGGGCCCGATTCCTCATCACCAGGAGTCCCCTGTGCTTTCTCAGAAAACCTATAATTCACCTTGGAGAATGAGAAGCTGGCATATCCATCCCAGGCTACATTCACCAAGCTTGGGTTAGAACACAAAGTTCAACAGTTCAAACATGAGTAAGAAATACCTAAGAGAAGAAAGTATACTTCCTGTGTGCCTGTGGAGGTATGTCAAATTATGGTTATCTACTGAAGAACTACCCTGAATGGTGGTAGCAGTGGCCAATAGGTTGATGGCCTGAGTG
The DNA here is from genome assembly GCF_963924665.1 of Micromys minutus. NCBI lineage: Eukaryota > Metazoa > Chordata > Mammalia > Rodentia > Muridae > Micromys > Micromys minutus. The sequence goes on from NC_137985.1 coordinate 36,198,015, forward strand.
GAATGCAAGGGGGAGGGGCTTGTTGCTTGTCCAGTCAGCCTGAGGTGAGCAGCGTCCTCCAGCACATGCCCTTGCTACCATGATGCTCTGACTTGGCCCAAAGCAACGGAACCAGCAGACTTTGCACTGAAACTGTGGGTCAAAGATCACTGTTTTAAATCATTTATTTGGGTATTTATCACAATGGTGAGAAACTGACTAGCACAGTAAAAATCATGAAGACACATAGCCTCTGACCTTGCTGAGCTTTCTGTTAAAGCCTGAAAGGAGGAAGAGGATTTAGGACAGGAACTGAAGGGAAATCCACATGCCCAGAAAGCCTTTGGTGTGGGTCCATGTTCTGCCCTGCCTCTGGGCATGACCACTGGGGAGGTGAAATGGGGCAGGGCAAGGGGTCTCCCTGCACTGCCACCATCAGGTTCTGGGCTTTAAGAAAGTGCTAAGATACCACTCCAGGGGTGGGAAAAGACAGTCTGTGATGTGGGAAGCTGAAGCTGGGATTCTCTGACTTCCTAGCCTCCAGTCACCACTGGACAACCACAGAGAGAAGTCAGGAATGAAGTGTTGAGCGTGCACACTAGTGAGGACCATTGAAGGCCCAGGAGCTGAGGATGGCTAGCCCGGGGCCAGGGCAGGGAGCTCCAGCTTAGCTCATCGGTGATTGTCCTTAGTTTGGCAGGCTGTCTGGAAGCACAGAGAGGCTTTCTACAGGAGACTTAAGCTGTGGCTTTGTAGGTGAAGACTTTTTCCTCCTTCCCCATGGCAGTGATAGATGAAAGAGACAGTCCTCAGTTTCAAACTGTTTATTGGCTGTTCATCATGGAAAATGGATGGCTAGCAACTTCTCAGAGTGAACCAGAGATTAAATACCTTTTGCAGGAAGGAATGTCTGGGAAGGGAAGCTTATTGGCTAAGCCCTCAGGGCCTCTAGGTATCTCATTAGCATGAGAACTCTGCTTTAGGCTACGTGGACCTATATGGGGAGTGTGACACATGTTCCAGGCCAGGAATCTGGCAGGAAGCAGGGAAGCATCTACTGTTTCAGGTGTATGTACAAGGCCACACTTCCTTCAAATAAGCCACACCTACTCCAATAAGGCCATACCTGCTCCAACAAGGCCATAGCTACTCCAATAAGGTCACAACTACTCCAACAAGGCCACACCTACTTTAACAAGGCCACACCTACTCCAACAAGGCCACATCTGGCCCAGCAAGGCCACAACTACTCCAACAAGGCCACACTTACTCTAACAAGGCCATACATCCTAATCCTTTCAAATAATGCCACTCCCCATAAGCTTATGAGGGCCAATTTTGTTCAAACCACCATAAATGGTAAGTCCCTGGCACAGTCCTAGGAGACCACAGCAGTCACAATTCTCAGGCCACTGCTGGTTTTGTTCCTCCCTATATTATCAGAACCATCATCTGTGTGTCTCTTATTGAACTGGAAGCTCACCTTTTTAGCTAGGCTGCCTGGCCAGCCAGGTAGCTCCCAGAACCCACTTGTCTCTGACGCTCCCAATGCTGGAGTTACAGGTATACACAGGCATGCCCAGTATGTATTTTACATGGATGCTGAGGGTACTCATGCTTGAGAAGCAAGTTCTCTCACTAACTGAGCCATCTCTAGAACCACCACCTTCTGAGACCCTTCTCAGCTATGTGCTAGGAAATGAACTTAATGTCCACGCACACACACACACATTGTTTCAAATCACATTTGACTGTGTGCACTCAGGGTGCAAGTGATCTGACAAACGTGATACACTGGGTGTGATTCTTGAATGACACATGCAGCTGCAAAGGCCTATAGCAGTGGTTCTCAACCTGTGGGCTTCGACCCTTGTGTATCAGATATCCTACATACCAGATATCTACATTATGGTTCATAACAGTAGCAAAATTACAGCTACAAAGTAGCAACATGGAAGTCACCACAACATGAGGAACTATATTAATGGGTTACACCCATTAAGAAGGCAGAGAAACACTGACCCAGACAGTTAGAACTGGGATTCAAATCTGACCACACTTTATCTGTTCTTCCACACTTTGGAACTCTTGGGGTGAAGTCCTTTGTGGCAACCTGGACACCAGAGCCCAGGAATCCACTAAGTCAAGGCGTATGGTCCCCAAGTCCCAGCAATCTGAGGGCTAAGAAGGGACAGATATGAGTAAGCCACTCCTGGCTCATCTCCCAGCTGTCAGTGCAAACCTGTCTCTGTTCCCTGGTCTCAGTTTCAGTGACAATGACCAGACTTAGACCGGATGCTTTCTTCAGATTCTTTTGACTATGAAGGTTCATGGACATGAAGCTAGAACCAGACAGACAAATGTCCCAGCATCAGTGAACTTATCCCAGGCCCATGACACCCAGCACAGCCTATCCCAAGGACACTTAGGCCAGGAGACTTAACTGGTGCCCACAGGCAAATACTGAGTCTTTCTCCAGAGTCCCCTGAAGCTCAAGGTCCTGTAGTGTGCCTGTCTTCCCCATTCTTCCTTCACCCCTGTCATTGATAAAGACCCACAACCACAGAACTCGGAGAGCACAACACAGTATTTTCTGGGCACTGTGGTTCTGGTTGACCACACCCCACCCCCACCCCAACTCCAGATTCTTCTGGACATCATGTATGACCCCACTGTGCTCTCTATCCTCCATCTAGCACAGACAGGGGAGCTCAAGCACATTCCTCAGAGGGGGCCACAATGCCAGCCAACTGTTCCTCCACTGTCTTCTGCCTGCCACACAGGCACAGCCCAACCACATGCTCCTGGGCTGGTAACCAGGCATCTGCACGCAAGAAACAAAGAATCTTGTCTCGGAGAGAGTATATTTTGTCTTCATTACGCCACTGTGAAGGTGTTAATATACAACTTACAACATATTAATCACCCCTCTAACTTCCAAATGCTAAATGCATCATTAACATTCATGTTTTCTTCAATTACATAGCCGTTCTGGGGGAGGGGAGCAGGTTGGTTCCGTACTAATTTCATCTCCTTTGAAAGACTCTAGAATCATAAAAGGCAGCCTGGGCCTCGACTAATATTATACAAGGGGGAAATTCATGCTTTGGGCACCTAGTGGGGCCACCTGACTTCATGGAGTCATCAAAATAGAACCGGAAGCCAGGGGTGAGAGAGAGAAGGCCGGTGGGAGGAGAGAGGAGCAGCTCTTAGGAGGCAAGGCATTCATAATAATGGGTCTACTTCCTTCATCTGTGAAGAGACAATGCTTCAGAGAGGGTAAGTGACTTGCCCCAAATCACACAGCTGTTTGGTAGAGATAGTAAACAGAGGAAACTGACCAGAGGAGAGGGACGGACATACAGTAGAATACTAGAACCCAGAGCAAGAACCACGTGAAGCCTGGGGAGACAAGAGCAAGGACAGGCACATGCTAGGGCAGAAAGATCTGAGTCCTGTGTGATCTCCAAGCTATCTTGAACTTCATTCTGACCGTCCAGTCCAAGATCTCTAAGCAGGGAGCCTAGACCAGAGATAAAGGAGACTGGAGGCAGGAAACAGGAGCAGGAGCAGCCAAGAGCACTCAGAGGTTGGCCCTCCACCCCAGGCTTCTCAATGCAGCCAGACTAAATATGACACACAATTAAAATGTCATTACCTCACAATTGGGCCATCCAAACTTCACTAGGAATTTGTCGCAGATGCTTGTGGCTACAAAATCAATCTGCTATTGTACTTCAGCAAATCAGATTCAATAATCCCCCTGCCAGTGGGCTACAGCGTGGCTCCAAATTGAAGAAGAAAGAGGAAAAGGCTCCTGCTGGCAGGTCACTGCCTTGACCACAGGCTACCCGCCAGCCAGGCTCTCCAACCTTGAGATAGGAGCCTCCAAGGTCAGCACACACTGGGGCTTCCAGAGGGGGAAGGCTGGGGACTCAGGGAAGGGCCGGTGGCAGTGGGGCCAGATTCTGTGTACACTTCCTGGGTGTAGGAAGACACTGGTCTTAGTGGGTGTCAGGAGAACAGACAAAATCCCTCTGGATGAGATTCCCCTGTGCAGAGCTTCCTGAACTTCATAACTTACACAATAGTTTCTTTATTCACAGCAAGGAGAAAGTTCTAGAATCTCAGCAAGGCTTATGACCAAAGTCACCTCTCAGAAGGTAGGAAGACAGAGACTACTGTGTGACTTTACATAGCATTTGTCTCAAATAGCACATGTGCGCACACAAGGGGCACATATACACACATACATACACAGGGGCATGCAACCCCACACACACACTTGCACACACAGGGGCATGCACACACACACACAGGAGCATGCACACACAGGCACACACGCACACGCAGGGGCACACACGTGGACATGGACCTACTTACTCATACTCAGGACCTAGAATCTATAGGCTCCTAGATGTGTGCCAAGTAGGGCTGACCCTAAAACCCTGTCATGTGCCCTCTTAGCCTGGTGGCTTTGAGCCCTAACTAGCATCCCCTTAACCTGCCTCCTAGCTGCCTCCTTTGCTAAGCCGACTGCTGCATTCTGGGCTGGAAGCATGCTGCAGTAACGTCCTCCCTACGTCCCCTATCCTCCATTTCTTCCTTACTCTGATCTTGCACATCCATTCCAGAAAGAAGCTTCTAGACTGCCACTTTGACCTTGACCCTCTGTACTCCAAAACTTCCTATAGCTGCCTTTGAGTCCCAGGCCCCACCCCCAACACTTGGAGGAAACCACTCTCCTCAAAGCCCCTGTCCTTGCCTCCTGTGAAGCAAAGACAATTCTCCCTGAAGTCATTCCTCTCAGCACTTCCTCTGTGCCACCTTCCCTCCCCTGGACTGTCCCTGGTGACTGCCATCTACTTGGTTGTAGTTGTTGGCCTTCTGGCTCTCTGGTTACTCATCAGTTGGCTTCTTGGGTTTCTTCCTTAGTTTGGTCCATAAACGTCTATGTTTCCCAGCTCTTTTCCTGTCACGTGCCTTCTGCCCCTCTGACAGGCCTGTGATTTCGTCATCTGAGCCCACACAGTCTTGGCTGCTTCTCTACCCAAGTGAGTCTCCGATCTCACATCCGCACTCTTCTCCTGGATCCTAGATCCCATCTGTTACCCTCTGCTACTCAAATCCTGTTGCTCAACCAGCCATACTGCTCCCTTCCTCTGTCTTACCTGCCCATAGTCAGACTCTCTTGTACAACGCTGCCTCCGTGGCTATGAAGCCAAAATTTGGAGCACAGCCAAAATCCCTTTATGCTGTGGCTTCTAGAACAATACATGCCTGGCCCTTGCCTCCCTCCCTAACTTTCTCCAGGACCCTCAATGAGCCCTTTGATCACTGACATTCCAAGCATCTCCAGCTTAGAAATGGGTCCTGTATCTCCTGCTCTCCTGCCACACTATGGCTGCCTGGCTCTCCATGCCTTCTGCTCATGCATACCCTGGATAGCCTCTGGCCCAATGAAGAGCTAGGTCCTTCTGTAATATCTTCCCAACTACCTGTCAGACTTCATCCTCAACATCTGGAGGATCTGGCCTATTTCCTCTTTTGTGATGGGGTGGGGATAGATAAGGCAATGAGTCTTCGGCTTAAAGTCCTCGGCGCCTAGCTTGGTACCTGACCCCTTAGTAAGTGCTTATTAAACAATAAGGGTGTGGGAGCAGAAAGGGTTGGAAGAGATGAATATATCCTGACCTACAGAAAACTAACCAAGCCTTTCCCCTACAGCTCTACTACCTGCTTGGTTACTGTCTGGCAGAGACCTTGTCCTTCCTCAAATGTTTACAGTACTATGTAAATAATTTGCCCAGAATGATGTATGTGGCCTTTCTGCCCTAGGCCTGCCATGGTTCATACCAAGTGTGCTATCAGCGTGGCTGCTCAAGTGAGACACTGAGGAATGTGGTCTATGTGGAAGGGTGGGAGAGGATATACCATAAAACACTGGGCGCAGACAAATCTGGGCCCCATGCCATGAAAAATGTGAATCTGTCCTTGACTTCAGTGGCAAACGAGGCGTGAAAACGTATCAAAATGTGATATTCAATATATGGATGTATTTAATATTTTACGAGACTAGAAATCAGTTACTGGAGGTTTGAAGGATAAATCAAGCACCAAGCAGATGAACTTTCAGGCATCTGTCCTGATGTGTGCCTTTTCCCAGGAGGAGAGAAAAAAAAGGAAGGGCTCCACAGGACCCAGCGGAGGAGATTCCATAGGAACAAAGCAACTCCCAGACACAGACTTCACCAATCCACACCCTCACCCCATTTCACATTCTCTGCAGAGGCATTACTACCTTGCCTGCCTGCAGAGTTCCATTCACTCTAAGAAATCCTGCTAGCTCCTTTGGAACACATTCTAGGAAGTTTCCTTCCATATGACAACACCCTTGCTCACCAAGGCCCAGAGAGAGTAAGTAAGTGGTTCGGGGCCACCTTGTGCCCAGTGAACTTTGCTGTTTCATCACAAGAAGTCTCTTTTTCACACCATTCCCCATGTTCTCTGAGGATAAAGACTAGTGATGGGGTCTCCCTTACCTCAGCATCCCCCAGAGCTAGGCATGGGGAAATCTCTTGCATCTCTTGCACTACAGGCCGAGGACAAGGACTGACTGGGGGTGTTAAATGAAGCCCTCTAGCTAGGCAGTCCATGAGAGAGCTTGGGAAAGACCTTCAGTTTCACCTCGGCACTGAAACTTTCTAAGAAAGCCATGGGTCCCAGTCTATGGTGGACTGTGAACGAAGCCAGGAGACTGGCTAGTGTGTTGTTCTCTCGGGTACCCTGAAAGACATTCTGCTCTAAGTGTCGCCTGCCTCATTCATGAAGAAAATGAGGCTCAGAGAGGTTTTGCCACAGAACCTAATTCTGCTCTGTGAAGCCTGGGACGGGAGACCTGTTCCCATTTCAGCAGCAGTAAGCCCATCCTTGTTCAAGCACATGGTCCTCCCACTCTGTGCCATGAATGAGTGTTGATTCCATGCCTCATTCAATACTCAGTGCAAGGTCAGCACACCTCACCAACAAACACAATATCCCTCTACTCCAGGGGTCCCCAAACGTGGCTGATCATCAGTGTCACTTGCATCTTCAGGGTCCCACACGTGGGCACTCCAATTCAGTCTAGACGAGGTCTGGCCATATAGGTTGACTTCTAGTGTCTTCGTTTAAACAGGCTTTCTCTGTGTAGCCTAGGCTAGCCCAGAACTTACTGTGCAGACTCCTTTCTTCTTATTAACACTCCTTTATTATTAGTACTGATTCCAATATTAGGCAAACCTAGGTACCACTCACTGATGCTAAACTCTGACCTCTCATCTGGGCTACTTGGTTCTTTGAGACAGGGTCTGGCTATGTAACTCAGACTGCCTTTAACCTCTCAGCCCTCCTGCCTCCCTCTGCTGAGTGCATGCACTACCACACTGACTTGATCCATATCTTCACTGTATTTCCTCTAGCTATTCGAGACCCGGTCTCAGAGAAAGACAGACATACAGACATACAGGGGGCAAGGGGGAGGGAGGAAGGGAGGAGGCACGGAATTAATTGTCCTAAGTCCTTCTCTGTCTTTAAGTCACAGGCCCCTCTGCTTGAGATGATGGTCACCACCTCCTGTCTTATTATGAGCCCCCAATTCTGTACACAAGTTCAAGATGGGCTGAAAGCTGCCCATTCATCTCACTGTGTAAGCAGCTCAGCAACCAGCTTGCCTTTTCCCACCCAGATGAATGGTGCTAACTTGAGTTCCATCGGCAGCACCGGCAAGTGACGGCTACACACCATCTACGCTGCAGACCCTGGGGCCCAATTCTAGAGGGCTGCCCGGAGCACACATCTCACAGAGCACTCAGTGGCACGCCTGGCCTTTACTTGATTACCAGCAGAAGCATCTCCAGTTATGACAAAGAAATGTCTTCAGGGGCTGGGGAGATGGCTCAGTCAGTAAAGTGCTACAAGTGTAAGGAACTGAGTTTAATCCCCAAATCCCTGTTAATTTAAAAAAAAAAAAATGATCAGGCCTGGCCTGGCAGCAAGGATTGATAATCTCAGTACTTGGAAGGCAGAGCCAAGTAGATCCCTGAACAACCAGCCTAGTCACCTTGTAAGTTCCCAGGCCATAGAGAGGCTCTTTCAAAAAAAAATGACAGTTAAGGCTGACTTTTGGCGTATACATATAACACACATACACACACACACACACACACACATACACACACAACAACAACAACATGCAAAACAAAACAAAAACAAAGAAAAGCTTTCTATTATACTATTATAATATAATAATTATATATAATATAATTATATAATATAATAAAATTATAATATAATATAACGATAATATAATTATATTTTTTTTCTAGTACATCCTGGAGGTTGACTCCAACTCAACCAAAAACCAAGGAGCTGGCCTATCAAAAGGCAATGGGCTTATATTTGAACTCACACTCTGTGTTCGACCCATCAGCGTGAGTTTCTTAATCTGTGTGACAAGGTCAATGTCATGAGAAGTAAATGAAATTGAATTAAATAAGCCAGCCCAGGTGACCATGGCTCAGACAAATTGAAGAGACCCGTAGAAGGAGAGCTGAAAGCAAGCCCATAGGCCACTGTATGCAAGCAAACTAGACCTCGAAAAACAAGCCAACTAAATTCCATACCAAGCCCTGTCATGCCATGTCTGCTCACTTCCATGGCGGAAAGACCTCAAAATGGCCAAGTCACTGTACATGGAACTCAGGAGAGATGGACAGAATCATGCTCTCAGCCAAAAAAAAAAAAAAAAAAAAAAAATCAGCAGTGCCCCTAGGTGTCCGACAGTGGGCCTAGGGTGTGTCTGGAAATCAGTCATTCCCAAGCAAAAACAAACAAAGCATTTCTGCAAGGGGGAACCTCTGCCAGCAAGGTCTCAGCCTATCTGCTGGTGATGTCAGCCCCACAGATTCCCTGGGGAAAGTCAGTCCCAGCCTTCAAGCCTCCCTGGTCTGTTTTCAGGTCTCAGTTGTAAGAGCCAGCATTAAGCACAGTGGCTACATTTTAGTGTCGGGGGGATCCTAACAACCATGTGGTTGGTTTAAAAATGCAATGACACCCCTATGTCACCATCTCTCTTCAATCAAGACTAGGGGCTCAGGGTTGGATAGCCTTAGGTTCACCAGCCTCTCTGTTAACCGGAAAATTTGTTCATTCTCTCTCCCACATGTGTTTGTGCGTGCATACATGTACATGTGTGCATTACTGCACACGTGCGTGCATGTGTGTATTAAAGTGTTGTAGTGCATGTGCCATGCAGAGGCATCAGGTACCTTCCTTGGTTGCTGTATGCCTCTCTGTCCCATTGCCTTCCATCAGGGTCTCTCATGGAACTAGAAGTTCACTGTTTCGGCTAGACTGGCTGGCTAGTGAGTTCTCAGGATCTGCCTCTTCCTACCCTCCAGCACTGGGGTTGTACCTGCACACTGCCACGCCTGGCTTTTCATGCAGCTGCTGGGGATTTGAACTCGGGTTCTCATGCTTGGGGCAAGCACTCAGCCACCACTGAGCCACCCGGCCAGACCCTTAATTTTTTACTTCTCTGAGCTGGTTTACACATCTGCAAAATGGACTGCCAATGACCAACTCAAAAGGCCTATGGGAAATTCTGTGTTATGCTAAGCCACCGTCTTCCTTTGCAAGTGGGTCCCCATACTGCCAACTGTGCATTCCCAGGACCCAATACATCCTGAACTGGATGTGGGGCTTACAAGCGGCCATTGGCACTAATCACATCCTGTGTGTTCTGTGTATTGGTTAATAGACACTGGTTCCAGGCAATGAAAGCTATAGCTTCTTATGGCCGTACTTCTAGTCCAGCCCATGCTTCCTGACTGGAGAGACCACGTGACCATCTACCCCATGCTCTTACCCATCATGCCTTTCTCATGATAACACTATTCTCTTGAACTAAAAACCAAAATTAGCCCTTCTTTCCTTCTCCCCTTAGGTCGCTTCTTGTCAGGTGCTTGGTCACACCAATAAGAAAAGCAACAAACACATCAACCAGCATCTTAGAAAGAACATGGATGAAGAGGGAAGTAAATGGAGGCAAAGCTTAACAGCCCAGCCTTGAAGGTTCCATTTCAACCCTCCAAGTCCCCCGTTCAAAGACAAGGGCAAACCCCAAGCGCATGAAACCGGACAGCAAACCAGTTTTGCTCTCCACAGCCTTTTAGTGTGAACACTGCCCTTTAGCCAGCTCATGTAAGCTGGACAAGGAGCACACACAGGCGGGGTTTCACTTTGCTCACCTTTGAGTCTGAGTCAGTTTCACCCCAAACTCAGCCACATTTCACTTTCTGCTCCCCCACACACCCACACAGAGTGAGCCTGTTTATTCCTTATCTATTTTGCTTATCATTTCAGCCCCTGTATTTCTGGGAGTGAGTCCAACTTTACACACACACACATACACACACACACACACACACACACACACACACACATACACACACACACAAACACAAAGTGAACCAAAAAAGCTACAAACAAGAGTCAAAGTCCTTGCAAATGACAAACAGGAGCATCACCCCTCCCCCACTATTGTCCTCCTCCCTTGGAGGCTCTATCTTTAAACAAGAAGCCACTATTCCATTGTGTGATATGATTCAAGTCACTCTCCCTATCTGGGCTCACTTTGTGTGTGTGTGTGTGTGTGCGCGCGTGTGTGTGTGCGTGCGTGCGTGTGTGTGTGTGTGTGTGTGTGTGTGTGTGTCTAAATTGAGGGGGCTGGACTGGGTCTCAAGAGCTCTTAGATTTGTAAGGGTCACTGACCTCTTTGAAGCTTGGAAGCAAGGCACAGCCTCCTTCATTTCACTGTCTAGACAACACTGCCTGCTACTCAGAACGTCTGAGCCTCAGAGTCCCCGGAGTCCCTGGGCCAGGGGCAGCCCCAAAACCTTGCCTCCACATTTCTTCGGCAGCTCTGAACTCAGGCACAAAGCCAGGACCGGCACATCTGATCAAGGGGCAGAGTGAGAGACAGGTGGCCTTTCCAGGTGGCCCTGAGAGTAGGGAACCCCACTTGCCCTGGGTTCGCCTGAGGCACTCCTTCTAGAAAACTGCCACACAGGCAACAAAGCTGACGGTAACATTTGTTCAATTTGGGAGCAAAAAAAAAAAAAAAAAAATACTCATAAAGGCTTTTTACTCTTTTTACTTCTTGTAAAGGCTGACAGTGCAGCCAGAGTGAAAGGCTGACAGGCAGGGACCACAGTTCCCACTGGGGAATGGAGCCACATTTGAAACTTTATCTGAGGGCAAATGACATGGACTCTAGGCCTCCAGAGTGAGGGACTCATTTTCTCCCCCTCACATCTGAGTCAGAGTAGCCAGTACCACCCCAGCCCCGAACCTTCCAGAATGGTCCTGATCCCTACACAGAGGTCAGAGGGCAAGGTCACTGCTGAAACACACATCTTGAGTCATGCCCAACTCAGGACAGTGATGAGGACCTAAACGTAGTTGATATATGAATAGCTCTATCTTTTGGGTCCTAGGCCCCAGGCTAAGGTTCCAAAGTGTTGTGTCCAGCCTGCTTCAAGGATACATCCCTTAAAGGAGTACACATTGAGTGAGGAGCACTCAGAGGTCCCAGGAGTCTAGAGCACCTAGACCTCATCTCTCTCCTTATAGGAGCAGGATCCAGGGCCACCTAGATTGGAGATAGGAAGGCATGGGAGGGCAAGCCAGGGTAGACTACAAGAGCCCTTGTAGAACAACCAAGTGTGTTTCTACTCCACTGAGTTCAAGGGTGGTTGGCTGTGCAGCAGGACCTGATGACCACATTCTTCTTGTTAAGGCAAATAACTGGCTGCATCCTCTAAGGCCTGGGCAGACCGAGCAGGTCTCCAAGGCGTTCCCAGGGCTGCCAAAGAAAAATCTGCCTCAGCATCAGAAGCCTGAACTCAAACTGCTTCTCTGCCACCTGGTGACTACGTAAACTCGGACAACTCACTCACCAACCGTCAGCCTCGCTGCACCATTGGGCAAGTCAGCCGCATCCTGACATCATCAAAGAGATGAGCAAGGGGACAGGGAGATCCAATAAACAGCAAGTGCTCAATAAATACTCACGTCTTTTTTAACCAGTTGGAATAAATGGTCAGGGTGTTCCCCCACTCTGACACCAATAAAGCAGAAAATACAGAAAGGGCCCCAGGAGCCTTCCTCTGTCTCCAGACCAGTCCAAATGTGCAGGCCAGTGAAAGAGGGACAGGGGTAGCTGAGACAACGACTCCGTTGGGTCACTGACACACTTAGCTTTTAATGTCTCAAAGGGAAAAAGTCATTTCTTTCCTGTGTTCGCCGCATCAGCAACTCTGTAAGTAAAAAAAAAAAAAAAAAAAAAAAAAAAAAAAAAACACAGAAAACACCAGTCTTTATTCATCCCATCAAGCGGTAATTAGGGCTCGAACAGGAGTCTAGGTTGGCAGGCATTCCAGCTTCTCAGAGCTGAGCAGCGTTCTAATTGGGCTGCGGCCTGGCTCAGGGGCTCATCCAGGAACTGCCCCCCCACACACACACACACCTTTCTAGAAAAGAGAACTCCGAAGACTTCGCTGTACTGGGAAATTAGACAAAGTGAGAAGCGCAATAAATAAGTAGAAAACACAGGCAGCCACAACCTGCAGGACCCCCGCAGATGCCTTAATGTAAACATGCTGGCATCAGCCGCCAAGGAAGACTGGGAAGCAATTTGATTTTGTTGTTTAAAAAGAAGCAGCGAACGGTAGACTGAGACTCAGCTGCCTCCTGGTGCTGTGCTCAGTGGAGGGAGGGAACGAGGGACGGAACAGGGCAGGCGACACCTGTTAGGTAGAGCAGCCAAGAAAGGGAAGGAGGGTGGGCTCATTGTACAGGCAGCTTTGTAGACACGCCGCGGGGAGCATTTTCACCAGTCCAGTGAAGGAGCCATGATCACTCCAAAGGTAAGGAGCACAGCCAGCCAGAATCCCAGGACTAGAAAGCCAACTGTCAAGGGGAAGAAGGGACATCAAGGGCAGCAAAGCTACCAGAGTTGGCATGACATGAGGCTTCAATGTCCCCAGCTTTGTGGGCTGCTAAATCAGGGAGGCTGCAGCCCCACCCCTTAAGGTGAGAAAAGAATGGGGTGTGAGTCAGGCTGCTGGGGCCCTTTGTCACTGGCCCCTCCCCTCCCTCATATGTTTCCCTCCTCCCCTCCCAAGCCAGATCTTCATCTAAAATCTTTCAAATAAGCCTACATCTGAGTCAGACATAGAGGTGCAAATTACATGGCTATCCGTACTTTCTCTGTGAAATGGCCCCTCTGGCTGAACTCCCACTCTGCCTTTCCTCTGACTGCTGCCCCCAACAAGCTGCTGGAGAACCTCCACTTTCTACCTCCCAGGCAGAACCCACTATGCCCCAACAGCCTTCTCTCCACCCCTAACACCCTTCTTTTGTATTTCCTAGTTAACAGGCCTGTTCCTTCACAGGACCTATAACTAGAGAGTTTTAGAACTGCTGTAACACTAGGGGAGGGAGGTCGAAAGGTCAGGAGGAAATACTGAGACAAAGTTTGAATCAGTTACCGAAACAAAGGCCATCCAGAGACTGCCCCACCTGGAGATCCAGCCCATACACAGCCACCAAACCCAGACAATATTGCTGATGCCAAGAAGTACATGCTGACAGGAGCCTGATATAGCTGACTCCTGAGAGGCTCTGCCAGATCATGACAAACACAGAGGCAGATGCTCACAGCCAACCTTTGAACTGAAAACAGGGTCCCTACTGGAGGAGTTAGACAAAGGACTGAAGGAGCTAAAGGGGTTTGCAACCCCATAAGAACAACAATACCAACCAACCAGAGCTCCCAGGGACTAAATCACTACTCAAAGAGTACACATGGACAGACCCATGGCTGTATATGCAGCAGAGGATGGACTTGTTGGGCATCAATGGGAGGAGAAGCCCTTTATCCTGCCAAGGCTCGATGCCCCAGTGTAGGGGAATGTCAGGGCGGGGAGGTGGGAGGGGGATGGGGTAAGCACCCTCATAGAAGCAGGGGGAGGAGGAATGGGATGGGGGTTTATGGAGGGGGAACCAGAAAAGGGAATAACATTTGAAGTGTAAATAAAATATATCCGATAAAAAAGGAAAAGGGTGTCTGGAACTATAAAGATATCATTATTATATGTGAGAGGAACCAGCGAGCCCTGTGACTGAGTTTGGAACTGGGGCAAGTCTTTAGGGACCTGCTCCCATTGTCTGTCATCAGAATGTAAATGGCGTCTCCCTCGTGGTCCAGTGTCCTCAACTCACTATTCTGGTCTACTTCCTGCCGCTGTAGCAGGGTACCAAGGGCTGTGCAAGTTATAAACAGGAGGTGCTGTTGGGCTCACTGTTCTGTGGAGTCCGTGACCACAGGGCCACATCTGATGACTTTTCACAGCATGGTAATGGGGCAGAAGATGACACCCTGGGAGCACAGAGAAGTAAGACAGAAAAAGAAAGGTCACCTGACAACAAGGACTCCATGATAATACATAGCCTTAATCTACTCATGAGGACAGTATCCCTGTGGCAAATATGTCAGCCATTAACACCATCATTTCAATATGAGTTCTGGGAGTGGGCAGCTGATACTTAAATCATAGCATCCTCCTGAGGGTGGAGGTAGACTTGGATTTCCCAACCCTCTGGTCCTGCCCTGGGGCTTCAGATGTTCAAGATGCCCAGGGGTCACCTCCATTGGTCAGTAATTAGCAAATGAAAGACACTTACTACTGGAGATTGTGGAGATTGCAGGAGATGTAAACCAAGAAATAAAAATGCAGACTGAATACACATTCATAATAACAAGGAATTCCTTTGGCTTCTTTCTCTCTCAAGTTCTAATCCTGTCCCAGAGCTCCATTTGTACCTGCCTCTGCTTTCTGTCTGTCTGTCTGTCCTGGGGATGATGAGATTAATCTGTAGGCTCAGCCTAGACTTAATGGATTCTCAGAGCTGTAGGCTCTGTCTTCCCAAAGAATCAGTGTAAAGCCTTTTCCCCGTGTAGCACAACCAAGGTACCTGTCTCCAAAGAGCACTCTGCCTGGTGGTCTGGGTCTGTAGCCCATGCCCACAGTGGCACACCTACTCCAACAAGGCCACACCTTCTCCAAATAGTGCCACTCCCTGGGCCAAGCATATTCAAGCCACCATGGTTGCCAAGTGGTAGTAGTATATTCAGGGGTTAAATTATTTGCTTCTTCTTGGAGTAGAGGAAGAAACTGAGGCAAGTCACCATAGGAGGCAGTATGGTTTTCAGATGGAAGAAAGTATGGTGATGCCTAGATTGCTCAACTCCTCCCTGGAGGTCTTTGGGTAACCTCTGACCCCACCTCCCAAGCCTGGCTACAGCCTAGTTTCACATCCACTGCAGCTCTTGATGCTTTCTTGCTGTGGCAATCATGCCAGTCATAAAGAATCTAAGTTAAATGTGTGTTGGAAGGGATCGTGGTGCATTCATTCCCCATGTGCTCCCACTGCACTTCTGGAGAATCTCCCCAGCAGTATAGGTGAGCCCTGCTTTCTCCTCTCCCCTCCCCATCTTTGTCTTTGTCCTACAACACAATGGTGTCTGCTCGCTTAGACTGATGCTCCCAGACATATGGCTGGTGATTCCATCTCAGTGAACTAACAGATGCAAATGCATGGCCACACTTTCTCCTCTTGCTACAGTCCCATCAGCCCAGGGACTCCTGTTCTCTCCAAATGAGTCAGGAGAGAGCTCTAGGAAGAGTAATTAATTTGAGCAGATGTGTACCAGTGTCCTAGGAAATAAAAAAAAAAAAAAAAAAAAAAAAAAAAAAAATGTCAGGACAACCCACCTGTGCCTGCTCAGGTCACAGAGAGCCAGGGATGCAGGTGGATCTCCTTAGAAAAATCCCAATTTGGGGATGGAAGAGGGCTGTTCTCATTGCAAAGCCTTTCTTCCCTCCACAGAAGGATGTGCTGCCTGGTTCCTCGAAGCTGGTACGCTTTTAGCTTATTTCAATATTTTACAGGTCATTAAGTATTTGTCAGAGAGGCTTTGGGGACTGGAAAACTTTGTTAACACGTCAAGACTGAGTATCAATTATGGACCATTCAGAAACAAAGATGTCATATCCTGGAGATTGCATGCAAGTCCACAGGGAGTTCATACCTGGGATGCCCAAACTCGAGTGCACATGCTTATGAGAGCTGATTGCCCTCACAGGAGCCAGGGGCCCCTGTGCAAGTAGATCCTTTTTCCTTTCATCATGTGCTCTGCAGGCAGGAGTAAGACTTCACTCTGTGCCAGCGTCCTAACTAATCCCTGCTCTTCTCAGCACTGCGTTCTAAAGTGCAAACCCAGAGTCTGGGTCAACGGCCTTTAAAGAATCCACATGGTATGTGCTTCTCTCTGTTCTTCATTTCCATTTCCTAAGGATCCCATTTCTTACCTTCTGCAATCTGAGCTGTGGCCACATGGACTGATTTGGATTCCATGCTGCCTTGCTGTGTTCCTGAGAAAGACCTTCATGCTTACTGGTGGAGAAATTTCTTTACATCTGGGTGAAATGAAAACACTCTACAGAGACATTTGTGTCCCTCTCTTAGGCCATCAGATTGTTGGAATAATGAACTGCAGTGACAACTCTGGTTTCTTTAAAAGACCAAGAAATGTTATAAGAATATGCTTTTGTTTTAATCCCAGGTGTGGGCTATGGGGCTGCCTTATCCACAGCCGCTGACTATGATCTGCCTCGTACCCTAGCAAGGGCGTGATTTGCCAGCCATAGATATGTTTTTGCGATGTGTGACATTTGGAATTCTGAGGACTCCTGACAGGGTTTATAAATGCTAATGCCCCCAGGAGGGGCTGCATCTGGTGATTACTGGTTGCTGTTTGCTATTGTTGTGGTTTATTGCTGTTTGTCAAGTGATCTTGTGCAAAGGGATAAGAAGAAGAAACTGAATATCCTGACAGTGAAGCTCAAACTTGCCCCAAGGGAGTAGATGCCCCTAGTCAGCAGGAAGTAATCTAATGATATCAATAACCTCTTTCCCCTCTAGTCTTCTTTCTCTCCTACTTAGTGTTGTGGGGTTGGAAGGGTAGGACAGGAGTGGAGAAGGCTGGTAGAAAAGGAACCCATGAAGTAGCCAAACGTCCGGTAACAATGGACCCCCAGGAAACATGCAATTTCCCCCTAAAACTCATGCTGGGGAAAGAACAAGGCTAAGTAGAGCTGGTGCCAGCCTAGGGGAAGCTTTCTCCTGAGAAGAGATTTCACACACTTTGACAACCTGTCAGAACATCTTACTGGAGAGGCTGGAGCCCAAATAATGATTGGCAAATCCACACCTGGACCGGGCCCGCTTCAGCTTGATGTGTCTCTGGTCTTCTATTTAAATCTGAAATTCAAGCCAGAACCTGAAGATAGAATTGAGGTAGGGGTCTGGGGAAGGGACAGTCACTTGACCTCTTTGTTCTTCTTCTTAATGTGGTCACTGGTTAATCTTTTTGGTTGTTATGTCCTATTGGGAAGGCGATTCCTGGCTTGTTAGGGCTGCTGGGACCCAGGCTCTGACTCTAGCTCCCGTAACAGTGAGGGATGAGGACAGGAGGGCAAAGCTCTGTCGTTCTTCACGGGTGGCCTCCTCCAGCTCAGACCTTAGTCACATCAGAGCCCTAGAAGTGTTGGGTTACATTCACTAAAGCACCACGAGTTGCCCCAGCCCCTCTTTGATGGAATCGTCCTGAAACTCTGACCTTCAGCTCTTGGTCCCAGGGGACTGGGTCACCCAACCACCAAACCTTTGCTCCAGACTTCTAAAAGTGAAAGCATAAAGAAGCCTTTATATGTGAAAATGCCACCTGCCCAGGCAGGACCCTCTGTGTCCTCTGGCCTTTCGGACCATCAATACCTTTTAAATATATATTAAAAGATGGCAGATGTGCCTGTTCCTTGTCCAAGACAGACCTATTATTTAGTAGCCACTCAGGCAAGAGTGTGCCCAGGGGTTATGGTTTGGATTATGCACCTTCTCTGGAAGCACGAACACAGAATGCTTCCCAGGACACAGGCTCAGTGCCTTTGCTCCTATCAAACATCCTGAGTTTTGGCCCTCTCTAGAGCTTGGCTTTAATTCAAGAGGTCCCAGTGCTTGTGTGAGACCCTGGGGGCAAATATCACAAAAGTCCCAGAGGCTGAGCTGCCAAGAGTCTCTGGCGTTGATCCTGAACCAAGATTGGGGTGTCTCCCATAACAGGGACTCGGTTACGGTTCAAATCTGAAATATCTCCCACAGGTTCATGTTTGTAATGCTTGGTCCCCAGCTTCTGGTACCATTTTGAAGGGTGTCTTAGTTAGGGTTTCTGTTGCTTTGATGAAACACCATGATGGAAAAGCAAGTTGGGCAGGAGTTTATTTGGCTTACACTTCTGGATCACTGTTCATTATTGAAGGAAGTCAGGCCAGAAATTCAAACAGGGCAGGAACCTGGAGGCAGGAGCTGATGCAGAGGCCATGGAGGGGGTGCCTCTTATTAGCTTGTTCATCATGGCTTGCTTGACCTGCTTTCTTTATAAAACTCAGGAACAGCACCCCATGGATAACACCATCCACAATGGGCTGGGCCCTCCCCATCAATCACTAACTTAAAAAATATGCCTTACAGGCATGCTGACAGCCAAGTTTTGAAGAGGCACTTTCTTAATTGAGATTCCTTAAATCTCAGATGACTTTAGCTTGTGTCAGGTTGTTATAAAACTAGCCAGCACAAGAGGTATGAAGCCTTTAAGAGCTAGAGCTTAGGGGGCTGGAGAGATGGCTCAGTGGTTATTAGGAGCACTGTCTGCTATTCCAGAGGTCATGAATTCAATTCCCAGCAACCACACAGTGGCTCACAACCATCTGCAATGGGATTTGATGCCCTCTCTGGCAAATAAATCTTTATAAAGAGAGGAGGGATGGAGGGAGAGAGAAAGGGAGGGAGAAAGGAAGACAGGAGGGGGTAGAGCTTAGTGGACAGAAGTAGGTCACTAGGCCTTTGAGGGTAGCACCTGTCCCTGGGTTCTCATTATCTTCTCCTGCTGCTGCAATGTGAGCAAGCCACTGCCTCATGCTTCTTCTCCGATGGATATACCCATTTCCACTACCATGCCTTCCTCTGCATGATGAACTAAAACCACTCTGATACAATGAGCCAAAATATGACTTACTTCTTTCCCATAAGTCTCTCGGTTGCATACCCTATTGTGCAAATGATTAAGGGACTAGTACAGGCCCCTACAAACTTGAAGTGAAAGCTGGCATATTGTGTTTACAAAGCCTCCCTGTGGATTCCCACGCCTGGGGACATCTGACCCACCCAGAATATCCAAGAGTTATTCTTGGGCCCATGACAAGTTGGTTAGCAACTGTCTCTAGTGAGACCAGTTGGGCTGCACTGGATACTTGACCTGTGTGCTCCTTTCCTTCTGAAGTTCTTCTGATGCTGACATTCTGCATCAACTGCTTACTCATAAAAGGTTCCCCTATTATTTCCAGAATGAAGTGCCAGATGTCTTAACTGTAGATCAAGGCTTCCCCACCACCACCAGACTTAACTCAGCCAATATTTCACTCTTATTCCTGTCACCTACACCTGCTCTCAAATGGGGACAACTCTACCACCTATGAGACAACTGGTAAGCCTAGGGAAATATATTTTTTTTTAATTCCAACTAGGGATCCAAATGCTGCCAAACACCTTACATAAACAGGTCCCTGGAGAAGAATCTTCTGGTCCAAATGTCAATAACCCTGTCCTCCCCTCCAATACCAGGCTTCCCTCTCAGCATCCAAACTCCTTGCTCTTTGGCTTATACTGTTGACCTCCCTGTAGACCTGCTTCCTGATGGAATCCTCTCTTTCCCATAAGGCCAGGCAGACCCAATCAAG
Source organism: Micromys minutus (assembly GCF_963924665.1). Classification (NCBI taxonomy): domain Eukaryota; kingdom Metazoa; phylum Chordata; class Mammalia; order Rodentia; family Muridae; genus Micromys; species Micromys minutus. Next base: position 36,217,952 of record NC_137985.1, read on the forward strand.
GCATCTATCTGCCCGTCCTCTGATACGTGCCTCAAGATAGTCAAATGTCATAAAATCCTGTTGCCATAGCTGTTGTCCTCTTAAAATCAAGGCAATCTGTGTGTCCAATCTCTTAGAAGAGGGGCTTCATCAGACTCTCTCCTGAGGCTCCAGCCACTCCCTCCCTCCTACTCCACCCTGAATAGCATCTAATTATGTCCTAGTTGCACAAGGTGGGGATGGGAGCCAAAGTATACTAGGGATGAAAGGGATGGGGACTCTAAGGATGCAGCTTTGTGAGCTGTTCAGCAGGCTGGAGTGGGACAGCTGTCAGAGTCACCCATCCTCCTATAAGTCACTAACCCTAACCCTATCCTTAACCTAACCCAATAAACACACTGGTTCATCTCACCAGATGTGATGAAATCATGTCTTTGCCTTGGCACTGCCCTCTCTATATGGAGTGAGGAGAAATAGACTCCCTTGGAAAAATCACACAATATCATGGAAAGACTTTGTGCTAAGCCTGCACTAAGTCCCTACAAGACAACTCCCTGTGTGACCTGTGTGACCTTTCTCTACACTTGTTCCCAGTAGGTACCAAATCTCTGCTGACCAGGAGCTAGCTAGCCAGGTGATCACCTCACCTAGCACCCCAAACCCAAGAACATCACACTCCAGGAAGACCTCCCTCCCCCCCCCCAACAGACTACAAAACCTAAAGGCTGGGAGCTATTTCACCTCCTTCCTGATTCCAGGTGTCCCCAGGAGCTTACCATGAACAACAGATAAAAACACTCCACTCTGAGTCTCTGCCTCATGAACTGCCCACCCTCCTGAATATGCACACCCACACCTCCCACCTCTGTCTGTGCTGCAGCCTGACGTCTGGGGTGACAAATGGAATTCATGAATACAGTTTGGCAAATCCCAACACCGGAGTGACTGACAGCAGGTTTTCATACTGAACCCTGCTGGGGCAGGAACAATTACCCTGATCAGGATGGAATTAGAAAGAGGTCTTAGTGATGCAGCTGGTTTCTCTAGCAGCAGCACCCTTGTCCAACAAGGCCCTGCTCTGCCCACATAATTGGAAAGGCAGCTGACTAGCCTCTTGGTGCCTGGGCCACCCCCACAGACTTCCCAGCCTCATAACTGAGTAGTATCTACAAAGGTCATCCAGCAGGTCTGATGTCACACTACTAGACATACATGCTACCTGGTGCCTAATTAGGCTAGGCACACAGGATGGATGACCTGGGTCTGATCACCAACCCCCAAGAGCTCCTGGCTTGCTCACTGCACATTACTGGTCCAAGCATCTTAATGCACCTATAGCTCCTTGAAACTCCATTCATCAGGAGAAATCACAGTGTAAAAACCACACCTGTACGACACTGGACAAGACACTGCACACCTGTCATCTCGTTAGTTGTCATTATCCCTATATGAGATGCCAAGGTCTTAAGTAACTTCTCTCCAAGGAGGAGCAGAGCTAGAGTCAAACCCTGAGCCTGGGGATCCAAAGCTCATGTTCCTCTCCACGAGAAACCTTTTCCATATCAACAAGACTCCCAGTAAGCACTCCTTCACCTGCCAGTGGTCACAGCCCAGGGGGCCTCTTGGCCCTGATTGTCATCAGTGTCATTACACAGTACCCTTTTTTCCACTCGGATTCCCGTTACGCCATTCCAGCCTGGCATTATAAAACAGCTCGTCATAAACATCAGCTTGATTACAAGCAGAGACTATTGCCTCTAATGCATAAGCATGTGTAATGTGTATAGAGAGAGAAAGAGACACCTCTATATTTTTGGTTTTGTAAAGACAAATCGTCTCAATTGTTTAATCAATAAAAATGCCTCTCTAACTCCTACTGTTATTACAAAGCAATTTCGGACAGAGTAAGAGAGAAGCATCACATCTGTATTCCTGTCAGGGCAGACAGGGTCTGATTAAGCTGATGAATGAAAGATCAGACCCACGCCAGGTCACTGACAGCTTGCTCTGGACCCCCAGCTGCTCCTGGGACAAAGAGTGGAGAAAGAAGTATCCCAACCATACCACTGGCATGAGAGATCAAAACACAGAGAGGGCGTGGATAGGGAAGACAGATGTACCATCTTTGTCAGAGCGAGGACCCATAGCATTGGGCCAGAGAGCAAGGAGAGATGATTTCTTGGTGATGCATGCCTGTAATCCCAACACCAGGAGGCTAAGGCAGGGGGACTTCAATCTCCAAGCCAGCCTGGGCTACACAGGAAGGCTCTCTCTCTAGACACTACGGTGAGGGGCGGGGTAACAAGAAGAGTAGTACTCAACCCAAAAATACTACTGTGGCCCCACCCCCTTCTTCCTGTGCCTACACACTAGGCACGTGGCCTCGAATAGAAGCCCTCTCTACTCAGTGTTGGCGACATATAGTGTAGGGAGGGAGAAAGCTGTGGCCGCTGTTTTACAGGTTTGTCATTGGTCCCTCTAAGGTCCTTTCCTAAAAATAAGGGCCTCAAGTGACCCAACCCCGCTTCTCTTCTAGGCACAGTTCCTGTCTTTGCACCCACACACCCCCCTCACTGGCTGTTCCTTGACAGTCTGTTTTTCATACTTTGAAACCTGTGCTTTGGATGGCCTTTCCCTCCAAACACAGCTCCATAGATTCTCTTGGGGAAAACCTCCATTGTCCTTGAAGACCTACATAGGTGGCCTCCCATCCATCCTACACCCATCCATCTCTTTATGTACATCAGCAGCTTGAAAACTGTATTGCAAGTTCATATCTCCTTCCCATATCCCAGACTCATATACCAGCTCTGTCTCAGACAGGTACTTACATGCCACAGGGGTGTATCTAAAACATGACTCTGAATGTGCAACCCCTGAATGTCTCCATCCAGTATGGCATTCTGAACTATTTGTTCAAACCACAGCTGACAGACATCCAACTCTGTCTCATCATGCTCCTGTCTCAAACCAAGTTTATCTGCCCTGTCTCAGGAGAGAGAGAATAGATAAACGTTTTAACAAGTGGAGATAAAACTATTGGGTATTCATTTTCAAAAAAGAAAGAAAGAAAGAAAATACCAGAGTCTACCTCTCGTCGTATATGAAAATGAACCACGGTAAAAAGCCACAAAGTATAAGAGTTCTAGACGTGGCGTGTGTGAGTATCACTTCTTAGACACAGTACCAAAAGCACAATTCGTAAGAGAAAACTTGGTGACTTAGCCTTTACAGAAATCAAGAACTCAGCTCCCCATTAAAAGAATGGAAAGAGCTCAAAAGGGCTGAGCCAGGGGCCCACCGGGTGTGTCCTAAGCCATGCTCAGCTCTAGAACCACAGCCGCCAGGAGGAAAAGCAAGCCTGTATACAAGGGAATAATATTCACCCTTAAAGGGAACTCTGATGAAAGTGAGCATGTGAACAAGCCTCGAGGACATTATTCCCAGTGAAAGAAGCCAACCAAAAAGGACCGGCACCATATGGTTCCTCTCTTCCGAGGGGCCTAGAAACAGTCAAATTACTTTTAACAGAAAGTGGAGTGGAATGGCAGGAACAAGGTGTCTCCACGTATGTAAGCCATGAAGATGTATAGATCTATAGGATGTAAAGCGCTCAGATGTAGAGGATTACACTGTGAGACTGTACATGTATTTGATGCTAGGGAAGGAAAGTTACAAACAATTACTGTAGTTAGTTTTATGGTAAGTGTATCTGGCTGCTCCTTAAAAGACAACAAAGGATCTCTGGGCCATCCGGGTAAGATTATCAGAGCAAATCTTTCTATTGTGGTTTTCTAAAGACAATAAAGGGAGGTCTGTTTAAAAAAAAAATCACATAATTTAATCTTTTCCATTTTTATAACTATACTTGTTCTTTTGGTTTAAAGAGAAGAAAGGGAGGGAAGAGGGGCCTGCTACCAACTGGCAGAAAGTATTTGCAAATCACATATTGGATACAAGATTCATATCCAAGATACAGTTTTTTTTTTAAGTCTCAAAATTCAACAATAAGGCAAGTAACAATGAATAAAAAAAAAAAAAAAAACAATCAGAAGACAGACTTCACAAATAATCAAGTAGGAAAATGCAAATGAAACCTGCAGTCAGAAGCCACTGTGGGGGAATGTACTGCCCGGGTTTTATTCAAAGGATAACCGTCTACACCACTGAGGATGGCAAGCAGCCGGAGTCCTCTATGTTTGCATCGAAAGCTGCATTCGAGTGTGTACAGCAACCTGATTTAAAACCACTGAAGAACTGAAAACATCCCAGCCCCCCTCCACTGGTAGAGGAGAAAACTGCCATTTCTACACAACAGAGTACTGCCCAGGAATAAAAAGAGGTAGAAAATTCATCTGTGCTCCCCGTAGATGAATCCCAGATGCATTGTGCTGAGTGAAAGAGTCAGACCCAAGAGCTACCTCCTGCTTGATTCCATTTATATGATACTCTGGAAAAGGCATGCCTCCAGGGACTGGGGGGCGGGGGGGGAGGCTCAGTAGCTGCCAAGGCTGGAGGCGGGAGGCGGGCTGACTATAAGGAGCGAGGGGTGTTCCTTATCCGGGCTGGAGCTGGCTGTACAACTTTGGGGCAGGCAGACATCAGGAAACCCTCAGCAGAGCAAGGCTCATGGTGTGCATGCGACACACTCTCCTTGACCACATGGCAGCCCAAGGTCTGAGCTGCCCACTTAGGGTTGGTGCCTGCAGGGCCACCCCATCCCAAGCTCCGCCAATTCTCGGCCAGCCCACGGCAACTCTTAGAGCTCTTAGCTTCTCCTCCCCTATAGTTTATTCTTAAAAAGCTGTCAAAATTACTTTTTTCAAATATAAATCATACAGTGTCACTCCCCTGCCTAACTCCTCCAATGTCTTGTTGCATTTTAGAATCAAACCCTGATCCTTCCTGGGGTGGGGTGGGAGGATGCAAAGGGAAGCCTGCCTCTCAGGCCTCAGACTTCTCAGTCAATACCCACCCTCTGATTGTGACCACAACCCTGGCACCTGCCCATTCTCTTGAAAACACCAGGCATGTCCTCAGTGGAGAGCTTCATTCCTTTGCCCCTAATCTCCACTCGGATCTGATATGTTACCTCCCCATAATGGACCACACAAGTCTCACATTCCCCGTGCAAGGCCTATAGCTCATCAATGCTAGGGTTTCCATCTCGTCCTGAGACTTGTCACTTCCTGGTTCACCCATGGCCACACATACTTTATGACGGTACCATCATCAGCCTTGTTCCTTGCTAAATCATCAGGTGTGAGGGCAGGGCCTACACTCAGTAGGTGCTCAGCAGATGCTTGAACTCAGCTGTTACATTCAGGTAAGAGGCTGCCACCTAGCCTTTCCAAAAACTCTCTGTCATTTAGACAGAGGAAAGCCAGGTGCTGCCCCTGGGACCTTCCTGGCCCCACTGTGGGTGGGCAGTGAACCTGGAATTGGCAACAGCAGATGAGTTTGGGTTGCAGTAGAGGTGACCTCAAACTCAGCTTCACCTGGTGCCTCTGGACAAGCATACTCCTCCTCTTCTGCTCAGAGCATGTGTGTGATAGGCCAGGGGAGGAAAGAGACAGACAGAGAAGGCAGTCCTGGAAATGGTATCAGCTAGCTTGCTCAGTCAAGACCTCAGCCCTTGCCTAGCCTGCCACCAGCCTTGCCCAACTCCCATAGGCCTAAAGACAGTTGGTGAGTGTTAGAATTTGGGTTCCAAATCTGCCTAGTGGCACTGAATGCCAAGCATGAGTCTGGCTTTGTGCTAAGCAATCATATAAACCATTATGGGAGGAGGTGGGAGCAGGATTCAAAGTCACAGACCTATGTTCCAGGAGCTCTAGGTGCATTATTCTATCTAACCCCCGTGAACTGAGCCATAATGCCCTCACTTCATGTGATTTCAAAGACAAAATCTTCTGAAGCCCATTCTAGGACTATTTCTATGGTATACGTGGAGCCACGCCTTCCTTTCGTTGTTCAGCCCAAGTCAAGAGGCAAAGCCCCATATTCACCCTCCCTTTTATACCCTGGGCTGTGCCCACTTCTATCTTCCCATTGTCCCACTTGATGTACCAGTGTGCAGACATGCAGCTAAGATTGGCTTTCCCCAAATACCCCAACCCCAAAAGTAGGGGCAATGTCCTCCTGGTGTGCCCCCCCCTCTTCTCCAGCCTCCTTTTCTGTCTTTCTACCTTGCTCTCTAACTCTACATGTAAGTCATGCATGCACACACTGACATATATAGACATGTGAACACACTGACATATACAGACATGTGCACACACTGACATATACAGACATGTGAACACACTGATATATACAGACATGTGCACACACTGATATATACAGACATGTGCACACACTCCTTTGCCAACTCATTCCTTCCAACTGTTGAACTCATTGTGCCAAAGGGACATGTCCTTGCTAGATCACAGCTCTGGCAAATACTTGTAAAGGCTACAAATAAGGAAAGGTGGTCTGAGCTGTGACAGCCGTCCTGGTACTGGTGGTGCATGCACAGGGGCCTGTATTCTTGGCAGCCAGGACCTGTGGCTGAGAAGACAGGAGACGGGAGGGCAGGGACTGATATAATTTCATGTCTGGCCTTTTCTACTCGACAAGCAAAATGACTCTGTGATCCCCCAGCTCTCTAAATTAGCTGTGTTTTACAATCCCCTTGTCTGGCAGAAAATGTCCCATTAAATCTTAATGATCTGCCTTCCAAGAAGCGCCCCTGCCCCTTCATCCCTAGAAGGACACTTATCTCTGCAATTCCAAAGCAAGGTGCTGGTGGGGAAAGGGGGTAATGAGCACTCATGAGATGGGGTCACAACCATCTCTCATTGGGCAAATGCCTTCAGAACCAGAAACCACACCAAGAGGTTCCCATTATCCTGGTCTACCCTTCCCAAAAGAGCCCCATGGCTGATACTATCCTCCCAGGCATTATCTGTCCCCACCATGACAACTGTCACCCCTTCTAGCTATTTGTAGGCATCTTTAGACCGCAGCGGCCACCGGCTCCACCCCACAGGGACAGTTTGGAACAACAGTGAAACAGGTCCCATTTCATCTGTGCTTCAAGAGACTGGAGGAGAAATTTTCCTTGGAAAGAAAGCTGTCACGTGACCTTCTGGATTATTCAAATATTAACTACCTGGATAAACAGTTTCTCCTCGGTTCTCATTATCGCCTCTCTGGCTAGAGCTACTGTGCAGTATATCTCTTTTAGATCCAGAGGAACAACGGCTCAGACGATTCCTGGGGAGAGGGGAAGGGGAGGAGACGCAAAGGGAGAAGGGCGTTGGGGGGGGGGAGCCAGAATCCCTGTAGCTCCCCACCCAACAGTTCGGTGAGAAGGCAGAAACTAAAAGGCTGGTCCTTGACCCAGACCAGCCTGGAGGTCACAGGGGAACATGGAGGACAGACTCTTGAGAGCCCACAGGGCTCCCCAGGGTCTTTGCAGCCTCGACAGTCCTTGGCCCTCCCTAGAAGCACAGGGTGGGGCAGATGACTGTCCATGACCATCAGAGTCCTTCTTCACCAGCAGGGCTCCTTCTCCCTAACCTTGAATTACACCTTCCATAGTCTCAACGGGGCTCTCCACTCCTGACTTTATTCTTTATCCCACCTTTGCTTCTCACCTCACGTTCCTTGGTCCAGAGAAAGCACAGGAGTTTGGGTCTCAGCCAGGTTTCTTCCACTGTACATAGCCACCCAAAGGCCTCAGCAGTCAAGGGCAGCTACCTCTACACACACTACCCATCCCTAGGTAGGGAAGCCCAGGCTGTCTGGAAGTCCAGGCTCACCCAACAGAGGAGATAAATCTATTACCAACTTCCATCGTTACAGCCAATTTGAAAGTTATTACTGGGGGTTCTTAAGACGTCAACAATGAGGAATCCTATTGTCACACTAATTAATTCAGCAATCTCCAGGAAACAAGAGGAGCCATAATTGTCATTCCAAACTCACCCCTCGACCACTGGAATCAACTAATTAAACAATAATCAGCCAGCACTGGGCTTTCATGGGGAAGATGGACTATACCTTTTTATAGCTGCAATTAGGCGACACATTCAATAATCAGAATGAAATACAAATTCACCCAGGAGCCCAGTAAATTATGGCCATTCACACTTTGTTTTCCTCTGGTCGCCTCCCAGAAAATAAAAGGGGTGGCATCACCTAGATGCAGGAGGGTGTTGTCTGAATTGCCGATATGCCACTCCTCAGAGTCCCTTCTAACTCATGGGGTCTGTTTGCCTGCGTGGTTCAGAAGAAAGGTAAGGGAGGGCTCTGCTGATGTGATCCTGCCCAAGTCTACACCCAGAGGAAATTTGGCTTCCCTGTGGTCTCAGAAAGAATGGTAGAGGAAGAGACGGGAGTGGGAGTCCTGTCTCCACTTGCACCTCGATAGGATCCACACCCTCACTCACATGCTCGATCAAGTGTGTGACAGACAGAAAGCCCTCTGCATGTCCTCCAGAAATGCTTCCAGCGGGGAGGACAGCTTTGACGACAGTGGGAGCACTCAGGCCCGAGGAAAGAGAAGCAAAGGGAAGCAGACAAAGTTCATGAGAAGCCACTGAATCAGGTAGAAGGCAGTGACTGGGCAGGGGGAGGGAGGGGAGCATGGGACGGAAGATAAATGGAAAGGTAGTCAGAGATGCCGCCAGCCACCACAGGCTGAGTGGAAAACATGCTGTCTTCCGGAGGTGCCAAAATGTTCATGTCCTCCCTGTCAGGAGCTGGCTGCTGCTGGTCCTCCTGAGCAATGGGAGCTGGGGGTAGGGGAGGAGTTAAAAAGCTGTGAGGGGTGTGGCTTAAAAGGCCTTGGAGAACTTTGCTCACTTGATCTTTCTCAAACCCCAAGACAGCAAAATGGGAGTTATTTTTCAGAACTAAAGCATGTCATTGCTTTAGGACTGCGAAGTAAAGGGATTTCTTTGCAGACGACGTGGATCTTACACTTTCAGTGTTAGAAGGTCTCTGAAGTCAGAGGTCTCTTTCTTTGTCATTCAGTATTGATGTGGGCACATAGCAGCTTAAACAGAGAGACTTAGACCATGCCCTGCTGGAAATCTCAGAGTCCAGAGCCTCCCCTCACCCCCCATGAGCAAATGCATCCAGGGAGGCTAAAAATATGTTGGGGTGGGAACAACTGGTAAAAATTACCTAACAAAGGAGGTTTTGTTTAGCTTACAGTTAGAAGGGATACAGTCAAAGATGCAGTTCTGAGCTACAGAACATGGTTCACAGTTAAGTGCATTAGTTGCTCTTCCAAAGAACCAAGGCTTGTTTCTCAGCAGCCATATTTGCAGCTCAGAACCTCCTGTAACTCCAGAGTTCACTCATCCTTTTGGCCCCTTTGGGAACATGCACATATGCAGTGCACATACAAACAAACTGGCACACACACATACACACAAATAAATATACTTTTTAATTTTTCCAAGAGTAAAATCAGACTAGAAAAGTCCACCTCCCAGTGACTTACTTCCTCAAGCAAGACTCCACCTTCTAAACAGCGTCACTAGCTAGGGACCAAGAGTTCAAACACATGCCCCTCTAGGGAAACATTCCACGTGATAGTTTGTGTAATGCTTGGCCCAGAGAGCAGCACTGTTAGAAGGTGTGGCCTTGTTGAAGTAGGTGTGTCACTGTGGGAGTGGGTTTTATAATACCTCATCCTAGCTGCCTGGAAGCAAGTATTTTGCAAGGAGCCTTCAGATGAAGATGTAGAACTCTCAGTTCCTCCTGCACCATGCCTGTGTGGATGCTGCCATGCTCCTGCCTTGCTGATAATGAATTGAATGAACCTCTGAACCTGTAAGCCAGCCTCAATGAAATGTTGTTCTTTTTAAGAGTTGCCTTGGTCATGGTGTCTCTTCACAGCAGTAAAACCCTGACTAAGGTATTCCCCACTCAAACCATAACAGAATGTGTCCATTTACTTACTCCAAAGTACTTGACTGAACGCTGATTCTATAGCCCCTATGTGTAAACATTTCAGCTCAGTAGAGGCTACGCCAGCAGTGACCAGAAGGGAAGCGAATGGCAATAATGAGAGGCGGGATTGATGAGTGACAGTCTGCCAAAGAAGGAGATCCTCAGTGGAGACCTGAATAATGATCCAGAGTCAGCCAAAGCCTCTGCTTGCTCATCTGTAAAATGGGAGTGATAAGAATGTCTTTGGAAGCATTAGAGAGATGATTACTGGCACTGGCCGGTGCCCATGTTGCCATGGTTACTGCTCAGCTTACCCAACATGTGATACCACCCTCACCTGCCCTGTGGAGCCTCAGTATGAGTCTGCCTTAGGGGAGAGAAGCCTCACTTGCTCTTTGGACACTCATGATAGGCTGGAGAAAAGCCACGTGGAGAACAGAGGTGACAGAAATGAATGAGAAACAAGACAGAAAGGAAGGGCCCAGGCCAGAAAACATGAACGATTTCATGTGAGGTCAGAGAAGGGGAACTGTGCTGAAAGCTCTGTAGCTATGGACAAACCACCACGAAGGGAAGGCTCAAGAGATGACAAGGTTAAGGACATGCAAAACCTCATTTAAAAAAAAAAAATCTGTGTGGATTACTGTTATGGCTGTGTGATTTTTGTGAGTGTGTGTCCCCAGGCCCCTGGGACCACTAGCCTGGGCTGGGTCAGAGACTAACCTTCTCACTCAAGTCTCATCTTCCAGCACTGGAGCTGTGAGGTGAACCACCAAGGATTTGGGGCCCGCTTCCCTCGGCTTCCCCTTTGTTGGCCGGTTTTCATATTGTCTGCAGGACGGTTCCTGGTCCCCAAGGTTGACAACGGTTTTCTTGAATGTTCTCAGGGTCTAAGGCCCTCTCATACTAGCAGCCCCAGGCAGGTAGTCTGGGAGATGGGTCAACAGACGCTGAAGGCATTTTTCACTGCCTTACTATAGCCTGGGCCAGGCTCCAAGGGTACGGAGAACGCAGGAGACCCTGGCTTAGTGTCAGACCTGACCACCTCCGCACATTAGCACCTAGAGATACCTGAGCCCCACCTCTGAACCTGTACCACCTCCTGGTTCTAGATGTGGCTCCATCCACACACTGTCTACAGCAGTCATGACCCCAGCCTGGACTGCAGCTCCAGCCCCACTCCCCCCTCTGTCTACAACAACTTAATCAGAAACTGGTCCTCCTGGCCCTGAGTCTCCCGTTTTTGACTTTCCATTGTGTGTCCATGTCCCCTCCACACAGGGAGGCCAGATTTGAGGTGGGCCTCACAGGACCCACAAGCTAATGCTGAGCTGAGGCCTAGGAGTTTGCAGCTGTGGGTAGTCCTGTGTGGAGTGAGCAAGCATAGCAAAGAGAAGCTCCTAGCTATCTATTCAGCTGCTTCTCGGTATCAAACTGCCGAGGACTTCCTCATCACACCCTGGCTCTTAGCAGTAAACACGGATCCTGATTTAGAGTCCTCAGCATCACAGTCGAGGGGAAATTCTCACGGGCGAATGAAGATTCATACTCTGACAACAATGGCAGGATTAGCTTTATTGATCAAGTATCAGCATCATCAAAGACAAATGCTTACAGAGCTCTTGTTCACACACAACAGCTGCTCCTCCTTCAACCAAGGAAGGAGAACTCGCCGGAAGTCTTACAGGGCCCAACAAAATCAACCTGGTTTCATGGCTTTAATTATGGGCCACTAGAGGTCATTAGTCTTAAATGCACTGCAAATGCTTCTGAAAGACGCTGACTTTCCAGTGTCAAAGCCTGGAACTTTATTAGATCAGTAAGACAGAGTGACCGAGTGAATGAATAAAGGGAGGAAGGAATGGGACATGGGCATCTCTTTGTGGCTGCAGGCCTGATTATAGAATTTATGGATGGAGGAGGCCTCTTGCTCTTCCATCTTCTTGCAGAACATTTAATGGCCTTACTGGGGTCATTTCATTACTAATTTGGACCTTAATCAGAAGCGGGAGGGAGCAGGGAAAAAAACGGAAAGGGGAATGTCGCAAATCAATCAGTGTTGTTCCTTAGAACAGCTCTGGGAGAGACTTTAGTGGATACAAACATTGAGACTAATGGCTAAAGTTGAGCTCGGGAATTATCTGTGCGTTTATTTATGCACGGCTTCTGGCATCCACTCTGCCTGGAGAACTTCCCAAGAAAGATGAAGCTTTGGGAAGTGACTGAAAGAGGGGACTGAAGGGAAGGAGAGGGGAGGGGAGAGGAGGGGATGAGGGAGGAAAGCCAGCACCCCTCACCCCACCCAGGCAGCCTGCAAAGAAGGACTCCCCTCTGCCCCCCACATCAGCATGCAGGCACACAACATGATTTGCAATGGCTGCCAGGGGACACTGCCCTCCTTCCTAAGGTGCCTAATCCACATCTATAGTTTCTCAGTAAAGGCTACACGGTATGGATGTGAAGGGATGCATAAGGGTGGAGGGGCACATAAGGTGGAGGGGTCACATAAGGACCTGAAAGTTGTGTTCCTCCTAAATTCATGTTTTGAAATCTAAACCCCCAAGGTGAGTATGGAAACTTTTCAGGGTGATAAATTCAGGACCTCAGTGCCCTAAGAAAGAAATAACAAAGCTTATTCTTGGTTCCGCCTCTCCATGGGAAGACAGAAAGATGTCTGTCTGTAAGCCAGCACAGGGAACTGGATCTGTCAATGTCTTTGTTTGAATGGCTCGGGTTCTGGATTGGTGAGAAATGACCACTGAATGTTAAAGTTATCTAGGCTCTAGGAGTTGCTTCCAAAAGCTCCGGCAGACGAAAGCACAGTGTCTTCAAAGTAGCATAAACAGGCTCTTGTGACAACGAGGGAGGGTGACATCAATGGTTCCTGCCAGACAGGCAGAGGATAGCAGATGAGAACATGTGCATGGGGTCAGGTGCGTGGTCTGTGGTGAGGGTTAGGAGCAGGAGCTGTTCCTGTCCAGCCAGTGGGATCAGGAGTGAAGGTCGATGTTCTGAGGGAAACCAGCAGGCCTGCCACTTACTGGTGTGAGATTCGAAGGCTTCTCCAATCAGCCTTCATAAATATCAAGCCTCTCCAGCAAGATGAGGTAAGATCCTAAAAAAATAAGAGACCCAACATGGGGAAGGAGCCATCATCCACCAAGCACAGAGAGCCACCAGACCACAGGCATGAGGAGGATGCTCATTACCAAGACCTCAGCAGCGGGAAGCCCTTGCAACAGGAAAGAACTCCTAGAGAACATGCTCTGGCGTAACAACACAGCAGACCAACAAGGAGATCGCAGAAGATCCCAGGAAAAAGAAGTGTAAGTAACAGAAAGGCTAATGGGGTTCCAAGGCAGAGAATAACTGGAAGCCATCCCTCAAAAGTGCCAATGTGACCAGCCTGAGGAGCAAGCAACGCAGGTCTCCAACAAAGTCTCCCAGAGATGTGTTGGGATGGAATGATCGGCCAAACAAAACAACATAGAGGAAAAATCCACAAAAAGAAAATAACCAACAACAAAATCAACCAAACAAATATGAGTAATCTGAGCAGTCACCAATATCAGGACAATACCAGAGATGAGAAGGGAAACAATAAGGCTGGTCAAAGCAACCCTTGAGTGACACACTTGCTGTGAAAACATGAGAACCCCAGATGGAATACTTCACACCCATGTAAACGCTGAGTAGAGGGCCATGGATCTATAATACCTGCTCTAGGGTAAAGACAGGAGACTCCTGGAGGATTGCTGTTCAGCCGGTGTGGTGATTTAAATGAGAATGGCCCCTATAGGATATATTTTCTCCAGTTGGTGGAACTGTTTGAGAAGAATTAGGAGGTGTGGCTTTACAGGGGAGGTGTGCCAAGGGGACTTTGAGGTTTACAAAGCCCACACCATTCCCAGTTAGCTTTCTCTCCACCTTGTGGCTGTGTTTCAAGAATGTAAGCTATCAGCTGCTCTGGCACCATGCCTGCCTCCTTGTTGGCATGTTCTCCACCATGACAGTCATGGATGATGACCCTCTGAAACTGTTATACCCAAACAGACTCTTTCTGTAAGTTGCCTTGGTCATGCATGACGTCTTATCACAAAGAGAGAAAAGTAACTAAGATAGCTGAGTCCATGGGCTCCAGGTTCAGTGAGCAACTTGACCTCAAAAACTACATGCTAGAAGAAGATGACCAGTGTCAACCTCTGACCTCCACATGCATACTCAAGGGCAAATGCATCTGCACACACTTGTGAATGCATAGAGGCATATACCACACACACACACACACAGAGAGAGAGAGAGAGAGAGAGAGAGAGAGAGAGAAGAAGCAACTATGATGCATTAGTCAACTGTCAATAATATTCAAGATGACATAATGATGTAAATTCTGAATATCGACTAAATGAGTATTTAAAAATAAGAATCAGATGGGACGGCAGTTTAAGACACTCGAATCTCATTACTGTAAATAGAAAGTTCAGTGATGCATACAGTCAATGCATTACAATGTAGCAACACACACATTACAAAGGTATGAGTAGTATTGAGAAGATATGTACTATTGAGAAGAGAGCTAGAACCTGCTGTGGACCGCTGCATCTGAGAAAAGACTGGGATTTGGGGTCAGAGCAACACTACACCACTGTTAGAGCTTTTCAAACATTTCTCTCATAATCTAAACACAATGATCATTATTTTCCTTAAATCCCCAAGCCTGACCCTCTGAGGTTGACAGTGAAATGACCCCAGTCACTTGCGCTTCATCTTTCCCTAGGGGTCTCTCATTCATTATTGCTGCTACCAAGAGAGTGGCTTCCTAGCAGCCAACTCCCCTTTCATATAAGGCTTTGCTTATGCCTTAATCCCAAGAAACATGTCTAATGAGAGCAGAGTGGTATAAACACCAGTGGAGAAGGAACAACAGGACAGCCCCTCAGCTAGATCCTCCCTTGAATAGCCCCTCCCTCAGCTGGCTCCTCCCTCAGCTAGCTCCTTCTTTGATTGGCTCTTCCCTTGGGTAGCTCCTCCCTCAGGTAGCTCCTCCCTCGGGTAGCTCCTCCCTCGGGTAGCTTCTCCCTCGGGTAGCTCCTCCCTCAGATAGCCCCTCCCTCGGCTGGCTCCTCACTCAGCTGATGGGCTAAGACCCTCCGTAACCTCTCTTTCCCAGCGGACCCAGTCCAGCTCCTGCCACCATTTAGAGTTTTTCATTGTTCTTTATACTCAGCCTCCCTCAAGTCTGCATGTAAAATTGTAGAGTCCACCGCTTTTTCCTAGTCACATGGGGCTTCCATTTGCCACTCCCACTTCCCTGTTAATGACTCTCTTTTTGTCCCCATGACTGACACCATGCGTTTGGCGCAAATTACCCTTCACTCCCAACTCAGAAGTCAATGAAACATCCCTATTGTTTACATAAGGGCTACCCATAGACAGAAACAGGAGGACAAAACTAGACATAGTAACTACCATCATCCAAGAACTAGAGAGGCTGAGGCAAGGGAATCGCCATGAGTTTGACGTCATCCTGGGATATAAAATTAAAAAAAGAGAATGAGGGGGACCAGGGCTGGTGGTATGGTTCAGCACAGAGCACTTGTCCTGTGTGGTGGTTTGAATAAGAATGGCTCCCAAAGGCTTGTATGTTTGAACGCTTGCTTGGTCAGCAGTTGGTGAACTGTCTGGGAAAGATCAGGTGTTATTGTAGGACATATGTCACTAGGGGTGACCTTTGATGTTTCAAACAATATCAATTGTATCTCTTCACAACAACATCAATGTAGCTAAGACACCTAGCATGTTTGAGGTCTGGGGTCTATGCCCAACCTCATCAAAACAAAAGCAGAAGAGATTGGAGAATGAGAAAGGGAACCTTTTATCCTTGGATGAAGTATTAAATGTATCAAAACCTATAAAAGGGGGGTGATCACATCTGTTCCAGTTACATAGGGCTCTCAGCACAAAACAGCCCCTCAAACATGAACTAGTGTTATTACTGTTGTTGCTATTATTAGTCGAGTGTGTGTGCTCGTGCAGGTGTACTTGCCCATGCATATGAATGTGGAGGCAAGAAGGTGACATCCAGGGTCTCCTACAATTCTCTCTATGTCTTGAGGCATCCTCTTCTCACACAACCTGTAGTTTGACATCTGAGCTAGGCTAGATGGCTAGCAAGCTCCCAGGAGCTTCCTGTTTTCACACCTCTGTCCCCAGGTGCTGAAGTGACAGGCATTTGCCACCACACCCCTCTTTTCACTTGGACGATGGAGATCTGAATTCAGGTTCCCACACTTTCCAGCAGATACTTTACCTGAGCTGTCTCCCCCAAATGCAGCCATGATCATTTTGGAAGACAGCGGGCTATGGGGTCTCCTGACTAGCTGGAGACCCATGTACAGAAATAAAAAGCTGGCATCTTGGTCACCCTTTTGTCCCCATGTGAGACACTGGGTTCCAGCAGGATAGTCTATTATCCAACCTACAGCTGTGCCAGCTTCCCCACCCTGAGCAGCAGACGCCTGGGCACAGGCCTCACAGGCAAATGGCTCTGAGCACCTGTGCCACTTCCTGTCATAAAATCAAATCGCTCACTAATACTCCCTGGCTCCTCTCATCCAAACGGCAACAGCCGTTGTTCTTATTGGATTGTAGATGAATCACTTGAAATATATTTTGGGGCACATTATAGAGGCAATAACATAAAAGTAACCTGGAAAATGGTTCTGTTTTGTTTTCTACTTTGCAAACCCAAACTGGAGCCTGGGGTTGTGTTCCAGATTTTTGTCTCCTTTTTTTTTTTTTTTTTTTTTTTTTTTAAACAGAGTTTTTTTTTTTTTTTGTTGTTTTGTTTTGTTTTGTTTTGTTTTGTTTTGTTTTCTCTTACTTCCTCTTCATGCTGGAAACCCTTCAGGAAATCCAGCCTGGTACCAGAGAGGAAGGGCTGGGTGAAAGCAGACGGACCCACACCCCAGACATCACATCTAGAAAATATGACTGAAAAAAAGACAAGTCACCTCAGGCTTCACTCAGGACAGAAATGAAGATGAAGAACTGAGGCAGGAAAGCAGGAAGAACTGGCTCATCTCAAGACAACAGGAAGATACAAGAATATACAACTCTTGGCTGGAAATCTTCAATGGCTAGTCAGTTGAAAGCTCAACAATATGCCTGCTACACATTCCAGACAAAAAGTAATAGCTACTTCAGGTATCCACTTGCAATTCAGAACCATGATCAAGCATCTCGGTAGGGCATATGGGCTCCCTACTGTGGTCAGGGTTATCTTCTCTGCCCTGGGGGCCACCATTTCTCCCATTTCTTCCCCAGTTCAGAAAGTGCTGAGCTTCTGGGAGTCTCCCTTTCAGTCCTGGCACTCAGACCCTTCAACCTGTCTGTTGTAAGCCGTGGAATCTGCTGACTCTAACAGAGAGGTCCCAATCTCCACAGCTCTAACACTGCAGCTTTCGGAGCCTAGGTTCTGGAGCACTTCAAAACCCTCAAGGTTCAGCTGGGGCGGAATTCAGTACTCGCCTTTAGTCCCATCATTGGGGAGGCAGAGGCAGGCTGATCTCTATGAGTTCAAAGCCATCCTGGTCTACAGAGTGAGTTCCAGGACAGCCAAGGCCACACAGGGAAATTCTGTCTTGAAAAACAAAACAAAACCAACCAACCAACCAAAAACCTAAAAATTCATTTTAACTATCCTACCTCTCATTCAGAAAACAACCAGCAGTCTAAAGTGGCTTGTGGGCTGTTGGGATATCTAAGGACTCGTGTGTTAAGTGCCATCCTCCTCCTGCTCTGAAGAGTCCAGATAGCACACAGTGACACAGCTTGGTCATATAGTGACCTCGAAACCTTATTGAGCCCCCAACCCTAATTTAATACCATTGCGAACTTATTGTGAGGTGCCAGGCTTTCCTGGTAGGAAGGAATTTGAGGTCAAGTCTTCTTGCTCACCCTGGCAATTTGCTTGACCTAGCTGAGTCTCAGAAAGAGGGGGCGGGGCAACCTCAGCTGTCATCCCTCTGGTACCATCCAGCTTAGGGTCTCTCACTGACCTAGAACTCACCAAGTAGCCTAGGTGAGCTGGCTAGTAAGCCTCTGGGATCTGCCTGCCTCTTCCTCCCTAGAAGGGTACCCAACCACACCTGCCTTTTTAATTTTTTTTTTTCTTTAAATATGAGTTCTGGGAGATCAAACTTGGGCCCTCGTGATTGTGAAGTAAGCATTTTACCAACTGAGCCATGTCCCCAGCCCAAGAAAAGCTTACCTATATCAGGAGATCTCCTGAAATCCCTGGTTCTTAAGAACTGGAATTGCTCACTAAATGGCCTCTCAAATGAAGGGGCTTTGAGCTTTTCTTTTGTGAAGTAAAATCTGAGGCCTGGGGTAATAAGGAAATAGCACTAAATCCAGGCTGCCATTGACCAGACCTTGATGGAAAACCTAACCTCTGTGGCCTAGCTCTGATCTTATCGCCAAAATGACACTTCCTCAAAACAAACGCGGCCAGTGCAGAGTAAACACACATTTGTTTCCCTACCCAGCTTAAGCCAGGAGGTGAGACCAGTCTCTGTCTCAACTTTCTCCTCTACTTCCTGTCTTGCTGTTTTAAATCCCCTTTAGGGAAAGATGGCTGTGTCCATTCCCTACCAACTAATGTGCTATTAGTTAAGTTTTCTCCTGTGGCCAGATATTACATCTGAATTGTAAGTGGAAAGAGCAAGCCCTTGAAAGGAGTCAGGGTGGCGGGTGTAATTAATGAGATGAGCCGTAAGCCAGCCCCCTGCATTTCTGCCGGGTCTCATTAACTGCTGCACACTGCCCTGCCTGGGAGGCCTCGCCCACCCATCCCTCCCCACTGGCTAATCTCTATAGTACCTTTTACTATCCTGGTTCTGTTAAATGTTTTATATTCCGTTTGCCAACGCCGGAATGATTCAGAACAAGATTGGATTATTACAAATTCAGGAGGCACTACACACACGGCTGTCATGTTTTAGTTACCCTTTCTCTTGGTTTAATAAAATTTGCCACACTAATACAAAGCCATCTTTTATCGTTTTCCCCGCAGTTGTAACAACTTGTCCGGCTTCCCTCCTGCTAATTAAAGGAGGAGGCCACGCAGCCCCTTATTGGAAAGTGGGTTTCCGGGGAACCTGTCAATATCTTCGCAGTCACTTGGCTCTGGATCTTATGGTCCTTTAGCCACTCGCTCCTCCATGATTGGAGCCCTAATGAGGTCAGCAGCTGGTGGCAACATGACAGACATGCCCCGCGTGGCGCGCTGGTGGGAGGGCAGACGCAGCAGTCCCCAGGGGCAGGATGACGCGGGCTCCGCAGCCAGTCCTCCCACGCCGCCCCAGCTGGCCCTGACTTGCTTGCGACAGACTCACCAGCAAAGGGTCCCCCAACGTAAGAGCGAGCGGCCGGAGCTGGGAGGTGGGCGATGAGAAGCGACCCCCGCTCCCGGGCCGCGGGATAACCGGAAAGGAGAGGCAGTGGGTACCAAGGAAGCAGGGAGGGGAGGATAGGGAAGCTGTGCACAGAGCCGCCCTTGTGCGAAGTCCTGAGCCGGGTCCAATCAGCCCGCTCCCGGAAGGCCCACGCGCCACTCTCCAGCCCACTCGGGGACCTCAAGGAGCCCCAGCCCGCGGGGGCGGCGCGTCTGCGCCGGGTACATCTGCCTCCGCTAATTGCCTCACTACAGCCCGGAGTGCTGCCCTTTAGAGGGACCACGGCGGGCTCATTAGCATTCCGGCAGCGGCTGCCTTGGCTATCCAGGTTGGTCACCAACTGGGACTGCTTGGACAAGGGGAAGCCCCTACATTGGGAGTCGACATTGCCCCGAGGTGTGGCAGGAGTTTCTCCATCAGTGGCACCTGTCTCCTCAAAGCACCCAACTGTGCGTCTGGAGCCTCCTTCCTGGAAAGACCTTGGGCCACCTGGGCAAGCACCGACAAGGTCAAGGTCAAGCCCGTGGTGCTGGGGAAGAGGGTGGGTGGTAAGCAATCCTCAGATAAGCACGTAGTAGTCCTAGCTCCCTCCCGGAGCAGCGAGGCCACGGGGATTCCTGGGCCGAATCCCCTTAAGAGCACACTAAGTTTACAAATGGAAGCTACTGGCGCCTCTTGCAATAAAAGGCAGAAGCTCTGCTCTGGCTCTTCAATGGGAGCATTTTCTCCCTTAACAAGGGACTGGATTCAGCTGTCTGGTGATGGGCAGGGCGAGTTGCCAGAGTAACCAAGACCTACAGCACACCAAACTCAGGGAGGGGCTGGCTGCAGACTCCAGGACTTTGCCTAGGTGCTAGCACACCCAGATTCTGCACTCCCCTCTTTCTGACCCATTCCTCTTAAGCATTTCCTCTTCCAACCCAGTCTTCCTAAACCACAGACGGTCCCAGAATCCCCGATCCAACCTCAAGCTTTTAATAGGCTTGTATGAAAGACACGCCCCCAGAGCACCCACGGTCTCTTGGCAAGCCCCTTCAGACAGCTCAGAAGGGTAGTGCATCCTAGCTGTGTGCTCAGAGCGGCCTGGGGACGTAAGTTTCCCCAGGGCTGATAAAGAGGAAAAAGCAAAGCCTTGGGATTCTGTTCTTTGCTTGACTAAGAGGCGAGTCTTTCTTACAAAAGGGCAGTGGGAAACTGAGATCCAGCCACCTAACATTCCTGAGAGATTAGGGAACAAAGCCTACTCACCTCACCATGCCCCCCTCCCCTGTCCCCCTTACTGCAGCACATGCACTATGGCAATTATGACCCCCTCCCCCCACACATACAAATAAACAAATAAATCATATCTTTAAAACCATCAAGTTCACATTTCATCCTTGCCTCCCCCCCCCAAAAAAAAGTTTCATTTCACCTTAATTTCCCCTCAGGAACATCCAAACGCAGAGATCTCTTAACTCCTTTTACTAGTTCACCGTTGGGCATCAGAGTACTTCCAAATCCCAGACTTTTTTAGCATCCAGAGAATCTATCTGGGCTATGGGGAAACCTGGAAATGTGCATGCACGTGGATCTACATGCGTGCGTATGTGCGTGCACGTGTGCATACACATGCACACACACATGCACACGCAGGTAACCTGTGCCTCACAATATCTTGAAGCTAGCCTGCAATTAGGCTAAAGGCTTCCCAGTGGCTGGCTTTTTAAAGAACCTTGTCTATTAACTTAGAAAAGCCACCAGGCCCTGGACCACACTGCCATTGCTCACACAGAGAATAGATGTGATCTTCTTCACAGTTCGAGCACCTTTCACAGGTTGTCCCTGTGGGGATGACACAGTAGAGAGGTACACTTCACCAATCCAGCTCCTGGGAGCCAGGCCAGCCAGATGCCTGCCTGTCTGACATCTGTGCTTTGCACAGCCCAGAGGTCACACAGTACATGCATACTGAGTGCCCACTGTCACCAAGCATATGTGAGGTCTAGCTACCTACTCTTCCATGTGACACCCTCCACATCGGGCCATCAGTTGTTCCTGATGGTTGACCTTCCAGCCCTCTCAGATCAGCCCACTTCTGGACTACGGCTACAGCCTACACATCCTAGGTAATGTCAGCAGCAGACCTGCAGCTAGCTTTTCTACTTCCTGTCAACTTGAGCTTCCCTACCCCCATCACCAGATCTTAGCTAGTCCCCTTTTGTAGAAGCCTAATATCCAAGGTGCTCAGCAACTGACTGCCATTACCTGCCGCCCCCCTCTTCTCCAGTTCCACAATACTCTAGCTCTCTCCTTTCCTCTCATTCTAGCATATTCTTCCAGTTCATAAACTGCCTCCTCCAGGAAGTCCTTCCTGCTTCCTTGCCACTCATTTGCTGACCATCGTTCAGTCAGCCCCTCCTCTAGGTCTAGAACAGCTGGTACAGGCTAACAAATGTGTGCTGGGGCTCGTGATTATTGGAGATTGTGGTTGCAAGATGGAAGGGCCCCCTTGGTCTCTGATGAAAGCCTTCTGGAGACTTCAGAATGAAGCAATAGCATTGTATGTAAGGAGCACATGTATGTAAGGAGCACATGTGAGCCCACAGAGTCCTGGGTGCAGATGAGAGGAGCTAGAGGTTAAAGAGCCAGGCTCCCTCTTCTTACAGCAGTATGCTCTTGAAGGATGGAATATACTCCAGCCACATCCCACTTCCTCCATGAAACCAACATGAGATGGTTAGGACGCAGGTACTTCCCACCCCACTCGGGGACCACAGGCAGGGGGCTGCCAGGCTGGCTCATACCCTCTCAGAGGTTTTGCAGCTTTAATTCCTCTAAGCAGCCGAGATTCATGGCCCACTTGACAGAGAGATTTAATTTTCCAAATGTCTATTATTCAAAGGCTGTGGAAAGCTTCAGTTCCAACATCTCCACATTCATATCCACCTCAGGCTAAGACCAGTAAAGAGCTTCCTAGTAGCATGGAGGGGAAAGGGAGAGAAGAAGGCTTTGGCAGAGGAAGAACACGTAGAAAATCCTCAGAGTTCAGGCTGTCCCCACCACCCTGGTCAAATCAAACTAGAGCACATCATTTTCATCTTCACTGCCGCCGCCACCGGCACCGCCACCATCACCTTCGCCACCACTGCTGTCATCATCGTCATCATCGTCATCATCATCATCATTGTCTTGGTCACTCAGCAGTAGCACCAATGGCTTGCTGTGTATAATGATTGATTAATCCTCACAGAACCTGGACTACAGATCACCATGGAGTTAAATGTCTGGGTATGTCTATGAGAATGTTCCCAGAAAGCTTTCACTGAGAAGGCTAGACCCCCCCTGAACACGGCCGGCCCTACCCTGTGGCCTGAGGCCCTGGACTATTGACAACAGAGGGAGTGAACTGAGCACCCGTGCTCACCTCCCTGCTCCCTGACGGAGGACATGGTGTCTAGTGACCTCATGCCGCCACAATGAACCAGCTCCCTTCTTAGGCCACAAGGCAAAACAGACCCTTCCCTCTTTAAGAAGTTCTTGTCAAGTGTTTTGCCACAGTTCGAGGAAAGTACTTACTATATACTGAGCTACACAATCTGTGTGTACGTGTGTGCTGTGTGCACAGGTTCTTCTATGTGCTCAGGCCGCCACTACTTTGTTTTTTGAAACACAAAGTTTCTCAAAAAGCCTGGAACTAGTGAGGCTGGCTAGGCCAGCTGGCCAGCAAAACCCCAGAGACCCGTCAGTCTCTGCTTCCCAGCAGAGGGGTCCCAACATTCCAATGCCACCACATTCAGATCTGACTTATGGGGGCATCTCAATAGGCCTGTGGTGAGACATTTTAATAGACATGCTTTCATTTAACCCTTACAGCCACGTGAAACCACCAGTTTGCCTATGCCATCCATCGTAGAGGTGGGTGAGGGAGCTAAGGCCCAGAGAAAACTAACCTCGCCTGACTGCTGAAAATGACACTAGACCTACCCCCCCCCCCAGCATGACTGACTAACCCTTCAGCCATCAACGAGTCTCACCTGTACCATGCTAGAACTTTCTATTGCTAACAACTGTGTCAAACTGTTAAGCACTACTAATCAGATTCACCGATACATTCACATGGGAAGTCTGTGCCACACACATAGCCTGGCTGTGGGCCTCGAGTAGCAAATGTGAGGCCCCTTGCTGACCAATTTCTTAAAGCCTGCTTGAAAGTCGAGGTTTATATGCAAAGGAGGCAGAGAAGCTACACCAGCCACTGAAGGACTCAGCTATCTCCACTCAAGCAGGAAACAAAGAGTTCTGAACAAACAGGGGTGGCGGGGGACCTTCTTGGGCCTCAGTCTCAGCCGGTCTCTCTTGTACGGTGTAAAGCAGACTGTTCACACACGTTCAGCACTCAGCAAGGGAGAGGGCAGGGCAAGCATGCTGGCAGAGATAAGAGGCGACTGTTAAGGAAAGGGAAGAGGAAATGGGGGATGGTGAAGAACTGGAAGCTCGGTAGTCTCGGGCATCTGGTGTGGAGAAGACAGAATATGCTCCCAGCCCTGGAAGAAACTCCACATCAGAGCATACGAGAGCAGCTGAGGTTGGTGGCCTGAATGATGACAAAAGTGATCGAGGACTCCCTGCCTGCTGTTTAAAGAGTGCCTATGGGCGGATTCCTTCTCCTTTCCCTTCAAATGAACCCATGTCGTTCAGGTAAACAAAACATTTGTTTTGATTTCTGGTTTCTCAGGGGAAAAGTTGACTGCATCCTCTTGGAATGCAGACAAAAGGAGTTAAAATGTACTTGCTCATCCTAGTTGGTCGGCACCTACTAGTGTCCCTGGAAGACAGGGACAGATTTTCTGGCCCTTTCTGTTCAGGGTCAGCCCACTCACCAGGAATGGGTCAGGGCAAGACAGAAAACATCACGGAGGACAACCTGTAAAAGTCACAGCATCCAGAAGATCACTCCGCCCAGTTCCCATGTATGTCCCAAATGACCCTGTCAACTAAATGCACACAATGCTACCTTGTGCGGTATCACATTGGCCTTCCATTTTTATCAGCAGGTACTAATTGTATAATACAACTGGTTTCATTGTAACATTTTCACACAGGGATTCAGTGTCCTTTGATCTATCCCCTCCCCAGTAATCATCCCCCACACCCCCTGTAAAAATACTTTTACAGTGTCTGTGCAAATGCTTGCACATGCACATGTCACAGAACACACGTGGAAGTCACAGGACAGCTTGCAAGCACTGGATCTCTCTTTCCACCATCTAGACTCCAGAGCCTGAGCTCAGATCCTCAGACTTAGCTGCAGTCACCACCGCTGGCTAAGCCTTCTTACCTGCCTCGGCATCCACGTTTATCTCGATTCCACTGTGAGAAGAAATTTGATATTTGTCTTTCTGAGTCTGGCTTATTAAACAATGATCTCCAGGTCCATCCATTTTTCTACAGATGACTTCTGTGTGGTTGAGTAACACAGCACTGTGCATACACATCCAGCCTGTTCATCTTCTAGCTCTTCTGCTCGGCAAATGGCACTACATCAGCAGGGCTGTCTGGATAGAGCATATCTGTGGAGTTCTTAGTGTCCTCTGCATGGTGGGTGGAAGATGACCCTGAAGAGCATCTCTACAGCACACTCATTCAGGCTTACCTCGCCTGACCTCCCAGCAGCCCTCAAAAGAAGTCATTTCCTTCAGCTACATAAGGACACTGAGGCTTAGAGAGGCCTGAGTAACTTGTTCAAAGTTGCCCAGCTGGTAAATGTCGAAACAGATTCTGTTTGAGGCCTGTTGGCTATGACACTAGGGACCACAGCCGTGCCTTTTCATGATGCCATTACCAGCGAAAGGGCAGAGAGAAAGAGAGAGAGAGAGAGAGAGAGAGAGAGAGAGAGAGAGAGAGAGAGAGAGAGAACGCCAGGCTTCTCAGATGGCAAATCTGGGGAGGAGGCGAAGGAGGAGGAAGACCCTTCTGCCTCTAGAAAAGAAGGTTCCTCATTGCAGCCTCGAGCTAGCTGCTATTTCAAGGGCTGACTCTCGTGATGAATGTGCTCAGGGCACATGTGAAATGTAATACATCTTGATTTAGTGAAGCGCTTGATAGGTCGCCTGATGAAATTTTACTTGCAAAATTAATTCAGATTGTCTTGGCTGGGTACCGCCGTCACCTAGACAGCAGACAAGCGGGGTAAGTATACACAAGTAGTCAGAAAGAGACACTTCAAGGGGCAGGGCTGGGGCACTAGAAGCAGACACCGCCCCTTGGGATGCCAAGGCAGCAGCCAAACATTGTTTTCCTTACCTCTGGTGAGCCAGAAACATAGTCGGTAGCAGGAAGATGTCAGTCTGAATGTAAGAATACCCAACAGGGTATTAAAGGGGAAGAAGGGCAAGATAAGCTCACAGCGCCTTTGCAGTCCCCATTCAATGGGATGAGTCGTGTAAAGTGGCAGCTGGATTCCCAGCCTGCTCATCAAGGAAGCTCAGAGAGCAGCCATCCAGCCCCGACAGCACAATGTGAGCCTCAGCCAGGGCAGCGCTCAGAGGAGTCGAAAGTTGGTGTCTTCTGTGCACAGGAGGAGCTGGGCAGTCAGCTCATGGGGCGTGTCATGACTCAAAACAGCAAGGATGGTAAAACCCCAGCCCAACGGCAGGAGGCAGGAACCTTGGTGAGGGACAAGATGGGACATGGGAAGAGAAGCTAAGGAGGAAAAATCGGCCCAGCACAGAGTTGACTAAACTGACGCAGGAGGTGGGAACATGGCTGCCACTCATAATCAACGTAGGAGGGACAGGAAATGAATTACTGTAATTATGAACCCATGGAGCATGATTTAAAACAAACGTGTTCCTCCCGTGAACCCACAGGAGAGAATATAATACCTAAAAAAATTTTTTTTAATTTTATTTTTAAACATTTGCGTAAACTTTTTATAGTGCAAATAATGATTTTGGTTCAGCACTCCCCTCTAACCTCGCCCCTATTCCCCACCACTTTGCCTTTCCTGTCTAGATTTTTTTTATATGCTGCTTATATGTATGGAGATGTAGGAGCATCCACTGGAGCCCAGGTAGCCTCTCAGGAACTGTATCCCTTAAACTACCCACCCCCAGCAGCAATCGATTACCAACAGCTCCTCAGTTCAGTTAAGGCTTAGACTTCATGGGTCTCTCTCCTGCCCATACCAGGATTCTAGCTGGCTTGATCTTATACAGGTCTTGTGCATACAGTCACTGCCAATCTGACTTCATGTGTGCAAAGTATGTTAACATCTTTCAAATATTCTTTTGCAGTAGATGTCCACTACTTCTCACTCTTATAACCCAGTGACTCCTGTGACTCCTCTTCTCCAGTGACTCCTGAGCTGGGGGGTAGGGAGACAGGAGGGATGACGGGGAGGGAGCGCTGTGAGTGACAAAGCTACTCCATTTGAAACTGAACACTCTCATATTCTCTGTGTTAGTCACCATCTACTTTAAGAAGCTTCTCTTTTGGAAGAGGCACTAGTCTACGGCATAAAGACAAGAACTTAAGTTCATTACTATGTCTGTTCAGCAGAACAATACTATCAGGTCCCACCATAGGACCGTGACCTAGCAGCCTCCTTTTGACCCAGTTAATGGTACCAGATATGAGTTCCGTCTTGTGGATCAGGCTTTGACTCAAATCAGAAAGTGGTTGGTCACTCCTATAATGTTCGTGTTCCTATTACACCAGCCAGCAAATCTTGCCAGGCCTGCCCTAAAGCAAAGAGTAAGTGTCATCCATTCCCAAACCAGATGTCGCTTACTGGATGTCACCCAAGGAGCCTAGAGACTTAGAGAGATGAGGCCAGAGTGGACCAAAGAATAACAGATCTGAACAGGCATCTGGCCAGGCTCTTTGTGCAGCTGCTGGGGGACGAATGGAATGACCGCAGTGAAGGTACCTGATTCTTTGATTATCCATTTGGTGTTGCCCTCAGAAAAGACTGTGGTGCGGCCTGCATCCTGAGCTCAACCCAAGCTGCCCTGTGACAAGTGGAGGAAACCACAGAGGATGCAATGGTTTGGACTAGAAAGGAAACCAACAGATGGGGAACGGTGGTTAGAATATGGGTATATTTTAAAGGTAGAACAAACAGGGTTGTTTGGGGGAATGGAACATGAGTGGGAGATACAGAAAGGCATTGTGAACCAGGACATAAATACCCGTGTCTGAGTCATTAGTCTGAAGCAATGGTGGTAAGGAGGTTTATAGGTATGGCTACCTTCCCCTTAATTCCAAGCCTGTGCCATAGGGTGGTCATCTACAAAAATCCATGTCCCAGACACTAAAGAAAGAAAGCAGTGAAGAATAGGTAAGGCTCCTCCAGTGGATCTGAATTTGGTTCCCGGCATCCATTTCTGGAGGCTCATAGCTACCTGTAACTCCAGCTCTCTCTTCTGACCTCTGAAGACACTGCATTCGCATGCCCAACCCCATAAGCACAGTTGAAATTTAGAAATAACAAACTAATATGCTTCTAAAATTAATGTTTGAGAACCACACAATCAAGTTACAAAACATAAAAATCAGGGCCAATGTAGAGGCATGAGTCTTTGATCCCATCACTCAGGAGGTAGAAGCAGGAAGATCTCTGAATTCTGGGCCAGCCTGATCTACATAGTAAGTTTCAGGCCAGCCAGGGCTATATAACAAGTAAGTCAATATCACATAAGTTTATCATTTGTGCTATGCAGCTTTTGTAGACATCCTGGGCCATCCTGGGCCATCCTGGGCTATCCTGGGCTATCCTACCCTTTCTAACTATCTGACTACTAGCTTTGAGTGAAAACAGCCCTCTGCTCCTGTGAAACCCCAGCAAGACCCGAAAATGTTTGCCTCTAAGAATGTTTGGTCTCAAGTAGCCAAGACTGCACCTACAAACAAACATAAGCAACTGCCAAGTAAACATCACTGTTGCCCAAGATCAAGAGTCCAGCATAGGGCAGTGGAAAGCATCTGAAGACCTTGCCCCGTGACAGCTGAAAGCAACCTGCACACTGTGTGTCACACACGGCTTCCCTGGGCAGGGAGCAAAGGGCAGGCAGTCCTTCTAGCCCTTCCTTCCATCTTGCTTCTTAGGCCTTGGGTACTTATCATCATTGTGAGCAGACTACAAACATGCCCAGAAGTGATGTGGCAGGAAAGGCGGGCGAGCCAGAGAGGAGCGGCTACAAGTCGTATACATCCAGCAGCAGGTTCAGCCCGGTATAGATTTTACTGGAAGAAGGTTGGGGAAGCATGAACATTGGTTCAGAGAACCCAGAATAGGCTAGGAGACTTTCTGAGCAAGCCTGATGCAAATCAGACTTGGAGAAGCAAACAGTAGCCCCACGCCTGCTGTGTCAGCATTTGGTGGTTTTCGCAGTTTTCATCTGGCCCTTGGCAGCCTCACTGTGGCTTCTGGGTCACCAACCAATAATGAGAGCTCCCATACCTAATGCATAAATAAGAAGCCAGTTTCTGGAGGTTTTGTCTCAGAACCCCAGCAGCAGAAAGCCAGGCCTTCTGGGCTTCATGTCTCCATTTGCAGGAGATAAGCATGAGGCTGTGGAACAAACAGGCAGAGGGTGCAGCCTGCAACACCTGCAGCACATGAGAGCTATGCCTGTGGCCTGGGAGTCTGCTTTGGAGATGTGACAATGTGGCCTTGGTGGTATCGTCACCTCCTTACCTTCTCCAACGCTCACAGAGTGAGCATGCTTACCACACTCCCTAGCTGAACAGGTAGTAGGATCATAAGGGCGCACTAACGATGCCTGAGACTAGACGGAAGAGGAAGCCAAATAGCCCCACTGGACCAGTGCTGGGTGTGCAGAGAAACCCAGAGAAGGTTGGAGCCCACACAGAGGCTGCAAGGTTGGGGGACACCGTCACTCACAGAGAATGGGCGCTGAGGATGCTTGGAGGGCAGAATTCTAATGCTGGAAAAAGGCGTAAAGAATAATTCATTGCCACCACCAGCCACCTAGGGCTGTTTCAGAATATAAACAGGTTCTACCAATGATATCCTGGGCTCACAAACTTATCAAATGGTATTTCTGCTGGGCCCATTTGGCTCTGACCAGTTTATACCCATCTTCTTTCTACATTCTTACAGCTTTATGGGTAGCAAAGAGTATTCTAGATCCATTGTGCTCGCGTGTATAGCTCGTGTGTGTGTGTGGAAAATGGCACACACTTCCCAGCTATGGCTGCCCCGTCTCCAAGCTGGTTTATGCTTTGAAGCTTGACTTTGATTTCAAGCCTTGGACCTTCAGGTCCTGCCCCGCCCCTCCAACACTCAGTCTGCACGTAAAGCCCACTGTCCACTTTCCTGGGCAGCAGGAAGTCTCACGAGGAAGGCAATTACAGTTGCTTAGCCTGAGCTAGGCTCAGCAGCAGTTCACTTCTCGAGCCCAGCCTGTTCCCTGACTGACCCCTTTTAACTTCCTGTCTCCAGGCTCTTACACTCTTTACTCTCGCTCCAGGCTCTGGGGAAGCCACGTGCTGTTTACTGGCTCAGGACACAACCTCCCAGTGTGGGTCAGGCCTTCTTTCCCCTACAGCCTCTTGGAAAATTAGCCAGTTTCTCATTCTCCGGGCAGGTCAAGTTCACCCAGGGTCTAACACTGCTCCCTCCTGACTCCCTCCCTCCCGGCACCAGATCTCCGACAGTGTTCTTCCCCGCTCTCCAGTGAGTTCTAATTACACAGTGTACCTCTCAGGATTTCTTGGAAGCATTGAATAGGGCAGTCACCCCTCTCCAGTAGCCACACCTCCAAACTCTCTGTAGCACCACCGTTGCTGGTTTTATCCGGGTTTTCGGAAAGACTCTTGTCCTGCAAACACTGAGTCTCAGAGTTTGGCCATGGGCCCTGTCCTTTCTCTGGGTTAACCTATTCTCTTCACTCTGCCTGCCTGGGAGGGGTGATGCCAAGAGATGCTACTTCCAGAGCCATTTCTTCCTCGGGGAT
The DNA here is from genome assembly GCF_963924665.1 of Micromys minutus. Taxonomy (NCBI): domain Eukaryota; kingdom Metazoa; phylum Chordata; class Mammalia; order Rodentia; family Muridae; genus Micromys; species Micromys minutus. The sequence goes on from NC_137985.1 coordinate 36,248,298, forward strand.
TCTTGGGTATGCACCAGGATGTCATGGTCTTGCTCTGTAGACAAACTCTACCCCTTTGCCCTTTCTTCATGGTTGCCTCCCCCACCCCTCCCATTATAGCCCAAGTCAACCGTGACTCCACCTGTCGCCCTACCACACTTTCCCAACAATAGAAGGTTTCTACAGGAGTCACAAAGCCAAGCTGGCTCCTTGCTCTTCTGATTCAGCCACAAGTCCCCATAGGTCTCTCAATAATGCTGCAACACCTTACACGCTGATCCCAGCAAAGCTATCATCCAGGTCCCTCAGGCCTCCTTCCTAAAGTCACCCAGTGTTCAACTCAGTGTCTCATCTCTTGGTCTGTTAGGGAAACAAGCAGATTGAACTCTGCCACCTTCACAGGCTTCCCTCCCACTGGCCTCAGAGTCACTGTCCTTCCTCCATCTACAGCAGGGCTATGTAAGGCTAGCCCTCCTGTTCTCTGAATCCCAACACCTCATTAGTCACCCCCCACCCCCTCTATCTCCTGAAGTAGACACTTTTGACACTCTGCTGGGTCAAGCCATGTCATCTACTCTTGCTTGGCCACCTCTGCAGAAGGCCCTCGTCTGGCCTGGTAATACAGGACTGTCATCTTAGGCTGGTGAGTAGAAAGCAGAGGCATGATGGTCTTGGGCTACGTGTTCAAGGCTAATTTGAGCAATGTAACAAGACTCTGGCTCAGAAGAATAATAAAGAGCTGAGGGTGTAGATCAGGGGCAGCACACTTGCATAGAATATAAAAGGCTTGAGTTCAACCCTAGTTCCACAAAAAGAACTAAGCAATAAATACACAGGCAAGCGAACAGCACCTGAGCCCGCATCCTCTCTAGCCTGCGTTTCATTTGCCTGCTCAGCTGCGTGCCTCAAGAATCTCTCCCACAATCTCCTGCTCCTCCTCCATTCACTCCTCAGTCACCCTGGTCTCTCCAGCGATCATGACTGCCACGTTCCCAAATCCCATAGATACAGCTATGTCCTTCCCGCTTCCCCTACCTGGGTGATAGGGACAGCTCTCCTACTTCCTGTCACCTTGAAACTTTATTCTTTTATGCGTCCCCTTAGTACCCAGAATCCAATAGGCTTCTCCTCTCTCCCACCTCCTCTCCACACCACAGGGCACACACCTCTGGACTGTCACCCTCTCACTCGGCCTAACCTTCCTTCCTCCATGCCTGTTGCCGGGAGAGCTCTCCGCCTCTCCCAGACTGTGCCTGGAAAAGTTTAAGATCCCATTCCCAGCCTTCTTCTCTCTAATACGTTCCTTCTCTTAGTCACTGGTGAGCCTGGGTTCTAGCTGCAGCCTTGAACTTGTCTGGGCGAGAGATTGATAGCCAAGTGTTGCCTTGGTCTTTCTACTCAGTTCTCTAATCAACATCTATTCCTGCCCTTCAAGTGCATTTACTCCCTAAGCCCCATGCTTCGGCCATCCACCTACAAGTCCACCCTCTGCATCCTCTGCCAAAGCTCTGCATCTTTCCCTGGAAGTGTTGCGGCTTCTGCACCCCAAATACCCAGGACTGTGGCATCCATCCCATGACTGTGACCATGACCACTGATGTCCAAGCCCTCCCTTCTTCCCTATTTGGACGATCAGGACAGCTTCCTGCATGGTCTCTCACTTCCTGTCACCCTGAAAGTCCATTCTCCATGTGGCAGCTACCATGATGTAAACAGGACCTTGTCGTTCCTCTGCTCAGAATCCTCTGATGGCTTCTCACTGCACTTAAGACCCAAGCCCACGCAATTGACAGAAAGCCAACTTGGACTGGCTTAGATGAAAAAACTAATCTGCAGAGAGCGAAATGGCTGGCTTGTCAACTTCACATCCTCACACCTCAGTACCCAGTAGGCCTTTGCTGAGTGTCGCTGAGCTGCCATCAGTCCTGCCACTCAGCTAGAGGGCTCAGCCACTAGGATCTCTCTCTGCTTAGCACGGTCCCTTATTCCCTCTTCACTAAAGCAGCTGCTCCCTCTCCCAGCACCTCTCCCACCCGTATTTGCCAGCTGCAGGCAAGCTAACTCTTCTCAACCTCCCTAGTCTTGTTCTGGTTCCTTCTAGGAGCTGAGTGGGTGTGCTGGCTAGATCTCCGACCCATCAATACTGATCCATAACTTCTTAAAGAACACTGACCTCTAACAGGTGTTGTTATCTACCCTCAAAAAGTGTCACTATTTGGGCCCGTCCACATTGAATTATAGGTCCCCATAAGTGGTTTGAGTGGAAAAGGAACATGCTTCTTTTGGTAAGAAGCATGCAGGAAATAAAATACATCTCTAGGTCCCATAGTTGGCTGAGCTGGTGAAGTGACAAAGAGGGAAACCCTGGACCAGCTGCCACATGCACCAAGCCTTAGAACTACCCACTTCCTGCTCCAGCCCTGTGTGCCTAAGAGGGGTATAGGGCCTCTCAGTTTCTAGGAAAGGTGTGTCCCTAGCAAAGGTACTTCCCACATCTCTTAGTCAGGGTTTCTATTCCTGCACAAAACACTACCAAGAAGCAAGTTGAGGGGAAAGGGTTTATTCAGCTTACACTTCCACATTGCTGTTCATCACCAAAGGAAGTCAGGACTGGAACCCAAGCAGGTCAGGAAGCAGGAGCTGATGCAGAGGACATGGAGGGATGTTACTTACTGGCTTGCTTCCCCTGGCTTGCTCAGTCTACTTTCTTACAGAACCCAGGTCTACCAGCCCAGGGATGGCACCACCCACAATGGGCTGGGCCAGGGATGGCACCACCCACAATGGGCTGGGCCAGGGATGGCACCACCCACAATGGGCTGGGCCCTCCCCCCTTGATCACTAGTTGAGAAAATGCCTTACAGCTGGATCTCATGGAGGCATTTCCTCACCTGAGGCTCCTTTCTCTGTGATAACTCCAGCTTGTGTCAAGTTGACACAAAATCAGCCAGTACACCACACAAGGCCTCTCTCTCTGCCCTGCATGCACTTCAGGCCACCTCTGCCAGAGGCTTCTATAAATCTCCTGGTCTAGGGGATCAGGGCTCCTTTGTGCACTGGTGGTCCCAAGGTCCAGTCTCTCCTCTGGGATGTATTGTTCTGGAGTTCTCGAGACCTCCCACAGTTACAAACGTCAAAAGGTTGTATCATTCTTTCTCCACACACCCTCTGCTGAGGGGTGGAAGCCCAAGTCCCCCAGCAAAGCTCTCTTGCATCTCTGAACCTCTAAACTATAGCATCAAGGCACACCACTGTCCTCCTGTTCCCGTGCCTTTGTGCCACTGTGCCTTCGCTGCGGCTGTCCCTGGTGTTGGAAATTCCCACCTTGGAAAATCTACTTAGTGATCAAATCTCTGCTCAAATGGCCCCTGCCTCCTCTCCAACTCAGAACGAAAGACCTGAAAGACCTTCAAGGCAGCATTCGTGGTATCCAGTTCCCCCCTCCTCTCCTGTCCCAGAAAGCCCTAATGGTGTGGTGTCTTCATGTGGTGAAAGCTCAGAGAGGCAGCATGGCCTCAGCATCCAGAAGGCCTGCTCTGTGATTCAGGCTTAGTTACCTCCAAACCACTCCCTTGTGACCATGAACCTTGCCCCCACCATGCTTGAGTTTCCCTAGATCCTTCTGCTGTAAACAGTAACCCCTATGTGCACATCCTCACCCAGCCAGAGCCCCGCCCACCCTGGCAGGTGCCCAGCAACATCTGGATGTGTTTATCCCACTAATGAGGAGTTTTTTTAAAGCCCTAATAAGGCCCTTTCCACCAAGCAGGTTCAGTAACAAATTCTTATAAAACATAAATTCAGTACATTAAAGCCAGATTTCAGCACATTAGTAGACCCATGGGGAGGGGCCTGAGATTAGCAAACACCAAGCAGTTGCTGTCATTTAATTAAAAAATAATAATGGGGAGCTCCTGTAATTTCTGGTCTCTCTCTGAGAGAGACCAGAAAATTTCCTCCCTGGTTTCGCATGTCAGATGTCGCTGTAAAAAAAGAGAACAAGTTTTTGTGAAGACAAAAGCCATTTCTGGATGACTGCAAACAAGAAGAAACCTTCCATGCCTATCCCACTGGCCCCAGTGCCTCAGAAAAAGCTCTGTTCTCTTATCTGATCACTTCCTAAACACGTTCTGATGAGGCTCTCCCTCACATCACATGGTTTTCCCATCTGCTAAACCCTCACAAACAGCCACTTGTTGCAGGGCTCATGTGCCAGAAGCTAGACATACCAAGGTTTCCAGAATGAAGTCATGTACTAGGAGGATGCACAGTCTGGCCAGGAAGATGCAAAGGACCACAGAGAGGCAGCCTGGCACATCCTAGAGACAGAGAGAAGCATGTCGGGGGGGGGGGGGGTCTCTGAGAGAAGCTTCTTGTAAATGAGGCTTTTATTAAGAAGAGGGACATTGGGCTGGGGTTCTGAGATGGGAGGACACAAAAAGAAAAAAAATGCTACAGGTAGGTGAGACAACCAGCACAGAGGGGCTGAGCCGTGCACTGGCAAGCGGGTGGAGAAAATTGTGCCGGATTCCAAAATGCCGAGTGTCTGGGCAGGGTGCCAGGGCCCTGTGTGTGCGAGGCTGAGCTGGACATTGAGTGGCACCTAACCCAACCCAAAGTCTCACTCTAAACCTGCAAGGCCCAGACGTGTGTGAGATTGGAGGGAATCAAAGCGTACTCGGCTCCTCTAACAAGATGAGCATCTCTCAAGAGTCTGTTTCCAGCATAGACCCTGGAAACCCGCAGTTCCATCATAACCGAGTCTGTCCTTGATCCTAGCAGCTACATAGTGGGAGGGGAACACCGGGAGGCAGCGAACAAGGAAGCCTGTCACTCAGAAAGTTCTAAGAGAGGCTGGCTGTATCGACAGGAGGCAGGAATAGAGGATCAGAAACTCTGTGTCCCCAGCCTGCCAGGGGCAGGCAAGTATGTCCCAACTGCATGTGCTGTTCCAGAGAGAACTATCCAAACTGAGCAGTACTCTCCTTGTTTCTATGGCCACATCTAGTTTTAGCAAAACTTCCCTGTGTGCTAAGAGTTACAAATAAAACTGGGATTGAGCCCATTCAAGTCAGACCAAGGCCAACTAAATCACAAGAGACCTGATAAGGGTTCTGGCTCCCCTATGCATCAAGTTCCCTACAGGATGCAGCCCCAAACGGCTCCTGCTAGGAAAACAGGGCCAAACCACAAAGGCCAAAAAATCCTGGTCACCCAAGGAGGCACAGCCTTGTAGTGACACCAAGGAAGCCTCTCAACTCCCACCTTGAGTCTCAGAAATTTCTCAGCCTTCACAAAGCCTGAGTTCAAGGCCTTTGGGGGTAGTTGTGATATAGAAATTCCTGAAAGTTGTGGCCACAATTAGAACAAAGATTCCCAGGTCCCCAGTAGGTAAGATTCAGGTACATCCTCTCTGTCAGAATTCACCCATGAATGAGGCAAAGAGCCTTGGCGCTGAGTCCAAGTGCTCACTAAAACTTCATCCTCATCTTACCTGTGTGTTCTTCATAAATTCACTTACACATGAAAAGACGTTATTTCCTTTAGTGTTTCTAATCCAAACACCTGAACTGCTCCAAAATCAAAAACCTTTGAGTATGGTGCCGCCAGTGACCGGCACCACACCGGGCAGGTAACAGACAAAAACACAGAGGTATGAACATACGGCATGAAGCTCTCTGCAGCCTCTGAGTGTTATGGGTAAGATGGGTTAGGTCTGATCCCCAAGATGAGACATGCATTATGCATATCTGAAATTTTATGAATCAAAAAATTCTGGCTGGAGAGATTGTTCTGTGGTTAAGTGCCCTAATGCTCTTATAGAAGACCCAGGTTTGATTCCCAGCACCCACATGACAGCTAACAACAGGTGTCTGTAACTACTCCAGTGCCAGGGAGCCAACACCCTTTTCTGGCATTGGAGGGCACCTCTACACACATGGTGTGCATGCATACACTCTGGGACACACACACACACACACATATGTAAAACAAAATAAACCTTTAAAAAAAAAAAAAAAACTATGGATCAGGCATAGTCGAGCCACAGTGTTTCACACTTCCTGCATGGTGAAGACTCGGTACATGTCATTTTCTGTTATCATTGACAATGTCGTAAGTGCTGGGTTGTAAACAATTTCCACCCTCTTACATTTCTCTGCTGTGTATGGTCATACAAGTACTACACAATAATGAAAGTGTAAGGAAAATAGCTTCCAATGAGTTCATCTAATGTAGCATTGAGCCAAAGAAACTTCAGAAGACTGGAGGCGGGAGGGGCTGAGTGAGCACACCTTCGTTTCTGGCTCTCCTATGAACTCTTCTTGGAAGACACACGGAGAACTGCTGGAGACGGTGGCTCGGAAAATGGAGCCTGCTGATCAGTTGGTACAGTGCTCGCCTAGCATGCTAGATCATCTCCCAGAAGTGTGTAAGCCAGGGGTTTTGGCATGGGAGTACAATCCCAGAACTCAGAAGGAAGAAGTAAGGACCCAAAGTTCAGGTTTATCCTCTGCTAGACAGAGAGTTCAAGACCAATTTAGGCTACATGAGATGCTGTTCAAGAAGGAGGAGGAGAATCAGAACTAAAAGAAGAATTAAACAAATTGGGAGAAGAAGAAGAACTAAAAGAATTAGAAGAAAAATTAGAAGAATTAAAAGAGAAGGAGGAAGAGGAAGGAGAGGAGGAGGAGGCAGGGTACAGACATTAAACTCCTACAAGTTTAGGAGTTTAATGCAGCTGGTCCAGCAGCAGGTGCCAGATCTACATCATCTCAGGCTTGCTTACACCTCTCAGGGTCTCTGAAAACTCCAGGGCCACAGGGGTGTGTGAGCAGAGATGATGACATCTCAGCTTCAAGTGCAGGCCATGCCTCAGCGCCCTGACTGCTCTGAATAACCGTGGATTCTGGATCCATCTGCACATCCTGCCTGCCTCAGTTTCACTATTCTACCCAGAGAAAACAAAGATCCTCCAGCACAGACAGCTGTGGCCATGACCGTGGCAAACATCACTCTAGGCAGCTTTACATTTGATGATAATAATATCTTTGTTTCTCTCTGCCCCAGCTCCCCAGTTTTTTTTCTGATAAGCTCTTTGGCAAAAAGGGACCACTTTGGTGGACATCCCTGTTGGTCCCTCCCAGCCTCGTGTTTCCAGACCTGGGCACTCAGTCCTATGGTAGGGCCAAAGCTTTTCAGTTCTGCAGGGGATCTTGTTTGTGAGCTGAACTTAGCCTGCTCCAAGCCCACAGAAAGATTCTGAGATGGGAGGGGAAATGGAAGAATAAATCCCCTAGTTACTGCTGAGCTGCAGCCCCCAAGTTCAAAATGAGCATTTCTACCCATGTTACCAAGGTTTGATTGTCATATAAAAGGTTGCACATATTTGGTTCCTGCCTGTTATCCTAGATCTCAAAAGCTGAGATAGGAGAAATGCAAACTCACAATTCTGGGTTACATATCATAAGACCCTGTCTCAAAACAATGGGTTTACTTAGTTCATCCATCTGAAGAAGTGGTGAGTTTTGTGACTCACACGCATTGGTTAAACCATCACCTGTCCACAGTCACATCTATTGCCCACCCTTGTCATTGTTTATTGGACAAGCACTCAACTTAAGGTCTACTTTCTTTACATTTCTAAAGGTCATTGGTGCTAATCACAGAGCCTATGGGATGTAGAATCGGCTAAGAAACACACCTCCGACCATATCTAGGAGGGCATTTCTAGGGGTTTAACTCGAGTGGGGAAGATCTGCCCCTGGTATGCATGCTACCTCCCAAAATGTCTCAGGAGAAAAAGCGAAGTTTGCCTGCCTGCCTTTCCTTCTTCCAGAGCAAGTGCATCTACTATGACTGTTCTCATCCTGTGCTGCCATCCAGCCTCAGCATCTCCAGGCTTCCAATTAGACTCAGTGCAAGTGACTTCTGTGAGCTCCAGGACTTTGGCGCTAGACTGGGGCTCCGAAAGCATCCCGCTTGTAGACTGTGTAACTACTGTTCTCTCTGCCTCTTCAATGTGTTAATAATGTTATATTCTTTGAATTTTGTTCTTCTAGAGAACCCTGCCTGGTATCAGCAGTGTAAGCCACAGGCACCAGGAAGTATAGGGGCTCAATAGAAAATGTATAGCTCAAACTTTGTACCCTTTGATTAACACCTTGGCCCTTCTTCCTCCTCCAACCAGAACACCCACCCTTCTCTCCGCTCTTGGGCGCTGGCTATTTTAGACTGCACACCAGAAAGCACTTGTTTTTCTTAGTGTATTTTATTTAGCATAGTGCCCTCAAGATTTACCCATGTCACCACAAATTCAGGATGTTTTTTGTTCGGGCTGACTAGTATTCCATTGCTTGTATATGTGATTCTTTTGATTTTATTCATCTACTAATAATCAGTATTATTATAAACAATAAACAATGCTGCACTATAAACAATGCTGCAGTGAATACAAGCATGTAAAATATCTCAGAATCTACATTTCCTGGGTCCTGTGGTATTCCATGTACGTTGTTTGATGAACTGCCCTACGGCTTCCCACCATGGTGGTACCAATGTACAGCTCCACCTTCAGTGTGCCGGGGTCCCATCCTTGCCAACACGCCTGTCAACCCTTTGTCCTTTTCTTTCTGGCATGCCAACAGGTAGGAAATGGTATCTCACTGTGGGTTTGCATGTGTCTCCTGAGAATTAATTAATCAGTGCCTATGAGCATCTTTTACTCACCAGTGAGCCATTTGTGTGTCTTTGCTGGAGAGCTGCCTCCTCCTCCGGCCTGCTGCCTACTCTCCGTCTGGTTATTTGGTTTTTTGCTATGGCACTGTGGGAGTCCCTTATGTATTGTGGATCGAGGCTTTCTCATATTGTCTCCTGCCCTGCCTGCTCCCTCCCATCCCACAGATGCACCCTCGCCCCCTGGTTGGACAGGGTTTCCCTTGTTCGATTCTGCTCTGCTGTCCAAGCTTTTGAGAGCATACCCCAAAACCACTGCCAGGCCCAGTGTCCAGGAGCTTTTCTTTTGCATTTTCTTATAGAAGTGTTACAGTCTTGGGTCTTTTGGCTGAAGTCTTTAATCCATTCTCAGTTGATTTTGTGTGATATAAATATGGGTTTTCTTTCTTTTTTTTTTTTTTTTTTTTCCATACATTTTGTTTTTGCCTTCTGGTGCTTGGGATCCAATCTGGGGCCTTGTCTGACATAGGCAAGTAGTCTACGAACGAGCTACATCCCTCGCTAACACTTGGGTTTTTGAAAGAAGGTCTCATTCTGTAGCCCAGGTTAACCCCAAACTCTCCATGTAGCCCAGGATGCCCTCACACTTCCAGTTCTGCCTGTACCTGCAGAGTGTTAGGATTAAAGGTGCCAGCCACCACACCCCGCTGTTGGTATGCTGATCCACATTCTCCCAACAGCATTTACGGAGAAGCTTGTCTTTCCCCCACTGAATCTCCTCAGCACCAACGTTACCATTAACTGACCGTAGGTGTGGCTTTATCTCTGAAATCTGTTCAGTTCCATTCATTTATGTGTCTGCTTTTAGTGTCAGGAGCATATGGCTTTTATTATTATAGCCTTGTAATATATAATTCAGAACGAGGAAGTCTGACACCCCCAGCTTTGTCTTGAGGCTGAAGATTGCGCTGACCTCTGAGGTCTTTTGTGGCTGCCTGTGCATTTTAGGACGACATTAATTCTTCTACTCTCTAAATACAGGGTACCCTTCCCATATGGCTTTCAACAAAATAGTGTTTCTCTTGGTGCCTACACACTGTGGCTTTCCCAAGGGGAAATGGTTTATTCACGTCAATTTAACAAACGCTCCTGAGGCTTTTTCTCCAGCTCTTGGGGGTGAAACAGACAGAGGGACCAAAAAAAAAAAAAAAAAAAAAAAAAAAAAAGATAAAATAAAATAAATAAAATAAATCAACAGACTGTGGGAAATGCATATTCCAAGGTTTGATGCTGGTGGAAAGAGGGCAGCTCTGAGGAGCTCTGTCATGGAGAACTGGGGAGGAAGTGAATGAGGTGGAGGCGAAGGCAGAAGAGCAGTCACCGAAATGGGATCCACATCACACAGCGTGAACATCACACAGCATGAAGGATCACACGGGTGTGGATAATCAGTCCCATGGCTGGCAGGGGAGAGGGTAGAATTAAACATACCTCAGAGGGAGAGCTGGACAGCAGGCCAACAACAGATCCCGTGTGGTCCTGGGAACCACAGACCCCTTGTAAACTCTGAATTAAACTATTGACCTTGTACCCGTAATACAAAACTTCACCATTCTCTGTGGAGCGCAGGCTTCCCGCCATGTTTGCTGTCACCAACCTGGGGTGTGAATTCTCCCGAGCATCCTTGGGAAAATCGGGAATGCCACCACCTTTCCTCTGCCAGACACTTCAGATGGCTCAGACCCTGCACTATGGCCTGGATTCTGCATCCCTTATACACTGCATGTTGGGACATGTTTTCTCGAATCCAAGCCGCCTGCCCTTCCTCGGACTCTTGCCAAGGCTGTGAAACCCTCTCTTGTGTGGAGGCTTGAAGAGATCTCCTGCAGATGGAAGATGGCACCGTAGATATCTCCTCCTCGGTCCTATCTCATCCATCTCAAACTCCACCCTCTGTTGCCTAGTAGCTCCTTTACCTGTGACAAAGCCACCACAGTAGCTCAACAGTAGTTCCAAGGTACTCTTATTGTACTATCTGAGAAGGCAGCTCAGGAGCCAGGCAGTTAGATGGCTGGCTCCCCCTTAGCTGGTATCCTCTCGCCTCCAGGAGCATCATCAGAACACAGGGTTCACCCATTCTGTCTAGAAATGCACCATTCAGCCCTGGCAGGGCACTTGCTTGTGTGTTTGGTAACCCTGTGCATTGGAGAGACACTGATACAATTTTAACTATTTAATCGCCTTAAATACTTTGGCGATAACTTTTGCCAATAGCAGCTCAAACCAAACTGCAGACCAAATAAGACTTGTTGAACTTAAAATGCTCCTATTTAACTCCCCAGCCAGTTTCCTTTGCAACAGATAGCCACCGGGGGCATCTGGGCTTCCTGGGAGGAGCTCCGGACTGGGAGTCCCGCTGCAAAGAGGGACTAGGAAACAACTCTTGTCCTGTTGCTGGAAACACAGTATAAGACCACTTTGGGAAGGCTCTTCCTATGACCAGCTACTAAGTAGCAGAAAATGTGAGAGATGGTAACCTCCACACTGGAAACTGCCTAAGGCTTACCTTCAGGACACCCCAGATTGTGATACACTTCTTACTCAGATGTGGTTCGGGACAAAGGAGACTAAATAGGGTGAGGGGCCCAGCTTCAGCAAGTGAGAGAGCTGATTCTCCAGGGGCTCCTACCCGCAATGATATTCCACATGCTGCCTCCATACCCTTCGTGGCTGCCTTCTGGAGTCTCCCTGACAAATGTCCCTCACCTGCTCTGGAAAGACAATGGTTTACTGTTCACTCAGAGAGTTTCTGGGGCAGGTGTCAGGGCTCTTTTACTCCCCTTGCACTAAACTGCCCCAGATATTGACAGAGGAGAGAAGCCCAGGCCCAGTAGGGCTCTGCCCTTCACTCCTCCTTAGGGAGAGGCCATCCTAGCCCTGCTGTCCAGACAGGGGTCTGCAGCCCTGCAGGTGGCATGGTAGAACCATTCGGGAGAGTTTCTTGTCAATGTGCAAACCCAAAGAACCTGTCTCTAAAATGCTTGGCTGGTTTTGGGCTTTCCAGCTCTTTCCGGGACTTTGTCACAATGAGATCTTTGAGAGAGACAATTCAAGTTTACACATGAAATTTATCTGTGGTTCACATGCAGATTATACATACAGCCCACAGGCAGGGCATTTTATATACTATTTTTATTAATCTTGTGTGTTTGGCTGTGATTCATTAACAATCCAGCATAGACTTTTCCCCCTGTGGTGTTGTGTCAGCTTTCAAAGAGTTCTGGACTTTGAAACACTGAGGATTTCGGATTTCCAGGTTAAAAGATGTTTAATATTGACTTGGCCTGTGGAGAAACCTGTTTTTCTCCTGACCTCCCCAGAGGTAGAGTTAGCAGGCCTGCCTATCTCAACTCGCACACAAGCCACAAATCCAAGTGCCTGGCCCGTCTCTGCACTTGAGGCTGAGAAGGAGCCAGAGGCAGTCTGCCCAGGTGGCCCGAAGCCACAAGGAAGCCAATGAAAATAGCTAATGCGACACACACAGTTTCGTGACTAATGTAAAAACAGACTCTAAACTCACAGAGAAAGAAAAGGAAGAGCTGGTTGGAATGCTAAGTCCCGGGATGTGGGGTGGCTGGATCCCGAGCTGTACCTTTGACAAAGAAGTTATAGACAGAGAGGAGAGCAAACATCACCAGAGTGGATGCTACCTGGGCGTTCTCAGCTTCCCTTAACATGGACCCGCCTTATCAACTACTCCGTGTCAGAAAACACTCTGCCCAGAAACCCACCCCGTCTCACCACCCTGGAAAAGAAAGGGGCTCCCCACCTGAAAAAAAAAAAACCAGCTTCTTGCTTCTTATAAAAGCAGATACAGCCTGTTCCTGTGCCTCTTCCTGACTGTAGAAGGGATTTTGTGTCCCCATGGAGGCCTGTTTGTGACACCAAAACTCACATTTATTTACTAAAGCTCCTTAATGTAAGAGTTTTATTTAAATACTGGCCTTGTCTGTCAATCATAGACTTGTTTCTTACGGCTGCATGGTTCACAGATACACACCTCCACCCTCCACCCTGGGTCTGCCATCCAAACAGAGGAAGCTCACTTGAAGCTATCTTGCTTTGTGGCTTTTAAGAACAACTGCCTGTGTGCTCCAGCAAACACAGGAGAGTGTGTATTTATCCTACAACAGATGCATTCATTCATTATTGAGCATCTACTTTGTGTGTGGTACGGAGCCAAGATAGAGGCTGTGAACAGCTCCCCCGAGCTCCCTGGTATGTCTGGGAAGGAGGCGCACACTTCAAAAATGCCCATCTATAATGAACGTGGGAGAGCAAGCTAATAGAGGTGTGTTTTTCCTAGAGAGGGAAAAACACAATGATGACTTTTGTCTCTGTCCTGGGGAGAGCATCCAGGGAGTGTGTGTGGTGAATGACCACTGGGTAGAACTCCTCTAAGTGGTGCATCCTGGAGAGACCTCCAGTCAAACCCACTTACCTTCCCCTCACAGAAAGCAGCTGAATATCCATGTCCTCCTGGATGGCTGCAGGGCTGAGAGACAACGCTAGCCCAGCTGCCCCGCCCACCCCCAGCCACGTGCTTTCCGCCTTCCCTGTTCTCACCCACTATTCACTTGGGAACCAAGGCTAACAGGAAGAGCAAAGGGGGTCTTGCAGTATTCACTGTTGGGGCAGACATAGCAGACAACCAGCCTGCTGCTGCAAAAAAGCCTCAGATGTACCGATCTGTTTTCCACGCCCCCTTTCCTGCAGGGAAGGCCCCCAAGCCTCAGCCACCATCTTGCCAATGGCCTTCTTCAAGAACTCTGGGCTTGTCACAGGTCTCAGTGGGAAGCCTGAGTCCTGGGTACAGTACACCTTCAAGCATGAGCTACTCAAAGTGCCGTGTCATGAACCCCCATGTCTCCTTCAGCAAGCACCGACCTCCAAGTCATCTACCTGAGTGAACCCGAATGAGGGCCTCCTATCCTGGGTTTATACAATTGGTGTGCGTGTGTGTATGTGTTGTGTGTACATGTATGTGTTCATGTGTGTATGTACATGTATTTGCAGGTCCACTGGCAAGTTTTCCCTCCCTGTGTCCACCCAGATCTGATGCCTGCTCACCTCAGGGCGATCATACCTCTTTATTTTTCCTCACAGATGCCACGGCTCTTGGCTCTCTAAAGTTGAGATGCCCAATTTGAAGATGCTTAGACGTCGTAAGCTTTGGAAAGTCAGAAGAGTAGGCGAGTTGACCCTTGACCTCCGTGAACTGCCGTCTGCCCTGCTGCAATCTGCTTTGCTGTTCCTGTGCCCCAGCCCCATCTGCTTGCAATTCCCTTGCGAGGTGTTGGGGGAAAATGGCCTCACACTTGCTGCTTTAGAATCCTTTTAAAATCCACCTTTTCCTTTATTGCAAAAACATCTGCCTGCTTTCAGCTTCCTGGCGCATCTCACCCTCCCCATGGCTTCTCAATAACATACACAATGCTTGCAGGATTGCATTTATAACCTGCGGCTGCCGCAGGGGGATGCCTGCATAGTCACCTTTGTTTGTCCTGGCCTCGGTTTGTGGGCCTGGCTTTGGCCCACTATGGTCTGAATGCAGCTCTGTGGCCAGGAGGGGCCAGCCAAGCATACCACAGTATCCAAGTACACACAGTCCAAACCGTGCCCACAGATGAAAGGCCGGGGGCCGCCTCTCCTCTGCTCTGTTCTGGAAGCCAGGCAGGAATGCATGTGCAAGTGTGCGTGCACAGAGGTATAAAAAGTTCAACGGGAAGTGTAATAATAATAGAGTTTATGTCACCTGCTACGCTCTGGTGTAATTACTTCATATATTTAAGCCATTTAATCCTCACTGGAGCCCTGTGTGGTGGGGACTGCCATTCCCCCAGATTTGCAACAAACAGAAACAATGCCCTCAGCTGCAGTGAGTCTATGCCCACAGCAGCAGGAGCCCATCCCAAGCTTTCTAGTCACTCCCTCCAATGCCCCAACACACCCTACACTTCCTTCACATCCCAGCCCTCCTAATTATCCTCTGAACATTCCAGGTACCTTCGAGTCACTGTACCTCTCAGTTTGTAATATCAGGAACATTCTTTTTCCTCTTGTCCATATAGAAAACTTCTATTCATACATCAAAACCCAGTCAGTGTCACCCTTCCTGTGAAGCACGGTCACTCCTATGTCAAGGAGAATGCTTTGCTCCCTCCCTTCTGGTGCTACAGCAAGTTGTTTGCTCTCTGTTGTGTGAGACTTGGCTTTGTAAATGGTAGAAGTTTCTGGAACAAGGATGGAGAGGCCAGGAAACTGGCATAAAGTAGCAAGAATAAATAGTCAGGGGCTTTCGTCTACTCATTACTTGATGCCTACTGTATCCCAGGCATCATTCTAGATGCCTGCTGTATACAGAGCACCCTTCTAGATACTAGGGACACAGCAGTCAACGAACACAGTGTCACAGACTCTGTGGCCTGTGGGGGAGATGAGGAATAAGCAACAAAAAGGCAAACCCGGCATGCACTGGGAGGTGGTATGTGCCCTAGAAAGGAACAAAAGAGACAAAGAGGCCAAAAGCCCAGCAAAGGACCAGGAACGCTTTGGCATTAGATCTTGACTCTTATGCTCAGTTCCCCCAGTGGGAGTAACATGGCTCCTTCTATCACCCTGGGGATTTCCAGAGAAAACAGGGTCACTGTGCCGCCCATGCCTACCTCTGCCGTAGTAGCAGTGAGCCAGGCCCATCAGAGCCTCAAGGAGGTAGACACAGCTGGGTCACATCCAGGCACATGGCATAGTGCCCACCCCACCCGCAGGCTGCCCATCATCCAGGCACATGGCATGATGCCCACAGTAAGCAAAGGATTCTCCTCAGTGTAGGAGTGGACATGCATCACAAGAAGGGTGACGTTGACTGGGTTTTGAAGTAGGGGTAGGAGTTTGCTGTATGGACAAGAGAAGAAAGACTATTCCAGGCAGAAGAGGGTCTGCATCTTGACCAAAGGTCTTGGAGTTTTAGTAACGGGCCCAGGACTCACATGAAGTCTGCCTGACATCTGAGGCCCATGACTGGACCTCCATCGAGCCCTGATAATTGGTTTGTTAGTGAGGAGTCTTGTCTAAGTCAGCCTTAAATGCTCTGGGAACAAACATAACACTTCATGAGAAAACAAGGCAGCCTGGAGGGGAGGCTTGCTGGATAGACAGCCCAGGGACCTGCAGTGAAAGCAGGAAAGACCCATCTTAGTGCCTAGGCAAGAACATGGGAGGCTTAGCTGATGTCTCAGCTCATGGCCCAGGCTCCAAACCTGGCTCCTGATCTAGCCTGGCCCTTTCTCCCAGAGCTGACTCATCCCTGCTCTTCCTCCAGTTCCTGCCCCACTCACTCTACTCCCTCCACTGAGCAGGTCTTAAGTCTGCAGCCAAAGGCTGTACCACCATGGTCCTGAGACACTGTGCTCCTGGCTCTTTGATCACTCCTGCCCTACAGAAGTAAAGACAAACCAGCACAAATCCAGCTCGGGACAGAGGACTACCTCTAGCCTTCCTGTATAGGGCCCTAATTCCTGGAGGCTGGGCATGGTGGGCTCCTTTCCCTTACTTCTGCCCCTTCATACCACAAAGCCGCTCTGCCTTTTGTGGCCTTAGGGCCAACAATGCCCTGGAATGGCCATGTCTTCAACAACTCCTATCTCCCAGCATGCTTTGCACTAATCCTCCACACCCTTCTCCCTGTGCTCTCCACTAGGGGAATCCTCCAGACTCCGCCTGACCTCACCCCTCTGCTCTGACCACACAGGCTGTCCAGCAGGCCTGGGCCAAGCAGCCTCAAGGCTCAAAGCAGGTGGCAAATCTCATCCTGGCTCTGCATTCAGTGAGATACGTTGTTGGCTAAGGGCCAGCTGTCCGGAGAATACCTAGCCCTCAGAAGTCGTAGAATTCCCAGGTTAGACCCCATACAAGAGCCCACTGTATGCTGGGTGGCCAACCTCCTGAGCTGGCTAGCTGTGGCGACACCCCCACCTGTGGACCCTGCCAGCCCCTGCTCCAGGTTGTCCCCAGTCTCTACCCCACCCCATCTGCCTGAGGTGCTCTCCAGACCTTTCCATCACTCTCTAATTGCTCGGTGAGACAAAGAAGGGGCAGCCTGGTCACCGGGCAGATGTTAAACATTATTAAAACTCTGATTTAAATTGCTGTTGGTACCAACAAAAAGTTCTTTTAAGTGTTTTCATATAAACAAGCAAAGATGTGGTGGGGACAATCTAACTTGCCAGTAGCTATCGGACACCCTCTCGAGTTGCTGAGGCTGTCTTTAAACATGGAAGATTGTTAGTCAAACAGCCAGCCCGACTACCCATCTGCAAGCACCAGCGGTACCAAACACTCCATCGACACCTTGAATTGGCTCTACAGAAGACCACAGCTGACCGCCCTGGCTCCTGAGCACACAGTTCCAGCCAGGGTTATTGCAAACGGTCTGCACCAGGCCTCTTGCTGTCACACGCTTCAGTGGACTCTAGATGACCCCGCAACCATTTCTATCTTAGCCAAGAGGGACCAGTCCTCCTGGTGGTCGGATTGCTGTGACTAAAAGGCCAGGCAGTGTTTGTTCAAAACACAAGGCCTGTGATTAGTGCTAAGAGGCAAGCCTGTGATTGGTCCAAACAAATGGCTGCGATTGGCCCAAGTACTCCTCCGGCTCTATAAGCAAGCGGCTGCACTAACTCCAGGGGTTTGGGAAGACTCTTCTGTGGACCTCCCTTGGGTTTGCAGCATCAGGCGCAGTGAAGCCAGTGTGCTTTTCCTGCCTATGTTCAGTAGCTCAGGCTACACTGATAACACAAGCAGCAGCAGATGTGGTGGAAAGCTCAAAGCTCAGTAGCTGCAATGGCAGCTTGACAGTTGAAGAAGTCCCGGCAGCTCTAGAAATGGTCCCTGGCGCCCAGGAAAGGGCCCCAGCAGCTCTGGCCTGGCATCTAATACCCACCACCAGGCTCGTGTCTGGTACCTCGTTTCCAAGTCTCAGTCAAGCCCTTTGGGCCCAGTCTGTTGGAAACCACTGCCTGAGAGCAGAAGAAACAGCTGCAGGAGACCATTGGCAGGCCCACCACTGGTGCCTTCCCAGAATTCCCAGGGCAGCTGTAACTTGAATCCCTGCAGTGATGGATGGGGGAGGCTCCCCAGCCAGAGCTGGAGCCTCTGCCTGTGTGATCCCGCCTATTCCTGGTGTCCTTGCTCCTGAAGGGCCTATTAGGTCCTGAGTGTCACTGGACACTCGGGCTCTTAAATGTAGTCCCAGGGGGAGACAGAGACCCTCTAGTGATCCCCATGGGAACCACTGAGTTAGTAGCACAGGTGAGTGTCTCCCAGCCTACTCACTGCAAGGGCCTGAGAAGGGGTGTCATTTGGACCAATCAAGGCCTTTTGTTTAGGTCACCTACAGCCTGAAAAAGCACTGAACAATTCTGAAGCAGCCAGGGCAGAACTGGAGGGAAGATAGGCACTTACTCAAGAAGGAGAAAAGGCCTGGAGGATACAGGGGAAAGAAGCCATGAGTCCTGGGAGCCAAAGACATGTCAAGTTCCGGGATCGGAGGGTCTGCGAGCCCAGGCTGGGAGAGATGGCAAAGCTCTCGGGGTCCCAGTGCCTGAAACATAAATAGAACCACAACACGAGGCAGTACCGTTTGCCAGCACCTTCGCCAGCCTACTGCCACAGACAGCTTGCCGCCACCCAACCCTAAGGGAAACGGACTCATAGAGAACAGCTTCTTGCCTATCTAAGATTTCCATCCAGTGAGGTGAACAGATCCTCAAGCCAGCCGACCGGTGGCAGTCACACATCCCTGTACTCAAGTATCGGTTTCTCAGTTAGAATTCAGAAATTCTTTCTTAGTGCTGAACACAGGGCCTGGTATAGAATTGGTTCCATCAGCACACAGCCCAAATAACTACAGACCAGACAAACTAATACAGCCAGCAACAAGACCTGATGCATCCTGGGACGCTGCCCTTCCCACGTCCTTCCAAAGAAACACTCAGAACACGAAAATCCCCTGGAAGAAAGGCAGCAGCGGCCACTTCTGTTTTTGTCCTTGTGCCTAAGACTTCAGAAAACTCTGTTTAAAGAATGACTCGAGGCAATCCGCTTGGGACAGTGGCTGCAGGAGGTGGGGGGGGGGGCGTCAGGGGGACCAAGGCTGGAGCAGGGAAACAAAAGGCCTTAATTACAAAGCCAGTGGAATGAAACAGAGGTTCGGAGGTGCAGAGACCACATCAGAAGAGAAGCCGGGCAGAGCCAGCAAGCTTTTCACGGTGTCTGAGGCTCCAGGGGAAGGACAGAGTAAATCAAACCTCTGACAGACGATCAATGGACATCCAATTAACAGTCACAATATTACTAATTTACACAAAATGTCTAAACAATACCCTTTCTTCCTCGGAGGAGACCTTGATTCAATGCCTCCCAGCTGTTGGGACAGTCTCTACTAATGCTGAAAGGCCACTGGACAGGAGTCCCAATCCAGGGTAGACCCAGAAGGTACAGAACTAGGCTTGGGGAGGAGGACACCAAGTTACCACAATCACTCAGTCAACAGCCTGTGGTTTCCAGTTGCCACTGGTGCCCTAGAAAAGTCATTCTCAACCTCTAGGTTGTGACCCCTTTGGGGGTTGCCTAAGACCATAGGAAAACACAAATGTTCACATTACAATTCATAACAGTAGCAAAATTATAGTTATAAAGCATCGATGAAAATAATTTCATGGTTGATGGTCACCACAACCAATTAAAGGGTCACAGCATTAGGAAAGTTGAGAGCCTCTGATCTTAAAGGTCTTGTCCACTTCATTTGATGGCTCGTAGAAAGCAAAGTGCCTTCCAGGTGGGCTGAGGTTATTCACGCATCCGGGGTTGGAAGTTGGGAAAGGTTTCCACTTCGGATTAACAGGGAAGGACGGCATGGCACCTGTTTGGTTGTGACACCCAAAAATTACTGACTAACCTCCTGTGACATCCAGAGACCAAAGCTACCAGGTAGGAGGATCCTTGAGGAGCCAGGCCAAACTCAGTTCCAGTGGTAGCATGCGATGACACCGGTACCCAGCCGGTTCCTTGCTCCTATAACATGCAGTGATGCTGGCACCCAGCCAGAGTGGTCCAAGAGAGCTGATGTTCACACTAGAGCACTGAGCAGATGCAAGGGAGAGGCATAAACGAGCTTCCCTCCCTCCTCGGAAGCCACAACTTGGATGTCCATCCCTGACAACACAACATGATAAAGAGATACTGCGGGCCCCTCCATCACAGAATGCTCCTCCCAGTGCTAAGGATGTCCTTGGGACACCAAGCTCTAAACAAAGCCACAGCTGGGGGGCAGTGTAAGGACTTTCTTCAGGTATCTGAAAGATTATTTAGACCAGACATCCGGATCTCCTTGTCGTAGAAATGCACGGGACGTTTTCAACTGTCACCAGTTTGCAAGCAAACTAAGTCACTGAGACCTAAAATGACTCCTCCTAAGCCATCCAGCAGCAGGTCTCCTCTCGGTTCGTTTGTTGAGACAGGGTCTCATATATCCTAGGATGGTCTTGAACTTGTGATACAGACAAGGATGATCTTGGACTTCTAATCCTCCTGCCTCTGCCCCTGAAGTACTAGGAAGTATTACAGGCAAAGGCACCACCATACCTGATGACTGAGGACCAGGATACTGAGGGCTCTGCCAACCGAGCTCCACCCACAACCTTCATCTCGTTCAGGTACACATTTGTGATGCTCCAACTAGCAGAGTGCTGTCTGCTGTCAAGAAGAGGGTGTTGCTGGCCCAGAGCTCCCCTGCCTGGTTCTCCCAAGCCTCCTGCACTCTGCACCTGCAAGGCCTCTCCTCTTTTAGTCTTCTGCATCGTGGCACCTACAGAACACTCTTAGTTCCCTGTGACCCTTGCTAGGTCTCTGAATGGCATTCTCAGCACTATGAGGCAGAGCCCGGTCTGCCCCACAAGCCAGTCATGGCAAGACAGAGGAGCTTTCTGGAGCACAGGGACAGACTTCACGGGAAACAGCTTCCCGAATTAAGGATTTTAAGCACAGATGTCTGAAATAGATATTCGGAAGCTATTCACCCAGACAACAGCCACCTCCTCAGCCTGCGGATACGCAGCCGCCATTGGCAAATATGCTTTCCAGCAAATTCTGCCCTGCAAATGAACTACTCCCCATTCCAGACATACGGGGAGTTGCTCCCCAAAGAAGCCATGGCAGACTCTGCAACAGCCAGGTCCCCCCCAACTCTGTTCATGGAACACCTTCCCCAGCTCCCCAGCTCTGCTCCCCACAGGCTATCCACCAATTCATTTACTCACCATTATTTTTAAACCTCAAATTTTATTCGCCATGGAACACCAGTAATAAATACTAATCCACTGTTTGCACTTGAATTAGCCTGCATGTCTAGGGACCACAGAGCTATTTGTCAAAGGCGGACATTCCGCCCCACCTGCGCCTTGGTGGTCAGAACACAGGCTCTTTCAAGGTCAAAGTCTTAGGTGCATAGCAAGAATCAGGTGTGGAGGGCGCTAAGGACTCAGACTTAGTGTCCTCTGGTTCCTAAGTGGGCCACTGACCTACCCAAAAGGGTAGGCAATGTTTGGATAAGCTTCATACCCTGGAGCCCACAGGCATAGCCCTGGCCTCTAAGCTCATGCCCAACAGGTAGCCTGAACACGGAGCAGGCAGCCCGGAAGTCAGTATGGCACTCCAAGGGGGAAAGGGCATGGAGCTGTGTCTGGAAGGGGCTAGGATAGAACAGGAAGAAAGCATCTGGAAAGGCTAAGTCATAGGAATGCCAGAGGGAGGGAGGGGATGGAAGCAGGGATTCCAAGCTGAAGGGACAGCCTGTGAAAAGATTCTGAGTCAGGAACCCAAGGCTACACTGGGAACCAGAAACAGCACTGCAGATGGGTTCTTGTCCAATGAATGCAACACATGGGGCCTCTCCATGAGAGGTTCGTGCCCTCAGCCAGTCCCCAGCCAAACAGGGGTGACCAGAGTAACACACTGAATGTAAACCTAAGACATAGATCCCCATAAGCAAGCAAGACTCCTAGTCACATGTGTATGTATGTTACTGCTGAAGACTCTAAGAATGAGACTCTAAGAATGAAGGAGTGTGGATGAGAGCAGGCTTCTCTTACAAAGTGAAGAGAGACTGCCTTAGCTGGGAAAGGGAGTGCCTTCTCCAGCACCGGGCCGCCTTTTCCAACCTGCTCAGAAACCTTGAATCATAACACAGCTTCGCACACTTGCTTTGCTAGCTGCTTAACAACACAGATACAATGCCACCACCCCTCCCCAGACAAGGTCACACAACAACCATGCCTTTGTATGAATGTAAGACCAGTAGGTAACATCTTCCTCCAAGGCCCAGCCCTGCCCATCCCCAGGTGATTAGTTAGGTGTCTATAAAGCTGTAATTCCCCAGCAGAGCTCTGGGGAGGCAGTGAGGAAACCCACACTCAGCAGCCCCTTCCTGTGCTGGGATAAGCTCTTCAAGTCTCTCTCCCTCATCTGGTGAGATGTGGCTAGAGGGGTTGCAGTCCTTTTCCCTCCCCAGTTCCAGAGACCTGTCCCCTTATCCCCTCCCCCACCCCACTACCTCTAAGCTCCTGCTTCTCACTAATTCCATTCTGGAAGCTGTGCAGGAACTCAGGATATCCCACTCTTCCCACGAAAGCTGCGGCTGCGCAGGACAGACAGCCAGAACTCCAAAGACGACACAGATGTGGGGATAGACATCCAGTGAAACAAGTGAGGGGTCAAGGTGACCAGTGCTGATTAACCAGGTGTCCTGAACACTCGCTCCCCTGGGCTGAGAATGTCAGCTCTCTGGGGCAGGTCTGGCCTGAGCCACACCTCTGCTGGCCGGCTGGCTGGGTAACTTTCAGCAAGTTCCCTGAACCTCAGTTTCCCCACTTGTGAATGTGGGTTGTTGCAGGGTGGGATAAAAACATTCATGTGACCTACTGCAGAAAATATTCTTGTTAATGTCTCTCCTGTCTCCTCTCCAGCGTTCTGTCAAACAGCCATACTTTGGGAATAAGGCCCTGGCCATTACCTTCACTATAAGCACTTAAGTCTCAAATTTTGAAACTGAAGTAGAAGGCGGGGGCAGCAAAGCCCACCTAAGTGTCAAACCAGCAAATGAATGCTCGTGTTAGCCTTGCTCTACTCGCAAAACCGAGTGTGGTTAGCAATTCAATGGCTCCTGAGGGTCCCTCCAAGGACTGCTACCCTGGCTTCTCTTACCATCCTTTGGTGTTTATATGAATAAAATCACACCAAATGTACTGGACAAACTTTATGATTTAAGAAGCCTTGTAGAGATATTGTCACCTTTGTCCCTCCTTTAGAGGTACCCACTAGCTTATCCTGGGCTGCAAAGTAAGCAAAGAGGGACTCTCATGCTGGCTGTCCAGCCCTCTCCTGTCTCCTCACTGCTACATCAGTCAGCTTCCTACAAATCAAGCCAGCCCCTCCCTAGGAAGATAAATCCCCCTCTTCCCACAGTTCTGCTAGCTCCTGGAAGTTCCTTTAGATTGTTTGAAGCCTAGCTAATTTAGATCAGCCTGCCCTGAGATCAGCCTGCCCTGTCCTGCCCTGTCCTGCCCTGTCCTGCCCTGTCCTGCCCAGTCCTGCCCTGTCCTGCCCTGTCCTGCCCATTCCAACCTGGATTTATACACACCCTACAGTCTCTTCTCCATGTGGCTGGCTAGCAGCTGGGTCCTGGCAGGGGAGAAAAGACTATATTCAGCCAGGCAGGAGCAGGGAAGCATGTGCCCTCTCTCTTTTCATGAAAGGTCATGTGGGAATAAGGCATAAGATCAATCAACAATCCAGGAGACAGGGGAGACTGTACAGAATCCTGATTCTCCAAGTCCTCTCCAAGAGGGGAGTTTTTCCCCCCTCTCTGAGCCTCAGGTTTCCCCATTCAGAGAAGAGACAAAGAGACCTGCGCTCAGGTCAGGTTATCACAAGTAGATCCTTGCCCACGGAGCTTGCACTAGTCTGCAGGCTTCCTTCAATCCACCTTGCAGGCTCCTACGTCAATCCACTAAATGGGTAAAGAAGGGGAACCTGCTCACAGCCCTGAGTAGTACCAGGATCATGGACCACACTGTCTACAGAAGAGTCCATGGTACAGGCCCAGTGGGTTCAGGACTAGGTGATGAAAGGTCACACTCGATTAGAAGTCTTCCTAGATCCCTGTGCCTCTTGTTCCCACACTGGTGGGTCTTTCCCTAGGACTCTTTTTCTCTAATGCTGGGTCCACATACTGCCAATGACCTTCGTATAACCACGTAAACTCTATACAAATGAACTGGTGTGTGCATAGGCCCTGGATCACCTCACTCCCTTATACTAACGGCCCCCACATCTGGCTTCTGTTTCCAGAGTCTACTCCTCATGTATGGAAACTGTGTACCCCCACCCTGATCTACAATCACAGCTGTCACCCCATACTCCTCAGCCCAAACCTCCATCCAGTCCCAGTCACAGACTTCCTGGTGCCAGGATCAGATGGACCGAGATTATCCACGTACTGGTTTAATTCACTATGGGCTACACTAACCCGAAGATGACTGTGCCATGCAAGATGAGAAAGGTGTTTTGAGATGTACACAGTGGACTGTCAACACCAGACATCTGTGTGCTGAAGGTCACCTGGGCACACTCAGGCTCCCTGAAAGTCCAGAGTCCTGGGGCATAGCTTCTGTAACCAGGCACCTCTGAAGAGATCCGCCTTCATGCGCACTGACTACAGTGCGCTGACCACTTGCTCCTTGCTGGTTCTGCCCTCACTGTTGAGGACAGGACACCAAGTGCACCCCACTTATGCAGGACTATCAGGTGATCTGAGGATTTCTCTTAAGCATCCAAGCATTGCCTCTTCTTTGCCACCATTCACCTGGTAGAGATGTTACTCAGTTCCCACGCTCCTGGGGACTACATGCTCCTGGGGACTATACGCTCTGATATACACATCTCCAGCTCTTCAGAGAGACCCCTGGCCAGGGAGGAGACACAGAGCTAGAGAAAACAGGGTGGCACTGCAGTTCAGCTGTGTGACCTTGGACAAGAGCCCTCAGGAGGACTACCGTTGACAGTGTGGGGTTGCCGGTGAGGGAGAACTTACAGTAAACACTTCAGAACAGAGGCAGGGAATGAGAAACACTGACCTAGGACAAAGGTCAACTCTGCCCCCACCCCTTGTGCCCAAGGTCAAGCTCTGGACAGCTGAGTGGAGATGGGAGCCCACCATTGCCCTGGCTGCTCCGCCTTGCTGATGGACCAATTGCTTTGTTTGTGTCTTGCCCCTTCTTCTTCTGAAGGAAGGTGGGTCATGCTGTTTTAACTCAAATAGACTGGTGAGCTGCCTCCCCTGGTTGTCCCAACCTGTGCTCTTAGATTTGGGTCATCTGAATTCGGGGCGCTCGGATTAGCTGAGTGTGGCATCACCTAATTACCAAGAAGCTCATGGAGCAGTGACCCTTCTGCCCCGAGACTTCAGGCCAACCAGACACAGAGAAGATTTGGCAGAGAGCGGAACACACTTTGCAGAAGCCAGCCCCAGCGTATACCTGCCAGTCCACACCATGTGCCCAGAAAGTAAAAACTTAGTAAATTTAGAAGTCACTGGCACCAACTGAGCATCCACGATATGCTGGGCATTTGGAATGGGGACCTGGGGACCTGTCACATCGTCCATATTTATAACCGCCCAGCAAGGCATCTTGGTTTCATGAAGACCAGGAGCATGAAGATAAGTCTGAGCTCTAACTTGTACTCTGGCTCTGTTCACGTTTAGGTGTTGCCTTGGGCAAGCGAGGTACCTATGGGTCAGCTCATAGCGAGGAGCTCAGCTGCACCGACTTCTCAGGAACCGGAGGGCAGCTCAGGACACACGCCCAGAGCGGCACCAGAGACACACGGTGCTTGATGATAGTCATTCTCAGAAAACGAGGAGGGAACAGAGGTTGGAGAACCATCCACGAGAACACAACCTCAAGACATTCCAGGAAGCAGATCCTACAATCGGTTTAACCTTTCGGCTTTCTCGGCAGCACAAACGAGCGTCGCTGCCCGGCAAATGCTGCTTTATTCTACATATGATTCTTGGCCTTGAGAGGAGCAGGTGTTCCTGAGGACCACTGTCTCGCCCTTCCGGCAGATGGCAGGTGACCTTCCATCTCAGTACTCAGAGACTAGACCCGGGGCAAGAATCCTGACCCTGGCCCCACTTACCCCCAAATGATGGTAGGGTCTCCCCCTAGTTACTGACAGCTGAGACAATGTTTTCTTCCAGCCTTTCTGAATCAGCTCTGCTGAGGCCCTGCTGGCAGCTTAGACACATGGCCCCTTGAACCCTAGCACCCTCTTTTCTCGGTGTCTTATTCCAAATCCAGTCCAGACTCCATTGACTTAAAAAAATATATATGATAAATGAAGAAAGGAAGGACAGACAGACAGACTGATACACTCCACCACCTCCACAAAGCACAGCACAGGCCATCCTTTTCCTAACCTTCCTAAGACACCCTACTCTGCAGCGGTGGTTCTCAGCCTGTGGGTCGCAACCCCACCAGGGGTCGCATGTCAGATTTCCTGCATTTCCCACATTTACGTTAGAATTCATAATAGTAGCAGACTTACAGTTCTGAAGTAGCAAGAATTTAATTTTATGGCTGGGGGGGGGGAGAGCATCACAACAGGAGGGACTGATGTGAACAAGCTCTGCCAAGCACCTTCCTCACCAGCTGAGGCGCCAGGGGCTGGTTCAGCCTGTGCCCCCCCCACCAGCAGCCCACTGCGGAATCTGGAAGAAATGAAGCCGTTTGTTTGTTGTTGTTGTTGTTGTTGTTGTTGTTTGGTTGGTTGTTTGGTTGTTTGTTTGTTTGGTTGGTTGGTTGGTTGGTTGGTTGGTTGGTTGTTTGTTTGTTTGTTTGTTTGTTTGGTTGGTTGGTTGGTTGGTTGGTTGGTTGTTTGTTTGGTTGTTTGTTTGTTTGGTTGGTTGGTTGGTTGGTTGTTTGGTTGTTTGGTTGGTTGGTTGGTTGGTTGGTTGGTCAGTCGGTCAGTCGGTCTTGGTTTTTCCCCAGCTACAGCAGTAACCATTGTACTGTCAGATCTTAAAGGAGCAAGCAAAGCACCCAGGCTTTGTCACCCCGAAAGAGCCAGCAGAGGGTTGCCCCTCACCTCCATGCTGGAGCCTCCATCCCTCAGCACCTGGAGGGAGGAGTCAGTCTAGTCCTCTGCCTGGCCGTGCCTCATCTTCTGTCATCTGAAACTTTCCTTTTTTATTAAGTGCCCTGCAGCCGGCCGCTCACTTACACGTCTTCACCTCCTCCGGGCTATTGATTTCTCATTCTATTAAATCCTCCTCTTTAACTGTAGCCCTTAAACTCCTACTCTAAACATGTATTTACTGCTAGCCACCTAGTCTCGGGTCAGCACTAGGACTTCCCAGGCCCGAGTGGTGGGCTTCTTATTACTTTCTCCTGGTCCCTAGCAATCCTTCCTTCCCAAGATTCTCTGGGTGACTCTAAGGATCCCCCAGCTTCCTTGTCAGTCTCTCCATAGCCAAAACAGCAAACAGTATCCTAAACACAATCTAAAGGATCATGGTATAACCACTTGGCCATCCTACCACTTCCTGAGATGAGGCGGGAGACTGGCTACAGAGGAGATGGGACCTATTTGCTGTGCTCACAGTGACTGTATAGACTTCTCATGGGCTTTCTAGTCCTGAACAGTCACTGGATACCACCTCAGAGGTTTGCCAGCTTGGGGACCTAGCAACCCTTGGGACTGTTGCCTGCACAAACAAGACCCTGTGGCTGGACACAGATAAGAGGAGTGAGTCACAAAATCAGGAAGTTTGAGCATTGAGGTTAGGATTGTCCCCTGCAGTCTTGGGAGCACCACAGCCTTCGCATTTTTCTCTGTGGCAAACACTGGGTCAGCCCGAATCAAAGACCCTTAACTAGGACAAATATTTACTTGCACCTGCTCTGTCATGCTTGGGGACATCACAGTGGGCAAAGAGATATAGTGGCTCCTGCCCGCTCAGACAGAAACTCCACTTGGTCTCTGGGAAGTGACAGATACTGTATGAGCTAGCGCTGGACTCGGGGTGCAGATGTCATTAAGGGGGACAGCAGAGTTGGCAGGAGGTTGGGAGGTGAGACCCCAGAATCAGATGTGCCATACGACAGTCCCCTGGTAGCACGTGCCTGAGGCTCAGCCCTGCCTAGGACTGCTCAGTTGCTATCTAGGAACTTCGTGGGCCACTAACCCAGTTGCCAAATGCTCCACGCAGTCTGGGCAAAGAGGGTCCCCTTCTGGCTTTCTTATTCCTAAAACCCAGCATTATTATTCTCTCTGAGCTAGAAATCTCAAAAGTTATCCCAACACTTCCCGCTCCTTCATCTGCTGTTCCCAATCTGTCTGCACGTTCTGCTGTGCCTTGGAAATGTCATTCAAGTTCCCCCTTTCCATTGCCATCACCCCCACTTAGCCCTCAACCCCTCTTTCAGCATAAGGCTCCTCTGCCCAGGAATCTTCAACAACTCCCTCAGCCTGCTGTGGCGGACTGAGCCTTCCCTTTGTCACTCGGGGACTTCTCAGATTCAATTAAGTCTGTGCTCCTCCAATGGAAACCTAGGGATGGACACACCTTCTTCGTCTCTCCTGTCTAGTCTACCACTTTCCCTGTTCCCTTCCCCCTTGCTCTGCATGGACAGTTCCTACTCATACTCCTTGCAGACAAGCCTTCCTATCCCTGAGCCCCCTGCTGACTCCAGCCTGCACACATCTGCACACATCCAAACATGCATACCCATTAACGATTAAGTTGTCATTTTTCAGCCAGAATAGGTGCCCAGAATGCTTCCCACCCGAACCCTATATGGGCAGAAAGAAGAGCTAAGGGACCCTGAGTAGCCTGGGCTGCATGTGAGTGAATGGGGGGATCCAGACAACCCTGCCTTTGAAACCAAATGCTGCCGGAGTGCAGGGAGGAAGCTGGAGTCTGGAGCTGTCATTGGTTGGTGTCATGGGACAGGGTATATTGGACACTATAGACCTCCCGGGGACTTCAGTCCTCCTTTGTAGAGACCCAAATGCTCCTACCTAACTCACAGGGCAGCCAGGTGACTGAGCCAAACAAGCAGAGTTCTCAGCCAATACAATATTAAATTGATTCTCTCCTTCCTTCCCATAATTTAGCCAGCCTGCCTCTGTGGTATTGTATTTTTTTGGTTTTTTTTTTTTTTTTTTTTTTTTTTTTTTTTTTTTTTTGTATCGCATTTGTTCAATAAGGTGTCCTCTCTTTTAGGTAGCAAAATGGTATAATTAAGTAACATACAGTTCTTACATCCTCACTATGAACGGAGCCAGGTTATAGGAGCTGAAGGGCAGCCCTGTACCATTGGAGGAGAGTGTGAACAGGTGTCAGGCAAAGGCTTTTCCCCTCAGGGATCCACTGTCTGGGTAGGGACACATGCAAAGACAGATCCTTCTCAGCACCAGGCAGGACTAGTAGCTGACCCATCCCATCGAGGGAAAGAGGAGCAAGGACCACACCAGGAATACCTCCTCGATGCCCAACCTCAACTACCAAATCCATTGGCAGCAACCTTCTGAAGAAGGTTTTACAGGTGTGAAAGCAAGTCTTAGAAAAAGGTTAGGCAGCTTGGCCAAGGTCACACAGGAAACGTGGGGATGGAAACTCAGGTGTGTCTCCAGTTAGCAGCTGCAGCTTCTGCCCTTCCATGCTATGGAAGGTTCTAGCTGCTCAGACGGGTGTACGGGGCAGGAAGAAGAAAGGATGTGAATGAGACCGTACGGTGCCTGTGCTGAGGGGTAGGCATGACACAATGCCGGGACCCACATACAGAGGGCCTTCAATTCTAAGCTGAAGTCCCTGCTCTGTATCCCGTAGTCCATGAATGCTGAGGGCTTCTGAGATGGGGACCCGCTCAAGCTACACTGATGCTGGAGGGAATATTAATAAAAGGGTGGACAGGAAGCATAAGCTGGGAGTGAGGGGCTTTCTGGGCAGCCCAAAGCAAGGACCTTCCCAAGAGCATAAGACTGCAAACCAGAGTCTGGGAGCTTCAGTTCCTGTGGGTCAACCAATATGAATCCTGGATGCTGGCAGACACAGCACATGCTCCCAAGGCTGAAGTGGGCCTCCTGTGCAGCATTCAGAGGCCTGCAGAAGTCTGTTCCTCAGAAGGGATGAGAACTCTGGTAGGACAAGCATGCCTCTTCCAGGCACATAGCACAGCCACCCTCCTTGGCAGCCACTCTAGCCTCCTGCTCCTGCTTCACCCAAGCCTGGTCAGCCCTTTCCTGTCTCTGGGACCTGAAGTCCCTAGGGAGCTGCTGAGCTCCTCAGGATCTCCTGTATCTCCTCCAGAACAACCCACTTCCCTCTGTTATGCGAAAGTTCTTTGCATTCTGAGGGAGCCCAGACTAGAAAGCTTTGGAACAAACTTTCAGGGCTGGGAAGGTTTCAGTCAAGATTGAGATGTCTAGAGGGGAGGTGGGACATGGAAACTCCCCCCCCCCCATCAAACCCACACTCTCCCAGCTGCTAGAACCAACCCTGCCTCCAGGTCTCAAGTGACAGGTCCAGGAAAATGGGGCGGAGCAGGAGAGAGACACAAGGCTGGTGGGCAAGTCCAGGCCACAAGAAGTGAACATAATCTGGAAAATTAAACAAACCCAGACACTGTAACGTGTGCATATTAGATTAACTCTCTAAAGGGTCACGACCTTGAACACATCCAGCCAGTGAGGAAAATAATAAACCTGATTAACAATGAAGCATGAGCCACTGCCTCGGCAAATAAAGCCAGCCCGAGGAGGCCCAGTGGAATTCCAGGGGCTTCCTTCCCTGGCGGAGCTGAACACAGCCGACCTCTCCAGCCCCTTGCCATGACTAGAATACTCCAGGACTAAGTCAAGACAAGATTGCTACCTCCCAAGCCACACCCCTGCAGCTCTGCCCCAGGGAATACAAGGCTAGCTTTTCCAGGCCCTCCAGAAAGGGACACTACCACCAGAGGATCCATGGGAGCCAAAAAGAAGGTAGTTCTCTTTGTCCCTGGCAGCGCTCAATCCTCTTGGCCAATCCTCAGCCCTCCTGCCCTGGTCTCAAGAGGTACCTACTTGCCAGGCACAGTGGCCAGGCCCAGCCAGAGTTCCCCTCCTCTCTCCAGACAACCCAGGCCCCTGGGAGACATGCCCAAAAGAGCCACTGGAGGGAGGCAGGGAGGTGGCACCGCGTGGCATCACCAGACAACAGCACCAGGAGGAAGATGGCAGCATCAAGTACAGATGCCAAGAACCATGCAGCCCAAGGTCCAAGCAGGGACCAGCTCAGCCTGCATAGCCTGGCCACTGCCAGGCAACCTGGCCAGCGGGCCCTGTCTATCCCTTCTGTCGCGCCTTCCCCCACCCCAAAGCCCTCGGCCAACTCTCCCCACGTTCCACCTCCTCCCTCACTTTCCTCAGCTCCAGGGAGCCGGGGGAGGGAGGCACAGGTGCTCTTGGCGTTGAACAAAACCCCTGTCCCAGCCGTCACCAAGGCGCCCTCCACCCCAGCTAGGTCGGAGCCACTCCGGCTCTGCCGGGTCCTCTCTAAAGAACATCTCCTGAGCTCCCCTCCCCCTCCACCTAGCCCCTTCTCCCTCCAGCGCCCAATGCAGGTCTCCAGAGTTTTTCCCTCACTTCCCACTCGGGTGAACTAGGGTGGGATGGCTAAGAGGCCCATTAGTCGCAAGAAGGAGGGTCATTTCTGATAGGACGCTGGCTTAGCCCAAAGCAAAACGGCGTGCAGGGTTGGGGGTGTGGTGGTGGCCGGAGTCCAGGGCCCGAGCAGGGGTGGTCAAGACAGATGGCAAAGAGGGAAGAGGAAAGGGGGAACGGGGCGCAGAAGCCAGGCTGGTAGGACTGTAGCAGGGAAGAGCGGCCCGCAGGAGAAGCCGAGGGTGACGAGGCGGGGGTAGAATCGCCAGTGTCGGGAAGGGGCCGTCATCCCTGCAGGGGGCAGAGGCTGGGCTGGGAGTTGGACAGGGAAGAGGGAGGATCACAGCGGGAGGACCAGAGCGGAGGAGAGGAGGCGCAGGGGGAAAAGCAGGCAGGGATGGAGACTAGAGGAAGTACGGGGCAAGGTGGCGGGGGTTCAGCGGAGAATCCGGGGTCGCAGGCTTCAGAGTGCAGGGGACTGGGCAGCTGGAGGCAGGAGCGGGGCCAGGCAGGGTGCAGGGTGCGGGCCGCGGCCCGGAGGGAGCTAGCAGCGGAGACGTCAGAAGTCGGGGTGCGGCGCAGCCCCGGGGGGCGCGGGAGGGGGACAGCGCAGGGCGCGGGCCGGGGGCGGCGCGGGGGCCGCTGCCCTTACCTGGGCGGCTCCGCACTCCCGGCGCCGAGCAGGGGACCCGACGTTGCTCGGCCGGCGGCCCCGCTGTTGTTTTCCTTTTTTTTTTTTTTTTTTTTTTTTTTTCTTTTTTTTTTTTCTTCCGCAGCGGCGGCGGCGGCGGCTCCAGCTCGATCCGCCAGCAGCCGAAGGCAGAGTCTGTGTCCGGCTGCGAGCGAGCCGGGAGCGGGCAGCGCGGGAGGCGCGCGGAGAGGCGCTGGGGCGCCGCCCGGCGGGCAGCGAGGGAACTGCAGCGGTCCCGCACGCGGCCCGCCGAGGAGGGGGCGTCCCTTCGGAGCCGCGGCCGCCAGAGTCTCCGCTCGTCGGCGAGTCCTTTAACCTGGGACCCGGACCTAGGTAGCCGGGCAGCGGCTCCCGAACAGCCCGGGGCCAAACTTGCAGCATTCCTGATCGGGCCGAGCGGGAGACGGCGGGATGGGGATAGGGAACTCCGGGTGGACGCTGCATAGGACTGACCCCCAAGTGAGGTGCTGGGGCACACTCTGCCACCCAGTGCCAAGGGGCAGCCCGCCCCGGCCCGCAGGAGTTATTAACCTGGCCCTCTTCGGTGGGCGAAGGGCGACTCCTGGTGGCGTTTTAGGGACCAGAGCTAGGGAGAGGTGTAGAGACTGCGGCCTCCTCTGAGAAGCTTTGCTTTAAGTAAGACTTGATAGACCACAGTGTTTTAGGAGTCCGAAGAACCACGGCTCACATTTGGTAGTCCACCGGTTTGTGCACACAGACCTCCTCGAAGAAGCTGTCACTTTATGCTACACATAAAGAAACCTCTGCTAGGAAAGGTGAAAAGCCCAGCCTTCACCAGGAGCAGGAGGCAGGACCAAGAGAGAACCAAGCTTCTTGGTTTGAGGTTCAGGGATCATTTGACTACATAGCAGCCTAAAAAAGGAGGGGACAGAGGAATAGGTGACCTCAGGGACAAGTGACTTCTTCAAACCTCCTCATTTCAAATCCAGAGTCTCTGCCTTAGACAAGCCTGGAAATCATCTAAGCCAGCCTCCCAATCTCACACCCAACCACTGCTTACCCTAAAGTTTCTGAAAAGGGGTTGTTCTAGACATACTTGATTGGTTCTTGAGTTGGAAGGGCAATGCACAAACTACAGCATATTTGTTGACATTCCCTAGGCCATACCCGGAGGGCAGCAAGGCAGGGCCAGCCCTGAGTTACCTGCTAGGAAGGGGAACTGAGCTTGCAGGAGTCTGCTCTCCCTCCTCCGCTCCCAGACTGGGCTTTATGAGTTCTCTGTTAGCACAGGATCCGCCATCCTGGACAAGAGTGTCCATGTTGGATAGGACTCTATTTTCTTCATTCCAGTATTTTTTTTTTTTTCTAACACTCATCCTGAGGTGAATGCCATGCCTTGGAAATGCTAGCACTTGTTTTTGTGAGGATGGTAGCATATGCAGAACCTGTCCTGGGCTGACAGCCGTGAGGAGCATCCCTGTGACTAGAATAAGCCTGGATTTCCAGTCCCTTCTCTAAAACCAAGGGAGGCTGTTTGGGTGATATCTGGTGACTTCAAAGTGACATGCCATTCTCAGTCTACTGAACGAATTCAACAACAGCACAAGCATAGAGGTTTAAGAGTTAAGACAGGAGGACACTCGGTATGAAAAACGTTTCTTTGTATTCTTTGGCCTTGGGAGCTTATTCAATGAGCCAAGGAAGGTGTGAGGGATGGGACTTTGGCATAGCTCCATAGGTAACCTGTGGCCTTGTGAAAACTCCAGTCTCTTCACTTCCTGTGAGGGTAGATTATCTGTTTTCTTTAAATCTCTGCCCCTGGAAACAAGGAGACCTTGTAAACCAGTGCCAGAAAAGCCCACCTTTATCCTTTCTTAGCTATTCCCTAGCCAGTGCCCCGTCTCCCCCTCCCCCTCCCCGGCTAGGTAGCTGAGGACATGGGATACTTAATATTTGGACTCCATTTCTATTCCTCACAGCCAGTGGCACTTTTCCAAATTCAACCCCATGCAAGGTAACTTCTAGAAGCAGGAAGCTCATTCCAGATTGCCTCTGGAGAGTAAGGAGAGATCAGACAACAAGGGCTGCCTCACATCTTGAATGGTAAAAGCCAAAGAGATGGGAAACGGGGCCCTCTTGCCTGAAACATCTCTCACAGCCAGCTCCCATGCTGGGCGAGACAGACAGAACCCTGTGTACCTGACCATCCTGATTAGCTGGTGGATCCAAGTTCTTTGGTTGTTGGAGCCTATATAAGTTTGTTCTCCTGTGTTTATTTTTAGCTATTCTCTCTTTGTATTGGCCTCAGGTACAGCCACAAAAAGAAGTGCTTGCTCTAAGTTACACCCCAGAAGCACCTATGAAAGTTCAGCACAAGTTGATGATGACCTGCAAAAAAAAAAAAAAAAAAAAAAAAAAAAAAAAAAAAAAGGGGCCAACTGAGATCCCCCAACAACCAAGTTGCTCACTCACACATCACCTGCTGCTCTCTCTTGGGGGAACTGTTCTAACCATTTCCACCTGGCTCCAGGTTCGAGGGGCCTACTCTCTTCAGCCTTTGGTCAGGAACACAAGCTACCTGGCTTTCTACTGACTTAATGGAACCCATAAGGTAAAGTCGAGCCCAACCTGCCTCATCACAGGTCAAAGGTTGCTGCTACCCCATCTTCCGCCTCTCCCCAGAGCATGCTCCATCAGTACCAAAGCTCTTTGAAGCTGGGACGTCTGCTCTGTTGTCAGAGTGATTGTCTCGATCCCCAGTACCTCATCAAGTGGGTATAACAGTCCGTGCCTGTAATCCATTTGCTAAGTAGAAGAAAGAAGATCCATTCAAAGCCATCCTTGCCTACACAGACAAGTATGAGTCCAAGTTCTGGTCCACATGAATCCTGTCCCAAAACCACAAAGTGCCTGACTTCTCTGCTAACCCAGTTCTATGCCACTGAGCCTTAGAATGTTGAATTCTGCCCGAAACTCTACACAGATACACAAGTGCATGGGACAGTGTGTGTGTGTGTGTGTGTGTGCGTGTGTGTGTGTGTGTGCGCGCACGAGTTCACGTGTGAGCATGCTGGTGTGCACATGTGCAGTTGCCATCTCTCCATCCCCACACGTATATTTTTACCATTTGAATCTTTTAAGAATCATCTCTTCCAGAAGCTTCTCCAGCTTTGCTATCTAATCCCCTCCTGGCAGAACAAATTTTTCATGCGCTCTTCTCTTGTACTTGTTAGGGTTTATGCTCACTTATTTGTTTCGTGTTTGCTCTAATAGCCTGTGAACTTGTTCTCCCATATTCATATTTTAGCTTTTCCCCTAAAGGGTACTTTACCTAAGTAGTTAGAGGCCTGAAGCAGAATAGTTTGTCCTCAGTGGGAGATGGATTCTCCTCTCTCCGACCTTGTCTTGCCCTGTCCCTTCCATGAATGATGTAGGCAGGGAGCAGAGAGGGAACAAACAAGAAGAATTTATTTACACGGGAGTGACTGCTGGGATATAGAATCAAGGGTCTCCACACAGGAGTGACAGGTTTGAACTCCCTGTTTATAGCCCAAGACCAACCAAGAAGTTGCCAAGAGGCTCCTAGAAGCCCTTGGGATGCCAACTGAATGCAGTTCTCTCTGGAGACCAAATGTGTAGAGGGCGGGTCTCAGGAGTGGAAGAAGGAACAGAAGAAGGTCAGTTCAGTCCCTAGAGCAGGAGTCTTGAAGAGGTCTGTTTCCAGGGGATTGTTCTTAAGGAAAGGAGTCTGTCTCCAGGGAATCTTAAGGGATGGGGTCTGTCTCCTGGAAATCGATCTTAAGGGCAAAAGCACTTTCCTCCTATCTTCTCCCACCACAGGTTTGACAACAGACAGCCCAGGCACTTGAGTTATAAAGACCTGATTGGCTGTGTGTGTGCAAATAAGGCATAGAATGAAGTCTAATTGGACCAGGGGTTTCAACCCCTTTCTCACTACAAAGGGAAGAAGCTGGGCTGTCAAAGGCTTACAAGACACTTTGCACCTGGGATGGGGCGTGGGAGTTTTGCTTCTGTTTCTTTCTACTGAACCTCTTCATGTCTGTTTCCGGTTGCTGTCACCTTTGCCCGCAGTCATCCAGTAATGGATGGGCACTGCCCTGTTGCTGGTTCTGATTATCAATCATCTCTGAAAAGTTGTTCAGCGCAACCTGTTCCCTGGTCTTTGCTCCTTAAGCTCGGGCTACCAGATGCACCAGGGAAGCTCTGAATCTTGCTGGGGGCTGCTCCTACACTATCAAATATACCTGCAGTTTCTTTCCCCAAGGACCCTGTAAAGATTTGTCACAAGTTCCCAGAGAAGATAATCTCTACAGAATAATGGTTATTCTGTAGATAGATTCTGGCATATAGATAAAAATTATCTACCCAGCAACCATGACATGATGGGTACACACTAAATTTGATGTCTTTGCAAAATCTAGACTCGACGTTGTTCACACTGAAGAATCTTGAGGTTGAAGGAAGCAAGAGCCTGATTATACATCCATATTTTAGTATTGTCTGCTGACCTGTCAGCACCCCTCTCAAATTCCAGATTGGAAGGAATCCTGTGACCTTCTTGCCACTTGTTGGAGGGAGACACGGCTCATCAGAAAAGGATAATGGCTAACAAAACTAGTTTGCAAACAGAATCGATGTTAGAAGAAGTATTAGGGGATATAGAGGTGGCTTGGTGGTTGTACTGGCTGGTTTTGTGTCAACTTGACACAAACTGAAGTCATCACAGACAAAGGAGCCTCAGTTGAAGAAATGCCTCCATGAGATCCAGCTGTAAGGCATTTTCTCAACTAGTGATCAAGGGTGGGAGAGCCCACTGTGGGTGGTGCCATCCCTGGTCTGGTAGACCTGGGTTCTATCAGAAAGCAAGCTGAGCAAGCCAGGGGGAGCAAGCCAGTAAGTAACATCCCTCCATGACCTCTGAATCAGCTCCTACTTCCTGACCTGCTTGGGTTCCAGTTCTGACTGCTTTTGGTGATGAGCATTGTGGAAGTGTAAGCTGAATAAACCCTTTCCTCCCAAACTCGTTTCTTGGTCATGATGTTTGTGCAAGAATAGAAACCCTGACTAAGACAGTGGTTAAGAGTACCGTCTGCTCTTCCAGAGATCCTGAGTTCAGTTCTCAGCAACCCACACGATGGCTCACAACCATCTACAATGTGGGTCTGGTACACAGGTGCACATGCAGAGAAAGCACTCACATATGTGAAATAAATAAATCTTTTTCAAAAATAAGAAGAAATATTCTTTGGTTTTTACTCGAGCTTTAAAAGACTAGATTAAACAGTGTCTTTGTTCAATGCCATGACAGGCGCGTACTGTTAAAGAGCAAGTGCCTGTGGCAATTGAGGTGGACACACACAGTTCCCAAGCCTCATGCCACCCCCTTGCTCTGTCGAGCTAGCTGCAAAGGCTCCACGGAGTGTTAAAGAGCTTCTGCCCACTCTTGACAGCTGTTAGGATGCCGCTCCCTTCCCCCAGCCCTTCTTATCTCCATTTCATTAGCCTGGGCAGAAAGATTGCCACTCACACTAAAATGAAACTGAAAATCCGGATAGCCCTTGCTAGGTGTCCAAGCATCTCAGCTCTGGTGCCCAGCGGGAGGCCCTGACTTACCCCCACTGTGCGTGCCTCAGTTTTGACTTCCCACTCAGTGAAAGAGAGAACCTGTCACATCCATTGTGTCTTCAAGAAAGCCATTGCTCAGCAGGTCAGGGTGCATGCTGATCTTCCAGAGCACCCCAGTTCAATTCCCACCATTCATACCAAGCAGCTCACAGCTGCCTATAACTTCTGTTCCAGGGGCATCTGAGCCCTCTGGCCTCCTCCAGCACCTTCATTTGCACACCTATACATGCAATTTGAGCTTTTGAATCTCTTACCAGAATCAGAAGCAAAGCAGAACCAGGGAAGGTCCCTGGGTTGCCCTGTGGAGCTGGTCACAGGCTACTGCAGCTTCAGATATTCGCTGCGCTGGGTTCAGCGTGCAGCTGGCCCACACACGTGGTGTTGGGTAGCTAACTCCTTGCAAAGACTAGGAAAAGGAGGAAAATTTAAAAGGCTCAGGAAATACACACTTAAAAGACTCAGGAAGTTCCCAAAATGTAAAAGTTTCATGCACTCTGCCCTGAATTATCATAGCAACGGCTGTGGGGAGGAGATTCTAATGGGCTATGCTGACCACACGTTGTTCAGCCAGCTATAGCAACTCAGTTTCATGAGCCACCACTCCTGGGGTGGGAATTGGGGTGATGCCCCTGTCTTTCTGTCACCTGTGCTTTCATAAGTACCCTTATTAATGAAATTCAACAGTTGTGGCTGAGGGTCTTTAGCATCTGGGGCTGCAGATAAATTTTCAGAATGCCCTTCCGCACTGTGGCTGAAAGCCCACTCCACAACTGGGCTGGCAAAGGGAGTGGCATCCGTCTAGCCCCATAGTCAAAGAGGTCCTCTGTCACAGCACCCTCTCCTGATGTGATGTCCCTCCCCATTTGGTTCCTGGAATTCTGCCACATTAGAGTAGTAAAGCCCCTGGGAAGGAAGTGATGGCTCCAGGCTGAGCGTCAGACTGTATAGCTTTGGTCTCAGGAAGGAAACCCACTGTCTAGAGAAAGCTCAGCCATAGTCACTGCAAGAAAGGGTGACGGTCTCAGCTCAGATGGCGTAAAGATGAGTGTCATCTCTGGACCTGCTACTGTCTTCTCTCTTCATCCCCAAGAGTGAGATGTCAGACCACACACTTGACCAGGACCAGGAGGTAAGAGGATAGAGAAATGACAGCATTACCTGGGAGCAAAGCTTGTCACTGGAGTAGAGACCAGTATTGAGCAAAGAGCCTGTCGTCCCCATGCAATGACCTGCCACAGGATTATCGACAGTAAGAGAGCAGCTCCTTTAAGACCCCAGGGAGTTGCATCTTGAATTTATGCAGGGTACAGTTTTATCTGAATGGTAGCACTAAGTCATCGTGTAAAGCATCTGGAAGTGTCACAGGGCTGTTAGGAGGTTATATGAAGGTTTGTTGTTTTTAACTGTGCATAGAGGGCTAGAGGTATAACTCACTGGCAGAATGCTTGTCTAACGTGCACATAGCTCTGGATTTGATTCCCAGCACTACGTAAATCAGGCATGGTGGTATCTATCCGTAACACTTTGGAGGTAGATGAGGGAGGCTCAGAAGCTCAAGGCCATGAGACTTTATCTAAAACAAAAAAAAGTATTTGTATGCATATTTTTGTACTTGTACATATATATGTATTGTATATATGTGTCTATTTTATATTTCACACGTACATTTTTCTACATGCTTGTATATGTCAACAGAATGCTGGCCAGTCCTTTTGGTCAGCTCAATAGAGCAACCATCCTCTGAGCACCTTCTGTTTGCCAGGTCAGATTCCAAGCACTTTAGGTACAGAAAGAAACACTAGCCATGTTTTCTGCTCTCAGAAAGCATAATCTGTTGCAACACCCTAAAGAAATTCGAACAGCAAGGGTAAAGGTAAGATTTCTGCTCACACAGGACCAGGTTCCTATCCATCCCAGCTGAATAAAGGACCACCTATTAGGTGATAGGCAGAGCCTGGCTTTGAAATACTAAGAGATACCTCACCATCTAGCTGGTCTTGCGGCAAAAACTTCACGTTGACTGTTATAGAGTCTAGAACCCAATAATTCCCACTCTTGTTCTTTCAGATTCCAGCCCCCCCCCCAAAAGGTCTCAATTTTCAAAGAATTTAACTACCTAATTTGGAAAAGACCAAAGTTGCATTCAAATATTTAAAATCTTCCCCATCAGACTCCAAACCAGGGCCGATAAATCAAAGCCAAAGAGGAGCTGGTTTCAGCTCAGATAAGAATTTATGAGTTGCCTAGGAAGATAAGGATCCCCCCAGCACTGGGAGTATAAAAGCAGATGGGTGGCCATCTGCCAGGTCTGCTGAGGAACGGGGCATCCCGGTGACCTGCGAGGAGGCACGAGGTATCTTCTATCTCTGAACTATTGAGTTCCCAGTCTTTCCTTCTCTCAATACTAAAAGGAATAGGAATCTTTGGGAACATGATAAGGTTGAAAGAAGAGAAAGACTATCCTATGGCTCTGGCTTAGATTCCCAGCATCCCTTTCTCCCAAACACCACCAGGAGCAACCTGCTTGTGTATGTGAACCTTGTGTTTAGATACACAGGTATTCTTCTTTAAGTACAGTGAAGATGCTCAATGCCAGAGAATGCAATAATTACCTAAGTACTCTATTGACCAAAGCAACAGTATTGACAAACTCAAGTGTTACCGGGAAAATAGCATTAATTGCCTTGTTGAGAAAGATCACATATCCACAAGAGAGGATGGCAGTTCTAAAATAAGACCAGTGTTTGCTTTTACAATGACACTTTACGGGCCTGGGAAGATGTTCAGTCAGTAAAGTGCTTGCCCTGTAAACATGAAGACCTGAGTTAAAACCCCAGAACCCATGTCAAAATAAAAATGTGGCTGTAGTTGGCACTGGAAAGGTGAAGAAGGTCCAATCCTTGGCCTTGTTGGCCAACTGGTCTAACCAAATCATCAAGCTCCAGCTTCATCAAGAGAACCTATCTCAGAAAGATAAGGTAGGAGGTGATGAGGCAGATACCCAATGCTGAGCTCTGACCTTTACACATGGACACTCACACTTGAACATGTACACACACACACACAAACCAACATGTACATACACACACCAACATTTACATATACACACGCATCAGCATGTACATACACATACCAACATGTACATACACACATGCATTAACATGTACACACATACCAACGTATACACACACACCAACATGTATACACACAACAACATGTACACACAAACCAACATGTACATACACACACCAACATTTACATATACACACGCATCAGCATGTACATACACAAACCAACATGTACACACATTAACGATTCATGAATAAATAATATCAGGATGCCTTCCGATACCTTCATGAATACACACTAAGGAATGAACATAGCGGATGAGATTAAACATGAGCAAGCCATCTCAGCATGTCCCATCTAATGCTTTTGCCCTGAGTTGGATTAAGTCTCCTACTAGAGGGACAGTGGTCCCTCAGTTTAATGCACACAATAATATCTCGTCCCTCTAAGACAGATGAGTCTCAGATGTCCCTCTACTTCGAATGGCACACTGCTTTTCAAATGCAGACTAAGCCCACTGTATGGTTGTCTTAAATATTTAGTTGGACCATCTTAATGGGATTGGATGCCCTCTTCTGGTGTGTCTAAAGCAACTGTGCACTCATATAAAAAATAATAATTCTTTTAAAAAAAATGGTTGGGGCTTGGAAAGATGGTTCAGCTGTTAAAAGCTTAAGAGTGCTTTCTGCTCTTGCAAAGGACCAAGTTCATTTCTCAAAGTTCACCATGACTCCGGCTGCAGAAGGATCTGCTGCCCTTTTCTGGCCTCTGCAGGCACCTGCATTTATGTGCACATAACTACACACACACACACACACACACACACACACACACACAATTTTAAAATAAAGTAAATCATTTTTACAAACTAGGTGTGGGGGAAAAACCTGAAAAATAAGAGCAAAAATGGTTTTCCAAGGTGAAGATACCTACACACATTTAAGAGTCAAAATAGAAAGCAGGTGTCCCCTCTCCCAAGCTCTAGAGAGAAGATGGCTGTCCAGCGGTAAGGTGAGACCAGTTTTATAGTGTAATGTAGTTGGAGGAAGAAATGGCTGGAGGGAGGGGAGTTTGTTGCACAGGGAGGTCATCTCTGGGCTGTGCTTGCAACCTACAACTGAACAACTAGCGCCTTCCAGGTGCAACACTGTCCTTGGTCCCGAGGATACCCTTTGGAGGGGGCAGGGCAGGCCTCCTGTAGCCTAAGCTGGCTCACCTGGGGAACTCTGAAGCAACATAAAAGGCAGGAACATTGCCTGGCTGGAACCCACTGATTCCTCAGTAGCTACCCTGTATCTCACTCAGTAAGAGCAGAGCTAAGACTCTAAATGACACATAGTGCCTGCTCTCTCTCAGATGCACAACATGTGCAATGGGCGTGTGTATTAAATTCCACTTAGTAAATTCCAAGCCTCGAATTTTCTACCCTTAGCTGAGCATGGCCTGCTTGCAAGTCAGTTCTGCTGGAACACTCGAACAAGCAGCTGCTAACCTGGTGCATACCCAGGACCCGGCCGGCACAGCACTGCATGGAACGAAGCTGTACCACGGAGTGACCTAAAAGCCCCAACCCTGGCTCCTTAAGGATCCCAGACCTTTTCTTGAGACTGAGCCATCTTTCTATCTTCACCTGGTGCCAGGTGAGATCAAGACCATCTTTGAGGCAAGACAAACAGAGTGAGACCTAAACAGCTGAAAACCTACCCCCCCACACACACACACGTGTGTGGTAATGCTACAGGTCAAATCAACCTAAAGCTAAGAGTTCAGCGGCGCTCTATCATAGCTTTCTTCGTTGATGCTGTGTTTTGTGTTTGTGCCTGGCTTCCTGGTTTCATCTTGATAATTTAAGAGAAAAAAACATTTGGAAGACAATCTCCAGGAGGATGTTTGCCAACCTATGTTGTTTGTTGTGCAAGGGCACACACTAAGTCCAGACAGAACCATGCTGTGCTTACCAGAGCAAACAGTTGGCATTTACTAAATGCTAGGTAATAAAAGCAGATGAAGTGCTTCTGTCACAATAGCTGCACAGCGTAGAGGAAACAAGCCACTGTCTCCTGTCCGGGCTACACAGGAAGGTCCCTTTCTCTAGGCCATCATGAAAGACATGGCTCCCTTGTCTCTGTGAACATGGAGACGCTGAAGGCATGTCTCACTAATACCATGGTGAGAGGAACCAGAAAGAGGGCTCTTTCATTCAGCCTCTTCCTTAATTATAGTTTGGGTCTAAATAATGAAAACACAGCACACAGGATCTGAAATAATTCAGAGTAAA
This sequence comes from Micromys minutus, assembly GCF_963924665.1. NCBI lineage: Eukaryota > Metazoa > Chordata > Mammalia > Rodentia > Muridae > Micromys > Micromys minutus. Next base: position 36,291,419 of record NC_137985.1, read on the forward strand.
TGAAAAGCTACAGAGCGGGGGCTCTTAATCACATCATCCAGAGGCAGGATCGGAGGCAGTGGGCAGATGGAAACACCAAATTACTAGCAGACTCCAAGACAGCAGAGATGTGTCCAGAAATTAAGCTTGGTTTCCATGCTAATTCAGAACTCTTTGTTTGGGGGCCGGAGGAGGAAGGAAGCAATGTAGTTTCCAGTGGAGAAACTGCTCATTAGTACCCTAGCAAAGCAATAACCTCCGCTAATAGGGAATATTATGATGTCTCTAGAGAACAGAGGGGGAAATTCATATGTACCCTCCCATCCATGCAGCTCAGTGTAATACAATATATTCAAAAGAGTTGAATAAATACCAAGGAGAAGGTGAAAACATTGATTAGGAGAAATATTTCACCCAGCTGACACCGGGAAGCAAACAGACCAGCAAAACAAAGCAGGCTGAGAGACGGGGGTTGTTTGATCTCCATGGAAGTTATACTGGTGATTTGTGGCCACCCCGAAGGGAGAGAGTCCGGGTGGGGAGTGGGAAAAACATGGAATGCAAGGTGGGAGAGGCACCCTTTGTGCAGGGTGACTGGGGGCCGCTTCCATTGGGTTTATTACGGTGTTTTATGAAGCAATACAAGACACATCGTCAACACCAGGACTGCGATAGACACATAATATAACAAATGGCTTATAAAAGGTTATAGAATCTTCTAGATGACTGAACCTAAATAAATTGTCTCCTGTCTGGTCTTCTGGTACCAGATCATTTCAGGGCATTTGTCTAATCATAGCCAAAGCAAGGGAGAAACAGAAGTTCGGACAGTTGGAGAAAACAGCTTCTCCTGGATTCTGGTTCTTCCTTCCAGTTACTAGTAACCATGGAGGGTGCTCTGGAAGGCACCCAGCGCTGAGCTGCCCAGTGCTGAGCAAAACTGCCCTTGACTCCCTAAGTAACATTGGATCATGATCGGGAAGAAGGGGAGAATCAGGAAGCTCCAGGGTTTCTGGCTGATCCTCACCAGTCTGTCCAGATCCAAGAGCACCTTAGATCTTTTACCTCGTGGTGTATCACCTTTTGAAGGGAAAAACAAAAGTCGCTGGCAAACTGACCTAATGCCACTGCATCCATAGATCTTAAAGAGAGTCTTAAAAAGCAAAACAAGCCATACATCTCCATAGCTTACTCAGCTCTGTGCTGCTCGTCTGGTGCAATAGACTTTCGGGGCTCTTGGGGCAATTGAGAAAATGGGCGTAATTGAGCTCTCAGAAGGTATTTTATGCTGGGAGGAGTAGGTAAGAAATAATAGAACACTAATCGCCACCATCTATCAAGTGGATACTGTGCACATGGCTCTCTCTGTATTTCCAGCGTACGGCTGAAGCTTCAGAACACAGCCTGCAAGGTGGGTGCCCTGACTGCCTCCCTCCATGCAGATGACTCGGGTGAGGCTTAGTGAAGTTTTTCCCCTGCATCTTTTCCTGCCATCCTCCCTCCCTCCTTTGCAGCTATCTACCCTGGAACTAGGTAGAAATCCTGACACATTTCCTCTTCGCCCCAGGCATGTGATCTTTGGAATAGCCTGACTTTAGCAGGATCAGCTGAGGGGCTAGATCCTGCCGAGGAGGACAGAACAGAGAGTTAAGAGGAGACCCTGGAAGGTTCCTGTAACATCTGAGCCAGAGGCTTCCATGTGGAAAAACGACAGAATGCAAAGCGTTGGGGCAGGCAATTCACAAACATCAGCATAAAGGATAGCCCAGCACAGAGGAGAGGAGGGGCTGAAACTAGCTGGAAAAACCCAAGAGGCTGAGCTAGCCGTTACGTGCACGAAGTGGTGGGAAAAGGCCTTGCAGGTACTTGCAGTTCCTTATGGGCACTGGAGGTTATAGCGGTGCTGAATCTATTTAGGCATGTCCACCAGGAACTGCAGCTGCACCGCAGCTGTGGAGCCAAGTTTCACTCATCCCACGTGGTCCAGTTGGATTCTTGCCAGGAGTCTTGGTGCCCACAGAAATTAATGGTGTCAAGTACTCTATAGCATTTCTTATCAGACGAAGGTAAACAAAATGTGGTAGGTATGTCTATAAAACGGAATATTACTTAGCAGAGTGATGTGCTGGTGCACGAAATATGAACCTGGATAGCTTAGCTTCATGCTGAGAAGCGAGTCATGAAAGAATGCATAGTAAATGATCCCTTTGGGTGAAATACAACTAGGTAAATCCATGGCGACAGAAAAGAGTCCCTAGAGGCTAAGGAGAAGGGAGGATGCTAATGGGATGTGGTGGGGAAATGTCCTAGAGTTGTAATAATGGTTGGAAAAACAAGAATAGACAAAGACCATTGAGCTTTACACTTTTAAGTGGTGATTTTATGTATGTGTGTGTGCGCACGTGCATGTGCACTCAAATGCATGTGTGTGCATGTGCACTCAAATGCATGTGTATGCACATGCACAAGTGTCTGTGTGTGCTGGTGTGCTTACCTGTGTGTACATTACTCTCCACTCTTTTGTCTTTCACTCTCATTATTGTGTGTTCATAAGCACACACACATGTTATGGTGATCAGACAACAACATTGAGAATTGAGCCAATGTTACCACACTTACCGGTTTAGAGCATCTGCTGAACTGTCTCATAAGCCTCTCCAACTTCTTTCTGAGACAAATTGACTCAGTGAACCTGGGCCTGGGGCTTGTCATTTCAGCGGAGACTCTAGAATCTGCCTACCCCAGAACCTCCGGCACTTGGACTTTACATCCCACCATGTCTCACTTTTACACGGGTGCCGGGGATCTGAACTCAGGTCCTCGTGCTTGAGGAACGAGCACTTCACCCACTGAGCCAGCTGCCCAGCCCTGCAGGCCATTTTATTTGCTTCACTTCAGTGTGGCTCAGGCTAGCCTCACACTCATGATCCTCCCACCATAGCCTTTGGAGAGCTGAGATTACAGGTATGATGCACTAATGCCTAACTGGCTTTAAGGAAGAAGCTACTTCTGCAGCCAGTAAGTAATAAAGGCAAGTTCTTGAACCCTGTTTCCATTAAGGTGTGCATCACAGTCACTACTAGACTTAGCAGCCTTACCTGTGAAAAAGGTGACATGCACTGGTCTCCAGGCCAAGAGGACAGGTGGTATTTGTCAACTGTATGGCACCTGAAAATTTACACTCAGTAAATTACAACTGGTGGTTTTCATTCTTGTGCTTTGAGGCCACTACAATAACAATATAATAATAATAATAGCAATAATAATGATGATGATGATGATATGACCCATTATCTGCTACAGAATGAAAGCTCAGAACATTGCTAAGGTGAGGGTGTCGGATGTGACGTGAGGGGAAAGTCAGGCACAGCAGGAACTGGTGGAGGCCGGAAGAGAAGTGTGAGCGGGACCTGGACAGCCGGAGAGAAATGAGTGCATTCAGACGCTGGGAGAAGCAGAGCAGGGGGGCAGACAGGACCAGGTCGGGGAGACGGGAAGGAAACTGAAGTGGAACGTGGAGGGAGATAAAGCAGGCTAAATAATAAATTAGGGACATGTCTCTGAGACTGAACAATTTGGTCTCTAGGGCGGTAACTACAGTCTGTAGGCTCTAGGACAGGCCAGTGGCACGGTGATGGCTGGGTCTTTGGGAGACTCAACTGGGTAGTCGCTTGTGCAGCAGACTGGGGAGTGGAGGGAGCAGTGTATGCAGGCGTCTCCTGTAGGGGTGTGTGGCAAAATGACCTGGTTATGTTTGGAAATACAGCAACGGGAACATCAGACAGTTGGAAAGAAAAAAGATCACAGAGCCCGCTAGCAAACCGCGAGGATCCCAAGATCTATGTTTCTTTTTCCCTATTCTTTTCTTCCTTCTTCAAGCTATCTTCAAACACGCAGCAACCCCTTGTTTCCTAGAACAAAGCTGGAAATAAGTTAGTCAATTAATCAATAGTCTCTTTGGTCACCCCTACCCAGCTATTCCGGCTCCAGATAACAAGATCTCATTTCCATTTCCTAGGTCTGGCCGGCCTTGATTGCAATTCCACTCAACGTGTCTTTGAAGAGAGATGAAGGGAAAAGTTGAGCATGTGAGTTAATCATAACTCATGTTTAAAGATCCAGAACCTTCACCACCTAAGCCCATTAGGAAGCAAATACTCCCACAGGGAGCAGACATTAGACTCCATATGTTCAAAAAAAAAAAAAAAAAAAAAGTCCATCCCATCTCTCCTCTCTTCCCTCGAGCGGTTAGTTTGTAAATGTATGACGGCGCAGAGGCTTCTGGGTTCTCTGGCACTGACTCTAGGCTAGAACCACCATGTTTGCACAGCAGCTGCCCAGGCCCTCCATCCAGCAAGCTCACATTCTAAGGGGAGAACTCCCTGCATTTCAAAAGGGCCTTTGCTAAGGTCAGCAGGAATGGAGACAAGACTTTATTGTCCCTGCTCTGCCAATGCTCAGCTGTCATCCCAGAAGCAGCAAGGGCAGCTCTTCCTTCACTCACCTGCCTCTCACGGGAGTGCTGGGAAATCAACTTCAGTCTTTTCACCACTGAGCTGTATGCTGGATCTCCCCCACCCTTCGGACAGGCTTTATATAGGCCCTGGCTATCCTGAAACTATGTAGATCAGGCTGGCCTTGAACATACAAAATGCACCTGCCTTTTTCTCCCTGGTGCTGGGATTAAAGGTGTGTGCTACTATGCCTGGTATAAGCTGGATTTTAAAAAAATAATAAAATTACCCTATAGGTTTATATTTAACTATAATTACCTTTTCCAGTTGTGTATCTTTTATTTCCATCAATAAATTCTAAATTTCAAGTGTAAAAGAAGACCTGTTACTTCACTGAGCATATGAACTGTATTCTGGGACACAGAAGCCATTGTGGCAGGTAGTACACACCAGTATCCCAGCTTAGAGGGATCATTAGGGCTCGCCGGTCGATCAGTCTGCAGTTCTAAGCTAGAGACACTGTCTCAAAGGAGATGGACAGAGTTTATGACCCCTGATGTCCTCCGGTGTCCACACACACATATGAATATGGACATACATATACACATTTTTATGTATTTATTTTATGTATATGAGAACACTGTAGCTGTCTTCAGACACTCCAGAAGAGGGCATCAGGTTCCATTATAGATGGTTGTGAGTCACCATGTGGTTGCTGGGATTTGAACTCAGGACCTCTGGAAGAACTGTCAGCGCTCTTCACTGCTGAGCTATCTCTCCAGCCTGAGTCTGATATTTCAAATGTGTAGACTGATTTATTCCTTAGGGCTAGGATTCATAGCTAGTTCACCTTTAATTTTTTTTAGAATATGTATGATTTATTATATTAATAAAACTGTTACCTTAATTAGCATAACTATATTTACAATTACTTGTTCAATCTACCAATTTAATCCCAATATATTCTCTGAAACATTTTTATAAGTTTTTGGGTGCATGCGCATGTGTGCATATAAAAGCTAGAGGTCAACATTGGAGCATTTCTCAACTACTCTCCACCTTGAGACAGGGTCTCTCACTGATCCTGGCATTTGATAAGTTAGCTAGACCAGGTGGCCAGTCAGTCCCAAGAATCCTCCTGCCTCCACTTCCCTAGTACTGAGACTACAGGTATATTGTTGCAATAGGCCTTTTTCTTTTTATTGGATATATTTTATTTACATTTCAAATGTTATCCTCTTTCCTGGTTTCCTCTCCATAAACCCCATATTCCATCCCCCCACCCCTGCTTTTATGAGGGTGCTCCCCCATCCCACCCCCAACTGCCTGCCCTGACATTCCCCTACACTGGGCATCAAGCCTTGGCAGGACCAAGGGCTTCTCTTCCCACTGATGCCCAACAAGGCCATCCTCTGCTACATGTGCAGCTGAAGCCATAGGTCCATTCATTTTTACTCTATTGATAGTGGTTTAGTTCCTGGGAGCTCTGGTTGGTAGGTATTGTTGTTCTTCAGCTCCTTCAATCCTTTCTCTGACTCCTCCACTGGGGACCCTGTTCAATGGTTGGCTGTGAGCATCCGCCTTTGTATTTGTCATGATCTGGCAGAGCCTCTCAGGGGACAGCTATATCCCCGTCAGCATGTATTTCTTGGCATCAGCAGTATTGTCTGGGTTTGGTGGCTGTATATGAAATGGAATCCAGGTGGGGCTGTCTCTGGATGGCCTTTGCTTCAGTTTCTGCTTCAAACTTTTCTCCCTATTTCCTCCTGCGGATATACTGGTTCCCTTATCTGAGGACTGAAGTATCTGCACTTCGGTCTTCCTTCTTCTTGAGCTTCATGTGGTCTGAGAATTGTATCTTAGATAATCCAAGCTTTTGGACTAATATCAACTTACTGAGTGCCTAACATATGCACATTTTTAAAGATACAAAATGTGATGCTGAGGTGACCATGGTTTTCTTTCTCTAGTATGTGTTTGATCAAGTACGTGTACATGCATGTGAAGCTTGAGGGTGGAATTATCTTCACTCAGTTCTCTACCTTATGTCCTGCAGCAGGGGCTCTCAATCAAACCCAGAGCTGTGATACGGCTACTCTCACTAGCGAGTTTGCTAAAACAGTATCTGCCTGAGGTTGAAATTATATGTAGGCTGATAGCCCACCTGGCATCTCTGTGGGTTCTCAGAAGCCAAACTTGGCCAGCGATTTCTTAATCCAAGCCATCTCCCCAGCCCAGCCATCTTGTGTGTACGTGTGTTCGGATTATGTTTACTTAGTCCATTGTCTTTTAAGGAGTTTTGCTTTGCTTTAGGTTTATTGGATTTGAAACTGAGTCTCAAAAATCTGCAGTCACACAAATGGAATTTGATAGTTTTGTAATGGTTCGCATTGAGAGGTCTGTGTGAAATTTTAATACCTTTACACAGCTTGTTACCTTATGGGTAAGGGTGATCTTTTTTGAATGTATAATAAACTGGCTTTAGACTCAACATTGCCTATGGGCATCTGGGTCCATGTGAGAAAATAGAAATGCAGAGGCAAAACCAGTCAAGATCTCCTGACAAGGGCAGGAAGGGGTGGACTGAATCCCGACAGCACTGTGTGGCCTGTGTACTTCCTGGCTATGTCAAGGAGTCAACAATTACTTTTTAAAAAACGACTATGACAGGAACACACGTGTATGGGTGCCCCCGAAGGCCAGATGGGGGCATCAGACCCCATGAAGCTGGGGTTGCAGATGAAGATAAGCTGCCTGTTTTGGTTCCTGGGACCAGAACTCCAGTCCTCAGGAGAGGCAGTACATGTTCTTAAGCTGAGCCATCTCTCCAGCCCCACAGGAGCAGATTTCTATCAGAGCTTAGAGTTCGGTTACTGTAGACGAATCTTTCTCATTTCCAAAAGACTTAACTAAAATATATTCCACAGTATTCGTTTTTTTTTTTTTTTTTTTTTTTTTTTTTTTTTTTTTTTGTTAAGCATCTTATTAGGTCTTTCGGCCAATGTGCCCCAGAATGTGAAAACTAAAGCACTATCCCCAGAATAAGTGAAATTACACCTACACTTGATAATACAGAAAATGCCAAAGCTAGTTAGCCTTCTAAATGAATGGCACCCAGGAAGAGTCAGGACCACTTTCTAAGTGTGCTACAGAAGCTGGCACATGAATCTTATCATTTAGAAGTGGAAAACTGCAAAATCTATGTGTCATACCAAGGTTTTTTAAATGATGTAATATACCAAAATTTGCACTTTAAAGCTATTTAAAAGGGGGAGGGTCTCACTATATATCTTTGGTTGGCCAGGAACTATATAGACCAGACTGGCCTTAAACTCAAGACACGTGCCTGCCTCAGCTTCCCAAGTGACAGGATTAGAGCCCTGGTGTCAAAAGTGTGTGCTACTATGCCCCCATCACTGCTTAAAATCCAGGGACAAAGCTGGCTCATCCCCAGGGCAATGTCAGCTGTCCATACTACTGCAGAAGTTCACACTTCAGTGATCAAATGACTAGCCTCACCAACAATGAGACCACAAGCAGCAGGAAGGCCATGAGAGTCAATGCTAGGAAGACTACTGACTTCTTGACTTGGCGGCCAGGTATGATGGTGATCATCTGTGATCTCAGCCCTTGGGAGGTGTAATCAGAGAGGAGCTCCAGGCCAGCCTAGGATGAGACACTACCTCAAAAAACAACTCGAAGAAGACAAATAATTAGGAATACACACAAATAAAAAGTCACATACTCAGTTCTTTTAAGCTTATTTAATATTTGAATTCTTATTTTCTATTTTCCCAGACCCCAGAAAACAGAAAGTTTTAGATGACCCAATATTTTGTTCCAGAAACATACAGCCTTATCAGCTAATTCATAAAAGAGCTTTTTACAAAGGTGCATCTGGATAATTAGAGCGATAAAAGTCTTTTAGGCATTTCAAAATGTGATCAGTAAAAATACATGATTATTAATAAGGTTTTTTTTTTTAAAGATAGTTCCAGATTTCTCTTAAAAGCAATTTCTGTTAAAGAGTACATGATTGTATGGTGAATAAGGAAGTGAGACGTCCTAGTGGGAAGAGGCTCATTAAAAACAACCAACAGTGTGCACGCTACAGTCACCATGCTGCAGTACGTCTGCTTCGTGGGTGACACCTGGGAATGGCTGGGAGGGATTGGTTTCTCAGAAGCCCCCTTTTTCCTGATCAGTGTATTACCCAAGCCCTTGGTACCCAAGAGAAAGGCAGAATGAGAGTGTTCCTCTAAACAAAGAACAATTTTACCGATCACACTAAATGGGGGTAAACTGTCAAAAAAAAAAAAAAAGAAAGAAAGAAAGAAAGAAAGAAAGAAACCATGATCTACAAAACAGAAACTTACAATGTAAGGTCTCGCTAACTTTGTATTTAAGGCCCTATGGTGCCTTCTGTAACATAAAGGGAAGTAAGAACAGGGTAAGCTCAAGTGGCTGCCGAGAAGACTGCTTGGGCAGAGTACCAGCCTCAGGCAGCAGGCCACAGCCAGGGGCAGACTGGGAAGAAGATGACCGCATCAGACCGCACCAGGCAGCACACTTACAGCCTTTAGCTTCTACAATTCTGGCAACAAGGACTTTTCTCTTCTTCCCTCCCCAAAAGACGAAGAAACAAAATACTTCCTAAAAGAGGGCTTGTTCTTTCTAGAGGTCATTAGAAGTTGTTTAGGGAAAACAAAGGGAAAATACTCATGGAACAACCTGTCGTGTGATACAATAAATAGTTACAATGTAGGCTGTAAAAGCAGCTGAACTCCAACAGTCCAGTGAGCTGCTATGAAACTATACATGGTGGCGAAGGCCAAAGCCATCCTTAAAGTTACAGTACTTGGAGGGTTTGCTGGTTTGGCTTGGTTAGGTCTTTTCTCTGAAAAGGTGACACACCACACCACTTAGTGACAGGAGAGCCACTACGCTCACAAGAGAGCAGGGCCACAGGTGGCGCCCATGGCACACATGGCTCTCTGGCTCTGGAGAAGATGCTGAGCCCTTGCTTGCCTACTGCTCTTCAGGGCAGAACACCGCACCTTCTTGTCACCACTTTTAAGAGGACCATGACAATCACCATCTCATTCCAGAACGGGTGGAATACCTGTTGTCACCACCACGGAAGGGAGACGTAATGTCAAAGTCAAATGGATGTGATTCTAATGGCCAAAATGAAACGGAAGGCACACGAGGCCAGAGAAGAAGGGGACGGGCAAGAAGTAAGGCTGGTAGATTAAAAAAGAAAGAAGGAAAGAAAATCTCTCAAAAGTGGTTTGTTGCTATTGTTTTTCAGAATTCACTTCATTTTGAGGTTTCATCTGAAGATGTAATGATATGCAATTATTTGGAAGTACTGGAGCAATGCCAAAGAACCTTTCCAGTAAGCCCTGCTGTAACTCTGAAAGGCTGAGATTCTAAAAGAGGAAAGTAAACAACCAGGAGAACAGAGTTCCGGCTGAGCTATGCTAGAGAACCATGGCAGGATCTGTAGTGTCTGAAGTCGGAACACTGCTGTCGGATTTTCTCCTGAGAGCTACCCAGATGGTGTAGTGTAAGGCTGCCTGGAAGACACATAACCATTCGATGTCTACTTGCTTCTCCTAAGAGATACGGGGAGTTCCAAGTCCCAAACTTTACTTATATATTAGGTTCTACTCCAAAATTTCAAAGCCCCATTATGAGTTATGGTTGACTATGACTCAAAATACGATTCCAATTTATAGATGAGGTACAGGGATCCTAGCCAATTGACCTAAGAACTTAGAGGTGTTCTCAAGGGCAGAAACGAAAATCTGGACCCAGAAGATGAGCTTGTTAAGTTGTAGAGGTGTTCATAAAAGCAGCTGGGGGACTATCCTTGGCAACAATGAGCTTCCTTTGTATGTGTGAGGGGCATTAGGGGAGAATAAAATTATATCCTGACTGCCCCAAGAGTTCAGAGGCTCCCTCCTGCAAGATGTAAGCAACATGTGAACTCCTTAATAGAATTTAGATTTGACAAATGATTTTTTTTAACAGAACACTCCATAAACATATTTACCAAATGCATAAAGAAAGCCACTGAACACCACCAGAACTAAGGAGGAGTCGGGTCGGAGCTCCGACCAGCTTGCCCTCCACAGGTACTTGCCCACACTGCAGCTGGCATCAGCACCTTGGCTGCGCTGCTCACCTCTGGTCCCCCGTCCCAAGGCCAGTCCTGGCACCATACACGGGGCTATGGCAGAAGTCAGAGAAAACACTCGGGAGAGATGCGATTCGAGCAGCTCTCCTTCACGCCTTCCTCTGCCCTCCCTCGGCTCTGTGTGTGACTCAGAGCCCTTTGGCACCATCAGTGCAAAAACGGAAGAGTCAACCGTCCAGGTACTAATGTTTTACTGGCCTTACAATCAGCAGTAGCCGTTCTAGTGACAGCCGTGATTCAACTCAGTAGTGATTCAGTTTCCAAAACCTCCTCAGACTCCTCTCCCACCCACCCCACCCTTCTGCAGCACCCACCACCACTGAAGCATTCCATTTCTTTGTTCCTATTTCCTGCTTCCTCTGCAGGGAATATTTCATACAAGTGCCAGTCAGTGTATCATTTTACAATGCAGCAATACCAAGAATAACAAATTCATAATCAAGAAAATAAAAATTTGTCTTCTTCTCTCCCAAATCCCAACTATCAATAGAAAAGACAACACAAGGGAAACACACCCATTTTCAAGTGCCTGCCATTTAGTGTACTGAGGATTCCTGTTTCCTGGGATGGAACCCAGTAGGAGATGCTCGCTTTGGGCTGGGAGGAGGTCCTCCTGCTCCGAGTCCCCGGGCACACAGCCCATGTCATCCCCACACAGAAGTCATGCGGCACCTCTGTGATGACCCTCAGAAAGGCAGCGTTCTGGACAGGAGGGCTGGGTTACAGGTTAGTGAGGGCCATGGAAGTCCTCTTTCCTCTTCTGCATTGCCTGTCTACTAACCTCTCCGTCCCCAACCTGACTTCAGCTTCAGGAACAATTGATCCGTGGGTGTGCTAAATACAAAGGGCTAAAACTCTCACTACTCAATTAAAAATAAAACAAGGCAAAGTAAAAATTAAAGTGTGCTTTCAAATACGGAATGAAGTCAAATAAATACATCTGATTTTCTTTTTCTTACCTACGTACAATTTCATATCCTACACCCAAAGCTCTATACATTTGGTTTTTATTCTGAATCAAAATGCATTTCTGATCGTGAGGAGAGGAGAGTGAGAGACCTGGCATTCCCTCACTGACAGATGTGTGCAGCTGCCAGAATGAAGAACTAGTCCCACTTGGGGTACCCTGGGGCATGGCTGAGCCCAGGTGGTTCCAGGCAGATCCTCTGTCACACTCTGTGTCCACACTGGAGCCGGGATGTGGTTGATACAGGGCCGATACTCAAAATCCAACAACCTGCAGTCACCTCCAGGACACGGGGCTCTAACTTTTATCTGAGAAGGAAGAAGATACATGGAAACTCAATTAAGAGCAAATTAACATTGTGAAGAACATGTATGCAACCTGCAGGCACAGTGGAAATGTATGCAACACTGAAGTTTTGTTCACTCTGAAATCAGAAGTGTAGCCTCTGAGCCCACAAGCAGATGAGTATGAACTTAAGCACTGCACACAAGCTTAGCCACAGCCAGGGGCCACGCTGCCTTAGTGTCAGGAGAGAGTGTAGGGTTTCCCAGGCTTCTCCACTCTGCCTTCAGCTTGGAAAGGGAAGAGAGCCGAGGGTTGGCACAGGGACTGACAACCACAGCTCTTCTGAGAGCAGGAAGAGCAGAGTCAGCAAACTTGACACATGATGCTTACAAACAAGCCGTTTTTTTTAAGGACAGAAATAAAATCACGGGTTTTCATGTTGAAGAATAATAAATTATTTATCCAATGTGCTGTTAGTCAGGATAAGTTCACCATTTCACATACCTGAGAGCTTGTCAGGGAGGGCTGAGCCAGCCAGCCTTTGGCAAAGAAGAGCGTAACTTTCCTCCACCTTCTGTAACATCAAAGATTTTTCATGGGGATGGCACAAGAAAAATAAAATTTAGTTGACAATAGGAATAAAATTACTCCTTGTTAAAGGTGCATGGCCCCCAATTTCAACATCAACATGACCATTAAAGATACGGTTATCCAGGACGGAGGCTGATTTCCTTTGAATGAGTGGCCTACCTCTCCGTGTAAAACACTGGGGAACCAAGTAAAGATGAGTCACCCAGGAAAGGACCCATATCATGTGACAGATGAACAAACACAGAGGCTACCTAGATACCGGCCTTGCTGGCCACATGATGGCATACATGAAATTAAATTAAAAAATCTACTACATGGAGCTGAAAGAAAAGTTGAGACAAGCCCTGAGCTAACAGGCTTACTTCAACACTTCACCTCCCACCTGAATGACATCACGGGGATGTGTGTGTGTGTGTGTGTGTGTGTGTGTATGTGTGTGTTTCTCATGCTTTTTCTTTTTTGTAGTTGTTATTGTTTGATTTTATTCTGGATGGTTTGTCTTTTTTAGTTTGCCTACATGTTTAGTAAAAAGAGAGAAAAGGCACCGAGCTGGATAGGTGGTGAGGTGGGAAGGATCCAGAAGAATCTGGAAGAAGGGGGAAGAACCATGATCAGAAGATATTGTATAAAAATGATCTATTTTCAATAAAAATAAAATAAAATAAAATAGAGTCTCTTTCATAAATACCAGCACAGTAATGTCTTTCACTACCAATTTCCAAAAGTTCCATTTGGGCTCATGTCTTTTGCTGACAAAAACCACTGAGGTCAATTTTTACCTGCCATGGCCTCTAAGAAACTCCCAACACTACTTCATGAGATACATGTGTATAACTGAGAGGCTCCAGCAGTCAGAGCACTTCCTGGCCTTGATTCGCAGCCAAGAGCCCAGCTAAATCACACTGTATCATCCAACTCCATGGAAACCAACTGACCCAGTATTTAGTCTTAAAACTTAGAAACCCAGAAAACATGTAACTAGCTACAAACCTATAATTTTCTTGTTCTTATAATTTGTCTCAAGACAAACAGTGTGCATACCAGCTTGGATTCAGGCCTATTCATGCTTCGTGGTTAAGGAAAGTAACAATGGGTAAATACAGAACCTGGACCATCTTTGGACATCGGGATCCCATCATTCCAAACTTGCACTCTGCCAACTGTGTTCTTAGGACCAAGTGCTATGGATGCTGAAAGGGGGCGTACCTTTAAGTGTTCCAGGTCAGCCTCTATTTTATGAATGTACTCCAGGATTTGGCTTTGTGAATCTGTACAAGAAGAGGGACTCTGGATCTCAAAACAAGCATCCTCCATAGCTCTCCAGCGGCGCTGGACCAGGAACTCTGGGGTGAATGGTGAAATTGCCCCCTCAGAATGAGCATTCTGAGGGGAATGTTGCTGCTGGTGGCTGGAGTCCACAGAAGGAATGCCTGTCACAGGCTGCAGGGTGAATGAGGAGGCAACCTCCTCATCTGTGGAGCTCTCCTGCACTGCATCATAGCCATCAAGGATCAAACAGTTTCCTATTGGTGGACACAGGACAGCTTGATGAGATTAGCTATGCAACCAGCATAAGATCATAATGACAAAGCTACCACAGTGGAGGAACCGCCACCTCTCAAGTTTAGTTTTAATTCTACCAGAATTTAGTTCAGATTAAAGCCAACATTAGCAAATCTCCAGTCATTTCCGAGCAACTTCATGTTAGTCAGAGCCTTAGCCACAAAGTCCTTACATGACAACCAGAATACCACTCGCCTGCCAAACACCCGTTCCTGGGCTCCTGCTGCTTTCTCCTGCCCTGTACTCCCTAACTTCAGAAGCAAACTCTGCCAGTGCTCGCTGCTGAGCAAGGTATCCACATGGCCTTCCCCTACACTTGGGTTCCTGCTTAGACTGATGAGCCCATGTCTGCTCTTACTCTCTGCCCTGGCTGCAGCTGCCCTTTTTTGCTTCCTAATGCTTCTGACATCTGACGTTTATCACTTGCTTGCCTCTTTATTTCCCTTACTCTTTCCCTTCAGGCACTTTAGCTTCTTAGGAACAATGAAGTTTCTGGCATTTTTTCACTGTTTAATCTCCCAGCCTCTATGACGGTTTCTGGCAAAGAACATACTATCTGTTGTATGAAGAAATAAACACACATGCACACCCCTTAGACACTGAAACAACATCCATTACAGCATACAAGACAGTTTACAATAGTCACAATCAAAGTTGAAATGTGAAAGCCACTTGCCTGAGATGCGTAAATTAACATCCTTCTCTTCCTTTTTAACTGCTCCATCAGCTTCTGATGGATTATCATCACTATGTGCTTCACGGGCATCAAAAAAGTGCTCTCCACTGTCCTCCAGACCCCCTTCTGGCTCTGCAGTAGGCATCTCTGGGGTCAGGATCATGTGGTCCATTACTAAAATGTTACTTGCCTGGCTGTCTTGGGATGCCAGTGTCACTGAGTCCTGTGCAGCACAAGACTCAGTTGAAGTCCGTGGACTGTCACAAATTGCAACGTCACCAGTTCCAGTTTTAAAAGACATCTGTCCTTCCCCGGCATGACAAGTCTTAACATTTTCCAAGTCCGAGATGCCACTGTCTGCCTGCACCTCTTCAGAAGGGGGCCTGTATCTTGAGAAGGACTGCCAGTCTTCCTGAGTGGTCTTCTCAGTGAGACCTAACTGCTGTACCAGCAACTGTTTCAACAAGCCCACTAGAGATTTAGGGCAGGAAGAAGAGAAGAGGGGGAAATTGATTACCACAGCCTCACTGCCGATCGAAATCTGGCAGCTGAGTTTCCAATCCCCTCTAAAACTAAGGACGTTATCTTGATAATATACAACCAAAATATGAATCCTACACAATCATTTTTGTCTTGAAACATGCAATCAAGAATCTATCTTTTATACCACATTTAACATTAAAATGCACCTTACGAGAGTATTGCATTTTGAATAGGGAGGCCTACTATTTAGAAGTCCTAAATACACTTGACACCAAGTGCCTACTCTGCTTCAGCTAGGCCAGCAAATGCTTTTCTTCTCAAGAGCAGACTCTATATTTATAGGCATTATTTTTTTTTCTAACAATTTTCCTAAATGGTGAATGCAATAAAACCATATAGTAAACTTAAATCCCAATGATTTGGTAGTAATATATGTATGTAAGTTCCAAAGTAAGGATTCCTTAGATTTTTTTGTTGTTTGTTTGTTTAAATTACCTTACTGGTGACATGGCTTCTTGAGGATGTTAGAACTAAGATCCAGTTTACCCTTGGCTAGTCTTATGTCAAACATCTGCAGGTGATGCCAGTCCTAGGACCAAGCCATCAAGTGACCAGACATCACTAAGTCTGTCACCTCAGGATAACGCTGAATACAGGAGACTTTAAACAACTGCAACTTCCTGACTCCGCCACAGGGTTGACCCTCTGTTTCTCTAATAAAGAGCTCAGGTCTAAAAAAAAAACACTTCCCCTTTCTCAAGCACTTTAATGGCTCCCCAAAATGCCAGCCCTAAAACTCCATGTCCTGCTACTACTCCTTGGCACAGCTTGTCACTCCTTGTCTGGACTGTGACATTTTGAGTCCACGCTCCTAGTCCACACAGTGGAAGAAAAGCAGTGATGGAGGTGGGGAGGCACAGTGATCTGTGCAGCTCTTATTTCCCAGGAAAGCACTGAAACTGTCACCCGACAGCCCCTTCCTTTGCCGAAACATCCACAGACTGTTCTAAGTCTGGAGTCACTCTGTGGACGGTGCTTGTTCTAGTCTAAACCCTTTCAGCCTTGAGTCTAACTGTGACGGATGACTGTGTGAGGCACTACTCCAAGCCTCTTCCTGTCCAAACTCCTGAGCATATCTCAGCCAGTACACGTCTCAGACAATACATTTTTGTCCGTCATACTAGCTTTAAAAATCTCACATGGTTCCCTGTAGCTGGAGCAACTTGTTCTTGGACTTTCTCCACCTCACTGTACCTGAGAGATGTGTCTGTACAGCAGTTCCCAACAAGGCTGGGAGAGCTAGGGAGGGACAGCAAACAAGGAAGTGTGTGTGTGTGTGTGTGTGTGTGTGTTAGAAGCTTTTATGAAGAATATTAAATCTCCACACAAAATGCAGAGCACGTGTAATATAAAACAGCTACTAAAATTCTATGATGTTCCTGTCCATCAAATATGGAAGACATAACCAGGTATTTCAAATTTATAACAGTGGGACTTCTCATCCTATGCTTGGCCAGCTTACCTGTGCACAGGCCACTGCTCTGCTCTCTGTGCTGGAGCTATGGCTCCTGCATGTACTCCTGCTCCTACTGATTCTTGTCTGAATGGCTCTATTCTACACATTTATTTTAATCTTAATCATTCTCAAATAAGAAACAAACATAGCTTCTTCTGCTTCTATCTGCTGCTTCCCTTCTCTGACTACACTAACCCAGATAGATTTCTCTCTCTCTCTCTCTCTCTCTCTCTCTCTCTCTCTCTCTCTCTCTCTCTCTCTCTCTCTCTCTCACACACACACACACACACACAGCCTTATTATTCCTGGAATAATTTGCTTTGAAAAGTGGCAGTAGGAGCCCATTATCTTCCCGACTAGAGTATAAACTTCTTGGGGAAAAAAAAATCATAGGTTAGACTTTTGTGTATTTTCCACAAAAATGCCTTGCCTTTTCTCTCTAAAGACTTCCCAACACATCACATGACTCTGGTACTTAGCATCTCCACAAGTTATGAAAAAACTTACAATTTCTCAGTGCATCCAATGCCCACCGCTCCTCTGACATGGGCAAGTGTGGATCTGGGACTGTGACTGGATACCCGCCGTCACCCTCCTTGAGTGTCCCATTTGCATGCTGCTCCTTTGCAAACTGTGTTGCGGCCACAAAGAGATGCTCCGCCTCTGATTTTCCAGGGGTATTCAGTGAATGGGATTGAGGTTTTGATGAAATTAAGGGAGATTCTAATCCCAAAACTCTGTCTGTTCAGTGGAACAGAAAAGGTAGATTATACCTTAACAGACATTTCATTTTCAACATAAAACATTTATGGTGGGGGCAGTGGTAAGCCATATAAGCTTCAGACATCATCCCCTGGAGAACACACAGCACAGAGCGGTGCTGTGCTGGCGCAGGGAAAGCTGAGAGGTGCTGACATGCATGGTTGGGGCCGGCATAGTCATCGTTTGCATAGGTAACATGTTACATCCCACATACTTGTCTATGCAGCTTACCAGGACTGTGCAGCCCAGCGACTGAAAGGTCATGGTGCCCCACTTTTAACTTGGATGGCTCCTCTTCATCATTGTCTCCTCTGTAGAAAAGGGAAAAAGAAAAGAAACAATCCCTGAGCTTGAGCAGACGCCCAAACTTCAGCATTCAAGTGAACTGCTCACGTCTTCCCGACAGGAGCGCACCGGCACTCACTCGCAAGGTGGCGGCTGTGGGAGGGGAATCGGCTTGGTGGACTGCTCCTTCACTGACGCGGCCATTCGACAGATGAGGTCTTGCCAGCTTCAGAGCGGGTAAAAAAGATCCAGAACCCAGGAGGAAAGCAGAAACACCCGTGAATACACTTGGAATGAAAAAGAGAAAACAAAACCCAAACACCATGTGCTGCCAGAGAACATCTTTATTTTGGCACACTCTTGTAGAGATTCTAAAATATACTTTAAAGAAAATCCTAACATGAGCACGTTACCCATTTATAAGATTAACTTGGAACTTGGGAAATTGTTTTCTTTACAAAATTTACTTTAAGTAGAATAAAATAAAAATGAAAACTTCAATCTCAAAAGAAACAAATTCTTAGAGGAATGTTTCCAAAAGAATATAAGAGGAAGTACTTGATTTTACAGTGTCTTTCAGAATCTTTTTATACAAGAAAGCCTGTAGGGTGAATGGATGGCCCAGTGGTTAGAGAGTCCTCTGCTCTTCCACAGGATAGCTGTTCATCAGTTCCTGGCACCCACCCAGTGAGCACAACCACCTGTAGCATCAGCTCCAGAGGATCTGATACCCTTCTCTTCCTGCTTCTGCAGGCATCTGCATGCATGTGCACAGGCACACACACACACACACACACACACACACACACGATGGCATAAATCTTAAGAAAACAAGTATGTGGAACATTTATACTTTGGCTAATACAATATCAATTAGAGAAAGGTAATTAAATCTGATACATACACCGTCTTTTCAGAAACCGTCTGTGCTACCAATTCATAAATTTGGGCTCCATTATCTGACATGGAGATGACGAATAAAGCTTTGTTATCTAGAAAAGAAGAAAACAAACTTATTCCCACATGCAGGTGTTAATATTCTGCATCTTAATTTAGATAAAATAACGTATGCTCACTTTGAAAAACTTGATAAAGTTATAAATTTAAATTTTGTGTAATTCACTGTAAGCTACATTATAACTTAAATAAGTAATGTTTATAAAAGTCAACACAGAACTTAATTAGAAACAAAAATAAGTCAAAGTTCAAATTACTTGAAGTCTGGGGATTGAAATAAAGAGAGAGAGCACATTAAGTTGAGACAGAAAAGTAAGGAGAAGGAGAGGGGAGAAAAGTAGGAATAGGACTAGAAAGCGAATCTAACCAAAATTTTGCATTATATACACACATGAAATTCTCAAACAATAAACACAGCTGACTCATAAAAGTTCTGTCCTATAAAGGCTATGTCCTGCCAAAGTATACCGTGCTTGGAATTCTAACAAGTCTATAATTCTGAAATGAAAATGCTTTTTTGAACACACACACACACACACACACAGACACATACACACACACACACACACACCCATGCATCTATACTACTGAACCCAATGCTATCCTTCCCTTTCACGTTTCTTTTAAACTGCTGTATTTCTAAGTTGTTAAGAATGTTTGGAAAACACAACAGGAAAAAGTCTTTCCAAATTTTGCTGTCATGAAATTAAGTTATATAAAGTAGCTCATCATAATCCAGTTAAACTGTAGCTTACCACCTTAGACTGATATAAAAACAAATTCAGGGCTAGAGAAATGGTTCAGTAGTTAAGCACTCTGGGTTTCAACACCCACATGACAGCTCTGTTAACTCCAGTTCTAGGGAATCCAACGCCTTCTTCTGGCCTCCAAAGGCATCAGACTCGCCTTTGGTGCACTGACATATATGTAGCCAAAACACCCATACACATAAAATACGATCAAATTAAAACAAAAGTAAATAAATTAACCCGCCTCTTCAATTTTCGCTTTTTTTTTTTCAACACAAAAACACACCATTTAATGATAGCCATCTCACTGGGGTTACCCTCAAAGCACTCACACCTTTCCTGGTATTTAACGAACATAAAATTAACACTGAAGTAACTGTACTTACGATTTCAAATGCAGAAAACCAGTGAGAAAACCTTGCTGTCTGAAATAATTTGGAGGCGTACACTTTGAATTCGGTGTATAGACAATGGACAAATTCCATTCACATTTCCCACACACAGAAACATAACCAAACCAGTGTCGGCTGTGGTGCTTCAACAACCGAAGCCCTGCACAGCTACGCACTGAGCCCACGAGTCCGCGTCCTGCAGCAGACGCGCTCACCT
Organism: Micromys minutus; assembly: GCF_963924665.1. Lineage (NCBI taxonomy): Eukaryota > Metazoa > Chordata > Mammalia > Rodentia > Muridae > Micromys > Micromys minutus. Next base: position 36,311,497 of record NC_137985.1, read on the forward strand.
GTTGCCACCTGCCGAACCAGCACCGTGCTCAGCTTAATGACAGGGCTGAAGGTGTGCTTGCTGTCGGCCGTGGATGCCAGAATCTTGCTGTGACACCTTAGCACCAGCCTGTCATCCTGCTTCTGTAGCAGCACAAGAATGTCTTCCAGCAGCAGCGTATAAAGATCTAGAAATTAAAACATATACAAACTGGTAAGTACAGAAACTTAAAGTAATATGGCAAAGAAAATTATTTCTGGAAAACCTAGCTAATTTTACAAAACAGACTTGCAAACTATCTTTTTTAAACTTCATTTTTAATAGTTCATTTTAGTATGTTTCTTGGGAGCATCATTTAAGAATTTGCAAGAACTAAAAAATAATGTTCTCTCACTGCAAGAGCCTGAAAGATACTAGCTTACAGAAAACTCAAAGACTGACCAGCAGATCGATGATGGAAATATGGCTGAAGCATGACAGTTTTCTGCTGTGCTCCTAAATGAGCATGCAACATGCTTTCCACCTCACAAATACACAACAGATGTCCCATCAGTGTGTAGGTACTGCGGAACAGCACCGCCCTCTCAGTGAAAACTGAAGATGAGGTGCTTCCCACTGGTAGGCTTTCCTGGACTCTTCGCCCCCTCACCCACAGAACACTAGACTCACCGATGCTTTTATCTCTGTTCACCTTCCAGACCAACGGCCCTTCGTGAATCATCTTTCTTTTCGTTAAATCCAAATTCTGCCGAAATAAACAGAATTAAACATGAATCACTTCCAAGAATATTTCATCAGTGGAGTCCCAGCCAGTACAACTTATCTTTTCAGAACAGTCTTAATATAAAAGGTTACTGCTACCTGTCTTGAAAATGGAACCGTCCACATTAAAATAGCCTGTACAAAACCTTCTGAAGCAGAAGCATCTTACAGAAAAGCATTCGTGAATATTCTCTCCAAACCTCCCTCCGGATGAGTGCTGGCTTATGAACAGCGTTACAAAGATCCACTAAGGATCCTTACTCCTCAGCTCAATAAACCAGATGCCTATGGTGCGTGCTGGGTGTGCACATATGGACAGGGTTTCTGAGGTTTAGAATTCTAATTCCTAGCATGCTTACCTGCTAAACCATTTCTCCAGCCTCCCAAAGAAAGTTTTAAGGGACTGCATTTGTTACAAGAATACCAAGCACTATCACTGCCAGAAACTTGCTCCTTAGTAGAAGAGCCATGGCTTAGCACTAGCATTGTGAGGGGAACTCGAATTCTTTGGAAGGTAAAGGAATATATATATTAGCATGCTTTTTTAAAAAATTACTGTGTATGACTTACAAGTTTATTTTACATGGATATTAAGTAACTCTGCCAAAACAACCACCAGTGAACTGAGATTTTAAAAAAGAAACTTAATATCCTAAAAAAATTATTAATATTAAAGTCCAGGCACCAGAAGTTGTAGCTACTCCTGTATTGGTTTCAACCCTCATGCTTTCTAAAAGGGTCACAGAAAGATTATGTTTACTCAGTGATCTGAAAAGTCCTTGTGGTAAACGTACAGAGCAAATTAAAATATTCTTGTAACTAGTGATCTCAAGTCCTCAAACAATCCCTGCCACATACTTACAGCTTCTCACAAAACACTCCTGTAACAAATATGAATGCACCCTTAACTCACAGCAGACATTCAACAAGCAGAATGAAGTCACAAATGCAGACATCTACCAGGCAGACCTCCTTCAAGGATGGCTGTTCCCACTGGGATAGTAACTCCCTGCCAGGGCTTTAGTACTTTTCCTGTATGTTTTTAAAAGATTAGATCGTCTCTCACCCTGAGTTCATCAACATTTGGGTACTCGGACAACTTGAGATTGGAGGTATCAAGGCGACGCTGATAGTCTTCTAAGCGCTGAAAATTAATCAGGATGGAGCCAAGGTTAGACTTATGCATCAATGACCTCTGTTTCTGAGTCACATCATGTCTTTAAGTCTGCATTTTACAAACTGCAATACCAACTGTGATAGACTAGCCCCCTCCTTCTTAGCAGACCTTCCCTCATCACTGGAGAAACTCAATTTCTTAGTTTCTCCCTCCTACCCAGCTGCCCCTTAAGATCTTTCATTAAACCTAGTAAACTAAGTAAGCTTATACCTATTTTCTGAGCATATAAACCATGTACACAGGACAGAATTCAGAATGTATAAAATAAAAAAAAAAAATCTCATCTCTCCCCTGACATCCTCCCGTTTTCTCTAAAGAAGCAATTCTGATGTTCATTTCTTGGGTGACTTTGGAGAAAATCCTATGCAAACAGAATACACATGTGTATGAGTTTGTGTGTGTTGTGTGTATATATACAGCCTTTTAATAAAACAAGATGTAGGAACATAATATTGGCATTCCTTGAGTGTTCCAGTACACAGTCCTCTCATCTCTTCATACAGTACACTAACTGCTGGGGTTTTTGTTTTGTTTCTTTGTCAATTTGACACAACTGGAAGAGGGAAACTCAATTGAGAAAATGCCTCCATCAGACTGTAGTCAAGTCTGTGGGACACTGTTTTAAATTACTGACTGATGTGGGAGGGCCTGGACCAGTACAGGCAGAGCCATCCCTGGGCAGGTAATTCTGAGCTGTAAAAAAAGGCAGGCTGAACAAGCCATGGGGAGCAATGCAGTAAGCTGCCTCCATGGTCTCTCTGCTTTAGTTCCTGCCACTAAGCTCCTGCATGGGCCTCCCAAAGATGGACTACAATATGGAAAGTAAGCCAAACAAACCCTTTCCTAACCAAGATGATTTTGGTAAGTGTTTTACCAGAGCAAGAGAGAAGCAAACTAAGATACTTTCCTCTTTCTCAGTGTATGGGGTTTATCAGTATATCTCGAAGACTGTTTTACGGAAGCACACAGAGATGTGTTTTCTTTAATAACCACATCATATTTACGCTTCAAACTCGGTGAATCAATTAAAAGTACACCTTACTAATGGGCACTGAGGTTACTTACAGTGTTTGACAATAACAAATGAAACAGTAATAAAACAGGTTTTTAGTCATGTGTGTTGTACCCCTATAAAAATACTTTGTAGGATAAATGTCTAATCATGCATGCTGTACACCTGTGTAGATATGTCTGTATGATAAATTTATAAAACCAACTGCTTCAAAGGGCTTGAGCATTTCCTCTCGTCATAAAAACAAAAAAGGCTCTTGTATGTAAGCATGCGACAGAGCGATCTACAATCAGCACTCACTGTGTCTATTACAGACTGCCCATCTCTCCACAATTGGTTTTGCCTGATGCTCTAGGTACATTTCTAAATAAGCTTGCATAAGTACATACCCCACGAAATACTGTAGTATGTATACTATCATGGAATACATATCATTAAATTCAGTATTTATGAGTGATTTCTTTTTTAAAGTTTTTTTTAAAGATTTTATTTATTTTATGTATGTGATTACACTGTAGCTGTCTTCAGACACACCAGAAGAGCCCATCAGATCCCATTACAGATGGTTGTGAGCCACCATGTGGTTGCTGGTTATTAAACTCAGGACCCCTGGAAGAGCAGTCAGTGCTCTAACCACTGAGCCATCGCTCCAGTCTTCCACCCCCCCCCTTTAAAGTTTTATGTATGCAGAAGTGTGCATGCATATACATGTTTATGTGTAGGAGCCTTGTGTGGACATCAGGGAAAGCTTGTGGAGAGTCAGTTCTCTCCTTCCACTGTGTGGGTGCTAGGAACCGAACCCAGGTTGTCGGCTTGGCAGCAGGTGCCTTCATCTGCTAAGCCATCTTGCAGAACCCTTTGGTTCTTTATTTAAACTTTTCCCACAGTAAAATGCATGCATTTTGAATGTATTTTTCTCATGAATTCTGACAAACAATACACTTGTATAACTCAATCTCCCACAGGACATGAAGTATTAGTATGGTCTCAGAAAGGTTCCTTGTATTTCTGCCCAGTTAGATCTCTACACTACGTCCTTGGTGGCAACTGCCTTTCTTATTTACTTTACATCACTCATCAGTTTAGTATCTTGTAAGTTCACACAAATAAAATTGTGTGTGTGGTCTTTGTGTCTGGCTTCTTTCAGTCGTTACAGTGTTAATTAGACCATTCTGCCTGTCTCTGGCAGCCTTCTAGGTTATATCCACGAGTATACCACAAATGCTTTACCTGCTCTCCTGCTCAGTTCTTGAGCTGTTTCCAGCCTAGAATGACCATGAATAAAGCTACCACAGAATTCCTGTACAGTCTGTTTGTAGGGATACGTCGTCACTTCTCTCTAGGAAGTCACTACAGATGGCAGGACAGAAGTACAGGCACAGGCCGTTTACTCTCATAGACAGCGCCAAGTTCCCTCCTGGGCTTCATCATTTTGTACTCACACAACACTTGTGAGTGGCAAACAAATGTCCTGCTCATTGGTTGTACAATGATACCCTCAGTTACTGCAGATTCCAGATATGCCCATTTAGCGTTCCCTAATGCTATCCTGTACCTTGTTTTTCTTCTTACCTGCTTGTTTTCTGCCTCCCTGACAGCCTGATTTACATAATTTAAGATCTGACGACAATGATCTGCAGCCTTCTTCACCTTTTCCTTTTCTGGAGACCATTCTAATATGGGGAAGAAACAGAAAATTGGGGAAAAAAAAGAATGTACACACACATTACTTCATTTTATTCAAACGAATGTTAAGAAGACATATACAAATACCTTCAACCTTTATATACCATGTTAAAACCTATGGCACAGGCTCTATCCAGGTAGTCTACACAGCTCAGACTTCTGGTTATCATAACTTACAACATACATTCTCATTATTTTTTTTTAAAGAGCCAAGTATGGAGTTACATGCTACTTACAAGGCTGAGGCAGGAGGATCACAAGCTTGCAGCTAGCCTTAGCTACATGCTAAGACCTGTCTCAAAATATTTGTTTTGTTTTTCAAGACAGGATTTCTCTGTGTGTCCTTGACTCTCCTGGAACTCACACTGTAGACCAAGCTGGTTTCAAATTTACATTCACCTGCCTCTGCCTCCCGGGTGCTGGGGTTAAAGGTGTGTGGCACTGCCCAGCTTGAAATATTGTTTTAAGGGACTGGTAATACAGCTAATTGACAGAGCTCTTGTGTAACATGTGCGAACTGTAAGTCAATCCCAGCACTAAAAGAATGAAAAAAGAAAGAAGAGATCACAATAGAGAGCCCTAGATGCAAGAGTAACCTTGCATTAAAGCCCCAATGTTAGGCACTCACAAGCAAGGCCTCTGTAAGCTGTACAGACAGGGCCCTCTCACCCCTGGAGCTGCAGTGTGTGACCTAGATGACCATGGCCACTGGGTCACTTTTGTGGTCTTTTTGTGTGGTAACTTTGAAGAATTCCAGAATAAGTTTGCAATTGAGACCACACTTAAAGGAGGGACAAATTCAACACTAGCAGTGCTAAAAGATGAAGCTCACCAAAATCACGGACACTGTCATCGCTGCTCTGAAGAGATCCACCAGACTACAGTGAAAAATGTAATCTTCAAACAGTGGGACAGCTCCACTGGGCAGGCACATTAAGAGTAAAACGTAAAGCCACATTTATGCCAGGGACCATTGTGGTCCCCAATATGCATTCCTAGTCTCAAGTGTAAGAAATCAGGAGTTTGGGGCATAAAACTCAGAATCATTTGTTTCAAGATGAAAAGGTTGGAATCGTAACGCATTTATTCAGCTTCCTATAAGTACTTTCATAGACACAAAATGTCTCTCTGACCTAGTATAAAGTCTTTTCAAATCAATGAGAGACGCCAAAGCAAAGATGGGTGAATTTCTCCTGTGGGCTCAGGTGACAATTACCCTACTCTTTGTAGGCCAAACGACCTCCAAATGACCTGTGCTCCAAATGGCCTCTGCTCCAAATGACCTCTGCTCCAAACATTCAGTTCTGCTAAGTGCAAAAGCTCTCAGAGAAAGTAGACAGACAGACGGCCTCCACGTGCTGTCTCCAATAGAAGCTTGATAAAAACAGATGCAGGTGTGGGGTGCATGGCCACAATCCCACCACCTTGGATAGCAGCTCTCAATCTCCCTAAAGCTATGACCCTTTAATACAGTTCCTCATGTTGTGATGACCCCAGCCATAAAATTATTTTTATTGCTAACTCATAACTCCAATTTTGTTACTGTGAACCATAATGTAAGTACTTTTAAAGATAGAGGTTTACCAAAGGGGTCTTGACACACAGGTTGAGAACCACTGACTTGGTGGTAAGAACAAGAGGATCAGGGGTTCAAGACCATTCTCAGCTATATATGGAGTTCATGATGAACTGGGCTCTGTGATATGTTGTCTTTAAAAAATAATTCTGAAATAAAAACCAGGCAGGGACCTTAATGAAGCCCTCGCAACACAGTATGCCAAACTAAACAGGCTGAAGACACCACGACATCTGCCATACAACTGGGAGAAACAAATTCTTTGCATCAGAATGCTATGAAAAAATATTTATTTAGCAGAATCTATTCTTGTTCTTAACTTTTAAAGAAAGTGTGTGTGTGCGTTATTGATATAAGAGTCTATGCATGTGGGTGCTCACAGAACCCAAAAAAGGGTGTCAGATCTCATGAAGTTGAGAATTACAGTGGTTCTGAGCCACTGGGGCGGCTGCTGGGATCCCAACCCTGGTCCTTGCAAGAGCACTTAACCATTAACCCATTTCTCCAGTTCCCTGCTTTTGTCTCAGCCAACGTGCTGTACCTGTGTATTTGGCAATATTATCCAAAAGAAGCGGGTACTTAGTGAGCCTCTGCATCTGGGTGGGAATGATGTCCTTCAGCTGAAGACGACGACACAGGGGGTTACTCTCAGCATCCTAAAATTAAAATAGAACAAGTCAACTAACAAAACGTATTAGAACAAATAATTACAAAACAAGTACCATGTATTTACTAGAAATACCACTGTATCAGAAGCCTAGTTATTAGACAAAGATGCTTCTAAAAAGAGAAAAATCATTGCACATCCTGCTCCTGTTTGAGGACAGCCACAGTTAGACAAAGAAACCCTGTGTCAAAAAAAAAAATGTTTAAAAAAAGGTACATTTACTAACTTATTATCCATCATTCTAAGTAGATACAATGGATCACTACTCTGGATACGCTAGCTTATGCATCAGAAGTCCACAAACCTTTAAATAATGTAACAATACAAACTTCAGACTCTGTGGGCCAGTCTTCCAAACCACTGAATCTGCTGTTTTAACAAAGAGCAGTGATAGATGAATGAACATGACTTTATGTAATAAAATAAAAACCTTTAAGGTGTCCTTATGTAATTAGAAAATAAATCTTTAGGGTGTTCTCCAAGGTTCCCCATTCTCCAGTACATAAATGGGAATATACGATTCCATCCCCTGAATGTGGGCAGAATCTACTCTATAGCAAGTTTACTATCACTTGATTGTGATTTAATCATCAGAGGTGACTGGGACCCCAATTCTAGTCTTTGCGAGAGCAGCAAGTGCTATTAACCACCAAGCTGTCTCTCAGCCCCTAACTTTAAAAGCAATCTGTACCAGAGAAAAGCATTCCTACTGGCTTGGAGAAAAAGCAAAAATCCACCTCTGTCGACTGCTCAAAGGCCACAGGATAGGAGATGGGTATCCCGAGGAGCTAGGACTAGTTCCTGGTCAACAACAAGCCAGAAAGCAGAACCTCATTTTGTGTTTACAAAAAATAAAAATTAAATAAAATTAATTAATTTAAAGAAACAGCCATTGGCTTAAACAAGCTTCAGGTGAGGACTGCAACTATAGAGAACATTTGTTAAAATCCAAGGGAAAAGCCTGGGCAACTTGATAAGACCTTACCACAAAATGCTATTAAAAGAGCCAGGCCCATAGCTCAGTGGAGAATGCCTGCTGAGACCACAGAACAAGTGAATATGGCTTTTTCCTAATTAAAACTGTTATAGAAACATGAATATCTATGTCAAATATTTCAATTTTCATGTGTATTTTTTATTATTTGTCATTCCAAAAACATCTTTATTCCTTCCAGTAGTTTAAGATGCAATATAAAGCTCTTTTAAAATGCTGACATATTGGGTGGGGCTGAAGAGATGGCTCAGTGGTTAGGAGCATTGGCTGCTCTTCCAGAGGAGCCAGGTTCAATTTCCAGCACCCATGTGGTAACAGCTGACAAATATCTGTAACTCCAGTCCCAGAAAATCCAATGGCCTGTCAGGACCATGCACATACTTGGTACACAGACATATATATTCAGGCAAAACACCCATATTCATAAAATAAAAACAAAAATGAAGGGGGGAAATTAATGTTAACACAGATGAATATTCTAAGTCAGAATTCCTCAAGTTTATTCTATAATACAAAACTTGTTGGGGGTCATATAACTTGCTCGACTCACTTGCACAAAAGTCTGGAATCGAGAATCTTTTTTCTGGCGAGACTTGATCATTTCCAGGGCAAAAGGCTGGTTACTGCAGAATGTGGCGGCAGCGTGTTTCAGCTTCTCCTCCCCTGGTCCACTGAACTGTACCAAGAATGCAGAAAAAAAAGAAACACTGAGCATCCGTGAGGCCAAATAAGATGAAGGCAACCACAGTCCTTTCAACATCCCAGGGAGCATTCTTGTAAGAGACGGGACTTTGTATGTAGAGGCAGAAACAATGATGCAACATTAAGGACTCGCCCTGACACCATAGGTCATATGCCAACGTTGTTTTCCCAGTAGCCTATAATGTATCATTACCTTTCAGCCTATACTGCTTCCAAATCAGAAAGGCTGGCACTGCAGAGTATGAGACACAATGCCTGGAGACTGTGATTACTATCCCATTTTTATAGACTCTGACTCCATTGCAAGAACACTCCTACTGCTCTACAAGGAAATCCATGAGTTAGGAGCTTTCTCTCCTACTCGTTATGAAATGTACTATGATCACAAGCCGAGTGGAAACAGAAGGAAAATTCCCCACTGTGTCACCTGTGCAGAGACTAAAGGGGGCCTGGGCATAGAGCTTGTAAACCTCTTTTGCAAATACATAGTACACACACATGTATATTCTGCCCCTCACTAGTGTCTTGCTCTTGTAGACGTGTTTGTAATAGTTAATCTGTAGGCTTACTCACACTCTAACTTGAAGGCTCTTAATGAAATGCTTAACAGCTGCTTTACTCAGGAGGTGGTCTTAAAGTCAAAAAACCTTTGTGTTATATACTATAACCTCTATTTTGTCTATGTTTGCTTTAGAGTGATTCTCAACCTTCCTAATGCTACGAACCTTTAATACAGTTCCTAGTGTTGTGGTAAACCCCCAACCATGAAGTTATCTTTGTTACTATTTCATAACTGTAATCTTGCTGCTGTTATGAGTCATAATGTAAGTATCTGTGTTCTCTGATGGTCTTAGGTGACCTCTGTAAAAGGGTCAGTCCATCCCCAAAAGTGGTTATGACCCACAGGCTAAGAACCACTGCACTAGGCTATCCAGGCTGGCCTCACATTCCCAGCCATCCTGCCTGTGTTCTGAGTGTGGATGCTGCACACAGAACTTGGAAACTAGCTTTCTACCATTTACACTTGCAAACAAGTGCTTCGTACTTAGCCAAGAGGGCTTTCCATACAAATAGTCCACATTTCTAAAAGTCTATCTTATAGGAAGACATTCTGTAAAATGTTCTTTTATAGCATATCTTTAGATGATTTATTTTCTTCAAGTAGGTTACATAAAATATTATTCTAACTGGCTGCGCAAAGTTTGTACTGTTATTCTCTTATGGACAGGATGATCAGGCTAAGAATGTGGTTCAGTGTTTGAACACTTGTGTCAGACCCACAAGGCCCTGGGTTCAATCACTAGCACTGAAAAATAAATGCTGAAAGATGAGACTGGCAAAGTTAATGGCAGATTATCTATCTAGCAGGAACTAGGAACACAAAAAACAGCTGGGTTTATTAAGAAAATGCTGGGATCCCAGCAGTTCCATGGTCACCTAAGGGACCAAGACTGAGAAAAAATTCTCTAAACATTCTCTCTCCTCTCTCTTACCTGCCCCTACCTCTCAATTCAGCACTTGGGAGCAGAGGCAGGCAAGTGCTAGATCAACTGAAGCTACAAAGTACCAGGCCAGACAGGTCAAACTATGGAGACCCTGTCTAAAACAAAACAATCAAACTCACAGTTTTCTCACCATACATTGTATGACAGTGGAATGCGTCTTAAATGCCACTGTTTCTAGAACTAGATACACTGAAGAGATGGCTGAGTGATTAAGAGCACTTGTTGCTCTTGTAGAAGACTTAGGTTCATTTCTAACAATCTATAGCTACAGTTCTAGGGACTCTAAGCTGGATCTAATGCCTTCTTATCAACTCTGTGGGCATGAGCATAACATATGGTGCACACACATAACATACAGGCAAAACAATCATATATACATAAAAAAAATAAATCTGTACGAACATACAGAAAGACAGGGAGTTGACAGTTACTGCAGCCTCTGAATTCTTTCCTTATATTGGAAATAAGTTTAAGTCATTTTCACTACTGACACGAAGTATAACTGCCTAATATTATACAGTACATGTTTAAGATCTGAACAACAGAAGATGGTAAAAATTCTGTGTCACTTAAACTGACAGGATGCATTACTCTTTCTCCTTTAAGACATGAGGAACCGGTGTACCTGCATCTCAATGAGATGGAGCACTTAGTCTGACTGCATACAGATTAGAACAAACCAACCAATAAAATAATATTCAGGACCCTTTTCAACTTTGCATATTAACTCTGCAAGAAGGATGTGTTTAGTTTGAACACACTTTTACTTACCCCAGAATCTGATCAAATGTCTATAAAAATATTTAAAGGGCATTCTCAATATCCTTACCCAGAGGAGCAGATCTTCCCCAATATGATCAATAACTGAGGTCTCATTCCTTTTTCGGACAGCTTTCATTTGCTCATTCAACCCAACTATGGGAGGAAAAGGAAAAAAAGATTAAGTCCAGACTTGGTTTAACTTGAACTACTGGAGTATGAAGCAGTTAACTTTAGTTTTTTTAAGTTTTCAGAGCAGCAGAGCTGCTCCCAACCTCCATTAATGTATTCTGCACACAGCCCTACACAGCTCTTCCTGGACACAGGTCCTACCAGTTTAAGCTCTCTTCTTAGGAACTAGCACACTGCCTATAGTGTGCCTACACTAATAGGGCTTCACACTCAGGATTCCTTCTATAGCCCAGCTCAGAAGGATTTCTGGACATAAACACACACTGCATGCCAATGAAATCTGAAATTGCCACAAAAGGAATTGCTTGGTTGACAAACTGATAATTCCTTTGACCAAGAAAGACTGAAGATTAAAGTCACAGAGAAAATAGTGGCTTACAGAGAGAAGAACATAAAGTCCAGGTTAAGTTAACTGGAGCAAGACACATGAAATGTGGTCCTAAGCACAAAACAGTAAGACTTGCTGAAAAATCATCTAACCACTTAATTTTACTATTTATAAAATATTTTACATGCAATATATATTTTTAAACTACATACATACATACATACATACTGTAACTGATAAGATATGATCAAGGATAATTTGCATTATTCGTGTTTTTCATTTTAAGTACTAACTTTAGGTCTGAAAAGTCCATATGTATAGAAAAGTCCACTTGTATACAAAATGTTAAGACTTGTATAAAATTATAGGAAAAATATCTAGTCAAAGATCCAATCATTTTTCTTTGCTAGGTCCTTAACAAACTTTGTCAGACTCTCAACTATTTGTCATGTGTCTGTCACAGAGGTGCTTTTACACAGTCAGCCTTTTCTCTACCAGAAATGGAGACACAACGACCACAAGCCAACTTCTCTTACCATGAAGCTGAAGGATATCTTCCAAGTTTGAAAAAATCTTGCGTAGTTCTGAAGGTGACAGAATCCCTTCCCGGGACACTCGCTGGTAGAATACTTGGTCAAGAACCTTCAGTGTTCGGACATGTGCTCTCTCAGTGTAGAACAACTCTAGGTAGAGGAGGGGAAGAAGGGACAGAATGTTGCTTTATTTATAGACTCATTCCATGGGACCAAATACAGTCTTCCATTGTTATTAGATAGCAAATGCATTATGTGAAAAATTTAATGCTTAGAAAAGATGGTATGTCTCTCAGAATCAAACTGATTCATTAAATTTTCCTACACTGCAAGATAATGAAAAGTATCATTCAAAAGTATTTTATATTAGAAAGTTAATTAACAGATACTCCCAAACTCATTTACAATATAAACTTATAACACCAGAATACAGTAAAATCTAACAACAGATAGCCTTAAGCACTCTTCCAAAGTAATAGTAGATTTAATTTTCTGTATTTGCCCATGAAACCTCATTTCTGGAGTAATTCTGTAGCTTTACTAAATCTCATAGTCATCAAAAATAAGGTATTTATTGAAATCAAGTCATAGTGATAGCAGAGGGTACAGCACACATGTCACATACTTGTTACGTACATGTTAGGGTAACTGTGATGTCAACTTGCCACAACTTAGAATCACCTGGGGAAAGAGTCTCAATTGAGTAAATGCCTATAACAGGTTGGTCTGTGGGCACATGTGGGGTGGGGTTGTCCTGTTAACAGACCTACTGTAGGACCCAGCACATCACAGGCAGCACTGTTCCCTAGGCAGGGTTTTAGGACTGTATAGGGCAGAAGAATGAGAACTAGAGGAAGGTCATCGGAGCCTCACTCTCTCTGTTCCACTGTAGGTGTGATAGGACTGACTGCACCGAGCTCCTGCTTTGACCCCTCAGTAATGGCTGTGACCTGTTCGTGGGTGATCTATATTCTACCTGCACTCTCATTACACATCACCTGTTGCTCAGCGAGTCTCCTTAAGTTTAGCTCACTCTTGATAATCTATGTCCACAGCATAGCCTTAAAGTGTCCCACTGACTTCAAATTCTACACCTATAATGCTATGTATGCATCCTCGGTATCCTGAAAGCAACCATACCATTGCTAGTACTGTTCCTGTTCAAAGGCTCAAAAAGAACCTATCTCATTTAATTTTGTCTTTGTTTTAAAACAAAAGACAAACAGAAAAAAAAAAAAAGAAAATTCCAAGGCTGAGAAATTTGCTTCATTTTGGCAAATCTCAATCTATACGGCTAACAACAGATTGATTGAACTTACCATTAATCACTTCCTGTCTTTTGATCTCAGAAGGTTTCAGTCCCAGTAACACTTCTCTGCTAACAAGCTGCTGCCAGTTGGGTGGATCTGTTTCCAGGTCATTTTCAAACTGTTCATCCTCACTTTGACTTTCTCCAAAGGCAATGCTGTCAAACCTAATAAATCAACAAACAAATAGGAAATTCTGCTGAGGGCTTCAGGTGGACAATGGAGACACACAAATCTTTTGTGTATGTTCATGTGTGTATGAATGCACATATGTAAGTTTGCACATGCATGTGGAGGCTAGAGGTTGGCTTCTGGTGTCTGCCTTGACTGTCCTTCATTTTTGACAGTCTTGCCATGTCTGGCTTCTTTCATGGGTATTCACCATCTGAATGGAGGTCCTCACACTTTGAGCTATCACCCCAACTTCATGAGCATACATTTACTGTAAACCAGGTAGACTTCTGCATCTGATCCAGCAGTGAGCCTAAGACACTGTCCTCTCCTAGGAAACGGCTTCTTCTTCCTGTCCGTACGCTTGCTTGTGGCCCTTGGATGGTCTGGCTTTACTGAGAGCCGTTCTTTACACTCAGAGACTATGAACAGGACAATCGTAAGGTCCCTTACAATTAGGACTTTATAGGGGAGAGGCTCTATTTAAATGAAAGCTACTTAAGACTTACTTACTTTCGAAAGGGTTTGGGGGTTCCATGTTCTGCCACCCTAAAACAATAGAGAATAAAGAATCACAGGAAAGCAAAACAGAGACCCAGAAAAACAGAAACAGCCAGACAGTGGTAATGCATGCCTTTAATCCCAGCACTCAGGAGGCAGAAGCAGGTAGATTTCGAGTGGCATTTTAAGGCCAGTCTGGTCTACAGAACAAGTTCCAGGATAGCCAGGGCTACACAAAGAAACCCTGTCTCAAACAAAGCAAAACAAAACAAAACAAAACAAAACAAAAAAAAGATAGAAATACCCAAGATACAAGTTATTTAACATAACAAGAAAAATTCAGTAGGATTTAATATTTACTACCAACCAGACTTGGATCAAAGCATTATAAAAGAAAGAGCTGCCATATATTAAAAGTGATAGGTCAAAGAACTTAAACATGCACAAAGTTCTATGAATTACCTTTCCACTTCACATTCTTCCTCCTGCACTTGATCTAACAGAGGAGGGGGGAAGTCAAAAACAGCATTGGGGACTCGAGGTGTGCTGTCCAGGCAGTCTCCAGCTGCCGATGCTTCTCCAGCTGGCTTTGCTCCTAAGATGACAAAAGTCGGTCACTAACTGTTTAAAATAAAACAGCAACAGCAACAACCAAAAACAAAACAAAACAAAAACAAAACAAAATAACCAATTCACAGAACTTTAGCCTAAATCATAGCCACATTCTATTTAAACAGGCTAGTTAGAGTAGAAAATGTAGTATATAAACCTCTCAGTGCACCAAAATACAAATGGGGAAAACTCTTCTCTCTTTGAGAATTAAGGCTGGACTTAAATTTCCAGAGACCTGCCAGCTTCCACGTCCTGAGAAATGAGATTAAAAGCATACACCTCCCACGCCTGACAAAAAAATCATTTTAAAGTGTTTTCTTAAAAACGAACCGAAGAGATGCTGAAAAGCTGAGATGGCATAGTAGGTTAAGGGTTTGCCCAAGCCTGATGACCTGAGTCTGACCCTTGAGTGAAGCAGAACCCCAACTTCTACAAGTTCTCTGACTTCCACACACGCCCTCTACCTCTGAACTGGACACTTGTTTCCTGTTTTGTTTTTTTAAAAGAATTATTTATTCTTTTATGTTATGAGTTCACTGTAGCTGTCCTCAGACACACGCATTCAAGACATGCAGGGAAAGTCAGAGGACAACTTGCAGAAGCTGCTCCTCAGTCAGCCGTGTGGGAGTCCAGGGATCCAGTTCAGGTGGTCAGGGTTGATGGCCAGCACCTGACCTGCTGAGCCAGCTTACCAGGCCTCATTTTGCTATTGACATAGGGTCTCAATATGGAACCCAAAGAGGCCTGCAACTTGTGACCCATGTCCCAATTTCTGGGAAGAGACACATGTGTCACAGCATTTAGCTTGCTCCATGTTTCAAAAATAACTTACTTTCTTAAACAATTGTTTTTCTTTATACTCCTAAATCTTTTCCTTCATTGGTAAAGTAATGTAATTTTATCGTGTCTCAATTTTTTCTGATACCTCATACTATCAACTGCTTAAAACTCATCCTTCACTTTTGTGTGTGTGTTGTGTAGGTATGAGTGAGTTTTTCTGTTACATGTGTGGAGAGACTACATATGTGCTCCACCTTGTGTTTCTGAGACAGCCTCTCAGCTGAACTGGCCGGCTGGTGAGCTCTAAGGACCTGCTATCTCCCCAGCAACACCAGGCTAAAGATGGGTCCCACTCTCAAGACCTAACTCAATCCTTCTGGACTTGACTGTAAACCATCTTCCGATGACTCTGGCTCTAACACTACATCCAGGAGCTCCAATGTGAATTTTTAATTTTGTGACTTTTCTCGTACATCTTATGAGCTTCAAATGGCTGGCATCTGTGCATAGTTAACACCTCAAAAGTTCAGGGAGTAGTTTGGAGTTTTATTTGTTTTTTTAAGAAAATAAGGAACTATCATTCGGCGTATGTCCATTGTGAACTGTAGAATACTATAATACTTAAATCAAACCAATCTGGGATTCACTTTCAATTACAACCTTCCATTTCTCCAATGTTTACTTTAAGGCATGACTCACCTGTATCATTCTCTCTCCCTCCCTCTTGGGAAAGAGCTGCCCCTGAGATGGCAGAGGAGATGGAACTTGCAGGCAGGTATCCAGTGTCTGTTCCTTCACTGACTACTCCACTCTGGCGTGACTTGGCAGGGTCCTGAGGCTCAGGACTCACAGATGAGGGTGCGGATAAGTGCTTCGGGTGGCGTAGCTTCTGTATCTCCATGGCTCTGCCAACTAAACAGAAAGCAATGGTCAGGAGCATCTGTTGCAAAGAGGCTGGGGAGGAAGGAAAGGGGTAGATGGAAATCTCCAAGAGCCTATAGTTATTACACACAGCAAGAAACAGGGAGGGAAGGAAGGAGAGAGCAGATAGAGTTAAGAGGGATGGAGCAGGAGAAGAAAGAACACAGTGGCAGTAAAAGCAGAGGGAATGCTGGGAGACAGTTTTATCTTCTACAAAAACAAGGATGCAGCCTTTATCTGTGAGTGTTATCCTACTCCACTTTCTCCTGTATATTCACAATGTCCCCACCGTACAAAGACTGTCCTGCTCCTTACTCTTGCTCACATCAGGTTCTTTCAGGCCATCCCCTCTGCTACCTTATACATCCTCACATGGCTCTGTACAGCCCAAATCTAAATGCATCTTCTTCTCCTTGTCTAGGGATTCTCTCTGCCTGTCACAGCTACTGGCACTTGCAAGAGGACTGACTCCTCATGTCTGGGAGACACAGCATCACTGCTTTCCAACCCGACTGTCTCTCCAGCATGCCAGGATCTCAGGTGAGAAGCAGAGCACAGGCTGGCTACCTCCCCCACAGTACCATATCTATCTCTGCTGCCACTCTATCTGGCGGTCTGACCCCCCACTCCCACACCCCGCCCACCCCTCTCCTCCCAAGCCCTCTCTGTGGATGGATGTGGCAGGATCAGAAAGAACACAGTGGACACAGAAAACCACAGGAGTGCAGAGAAAGTAAACAACAGTAAGTACAAAGGAATTAAACAAGTCATGGTAGAGTGATCCGTGTTTGTGTTTGTGTGTGTGTGTGTGTGTGTGTGTGTGCGCACGCGCGTGCATGTACACACAGGTCTGAATGAGACAACTCTGGGTACCATTTTCATTCCCCAAAGTCCATTTTCTTTCTTAAGACAAAGCCCTGCTCACCTGGAACTCAGTAAGTGGGTCTCTGGCTTACCAGTTTCAAGCTGCCCCACCAGGCATTTTTCCCTCTCAACATGGATTCTACAGATTGAATGTCTCTTCTAAGAGCTTTACCAACTAAGCTAACTCCCTGGCCCAAAGCTTTTTTTTTTTTTTCTTAAGTTGAGCAATGATAAATTGAATAGGCATGCATAAACAAAAAATGAGATAAGAAGCTATGGCAGGCAGGCGATAGTACATGTCACTGATGAAGATGTTCTCAACAATTAATATGGCAACATGGGTGAGCTCTGTTCAGAAACAGCACTGGGAGAAACAAGGCACAGTACAGCATCGGCAACATCAGCTGCAGAGCTGCTCCCTCCAGTGCCACAGCCCTGACCAAACAAACTTCTGAGGAAAGGCAGCAGGGCAGCACCTCAAGCTTCAACATACTTGCACTGTTGTCATGGCGACTTGGTCTTCTTGGGGGTCCCAAAATGCTGGGGAATCCTCTTCGCTTCCCCTTTTCTTCACCCTCTCTGTCTTTCTTCATGCTTTGCTATATTCAAGGTGCAATTACAGTAAGGTAAGAGACATCGAACCGTAGGTCCTGTTGCTTTCAAATACAGCAATGGGATTCTATTGGCCAGGGGAAAGGAACAGGTGGACTATACATTAAAGAACCACGGCACCCATGGAGCCAAGTTGTGTGTGAACCTCAAACGCAACCCAACTCATTTTTTATTTTTGCATTTTTTGGTGTGAGACAGCACCTGATGTAGTCCTGGCTGGCCTTAAGCCCACTATATAGACTAGGGTGACCTTGAGCTCTGGATTTTTCTGCTTGTAACTCCCAATTGCTGTAAGTACAGGCCTGTACTACCACGCTCAGGTTTCAACAGAAACAATATGCTTAAGAAATAAAAAGCCAGAAGCTTGTGGACAAACATTTACATATTTGTCAAGAGACTGATTTACAGCATTCATCCATCCATTCAACACGTTCATGCTATGTGAAGGCATTGTGCTAAAAGCACCATGCTGAAAACTAGGGACATGCAGGTCTTCACACACCTTTACACTCAAACAAACATCAAATAAAACCAAATAATTACTGAGACAGGCACCCTGAAGTAAAAGTCTAAGGCACTGATTTGCAGATGGCAGACATGTAAACTTCATACTGCCTAATAATAACCTTTTCTATGCTTGGATTTCTTGATAGCTGTTTAGTCTCCTGGTAAGAGAGACCAAGTTAGACCTATCGTGATACTTGGTGCTAATGTGCTGGCTTACTAAGCACTGGGAAGGAAAACACAGTCTGAAAATGTGCAGAATGGCAAGGCAAGCCCCTCTATTATCACTCCAGTCGCACCTTGATCTTTGGAAGGAAGCTGATCCGACCCCGCTTGTGCTCCAGGTTTCGAGGTTCTTTCACTTTTACTCCCAAATGCTTCATATACATGAGAATTACGTACTGCATTGTGGAACTGGAGAATAAATGATTAAATAAAGTAAGAGTTCTGATTTGGGAAGGATGGTCAGAATAAGGAGATCAAATGAGTTCTAGCGGTCCGATGATGGAAATTAATCAAGAGACACTAAAAAAAAAACTGTACATAAACCGTTCTATCCACATGACACTAGGATTACAAGTCAGATAAAAACAGGCCACCAGAGGGAGCCAACAGTCTACACATGAAGTTAAATGAAACTCGTTTTAGAGCAGATAGAAAATACAGCTCCAGCTGGGATAGGGAACATTATATTACCTCCTTTCCTCTTCTACAGCCTGAGCAGTCATCCTAAAAATAAAAATATTTAAGATGAAATACATACATTTGGAGATGGTCTATCTATAAGTTACTGGTACATTTGGAATGGTATCTGTAAGTCACGGGGTTCAAGGCCCTGGGTTTAATCCAAGGTACCATCAAAAAAAGAATCAAAGAAGAAACACACACATTTAATCAGAGATTTGCTATTTAAGCTCAGACACCTGAAACAACAGGGGAAAAAACTAAGTGTTTTGGGCTCCATCTACATCCAGAATAAAATACTCAAAGAACTCTACTCCACAAAGGGTCCCCACCACTTCACAACTGTGCATTAGGTGAATGTGCTCTTAAGTATTTCCCAAGGCCTGTAAACCAAGCAGTGAAAGTGTTCACCTAACGCTTATCACCGATTACAAGTTTTGGAGTTACTCATTAACCAATACTCAGGAAGGGGAAGGCAAGAACTTTAAACTAACAGGAAAATACTCTGTTTCCAAGCGCCATGATAATAATTCTGCAGGTACAATCTGAATGCTCCACACAAAGCAAGCATTTCTGCATGTGGCTCTGACTTACAATACTTCTTCAATTTTGGTAACAATCTGTTCTGCACATGCTCGCTCCTTCTCCAGAGTTCCCCGGTCCTTGTCTCTCTCCGCATCAAGTTTAGTCAACTCACTCTCAGCCAAGGTCAGTCCCATGCTGCGTTTCTGTCTAAAAGAGTTAGGGAAAAAAATCTCTCAGCAGAGAGCAAACTATCTCCCTCTAGCTGTCTAGACAGCCCAACATACAATTGACGAGGGACAGGCAGGATGTCCTGTTTCCTACTTTGACCCAACAAGCTGGGGGTCTGGTGGTGGTCAATGCATGTGACACATTTCTGGAAGGAGCACACTCAGCGTGGATGACGCCCTGAGCCGCCTCCATGCTGAAAGGGCATGAATGCAGACTATGCACTCATCCACCCTCTGGCTTCAGATGCCCATTATGTTTAATTGTTATGTTTATTGCTAAGTCCATATGGTTTACATAGTGAGGAGTGAAGTACTTCATATGTAGCTTTTTTCTATTTTAAAAAATAAGACAAATAACTCACAATGAGCATACCAAGTTTTCTCTAACACCAACTTACCGAAAATCCTCCAAGTGCCTCTGAACTTCAGGGTGGACTCTCTCCTGCATTGTTTGAATGTAGTGGCGATGCAGATCCTCAGGAATAAGCTCAGGTCTTCTCTTTTCTGCATAAAGAAACAGGATTAAATTATCTAAAGATATGGTCTATGCAGCCTGACACTCAAAAGCCAGTGACATGGCACAGTACACCCTGAACTTATTGCAGCAGAGTCCAGCTCTTATCCTTTCAGTGTATGAGACTCTCAGCTGTGACTCACAGGATTAAAGTAGCCTGACCAAACTAACACAAAACAGCGCAACTGAAGCAAGCCACATTTTGGATGGAGACATTAATCTTCGGAGAAGTGGGTGCTTCAAACTTACCTAGGTCCACAGAGATTTCCTCAGGAACGAAAACTTTCAGGTGCTGAAACAATGCAGAAAAAGTTAAAACTGCACCACAGACTTCTGTGATAGACTGAAGAGTATGTGTAAGTTTTTCTAAAGGTGCTTCATAATCCTGCCTTTCTTGCTCATCCAAGTGTCACAGCCCTGCATTGGTCTATTGCTTAGACATGGAAAGAAACTTTTCCCAAAGTTCTGCTATGGAAAAATTACTAGTTATTTACTGGGCAGCAGAATAAATAAGACTCCACATAAGTATCTGACATTAGCTTGCTAGAAACTCTGGTCAAAAAAAATCAGTTATGCATTACTTGAAATAATACAAGTAAACCTAAACTGTGTGTATATTCCTCATGAAAACCTGACTCACGTAGGCATGACACTCCCATCTGAATGTGAGATGCTTATCCTTAAGACCATGTCATCTCAGTAATTCTCTTAGGTGAATTTTTAAAACTCTCAATGGTATACTCCCAGTGAAAAAGTATTGGATGTCATCTTGAGTTTGGGGGTCTTAAAATCTAATCATCTGTAGTTCCTACAGGAGAATGAAGGCATAAACTTCTTTCTACCTGGGATTTCTCCCCATAAGCATGTAGACTTTGGTCCTTATCAGACTATAATGTTCTTTACCCAATAACTTAACAGAAAATATTATTATTTTGTATTCAGAGGAAATAACTTGGTTCTTATCCGCTTTTATAATATACACCTATTAAAGTCATATACTTCCTAAATTTAAATAATTTTTATAAAGAGCTAAAGTTCTAAATTAGAAAATAAGTCAGTGTTAAAATATTATGAAACCCTTACATAATTTGTTTTGGTGTGTGTATGTGATGTGTGCACGTGTGTTGACGTGTACATGTGCCCATGCATGCATCTGTGAAGGCCAATGTTGGCTTCTTCTATCACTCGCTGCCTCATTCTTCTGAGATAAGGTTTCTCACTGAACCTGGTATTCAATGATTCTATGACCTGGCTGGCGGGAGAGTCCCTGGGACCCTTGTCTCCTTGTTTTTCCTCCCAGTGCTGGGATTACAAGTGTGCACGCTTGGCTTCTTATGTGGGTGCAAACATCTAATTCAAGTACTTATGCTTGCACAACAAGCACTTTACCGCTGAGCAAGTTGTCTCTGGCTCCTAAGAAGAATGAAATGGTAAGACATGTTCATACATGTTTGTAATCCCAACACTTGGGAACCAGAGATGGGAGAATCTTAAGCCCAAGGGCTGATTGGGCTAAAAAGACTCTGTGTCAAGGAAATGAAAAAAGGAAAGACATGAGAAACAGAAAAAAGAAACATTCTTTTAGCACAAGTGCATAAAAGCACATGTGGGGTAGCAGTGCAGTTCAATAGTCGAGCCATGCTTTACGTGCCAAGACAGGGGTGTGATTCCAGCACCACAAAGAAATCAAATAAAAACTAACTCATTTATGTATGGATATGGGTAAAATACTTTTGACTTGTCACATGAAAGAAGAACCAACTCGTTAACATGGATCCTTCTAAAACTTTGCTGCTGACACGGGATCACGAGAAGCCAACAGGCAGGTGCCCAGTATGAAGGAAGTCGGTGATGTGTCTAGTTACTTCCTTCCTCCATAGTTTATACTCTTTCAAGGAAAACAGCGGGATCAGAGGTGGGCTGGCGAGATGGCTCAGTGGTTAAGAGCATATGCTGATCTTGCAGAGCCCCAGAGTTCAGTTAGGGCCTGACCCTGCCTTCTGTCATCCACAGTCATTGATTACACAGGTGGTACATTACCCTCACAGACAACAGACATACATGAAAATGAAAAACAAAGCCTTCAGTTGAGGAGTCTTGGAGAGATGAGATAGAGATCAGAATCTAAAGCAGTCATCTAAGAGAGCAACTGGGAACAGACAAGGGCTGTGAATGTGGCAGAGTGTTTGCCTCGCACTTATGAAGCTATGGTGTCATCCTGATACCTCTTAAAGCACCTCATAAAACTAGATCTGGTCGGTCCCACATGCCTTTAATCTCTGCAATTAGGAAGCAGAGGCAAGACAGTGAGTTTAAGGTCATTTTCAGTGACATACTGAATTCATGGCCGGGGTGAAACCCTGTTTAAAGGTAAAGAGATAAAGAATGGGGGAGGGGAGGATGACTGGGGAAGTTCCTACAGAACAGTGCTCGCTATATAAGCATGAGAACTCAGCATCCACATAAAAGCAGGGCACAGTGGTGTGTGACTGTCATCTAGCAATGGGGAGGTAGACTAGGGAGGATCCCTGGAGCACATCAACCACTGAGCTGTGAGATTCAGTGAGACCCGGTCTCAAAATACAACATGGAGGGCCAGGGAGATGACTAAGTAGGTACGGTATTTGTTATCAAGCCTAAAGCCTGAATCCAATCCCTGGGACCCACACGGTGGGAGAACTGATTTCCACTGGCTGCCCTCTGACCTTCACACTCATCTCAGCACACATGCACACGCAACCATACCAATAAAAAAACAACTACAATAAAAAAAAAAAAAAGGTGGGAAACAATAAAAAAGACACCTCTGGCCTACACATTACATGCAGACAGCTTTCTTTTTAAAGATAAACCAAACAAAAAAAAGGTGACGGGAAAAGGGCCAAGCAACAAGATCATCCAAGGAGGTATTATAGGCTATTGTTTACCCTTATTATCAATGCTTGTGATAAAATTCAACTTAAAACTAAAAGACTTGAACGAGTATGTGTGCTGTGCGTGTGTACTGTGCACACACATGCACATACAAAGCTTGTGAGTGGAGGCCGGAAGAATGCAGTATCTTCTTCCACCGGTCCCCACCTTACTGTTTGTGATGGGATCCCTCACCAAACCTCAAGCTCAACAACTGACTAGAGTTCCTGGACAGCAAACCCCCAAGGTCCCCCTGCCTTCCTGGGATTTGGCTGTTCACTGGACACTGGGGATCAAACTTGGGTCTTTGTGCCTGTATGGTAAGCACTCTACCAACTCAGTCACTTCCCTAGCACCTCAACTGGTAAAACAGAGCGCTGCTGTTCCCTGACTTCAGTGTGCAACTTTTCCCGCCACTTTTTAGTCAAATTTGTATCTGTAATGTCCAAAGGGAACACTCTGAATTCAATTATCCAAGTATTATCCTTTATATATATAAATTATGTTTTTCATTTCCCACTCTAATCGTGTATTTAGAATTTCCAAATATACATATATACTCCCTAGAATTCATACACCCAAAATTAATTAACAAATTATTTTTAAGCCACTCAGTATAATCAAGAACTGAGATATAATATGTATGTCCAAAGCATGACACACTTCACAGCATGGTTAGGGAACACAATGCACTGGATGCTCTGAAGGCAAGACCCTGGTATTAAGTCGGCAACTTACTGCAGAGCGGTCCAAGAAGAACTGATGGAACTCCAGGAAGACCCGCCGCGTCTCCTTGGAGTTTGTCTGCTTATACAGGTCTGAGTAGAGATAACAGAGCTGTCATGGGGAAAGAAATGGAAAAGACACCATGAAAACACACCAACGGTAATCATTTAGTTAATAACATTTGAAATACCTATTCTTATATGTTTAGAAAATAAGTCTGTCGACTTGTTTTTCAGATAAAAGGCTCTCCAGCATATGAATCAACATGTGGATGCTCAATCAGGTAAAGGAAAGATATATTACCAATGTTGCAGGGTCAAACTGTGAGACTACATGGTGTAAGAAGACAGCCAAGTGAGCAGGGCGAGACTTCAGCAGCTCAATGCTCTGGAAACAGCTGCACTGTCCATTGATCTAGAGGAAAAAATGACCCCACGTCAGTAACTCTTGAGAACTGAATTTAAAGAGCCTTTTAAGGCCAACTGAACACAGCCATCAGAATTTCACATTTTCTGTGATGGTCTCTGTCTGGAATGCCCCCCACAGGTTTATGGCTGAGGGCTTAGCTCCCACCTGAAGGTGCAATTGAGAAGTGGCGGGAACTTGGAGGTGGCCTTGGTGGAGGACAATGATTCTGTAGAGTGCTTATGAAGGGTCTGTCTCATTGCTGGCCCCTTCATGTTTCTGTCTGTCTGTCTTTCTTTTGGGGGGAGGAGCTCTTGTTTTGTTTTGTTGTGTGTTTGTTTCTGTTTCCTGACTTGTTTTTGTTCGTTTGATTGGTTGGTTGGTTTTTGTTTGTTTTGCTATGTACCCTTGGTTGGCCTGAACTCATCCTCTGCCTCCCAAGTGCTGAGCTACAGGCTCACTAACTTTCTTTTTTTTTTTTTTTTAAATTCAGATATGAGGGCTAGAGATAACTGAGCAGTTAAGAGCACTTGCTCTTGCAAAGAACCTGGGTTTGGTTCCTCTGTTAACTCCAGTGCCAGGGACTCTGGAGCCTCTTCTGGCCTCTACAGCACTAGGCATACACCAAGTACACAAACACATATTCAGCCCAAACACTCGTATACATAAAACTAAATAAATGAAAAATTAAAACCCCCAGCTGTGGTGGCACTCAAAAATCTTTCTAATACTAAAAAAAGTTCCTAAAGATAATCACTACATTTATCAGGACCACAGGTTAAAAAGACAAGAACTGGGCTAATGGCATTCCTTCCATCAGTGACTGCGATTTGTAAACTTTATTTTTAAGTATCATATTCACTAACATCCCACCCAAATAAAATGAAACTCTCAGGCACCTACAAAATGAGTCTATGCCTACGGTCTGCAGTGTTAGTTTCTACTGTTCAAAGCTAAAAGCAGCCAGCCCGAGATGCTGAGTTTTTAAGATTCAGCTTTACATCCTTAACAAGTTTTTTCTCATCTTCCAAAAAATGTTTATCAAATCAGACATCTTAGAAAGTTGACAGTTTGGTTTTTGACAGCAAGGGCCCTTACCTGCTCATGTTCAGTACCAAAATCATCATCCTCTGCTCCGATAATATGAGGGGCGCCACGGGTGGAGGGACTGCCAACCAGTGACTGTGTGTCCTGTAACGACAGAAACAAGATCTGAGCTCAAAGACAAGGACAGAATGAAACCCAACTACTGAACTGGGTATGATGGTTGATGCCTATAATCCTGCACTGGGAGACAGAGAAAAGAGACTGCTTCAACAGAGAAGTGCATAGCTCACTTCATCAATAGAGTTCCATTTTATTAATGTCTTTGAAGTGCTGTATTTTCAAAGTATTGGTTCTCAAATATTCAAACTCAATGTCCAGAAGAGCACTGGCTATTTCTCAGAACAGGAAAGTGTTAAGTTGGGGAGGGAAGAGGGATGGATTACCCTGAGACTAATAAACTACCTTTGCTCACAGGAGTCATATTTGTAAAACTTCACTCATTCATTCATTCATTCATTCGCATATACTCATATCTAGTAACAAAAGAACATAAAATTAGCTTAAGTTCTTTTTCTGTTGTGTGATGCTAAAACTAAAACTCGGGCCTTGGTCATCCTAGGACCTCGTCCCTGGTCTGTCTCTCCTTTCAAGTTACTTTTATTTTCTTTCTGACCTCAGATTTTTAGAATTTTAAAAACTAGATGAAGCAACAGACACTTCTCAACAATGGTCACATTTTGTAACTTGATGTCGCTGACTATTCAAAAATCCTTTTGAATCTTTTAAAATAAAACTTCAAATACATTTATTAAAAATAAGGCTAGAGTGATGGCTCAGCAGTCATGGGGCCCTCCCTGCTCTGGCAGAGGACCCACACTCAGGTCCTGGCACCCACATGATGGTATACAACCACCTGAGGCCCTCTCTTCTGGCAACTACACACATGCACACAGGTATACATACAGGCAGAACACCAAAACAGGTAAAAAAATAATAATAAAGCATTCAACTGAGAGTTTGTAAAGCCCAGGGCACTGAGAGCTTCACAAGTAAAAGCACTTGCTACACAGCCTGTGACCTGAATGGAAACATAGAGCCAACTGCCCATCGTACACACACACACACACACACACAATGAAAATGAACTCAAGAGTATGAAAATCCAGCAAGTGCACCTCTAAGTAGATATTTGAAAAACTAAAATATCACAGTGGTACATAAGCATGGGGGAGGTTTAAATGTCTTACATACTTAAAACTACTAAATATGTACATATTATATTCTATTTAATATGTGCATAGGGGAAGGAGAGAGAGGGGAAGGGGAGGGGAGGGGGAAGAGTATTAATCAGTCTTAAAAGGGAAGAAAATTCTGGCACATGCTACAACAAGGATGAAAATGAAGACATTATGTTATTTGATAGAAGCTAGTCACAAATAAAAAATATTATGTGATTCTGTTTATGTGAACAGGTCAAAATAGTCCACTCATAAAAACAGAAAGCATGCAGGCACTGGTGGTACAAGCCATTAATCCAGCACTTGAGAGGCAGAGGCAGGAGGACCTGAACAAGTTCCAGGGCAGCCAGGGCTACACAGAGAAACCCTATCTCAAGAAACAAAAACAAGCAAGGTACTGGGAGAAGTTGTGGCATATTTTGCTGTGATAACACACTAACAGTGCTATACCTGCTCAACTCTTTCCTATGTTCTTCTAACGAACTCATTTTGTTTAGGTTTTATTTTGTCCCGTACCCTCTCTCCGAGACAGCATGTGGGATCGTGAATACAAGAAAAGGCACAGGGGACAGCGCTCTGCTGTGAAGCACTTGACAGCATCTGTGTCACACTGGACTCACTGTCAAAACAAGGCCAACACTCTCTGCATGGGTATCATACTCACAGCATCCTGAACTCCTTCACTTCTCTCTGGGGTCTCCTCCAGATGAATCCTATCTTTCAGGCTACTCTTGGGACTCTAAAGAAAAGAGAACACACACACAGGATTATTAAGTCATTTTGGTAAGCACAATGTGAAAGTTGGGAAACTCGGTGTATAAGGACAAAGTCTGTCGCTCATGTGCATTAACAACTAAATGCCCTCCACATCACAAGTGGCGTCACTCCTATTCCCGCCACCAGTCACTTATTCTCTCAACTTTTCCACATCACACTGAATCATGTGATGATTTCCACAATACAGAATCGATGAAACTGTTTTATCTAAGCTTCAGCTTGGGCACCTTTCCCTTTTCCTAACTTTGAACAGGTATATAGCATACCTCAAATTCATTAATTCCAATAAAACTCTAACTTTATCACCTCTCTTAGCCTATATATACCTTATCAAACTATCACTTCCCTTATCCCAAATTATTCATATTACAATTAATAGCTTGCATTAGCACCTATGAGTTCCAAAATATTGCATATATACGCACACCCCCTCACTGGTCATCTTGGAGTTTCTTAAGAATATAGATTCTCCCAGCACTGGGGAGGCAGAGACAGACAGATCTAAGTTAGATGCAGCCTGGTCTACAGAGTGTGTCCCAAGACAGCCAGGACTTAGCAGAGAAATCTTGTCTCTAACAAACAGAAAAGCACAAATACACACACACACACACACACACACACACACACACACACACACACACACACAAAGAATATAGACATATAGACTTTCCGAGAAAAATCAAGCAGAAATAATTATTCTGTGAGTGATTCAGCCATTTTCTCAAACAGAAATCTCCCTCCTGGAGAGAGCAGAGTACTAAGGAGGCTGAAAAAACTCAGAAGGAATTTATAGGACTCCAGGAGGCTTCGTATGAAGATATTATGAGTAAAAGACAAATTGCTGGACCCAGGCGTGACTGCGCTGACGCTGCTTTCAAGCAGTACAGAGGACTGCCATAATGCAGCTTTCTTGAGTCAACAGGCAGGCAGGGGCAGGCTCTGCTGGTGATGTAACTGCCTGAGTCACCCATCGTCCTGTAAGCAGACTCAATAAACTGATTCACTGAACAGGTCTTGGATGGAACTGTCTCTGGTTTGTCACTGCCCTCTCTGTAGGGGGTGAATAGAAACAATGTCCCAGGGAAAAATGTCACAATGTTGCACTTTCTATGTAAGCTGTATTTTATGGTGAGCAAATAGCAGTAAAGGGAAGTCTTTCTAGCTACAAAATACAGAAAGGAGACAAAACTATAATATGCTTTTGAAACCTCTAATTGAATAAAAGCTCTAGACCCTGAGAGAAATGTAAAAGACTTATATCACAGACTGATAGAGAACAGATAGAGAATAATGGGGGAAAATCAAGCATTAGCACCTCACACAACCACTCGCCTCTTGCATGACACATATACACAGTATTAGCCATGAATTGTTTTGCCAACAACTATCAAACCATAATCTATCTCATCAATACTCTAGATCTAACTTCAGGTCTTCTGAAAATAAAGATAAGGGAAGAAGTTACTCAAAAGCATGAAAAGACAGTCAGAAGGTAAGTTGTTTAGCTGGATATACAACCTGATTTTTTTTTTCAAACAAAAATATCAAGGTGGGGGGCAGAGAGGAAGTAAGTGAAGGGAAGGAGAGAGAGGGAGGTGGAGAGGGAAGGGAGGAAATGCTATAAAGACCTTGCCCAAGTCTTAAATCAACAAACCAGGAATGGGATGTATTAGTGAGGGAGTCTCACATCATAGCCTTGAGTTTATTCCCTACAGATACAAAAGAAATCAAATAAGCAAAATGCAAAAACTCCTGTAAGACAATTAGGGTACTCAAACTGTGTGTTAGAAAAATAATCATTCATAAGGTTTTATAAAACTGAAGTTCCACTTTAGAGATCTCACCTCTTAAAATCACATTAATTAAATAAAACTCTCAGACCTGAGGAACAGGAGTCACAGACAAGTCTGAGCTGAGACTGGGCTATGAGGAGTGTAATAGGACCCATGATATATCCCCCTCCCCCTCTCTCTTCCACCCTTATAAATACATCTGATTGATTTTATATTTACCAAAATTTTGTTATAAAACACTTGCAATAAAAAAAAATCATATAGCAAGATTAACTAGACCCAAAGCCTATTCATCTTGATGAACTGCTATATAGTTAGAGTAGCCACTCTGAAGAACTTTCAAAATAAACTTCAAACAATGAAAACCAAAATCTGAATTGCAGATGTGTAAGCCACTTCTGAGAAAACTGGCTTGTGACATTCCTTTAAGTCTTCACCAAACTGAGCAAACAACTGTATTTTTTAACTCACAAATATGAGAAGATTGTTTTATAAAACCGAGAAGGGGAGAGGGAGACGGTTCAGAGAGCAAAATGCTTGTTCCATAACCATAAAGATGTGAGTATGAATCCTAGAGCCCAGCCCAGCACCCACATAAAAGCTGGGCACAGATTACTTGTAACCCAGGTTCTAGGAGGCAAGACAAACAGATCCTGGGAGCCCGGTGACTGGTCAGACTGACCAGTTGGTAAGATCCAGGTTCAGTGAAAGACTGTCTCAAAAAATAAGACAGTGATAGAAGAAAGACCTTCCGTGACAATTTCTGGCTTTTATGCACCTATGTGCACACATAAATATGCGTGTCTACCAGACAGATAGACATAATATACACAGATAACAAAAAAGCGAAGATGCTGACAAAAGACTGATCCCTCCAAATTCACTGCAGTACAGTTCAAAGAAATATGGAAAGTCATAAGCTACTTTCACCTAAATTGACACTCGTGGGAATTAAAAAAGTTTGCTGTGTTCAGAAGATAACTCTGTACTATGTTCTTTCTCAGGATTTCACAATATTTAGTTATTTGGTCTTAGTGTATCTATATAGTGGTGATCCTTGATACTTTGAGAATAGAAAGAGTATCTCAAGGCGTGAGTGTAACTTCTGGCACAGAGTAAGCATTAACTAAATGGTAACTGTTAACCATTCAACACACATCTTTTAAATTCCTAATAAGACACTCTCCTTTTATTATGATCTCCCTGCCTTTTTATTCCAATTTGTCTTCTTCTACACTGGCACGTTTCTAATGGTGCTCCTTATTTATTATGTACATGCTAGAGCCTAAATACTTTACTCAGTCATTTTACTATTTGTCTTGCCTAGTTTTATGTCAACTTGACACAAGCTAGAGTCATCTGGGAGGAAGGAACTTCAATTGAGAAAATGCCATAGGCTCATACTGTAGGCAACCCTGTAGAGCATTTCCTTGATTAGTGATTGATGTGGGAGGCCCAGGCCTTTGTGGGTAGGGCTATCCCTGGGCTCTGTAACAAAGCAGGCTGAGCAAATCATGTACAGTAAGACAGGAAGTGGTAAAGAAAGACAAGAAATAGCACCCCTCCATGGTCTCTGCATCAGGTCCTGTCTCCAGGTTCCTGCCCTGCTTGAGCCTTCACACCTACCCTCCAGTCTGTCTCATTTCATCTCTAGCTTTTCACTCCCAATCCTGACATTCCATGTTGCTCTAAAACCTTCATTCTTTTAAAAGATGCCATGTTCTCATGCGTCAGTTCCTTTGTGCATATTTAGAGTATCAGTCTTGTAGAGCTCAGTAGAGGCAAATCATTTAGTGCCTGAATAAGGTGGGCAAGCCAGCAACCTCCCTTTGCCATCAGAACTTCTTTTATAATATGACAGTAGCAATGCTCCACAAAGCTGTCTTCAGAATTAGTAACAATAATTTTACCAGCATTGTTATAATGCTTGAACAACATTAGTTATTATAATTTTCCTTGAAATTTTAACTTCTAAAATTCAGTTATCATCATCTTTAAAAAAAAACAAAATAAAAAGTTCTCAAATTTTCCTTGCTTTAGAAACTGAAACCGGTAAGCTGGACCTCAAAAGTAGTCTAGATAACGGCTTAGAGCACGGGTCTCAGTTTCCCCTCATCTTAAACAACTCACTTGTTTAAACAGTACTTGTTTAAACAGTACTTGTTTAGCTGTAACAATACCTCTTCTATACACAACACACCTAATGTCCTGTGCTTGTCTTAAAAACATCACCAGTCACAACTTACTAACTTGATTCCAGAGCCTACAGATACAAAACATTACCTCAGACTATAATCTCATTGTCCTTAAAGGAGATGACCTATTTCTTGTCTATCACCAGAACTATGGATAAAATAATGTTGCATAATCAATGCTGACAGCCTGAATCTCACTATGTAGCCCTGGCTAGCCTGGAATTCTCTATTTAGACCAGGGTGCCCTCTAACTTACAGAGATGCTTCTGCCTCTGCCTTCCAAGTACTAAGATTAAAGTTTATGTGCTACCATAGTAATCATGGTTTAGCTGTTAGTATTCATGAAACTGTGGTTCTACATCATATTCAACCTAACATGTTTTTATGAACAAATACATCCATCTGGTAGTCTCTGTGGGAATCGGGACAGAACTGTCAGTAAAACAAGGCTAGTAACTAAGTCTAACAGGATAAAGGCTGTTTCTCTTTGTAATGGCAAAGTGCCTCATGATTCAAGACTGAGTCATTCCAACCACAATTGGAATATTAACATGCTGTTAAAGACACCAACAGTTGGCCTCATTTGAGTTAAAAAGCACAAGTATTTGCCTCTTTATCCACAAGCAAGAAGCCTGATGGGAAATTCCATCCCTATAAGAAACACTTCGAAATGAATGCCAGGGGAAAAGTGAATTCTGGAATTAAAAGCTAGAACAGGGTTCAGAACTTCTGTTCACCAAATTACTATATAAAAACTTTTACGATAAAAGACAACACTGGGAAGACACATAGCTTAAGAAAGGGGCTATAAGGAGAATACAGAAGATACAATTTAAGAGATTAGAACTTACATCTGCACTGTCACTACTGGGCCGAGAAGCATCTCCACTGCTCCAGTCAGTCCTGCACAAGCCATCTCCAGGATCTGTTTCTGCCTCGCTGAGTGTTAGGGCATCACCTAATGGCCTGGAGGGTGCAATTACAGCTCCGTCCTAAAGAAGAAAGAATCATACAGACTCATCACAGGAGAGAGTGGTGGTTACTGACTAGTATAAGGAAACAGTGGCCATACATTTGCAAAGCAGAGGAGAGCAACAGCATCTAACTTCAGGATGCTACAGAATACCTGCCCAAGCATTTGCCACAGTGTCCTTTAGTGTGTAAAACCTTCACACCCTTCCTAAGAAACATCATCAGTTGTCACTGTAACAGCACATAAGCCACAAAAGTGCAGCTACTTCCAACTACATCTCTGATTTGTCACAGCAAAGCAAAAGTACTTGACTTGCTCCTAATCACAATGGAACCAAAGCAAGCAAACAATCGAAAGCCCACACTTACTTCTGTTAATCATTATATCTGGAACATCCTACACAGAACATCCTGTTATCCTCTCCTAAAAACATCATTTACAAAGGGAAACTACGACATACTCTGACATAGTCCCAAAAGTGCTGCCAACACTGGGCAGAACTTTCAATAATGTCACTACCTGAGCAGAGCCTGTGGCTTTGGACAGCTGCTCCTGCAGCTGTGGGATGTGTTTCTTTGCTTCCTGGATCTCCTTGAGCAATCTTTGGGTAGCCGTTCGGTTGTAATCTTCCTGCAGTAACTGAAAGTGTAACAATATCGTAAGAATTAATTATTTATGTCAAATAGAGACAATAGCAGCTGCTAGAACAACAGTTACTGGCACTGCTACAATTTTTTTTTTTTTTTGACTGATTATGGGCAAAAGCAACTCCCAATCTCTCAGGCCTGCAAGAGCCCAGGCTACCTCCATACCTGCAGCCGTTCCTGTTCCTTCTGTAACATTTTTCTCAGAATCTCTACTTTCTGGTTATGGACCACATTGTTTTCCTCCTAGAAAAGGACAGGAACAATACAGAAGAAATGAGGCTAAAACCGAAAGCCAAAAGAGACGGTGTTGGCAGTGAAGACAGTTCATTCCATTAAGAAAGGTTTAGGAACAGTTCTGCCTTTTCAATGAGCCTTCCCTAAACTATGCATAAGAGAACAGTAAATGTGGGAAATCAGCTGGAGAACCAGAATTATAGAAGTACAAATCTGTCGTTTCTACTTCTCCGGGTTGAGACATTACTACAAAACATGCATCCATCCATCTCAACACATCCCTCCCAATGCCACACTTTCCAGTCCAGCCAGCTAGAAATCTGAGACAACTCCCAACTCATCACTCTTGTTTTACAAATTTCTGTGTCTTCCTATACTCCTGTAACAATCTTGTCCCTCTCTGGTTAACGGATTCTTACTGCTTACTCAGTTACTCGTAAACTTGCTCAGCAACTGCGAATACGCAGGTGAGCCACCTCCTACCACATACCTCCTTAATTGGCACTAGCTAATCAAAAGTCTTGCTTTTCTGAAACTTCCGTTACTTTCTTGGCTCTTTGGCTGAGTTTATTCTATCTCCTCCACCTGTCTGCTTTCCTCCACATGACCACCACCGTTACCCATTATAAAAGGCTAAATTCAAACACAACCATTCTATGAAGATCCTCTACATCACAACTGGATTTGCTTTCTCCCCCCTTAAAAACCTTGCACAACTTAGTATTTTTCCCTCGTGTATCTACATTCTGTCTTTTTCCTATGGTTACTTATGGAGTCTTAGCCTCATTCAATAAAGGTTCATTAAGTACCTCCAGTATGTTATGCAGTATTTCAGGCATTAGGAACACAAACAGTAAACAAAACAAACACACTCCTATCTTCAAAAAGTAGACACTGTCAGATGACTGACGACTTTGAGCATAAGCTAAGAATATAACTGTATCTCTGGTTTGGGCACTGTTTTATACATGGTAGGTGTCAAAAAGTTCAACTAAATTTGCCACAACAATTATTCCAGATAATTGTGCAACTTCTACAAGTAAGTATATTCCAGACTCTTGAATGGAAGTTTACTATTAGTTTGATACACAAAATTCTTACTACAAAGAAAAGACATCTTTATATTATTGAGCATCTAAGACGTTCTGATCTTACCCCCATGAGCACAGGACTAGTGATTCTCTCCATATTCCCAGCTGCTCCCGGGGAATGAGGGGATGTCATAATGGGAGACATATGTCCAATGACTGATGGTTCTACTTCAGAATCAGGAAGTGGAATCTGGGGCGACCCAGGTGGGCGTCCCTGGACAGTGAGAGCTACATAGGAACCAGCTGGAGGTGGGGGAGGTGGGGAGAAAAAGAAAAGAAAAAGTAATAGCATTGAGAAACTTTCTTTAGAGCTTTTTTTCTCTTTACCCCAGATAGTGAGGACTGTACCCAGTGAGTGACTTATTCCCAAAGTAAATCTGTATCTTTTAATATACGTTTTTATCTTGAGACAACCTCTCTAAGTTGCCCAAGATAACCTTGAACTCATTCTTCAGCAAGGTAACTAGTGAAGTTGTGATGCTCCTGCCTCAGCTTCCCAAGTGCTTGCATCACAACTATGCACTAAATGCCCATCAAGTTTACTTTAAAATAAGGCTTTCAGACTTTAATATTTTTTGTGAGAAAGCCATTTATTCCATCTTACTAACCCATATGCCCACCTCAATCTAGCTCATTTTATTCTTTAACTGGTTCAAAGGAAACCAAAATTCACTCTGATAATATTTGGAGTAGGCATTAAAAAGTAGGCCACAAGTAATCAGGATTACTTAAGCAATGAGGAAGCAATAAAAGAAATAGGATACAGCTTTTAAAAGAGGTCATCACTAGGGCTGAGGTGCAGTTACATTTCTAGAGTGCTTGCCTCGCATGTGTGATGCCTTGGGTTCCGACCCTGGTACTATACAAATCAGGTATGAGGTTTATGCTTATACTATCAGCACTAGGGAGGTAAAGGCAATAGTATCAAACTTTCAAAACCAGCCTTGGCTATACAATGGGTTGGAGGCTATCCTAGGTTACATAGGACTCAGTCTGAACCCCTACTCCAATCCTCATCCCTGGAAAAAGGATTTAAAGGAACTCGGTCAGTTTATGAAGGCAGATACAGCATAACACATGCTACTTTCATCACTCAGGAGGGCTGAGGCAGGTCTCAAGCTCAAAGCCCACTTGGCTTATCCAGGATGCACTAGGCAAGCCAAACCCAACCTACACGGTAGAGTCCATTTACTGACCATATAAACCTCTGTGTGCTCAGTAAGGAAGACGGAGTAGTTCTGCGTGTCTAGAAATAGCTCTTTATTTAGAGTGCACTTACTATGAAATGATCTGACACAATCACACATTCCTTTCCTGCCACATTTCACTTATTTTCTGCATTCTCTTTGTACTTTTATGTCTTTGTAAAACTATGACAAATCCCTAACACCCAAGCCAGGCCAGAACAAAGAAACAGAAGCTGTTTAGATGATCCATGCAAATGATGACACCATCACACACACACACACACACACACACACACACACACACACACCTTCTTTTCTAGAGTGGGTGGAGCTAGAAAGTAACAACAAACCGTAGCTGGGGAAGGGAGGGCACTTCAGGACTTCACTGGATCCCAATATCCACCCATTATCATCAATTAGAGACAAAACTCACAAAAACTAATGAATCCTCGCTTGAACCTGTAAATGTAGAGAAACTGAGGCCCTGCTGGTACTGGAGCTTGGCCGGCCCCTGCCTTGCTGTCAGCTTAGAGAAGCACCGCCCACTTTCGACCCTACTGTTGTAACATACAGACCCAAATGCTGTAAATCCAGAGCCCTGTGGTTCTCCATTCACTGATCTGAGGTAGAGTGACTGCGCTACACGATTTCTAAGTTCTTCTCAGGACACTCTATCTGATTCTCAAGCTCCTCGCTATCAGGACTGTCTCATGTAGTCTTTCAAACAGATGTACTGAAGCAGGGAGCGGACACAAAATAATGACTGGTAAGTTTTTACCTTAGACCTTCCAATGAGGGTGGGGGTGGAAAACAACAAGCTATGGCGCTAAACCTAGATCACAGACCGTTTTGCCAAATAAAGTTTTATTGGAACTAAGCCATACCCATTCATTTACATATTGTCCATGCATGCTTGTATGCTACAGTAACAAAATCCAGTAGCAACTATGTAGTTCACAAAGCCTAAAATATTTGGTATTTGACCAATTATGAAAAAAAAAAAGTTTGGTGACTCTTGTTTTAACCGTTGGAGAAAAACAAATTAAAAAAATAACATTCACCTACATCTGATTAGTTTCACCACCTCCAGATGATTTGAATGAGTCA
This sequence comes from Micromys minutus, assembly GCF_963924665.1. NCBI lineage: Eukaryota > Metazoa > Chordata > Mammalia > Rodentia > Muridae > Micromys > Micromys minutus. The sequence goes on from NC_137985.1 coordinate 36,347,924, forward strand.
CCAGAGTCCCATTCACCTGTAAGAAAATTTGAACAATATGTATCAGACAGAGCTAATTAAAACGACAGAGTGACTTCAGGACTCGAGTGTTTACTGACTATAATAAACACTGGTCCAAAATTCAATTTTCCACTATATATTCAGCAACAAAATGAACTTAAACACAAAACAAGACCTTCCTATAAAGACCTTCCTTTGTATCTAACCTGTGGCCACCTGGCTACAGCATCCTAGGACAGCTGAGAAGGCAAACCCAATATATTTATATATGGCAATGGCATTGCAATGTAAGAGTTCAACATCCGTAATTTAAACTCCAACTTAATCAACATGATAAATACAAAATATACTTGAAAACAGAGTTACAAATCTTGATCTTGTTACTAGAGAGAGATGGCTCAGCAATCCAGAAAACTACATTGTTCTTCCAGAGGATCTAGGTTCGATTCCCAGCACCCACATAGAGGCCCACAACCATCTCTATAACTCTAGTTCCAGGGAATCCAATGCTCTCTTCTGGTCTCCAAGGGCACCGGGCACAGAAGTGGCACACAGCATAAGGGAGGCAAAACATCCAATACAGTTTTTAGAACTTAAGTTTGAAAAAAGCCAACAAACCCATCACAGATTTGTTAAACTTCTCCAACTCAAAAAGATGTCTTTGGGGCTCGGGTTGGGGCTGGGGCACAGCTGGCAGTGTGTGTGCCTAATATCATGGAGCCCTGGGTTCTAGTCCCAGCACTGCATAAACTGGGCATTGATGGTAAATGACTGTCATCTCAGCACAAAAGAGGAGGAGGCAGAGGATCAATAGTATAAGGCCACCAGAACCTGTATAAGAACCCACAAAAAGCAAACAAACATCTTTGCTTTTAATTACTAAGAGTTGAATGCTTTCTCAAGACAATAATCAAAAATAAGAGTGTTGTATAATAATACTCAATTTACTCTTAATCTTTCAAACATGATGTAATCTTTACAAAAAACTTAATTTGCATAAAAATTAGATATAAAATGTTATCCAAGGCCTGTACTAAATGAAACAAAATAAGGTAAAACTATCAAACACAGATATAACATTAATTTTATACTTTTTCTCATGCAAGTAACACCAACTTAAAGTTGAAGTCCATGAATGTAGGGAGCTGTGGAGGTAGCTCAGACCATAAAGTGCTTGCTGTGCCAATCAAGCATGAGGACCTGAGTTTGATCCCCCAGAACCCACATAAAAATGCTAGGCACAGTGTCGGGCACTTTTAGTCCTACTGCTGGGGGAACAGAAACAGGACGAGCCCTGGACTCTGCTGGCTGGCCAGCCCAGTCTAATAAGCAAGTAGACCAAGGAAAGCCTGTCTCAAAATCGGTTAGCAGCACTGGCTTGGTTCTCTGGCCTGAACATAGACATGTACACATGTGCTCATGTACATACATGCATACAGAACATAAGCACAATACACAGAAAAAACACAGGAGTATGCTCATCATGTCTCTCAGAGGTGCTGCTGCCAACTACAACATTTAATTTTTCAATACCCTCTAGCATGCAAACACGGGCACAGACTCTGCTTCTCTTTACCATACTGTCATCTCAGCACACACCTGAGAACCTAAGGAATCCAGCCTCTCCAACTGGTCTCCTTCGACACCGTCTTACTATACAGATGGCCATGAGCACGGACTCCCCTGACGGTCCTGAGTGCTGGGATTACAGTTAGGTATCCTGCTGCTTTAATCTTGCCTTTCTCAAAGAACGATTTCTAGTAAACAGATTTCTCGTAATTGATGCTGAAGCCCATGAAAGAGGACATTCCACTGCATCTATTTTATGTCAGGTCTCAATCTTCAGTCATTAAACTTCCTGACAATGATAAGCATTTTTATATTTTAATTTCTACTTGTCATTAATGACATTGACCATCTACCGATGAATAATTTAGTTACTTCAATTACTCTGAAGAATTTCCTGATGAAATTATTTGCTTATTTTCCATAAAAATTCCTATTTTTCTTAATAATTTAGTCATTTGTTGTTTTTTTTTTTTTCCCAACAGGGCTTGTAGTTCTGAAACCTGCTATGTAGATCAGACTGGCCTCAAATTTGTAGATGATCCTCCTGCCCACTTTCCCAGTGCTGGTTTGCAGATTTGCTGCACAAGTCTAGATCCCCAGCCTTCATGAAAAAAACGCCTGGTGCGGCTTCCCAGGCCTGTATGCCCAGCACCAGGTAGAGTTGGGAGGAGTTCAGAGAGAAAGACAGGAGGTAGAAGGAGAGGGATTGCTGGGGCCTTCATAACTGCAAGCCTAGTGGAGAGGGTAGAGGCACAGTGGGCATCAAGGGAGTGATTTGGTCAGGGAATGGGGCAGGCATTGATAGAGGACTCCTCTGGTCTTCACACATGTATGTATGTATGTATGTATGTATGTATGTATGTATGTATGTATGTATGTCCATGTATATACCATACACACACATGCTCTCTTTACAATAAAGAGTATCAGGCTCTTAATACTTTTAAATACTTTCAAGAATGTTCTCTTTACCTAATAATTACTTTTAGATAATCAAATTATTCAACTGTTTCCACAGAAACTACTGGGAAATCTATTCCTCTTCTAATGACCAGAGTTCACAGGGCTTGGGCTGGAGAAATAGCTCAGCTATCAGGCATAAAGCCCAGGGCTTGTTCCCCAGGACTGTCCAAATTACACATGGTGATGAACATCTGGAATCCCAGTACTTGGTAGGCAGAAAAATCAGAAGTTTCTGCCCAGCCTGGGGTACATTAAACCTTATCTCGGTGTCTTAGAGTCAGTCTTAAACTTAAGTGTTAAAAACTAACTCAGTTAAAACTAACCTACGTAATCTCCTCTCACACATACTCTTCTTTCTTCAGCTACTTATCTTTCGCTTTTTTACTCTTTGTATAAAGCCCGGGGCTTGATATCTATTAGCAGCAGGAATTCTATGTCAACTTCTTTAAAAAGTTCATCTGCAACAATAATCAGTTTGCAAGTAACAGCTCACCAGCACACCCCTATCTGTACATTATCAGTATTTCTTACTAACAGATTAATTTAATGAGTGTTTAAAAATGAATTACTTTCCTACTCAAGAGCAAAGCTGACTCCATTTATACAACCCTTTTACTGTATCTTTCAATAAGGGGTAACCCTAACTTTAAAACAAGTGTATAAAACGCTTGTATAAAAGGCAAAGAGCTGGTTTTTATAAAGGACCAGCTTTGGTGGTGTGGAAATTGCTTTACCTTGATGATCCGATCACCTGTCTGTACTCCAGCACGCATGGCCGCTCCATCTGTTTAAGAAATGAATTGCTTAACATGTGACTCACGGATAAACCTTCTTTAAAGAGAATGTAACACACTTAAAACATAGGCTGTAAAGTATGGCCGACCTGGGTTCAAATCTTGCTTCTACTACCCACTGTTGTATGACTCAGACTTGGTTTATGTTTTTTTTTTTTTTACTAGAAGACTCAATCTCATCTATAAAATGTTATCTTCTTTAATACAATGTTGTCTACCTGAGATTACAGAGCCCAAAACAAAATAATCCACTGTGTGATAACAGCAAAAGATATGATAGTCATTTGGGACTGGTGTCCATATCTCTTTATCTCTATTAAAATATCACTTTACTGCTGCAAAGAAACCAAACTGTAGAGTGTGTTAAATGATAACATGGCAAACACCCAGAAACTGTGTGGTTTCCATAGTTACAGATAAACTGTTTGCTTTCTATAGAGAAACTCACCTGGGGCAAATTAATTTTATAACATAGCATAAGTGCTCACATTGTTCAGTCTGTATCATTTTATTCTAGGTAAAATTATACAGTTTCAGCTTTGTCATGACTACTCTACTTGCTTCTCAGAGACAAAACTGGTTTTTGTTTTTAAGACAGGGTCTCACTATGCAGCCTCAGGTAGCCTGGAACTCATTATGTAGACCAGGTTGGCAGAAAAGTCAGAGATCAGAGAGCCACGTGCCTCTGCCTTCCCAGTGCAGAGGTTAAAGGCATAGGCAACCATGCCTAACATCAAACCTATCTTTAAAATGCCTTGCCTTCTTTGACGGACTGTACAAAGACTGGATTGTCTCCACTGACTGTCAGCCCGAATCCATTGTCGTCTTTCTGGATGATCACACAGCGCTGAACAAGACCTGCAGAACCACAGAATAAAGGAAGGAGGGGAAAAAAGAATGAAAGAATGATTATGTATCAGTGATGAACTGCTTTCTGTCTGGAGAAATAAAAAGTAACTCATGAAGCATCTATGAACACTAAATCCCGTAAAACAAATATAAGAACATCACGAAGCACTGTGGGTACCAGTTCTTGTGGATAGAATGGACAATCTCACACGCTACCACAAACTGGAGAGGACGGATTTTGAGAGATTAGACAATTAAAAGGAATTAAAAGCCAGTACTCAGCTATGTCATTAATTAGAATATAAAATCCTCCCCCTGTGTGGTTTGATTGGTACTTCACCTAAGAAAACCAAATACTATAGGATTTTTGGTTAGAGACATAATATGGAAAATTCAAGAGAAATCCAATGTTAATCTCAGAAAAATATACTCAGGAAAAGAGGCTGTTTCGAAGACAGGAGATGTGCACAGAATGCTTGCACCCAGAAGGGAAGAATAAGGAGAAAGTTCTACTCACACAAAAAAAGAGAAAAGCAGAAGCCAGAGAGCACTGTAAAGTCAACCATTTTGTCTCCAGCACGTACTCAGCTGCTTCAGCTGCTTCATTGGGATCTCAATGACAAAGGCTAACTGTGACAGGGAGAGGAGGGAAAAGGGAGCCCCCCCGCAGGCTAGAGGCCAGGCTGGGCTGCTAAGAATGCTGTTCCCAGCTCTACCGTCAGGAGGCTGGCAATGCCTGTGACAGCAGCTCCAGGGGATCTAACACCCTCTTCTGGCCTCCACACATACACTTATACAGATATACACACATATACAGAAGAAAAAATACTTAAAAAGAGAGGGAGAGGGAACTCAAAACTAAAAGTAATATCCCGGGCAGAGCCTTCATTCGTTCTCCTGATAGAGATAGCACCTGAAGACCCTGAACTGAGTCAGCAGAGACTCGGCCAAAGTGTAGGAATGTAAAATAACACAAAGATAATAACAGCTAGAAAACAAAAGCTTCTGATGTATAAAGGATGTGGGAAACCGCGTATTAATGGTGCACTTCTGTCTCTCTATATGCTTCTGATGATGGCAGGCTTGTATACGCACTCTAACACCAAACAGTGGGGAAAAAACAAATCTCCATATAGAAAGCATAAGTCTGAGCATGTACTCTACACAAAAAAAAACTTCAAAATACTCTGACGGCTGACACTGCTTTTCCTACAGGCACAAATCCCTGGGCTTGACCTCCAGCACTTGTGCAGGAATCAGGCAGAGTCATCACAAAAACAGGCCAAAGGACTAAATGTAAAACCATGGTGGAAACCACCTTTAATCCAGCCTCTGTATGGGGACAGAAGCAGGAACGTCTAATGAGTTCAAGGGTAGCCTGGTCTACATAGAGAATCTCAAAATCAACAACAAACACAAAAACTGTTTTTAAAAGCTAAAAATGTGGGCAGTGGTGGCACATGCCTTTAATTCCAGCACTCGGGAAACAGAGACAGCGGATTTCTGAGTTTAAGGCCAGCCTGGTATACAGGGTGAGTTCCAGGACAGTCAGGGCTATAGAGAGAAACCCTCTCTCAAAACAAAACAAGTAACAACAACAAAAAACTAAAAATATTTAGAAGAAATTGAAGAAAAATTGCAAGGCCTGAGGACAGCTGGTCTCAACCTTCTGATGTTGAGACCCTTTATACAGTTCCTCCTGTCCTGGTGACTCCTAACCAGAAAATTATTTTCATTGCTATTTTTAAGTGCAATTTTACTGCTGTTATGAATTCTTAAATCATAATGTAAATAGCTGATATTCAGGATATCTGATATGCAACCTCTGTGGGATTTGCACCCACAGGTTGAAAACCATTGCCTTAGGGGTAAGCACATACTTTATAGACACAAAGAAAAAAATTCTAAAGAAACTGGAGCAATGAAAAACAAGCCATACACAATGGAGTATAAAATCTAGTAAAAACTCTGTGCCCATATAATACTTTAAAAGCAACTCCTGGGGCTGCAAAGACGGCTCGCTTGGCAGTCTAGAGACTATTCTTCGAGAAGATCTAGGTTCAGTTCCCAGCATCTACCTGGCAACTCATAGCCTCCTGTAACTCCAGTTCCAGAGAATAAGATACCCTCTTCTGGTATTCCAAGAGCACCAGGAATAAATGTGGTGCACATATACTCACGCAGGCAAAAAATTCATTTCCACATAATATAAAAATAAAGTTTTTAAAAATAAACTTCTTAAAAATCTATTTCAATGAAAGTCATATTAAAAGGAATATTTAAATGAATACAGGAAAGATACAGCAATGGTTAAAAGGCACATGCAAAGGTACTTAACATTTTCGAGAAAAGTCTTAGTTCAAACCAGAATGGAATTACTATCCAGCAACCAGAATGGCTAAAAATGAAAAGACTGAATACACCAAGTGTCAGCAAAGATGAAGGGTGACTGGAATTATCATCAGTGTTGGTGGAGTCTATAAACTCTTGGGAAAACAATTTGGGAACATCCTATAACTACAGGAAGACACATATGAAAAACCTCAAGTGCCCATCAACAGATCAAAGGAGAACTTGTGGCACAGTCGCACAATGAGAAATGTTACCTTGGGAGAAGGGGGGGGGGAATACTTTCACAAATACGGAAAACATAAATGAAGAGCAGAAATACCATGCTAAATACAGGAGTCCACAAGCTACAACACCAGGAAAGAGCATGAGAGGCTTAGCCACAGCATCAAGAAGATGAGCTCACCAGAGAAAAGTAGGGATGACTGCAGAGAGAGGGAACAGGAACTTTCTGAATGATGCAAATGATCTAAATCTAAATTAACATAATGGTTACATGAGACTATTCAGTTGTCAAACTGCTTCAAACCACATAATTTAAAGAGTATAGTCTTATTTTTTGTAATAATGCCTCAACAAAACCAGCTTTCATACAAAACACTAAACTGTAACAAGGGCAGAATAAAAACAACCCATGAGAATTCAACCAAAGGTCTGGGAGTATACTGTCTCTCTCTCTCTCTCTCTCTCTCTCTCTCTCTCTCTCTCTCTCTCTCTCTCTCTCTCTCTCTCTCTCTCACTCTCTCTCTCTCTCTGTGTGTGTGTGTGTGTGTGTAACTCAAGCATGCCCGGTTCCTACAGAAACCAGAAGAACTCGAAGGTGGTCACTGAGCTGACGTGAGAGTTTGGAATCAAACCTGGGTCCTCTAGAGGAGCAGCGGGTTCTCTTAACCACTGAGCCATCTCTCCAGTCCCTGAATTAAATATTTTAAGATTTGATATGTTGTTGCAAACAAAGAGGTTGTGACAGGAACATGAGCGAGCTTGGAGCCAGCTGGGAATATACAGCAAGACCTTAACTCCTGCTCCCATTTCTGCCCTGAAAAGCAGGGAGAGTGGGGTGTGGAGGCCCCTCAAACGACCAGGAGGCAAAGGCAGAAGGTTGTCTTGAGTTGTTAGGGAACAGAATGGGTTTGGCCATTTTCACTTGTTGCTTTAGCAGAGGAACCGAGGTTCCCAGCATCTATGTGGTGGGTGGTTCAAGCCATACTTAATTATGGTTCAGGGGATTCATGATCTCTCACAATCACTGATGTCATGAGGAACATATGAGGTACACATGCAGGAAAAACACTCACACACATAAAATAAATTTAAAATGAAATAAAAAAGAAATAAGCACCATTTCATAGGAACTTTCTGAACCCCATGCTTGTTTTTAGAAATATAAATATATGTGGTCTCAACAATTCTTAACAAAATTGGTATGGTGACTTTAAAATAAAAATCAACCGCTTCCCAGTTTTTGCACACTGCCTTACAAGATCTGAAAAACCCCAGCTATTTTCTTCAACAGCTTTTTGAGATAGTCTCTCACTGAACCCAGAGCTAACCAGGCAGCAAGACCAGTTCTAGAAGGCCCAAGGGTTCTCCTATCTCTGCCTCCTCAGTTTACAATATGCTAATTCACTCCTGCCGTTAATGTAAACAATCCTCAAGGGGGGACCCCTTTATGTTTCTGTGATTTTGTTTTAAGTGGTGGTTTCAGGGTGAAGTGTGTAGCTAAGGCTACCCTTAAATTCATGATCCTCCTGCCTCTACCTCCTGAGTGCTGGGATTTCAGCTGTGTGCTACCATGCTCCAGCTATCTTGTTTAAACAAGGTTATTAGCTTTGAATAGGTAAGACAGAAGGAAACTGTCAGAGCAGGGCTTCTTATTATACAGGCAGTTTTAGAAAATGAGACAACAGAAGTCCCTAAGAAACAACTATCTTAAATGTTTCTTAACCACCCAGCCCTGGAAGCATCTCCCTAATCCCGTTATAAAATAGTCTCTGGACTCCCAATGCACCCTCTGTCTGCTTCTAAAACTCATTAGTGCTCCACATGGACAGGTATTTGTTTTTATCTCTTCACTGTTAAATGCTCCAAGGGTAGGGAGGGAGACCTGGCTCTCCTTCCTTCAAAACCTGGTGTACAGTCTACCTGGTACAAAAATCCATTCTTTAAAATGTGATTAAATCATTAATAAAATTCCAAAAAGCAGAAGAGTCTCAAGATGGACAGATGCTCAGAAAGGAAGGTAAATAGAGATGTGAAAAAAACAAAGTGCCCACCCACTGTGCACTTAAAGACCACTAAGGTCCCGTGTGCCGGGTTCTGCAGAAGATGCAAAGTCTGCTTCCTTCCATTTAAGTGATTCTCTGTGACACACTTCCTCTTTTAATTTTTGTTTGGCTTTTTAAGTTGTCAGGGGTTTTGTGTGTCACTGGGAGAAATAGCTCTGAGGTTTCAAGAGAATCAGGCCATTCCCAGTATCTCTCTGTCTCTTTGTCTCTGTCTGTCTCTGTCTCTCTGTTGTCAGCTCTCAGCTCTCTGCTCCAAGGCTATAGGATTGCCTCCTGGCTGCCACACTCCCATGAATAGTCCTGAACTCTAACCCGATGAAACTATAAGCCCCGAATGATCTCTTTCTCTTACGAGTTGCCTTGGTCATGGTATCTTCTCACAACAGTAGATAAGCCTCGAAGACACACATCCTCTGTTTGCTACTCAGCACTAGCACGTAGATGGCTGTGAGAGATACTGAAGTACCAGGAGTTCCTGTGCTCAGAGCTGACTTATCAGGAAGGACATTAAAATAAGATTAAAACAGTGCAGACATATGACAAGGTATAACAGGGTGCAAAATAAGAGAATTCTAACCCCAAAACAAGACATTTTCTGTCATGGGTGGTGATAAAGGCCTATAATCCTGGTGCTAGGGAGGTGTAGGGAGCAGGAAGATCAGGAGTTTCAACCTAGGCCCAGCTACACAGTGAATTTAAGGCCAGAGAGGACTACATGAGACACTGTCTGAACAACATTTATACTTAAAACAAGAAAAACCCAAGCCACCAACTCTAGCATTCATCATTTGAAGTCTTCTGGTTTCTACCAGACAATCCATCCTTTGTTTTGCTGTTAAATCTCTTACTATGAAGTTTATACACAACTATCATCCAGACTCTGAATGAGTTTCTAAGATCACTATCTCTTGGTTAAGAGCTACATTCTAGCATTTTGTATGAGGACAGGCAGATGTTCAAAGGGAACCGGTAATAAAGTGTAACCCTGACTGAAGTGCTCAGTGAAGCTCAGCTAGAGCAGCACTGTCTCTATCCCTCCCTTGGTTATTATATATAGGGGATTTTGTTTTGTTTTTCCCATAGCAATCCATTTGTCTGGACAAATCTCAACATATGTACTTACCAAAAAGTGTTGCTATGCATCTTTCTGTAGTCGTCTGCAAATGGCTGGAAACCAAGTTCAGTCTCCTATTATCTTTGTATTCCTTTCCGTGTGTCTGCATATAACTGGTGACTAATGACACTAAATAAATCTAATCTAGGTTCTTTTTCTTATCTGAATTTAAGTTGGGATCCGGTATACCAGATAATGCTAGAATTCGAGAGGCTGGACAGAAGGACTTGCAAGTTCAAGGCTGGCCTGAGTTACAAAGTGAGGAAATCTTGTCCAAAACAAAACAAACAAAACCTAACAAATAAATAAAAATAAAAAATAGGGTCAAAAAGAAAAGTCAGCAGGTAAAGTTGTTTGCTCCAAGAAGCTGAATTCGATCCCTGGGACTCACATGACAGAACTGACTGCTAGGAGCTGTCTTCTGACCTACACACACACATACACACACACACACACACACACACACACACACACACACACTTTTTAAAAAATTTACTTTGGGGCTGAAGAGATGGCTTAGCGGTAAAGCATGCTTGTTGTTCAAGCACAAAGAGCAGAGTTTGAATCCCAGCACCCCTATCACAAGCACACATGATTACATTTTCAAGTAGTCCAATACTCTCTTCTGGGCCCTTGTGAGCACACTCACACAGACACAAACAAAATAAAAACAAATCGTAGGAAAAGAGGCAATAAAAAATTAAGTCTGAATTTATTTTCCACAAAGGAAATTTAAATACCGCTCAACCATTTTTAGTAAGAAAACCCATAGCCCTGAAGATATTCACAGTAGAAAAACAACTTAAGGGCACATTAATGGAGGATATGTCTGGCAAAAGTCCAACTCTAACAATTTAATTCCCTATCTGTCCCTAACTAAGACCTCTACTGCCCAGGTTTTCCTCATTTCCTATCCTGGTATGTCTTCTCCAAGTTGACCAGCTGGCGTGAGGCTTATTCTCACGAAGAAGTACAGTTGCTCTGCCAAGTTCACACATATGTTATCCTTTCCTAAGTTGTGTTCTGTCACAATAACAAAGAACATGCGTTTCCAAAATAGCAATGCAGATGTATTAAAAAATAAATTAAACAAACAACTTTAAAATCGGGCTTGCCAGGTGGCCCGGAAAGCCAGCCTTGTCCTCACTGTGCTCCTGTGCTGGGACTGCAAGAGCCCACTGCCATGCTCACCTGGACCCCACCTCACTCAACAGGCAACTACCAGGGACAGCACTTTAAAGGTTGAAGAAAAGTAATGCTTTTCGGGGGGGGGGGAAGAAGTAGCAATAAAAGATCTGAAAACTGTTGAGAAGGTTTTCTCGGGTTTTACTATACATATGTTCCTGAAAAGGACTACACCTACAGAGCCAGATAGTAAATTTAAAGAAAATGAAGTGTTAAACACATAAGGCAATATGCTAAGCCTTCTATACTCCATTTGCTTTAAAAAGCATACATTAGCCTTTCTTCACCTTTTATTTTATTGCATGACCAAACTTCTCTAAGTCTCACCTCTTAAGAATGAGCTGCAGGGAAGGGTGTGGAGAAAAACCATGTGCAACCTAATAAAAACAGCTCAGTTTTAAACTGCTGCCAGACATACGTGTTTTATGAGTAAGACCTCAGATAATCCTTTGATTAAGAAGCTGCTGCATTCTAAATGCAGAAGGCTGCCAACATTACGAACCTTGAGCTCCAAGTACACTGACTTCATTCTTTTAGATGCCCACCAGAATCAAATCCCTTTTCTAAGTCCCATTTTCTTCTATGCTCTTTTGGAAGGGAAGAGCCAATTAAGATGAGTCAAGATTTTATTCCATCATTTCTCTCTACTAAAGTACATCATCTTCATTTCAACAATCATTCATTCAAAACTCACTTCCAGAGAGTATGGCATCATGGGATTTGCAAGCACACGGAGTCAGATGCCGAAGTTCAGAAACAACAACCGTGGCTGGGTGATCCTGAAAAGCAGTGTGAGGAAGACAGTGCTTTTTAACTGACAAAACTGTTATTCTCTGTCTATCATATGCTGAAGTACAGAATAATGCAGAATGGCTAAATGTAGCTAAATGTAAAATTAATCAAACTTTTCCTTCACATAGTTATCATTCTGGTTAATAGTTCTAAGGACAGAAGATGGGGCCAGATGATAAGCTGGAAATGAAGTATGGTATATTTCAGTAACTACTTGTACTTTGCAAGCACTGAATGAGCACATCCATTATTTTAGTAATACTAATTTGACATGTCAACACAGACTATAGAAGAATAGAGAAAAGGAGGTGAATCACCATGAAACTGAAGTGATACAAACTTATGAATCTATGGCTGGATGTGATGGGCGATCCTTTTAATCCCAGTACTTGGGAGGCAGAGACAGGCAGATCCGAGTTTGAAGGCCAGCCTGATCTACAGAGCAAGTTTTAGGACAGCCAGAGCTACACAGAGAAACAAAACAAAACAAAATTTAAAAAATAGAAAATCAAAGCTGTGAGTCTATTAAGACAGTGCAATGATGTGGTGAACACTAAAGAAGGAAGTGGCTGGAACGACAGTAGGGAGAATTAAAACTACAGTGGAAAAGGCTAGGCTAGGCAGCACACAGAGAGGGTACAGTGACAGGGTAAGGAATGCAATGGCATCCTTAGCTACCCTGAGGGTTTAAAGGCAGCCTACATCAGAACCTCCGTAAGAAAATGCAGGAAGTGAAGGAGGGAAGGAGGGAATGAGGAAGGAAAGAAAGAAACAAGGCTTATTGATATTTGTTTATTTTTCCAGCACTGGACACAGAGAAAACTATACATTCTAGGCCAGCCTGAGCTACATAGAAAGACTTTCTAAAAAACAAAAATAGGCCGGCAATAGAGCTCATTTGATAAAGTGGTTACAATGCAAACATGAGGACCCGATTTTGATCCCTAGCACTTACATAAAAGCTGAACTATAGTGCACATGAGTAATTCCAGTGCAAGGGTAAAGAGTCAAGAGGACCCATAAGGCTTGTTTAGCCAAATAACCTATCTGAGTTGGTGAACTCCAGCTTCAGTGAGACCATGTCTCAAAAGACTAAGGTAAAAAGCAAGCAAAGATAACACCCAACATCCACATGTGCACACACATGAGCATAAGCGCACACACATACATACATACATACACATACACACACACACACACACACACACACAATAATGAACACAAATTCACATGCACACAAATATAAAAACCTGTAGGGTTAAGGTGAATTGACAATCAAATAAACAGACATTCTAATAAGAAATAAATAAATAAATAAATAATCAATCAGATCACAGGGTTATAGCAGACAAGAAAGCCATCAGCAGTGCCTGAGTGGTTCAGGAGGCAACGGGCTCTCAAGCAGAGTACCTTGGGTCAAGTTTAAGACAGCGTGAGTTCAGAAGCCAGACTTCAGGTTCGAGAAAAAAGAAAGAGAGTGGGCTATGAGAACATGCAAGCTTCCTGTTCAGTGTTCTTCGCGAGGCTGGAGGACAGACAGAACAGCAAGTTGGTAGGAGAAAGAATCAAACCAGCAGATATAGAAAACTTGAGAAAAACGCATGAAGTTTCAAATTACTCTCTGAATAAACCATATCCAAGTACATGATGACCATTAATTTTTGGATTATTAAAAATACTGCACCCTCAGACTATGTTTATTTAGTACATACACCAGGTATGAAATATAAGCCAAGTTTATGCCAGTTTATCCCTACAAATTCATTGTAAATACTCTTGTGTATCAAAACATAAAACACATCTACTCTCAAGAATTTCAGAGAAGGGATACTTGTGTTAACAGTTTGCCTCTAGTATGGTCTAAATGTTCATTTCCCCTCAACCCCTGTGCACTGCTGCCCTAACTCCTAATGTGGTGAGATCTGGAGGCAGGCGTTTAGCTAGTTAGAAGAGATGACGAGAGAGAGAGAGAGAGAGACTCTCATGACAGAATTAGACTCTCTCTCTTTATGCAGAAAGTCTATGTGAAGGGGAGGAAGAAGGCAGCCACCTATAGCCTCACCAGCTTCACCTCTATGTATCAGACTTCAGTTCTATATGCATAGAACCCTCAGAAGATAACACTTCTGTCCTCTAAGCCACAGAGGCCAAGGCATTTTACTGTGGCAGCATATGTGGTCCAAGATGGCTTTTAAGGGACATAGCTTATTCTTACACAGATTCCCTCATACCCTACAGTAACAGTTCTTCATTACAGTATTAGAAATATGCCTGTCATCTCAGAAAGTTGACACAGAAGAGCTGTGTTGAGTTTAAGGACAATTTGGACTACAAACTGAATTCAAGGCCAGCCAGAGTCACATAGCAAGACTCTGTCTCACAAAAACAACAAACCCAGGCATATGGGGTATATCTGTAAGCCCAACACTCAAGAGGTAGAGATTAGGAACTAAAGACCGGATGGATGGATGATGGATGGATGGATGGATGGATGGATGGATGGATGGATGGATGGGGAGATAGATACATACAGAAAGAAGGAGAGAGAGAGAGAGAGAGAGAGAGAGAGAGAGAGAGAGAGAGAGAGAGAGAGAGAGAGAGAGAGATGCACCTGTCTCAAAAAAAAAAAAAAAAAAAAAAAAAAAAAAACTATATACAACAGAAAACTGAGCACACTAAAGTTCCAGTTCAGGAAATATATCCATACACATGCAACAGAGGTACAGGGGACAGATAGAACGTTGACCAGGCTACACTGACAAGTATTGCAAGGGAAGTTTCTACAGAGCAACCCTTTTGCTTTCTTCTTCAAACAAGCACAATCAAACAATCTACTCCTCAAAGCAACTCTAAGAGTAACAAAATAAGTTTGAAATTATTTGAGTGACATCTGTACTAAGCACTCAACTAAAAAACTTTATCGAAGAGAAGAGAATGACCCCTCCTGCCTGAGCAGAATGTCCCTGGTTGCTGGATTCCACTCAGTCATATACCATTTCCAAACTTCCCTTGGCAACCTAGAGCACATTCTTCACCTACACTAACTGCAGTAGAAAGCAGCTTGACAAATACATTCACGAGAGAGGCTACAAAGCATTCGCACGCTAGCTGTCATACCTGACTCATCACTCTAATGAGGACTTATTGGGAACTCAGTTCAATTCCTACAACAACAACCACCAGAAAACAGTGTTTCAAGGGTTCTCCAGGACAGGTACGCTGGGGAGGCCTGTTCCCAGGGTTCTCCAGGACAGATACACTGGGGAGGAGGCCTGCTCCCTGAGTATAGATGCTTCTGTCACTACCAAGCCATTTCTTGACTAGTATAAAGCTCTTTGTTCTAAGAAAAATATTAGTATAGTATTTTCTGTCAGATTCCTAAATCATTAATCCTCATCCAACAAGTACAAGCTCCTACACACAGCAAAATCTAGAGAAAAAGGTGAACAAAGTTAACCACAACGCTGAGATGGCTGCTAGGAAGAATGGAGATGCACAGATAATGTTCACATTCCTCAGCAAAAAAAAAAAAGACAGGAAGCGCCTTAGTTACAACAGAAACACAGACTATTAAACACTACTTTAGAGGAAAGAAGAGCATAAACTAGACCTACCACAGGGCCTGGCAAACATTTTCTTCTGACTACACAACAGAGAAAAGCATGTGAGCGTGTATCGGACACAAGCATAACCGCTTCAGAACCAAGCACTAAGGCTCCGTGGTGCCAAGGCCTAGGAGTAGGCATCAATTTCCAAATGTTCTCGGGAAGTATGGACAATTAATTCCACACATTTTCCTCCTCATACAGGCCAAGGAAGACCAGACCCTTCTGAGTAAACTTCCATCCAATGGACCTTGGCTCTGTTAGAGAAGACTCCATTGGCTCCGTCTTCAGTGAAAGTTTTTAGCCTTGTCCCAGACAACGCCTTACCTCCTTACTCGCTTGCTCATTAGCTAACTAGGTAGGGGGTGTGCTGGTGCTGATAGGTCATCGCAGCACTCAGGAAGCAGAGGCAGGAGGACACTGCAAGTTTGAGATCAGCTAAACTACACAGTGTGTTCAGGACAGTCTAGGGCTGCACAGTAAAACCATGTTCCACAAAGCTTTAAAAAAAAGAAAAAAAGAAAAAGCTCTATAAACTTCATAAACAGTCTGCCGTATTTATGAAGCCAGGAGAGTCTGAAAATACTCCATTTTCACCGTGTGCTAGAAAAGCTCATCATCCAGATTAAACTTACTGCTTATGAAGATTAGGGTATTTTGAAATTTTCCTATTAAGAGTAAGTCTCAGGGAAACTTCCAGAAGGCACAAATGTTTTAGGCCTGAAAATAAAATACTTAAAAAATTTTGCAATTAGGGATACATTTTAGAAGAATGACTTTTCCGGGTGATGAACCAATTAAAAATTAATAAATAAAAGATGCTAACACACATAAGTGACGTCATTTCCTATAAGAATAGAAATGACTGAGCTGCTTAAATTCTACTTAATTCAAAACCTGTGGATGAGAGCAGAGGCAGCCAATAGTTCAAAGCCCATCGCTGCTGTTCAGAGAGACTGACCCCACTTCCCTAAGATACACAGGAGGAAACAGGTAACATGGTCGATTCTTAACCTACCATGTTAGTTTCTAGTCATCTTAAGCTTTCATATCACAGCCACATCAAACCCCAGGCTCCCTTTCCCTGCAGGAGATCATGCCATGCAGAGCAGACAAGAAAGGCTGCAGTTACCAAAACAAAATGGAACAGCATGAAGCAAGCTGCAGAGGTGCAAGGCCACATGAGCTACATCAGCTTACCATAGATCTCGGATCTACTCTCCTCTGAACTAGACTTTGTCTTCTTGGAGGAGCTATCTGCACAAGAGCGGGAGAAAAGGAGAGATATAGAAAATATGGAGACCAATGTAAGGGGGAAATTTCATGGGGATAAAAGAACGAGTCATGATCAAGTTAAACTGTGCAAACATGAAGTATGAACATCACAGATGACAGCACTTAGAACAGTCATGAACAGCACAGGTAATGAATGACATATTTACAGATTATGGAAGAAAAGAATGCAATAAAAAATACAAACAAAGCAACAGGTGAATACACACTGTATGATCTGGTGACTGTAGAGGTGAACAGAGTACTGAGAGCTACACTCCGTTCCCCGAGAAGGGGGTGGTCTCTGTGGAAATGGGCACTTTACAGACAAGCGTACAGATTAATCAAGACTAATGAGACTGTTGCATTATGACTATGTGACTATTTGGCCATTATTAAAGACAATAACTAGCTATAGAAATAACTAAGAAACTCTGGTTGGTGACCTGGATCCTGGGTATCATTAGTGTAGCGCTCTCTCTTCAGGAGACCTGTGACATGTTACTGTTCCCACCACACCCACAGCCATCTATCTGTTCTAGATATTGTTTTATGACACAAGGTGCAAAGCAAATTACTCATTGCTTACTTCCTAGTTTTTCCTTCTTAAATGTTTGTAGTACTTGTTCAAAATTAACAAAACTATTCTAAAAGTATGAAGTATTTCAATTATTCACACAAAAATATTCTATTAAGTATTTAAAATTAAATTTTTAAGTAAAAATGTCTTTGAGAGATATAATTATCCATCTCAGATTGGTGTGTTGCTTATCTTTTGTCACAGGGATACACAACTAAACAAAATAATACTTGCTCAAAGAACATATGTAAATACCTAATAAAAAACTAGTAAGCACTATCTACAAAGAAAACAGTGAAATTGCATGGGGAAAGGAAAGGGCAGCAGAATTCAATCTTGTGCAGAACACTGAGAAGCCTGATTGTATCTGCCAGCATGAAGCTTCTCAGGGAAGTCAGCATGACAGAGGCTAGACCACCACGGCCTTCAGAACACTTGACTGAAGAAAGGGAAGTGTCTCTGCTAAACATTGTGGTTAATGCCTAGAATCCCAGCACTTGAGAGTCTGAAGCAGAATGATCATAAATTTAAGGCCAGCCTAAGCTACGGAGGAAGACTGTCCTGTACCCCCTATTTAAAAAAAAAAAAAAAAAAAAAGAAGGAAGGTGGGTAGGGAAGACGAAATAGTGGATGTATATTCGTTTGTTTATTCAAAATGCAGCAACTGTACATTTTTTGAGTTGCACTGAAGCTAATCAATTCACAACAAACATATCTGAGTTTTAAGTGAATGCAGAAGTTCCCGGTGGTCAATATCTTCCCTTTAATGACACACTAGTACTTGCACCATGATTCGTCCTGATTCTAAGACCTCAGTGTACCTCAAACTCCAACTAGGGCATCTCTGTTTCTCGGAGCCTCATGAGTCCTACAGTGACAGCTGACTGTGGTAGCTACACTGCTATGGTAAGTGTGCATGCTTTCCTGCAGACTCCAGCTACACAACCACCAGATGTAGGCTGGGAAGGAACAGCCAGGCCTGAGTGTCAAGTCACGTAAGTTCTATGAGACTGAACGTCACTGTTTGCAAAACACTTTTGAAAGAACAAGAGAATTTTACCTGTGGGGTCAAAATCATGTGATGTACTGCGTTCGACTTTCTGTTTCTTATCTGTTGGTGACTCTCGGTTCAAAATACTTCCATGCCTAAGTTAAAACAATCAAATATTTACTATTAAAAAATCATAACAATAAAACTTCATATAAAAATTACACAAATGAAGTTGTTTACAGTGGTGTGTGTGTGTGTGTGTGTGTGTGTGTGTGTGTGTGCAGGTACCCATGAAGGTCGGACAGTATAAAGCCCTTGCAATTAGTGTTACAGGAGACTGTGAGCTGCCCAAATGTGTGTTATGGAGAACAAACTCTGCTCCTCTGCAAGAGCAGCAAGCACTCTTAACCACTGAGCCATCTCTCCAGAACCAAACAAACAAACAAAAACAAAAAAAAAAGGAAATAAATTTGTCTTCCATAGCATAAGCCTCTATTTCTTTCAAAGAGTTTTAAAATTTAACTTAATTTACTGCACAATCTATGTTCTTGGTTATAAAAGGGCATCAAGTAGTAAAAGTAATATTCAATATTAACTTTAATATTATTCTTAAAAATAACTATGCATATTTCACCAATTTTTATAGTTCTACCTAACAATAAGAATGTCCCCAAAGAATTCAACACACTCCCTGACATTATATATACCATAGTCAAACTGAAATCATTACAGAACTATAACATGTAAAAACAAGTTATAAAACAAACCTACATAGGCAAGACTTGCCTTCATAGGATTGAAGCCTTAGCCAGCCACCTCTGGGCCCAAAATGACACCAGAATTATTGTTTTTTATTAAGATTTAACCAATTTCAAGCATCAGATGATGGTTGGGCAATTAAAAATAAGATTAACCTATAATACACACACTTCTACTAACTAAAAGGTTACAATTATTAGTGTTTTAAATAACATTAATGATAATTAAGGAGAGAGAACAAAAGATGTTAAGACATGAGTATTAGGGACTCTCAGAATATATGTAACAGACAGAGGCACAAAAAAAAACAAATACTTTCTATTTTTTTTTCTTTACTGTCTTAAAATAACTAAGACTAAATGTGCACAAAGTTCATTTTAAGGAGACAACAGGCGGTCACGTGACAACACATGCCCTAACTAACAATCTATTTGCACCTCCCCAAGCAACTCACAATTCAAAACAGTCAGATTTTAAAATTAAATTTCTTCATAGGGAGTGACCTTAAAGTGTCAATTTGAATAAACTTTTTAAATGCTTACATTAAAAACACTGAAAATATTATCAAAACAAGGCTGTGTTCCAGAAAAAATATGCAACACCTGTTGTATTTGAAATCTGTTAAACATTATGAAAGTTTGTACTACTTAAATCCACGCTCTCAAAAACCACAAAAATCCCCATAATTTCAAAGGAATGTTTCTAATTAAAGTTTAACTCCAACTTCAGTATAAAAGCAACTGAACAACTTACCTTATAGGTTTTTTGAGGGGAAACCTGAAACAAAGGGAAAACAAAAGCAGATATTTGTATTAATTTAACTTGTAAAGACTCTGTTACTACAGCTACTGACTATGCTAAACCAGAAGGCATTACAATCTATACTAACTTTCCCAAAGCAAGACAACAATGGGGTCAGAGGTCCTGCTCTGTTCTTTAAAGCTCATTCTCATTTATTTTTAGCTTTCATAACAGAAACTCTGAAAGAAGAAAAAAAAACCTTCAGAGTATTGCCAGCTACTAAAAATATGTTCCTCAAGTAGAAAACAAAGTGTATGTTTTCCTTTGCTTTTCTTTGTTCTTCTGGGGTTCCCCGGTGTTGTCCCCCAGCTGTCCTTTTTTTAAGTACTGTAGCAGGTCATGGTGACACATGCCCTCCTTCAGCTTTGGAGGTAGAGTAGAGAAGCTTCCAAGTACAAAGCTAGTGTGGACCACAAAACAAGTCCTGGGCCAGCCTGGGCTACAGAGTTAAGACCCTGACTTAAGAAAAGGGAGTTTGAGGAGGGATTTGATTTTTCTGTTTGGTGTTTATTTGGGGGTAGAGGGAGCTGTAACAAGAATCTCCTTACATAACCAGGATATCCTCAAAGTCATGATTCTTCTGCTTTGGCCTCCATAGTACTAGGATAAAAGGCCTACACTAACACCCTTAGCCAGAGAGGCTTCTTGGTGAGAACTAGATGTTACACGAATAACTGGAAAAAAAAAATTCACTTATCATAGAGGCAGTTTGATTGCCAAATAAACCCTAATAGACAAGTTCAATTACAAATTCACTTTAACTCTTATTTCAATCAAACTGAAACACAGAAAAAAAGCTAAAGTATCCACAAGGCTCTATAATAAGAGATGGAATGATAACGTGACAGACAGTGGGAAGGAGTCTGGAACAAGAGGATGCTGTTCTAGAAAACAGGCAATGCCAAAAGACAGCTCAGAAATAATGTTCCTGTGTTGCCTGATAATCCTTTGGGGGGAAGAAGAGGAACTAGAATCTGATTTTTCTTTATCAATGAATATAAACTAGCAGGGACAGACTCTGAACAGACTGCCTGCTAAGGACAAGGCCTGTAGTCTATCGACCAAAAGAAACCATTTGGTTCTTTGAGCTACAGAACCCCAGCCGAACAAAAGAAACCAAAATGTACCTGCTGTTTTCGCCCATCAACCTCAGTGACCCCAAACAATGCTGCTTACTGTCAGATCTGCAGCATCCAGGAGACTCTGGCAAAGAATTCTAGAATTTTCCAGCAGCATGACTGATCCAAGAAAATGGGAACGATAGAAGGGGACAGAGATGAAGTGAGGAGGAGCAGAAGACCGAGGACAACACAGGCAACCTCACCTAGTGCTTACTCACAAAGAACAGAAAGACTCACGTTCCTTTAAATGACTCAGTTTCATTTTATGTGCACTGGTGTTCCGCCCGCATGTACGTCTGTGAGGATGTCAGACCCACTGGAACTGGAGCTACAGACAACAGTGAGCTGCCATGAGCATGCTGGGAATTGAGCCCAGGTCCTCTGGAAGAGCAGCCAGCACTCTTAAACACTAAGCTATTTCTCCAGCTCCAAAAAACTCACAACTTCTAAAATCACAGCAGTTTTTCTCTAATTACCAAATTCTATTTAAAGCAAATAAGGCAGATGGTCCTGTGTTCTTTAAGAAACCAGGCTGAAAACCCAAGCACTATTGCTGATGCCAAGAAGTGCTTATTGGCAGGAACCAGATATGGATGCCTCCTCAGAGGCTCTGCCAGAGTCATACAGATACTGCTGAGGATGCTTGTAGCTAACCATCAGAGTGAATGCAGGGACCCCAATGAAGGAGCTAGAGAAAGGACTGAAGGAGCTGAAAGGGTTTGCAACCTTGTGGGAAGAACAACATTATCAACCAACCAAACCCTCCAGAACTCCCAGGGACTAAAACACCAACCATTGAGCACACATGGAGAGACCCATGGCTCCAGTTGCATATGTAGCAGAGGATGGCATTGTCTGGCATCAATGGGAGAAGAGGTCTTTGGTCCAGTGAAGGCATGTTTTCCCAGTGCAGGGGAATGCCAAAGCACTGAGGTGGGGAGGGTGGCTGGGAGTGGGAGACCTTTATGGAAGCAAGTGGTAGGGGAGGGGGGGATGGGAGTTGGGGGAAGGGGATAACATTTGAAATGTAAATACAGAGAATATCCAATAAAATAATTACATTAAAATAAAAATTTTTAAAAAAAGAAAGAAACCAGGCTGAGCAAACCACCAGGGCAAGCCAGTACGCAGCACTCCAGCATGGCCTCTGCACAGCCTTCATGCCCGTTTGAGTCCCTGTCCTGACTACTGCCACTGATGGATGACTATGATATGGAACTCTAGACAGAAATAAACCCTTTCCTCTCCAAGTTGTTTATGGTCATGATGTTTCACAAAAGCAACAGAAAACCTAAGACAGTGGGTTTAGCTTAACTGTTCTAAGTACCAAAAGAATCACAGAAAAAGAAGGACCCTTTACTTCTGAAGTCTTAGGAGACAGAAAAGCAGTTCATGTAGACTCCCTTTCAAATCAGAGCACTGAAAGATCCCCATTCATCTGGTGCTACACTTACTACTTGAATACCCAGCCGGTTAACTGCACCATCCCTACACAAGCTCAAAAGACAGACTTGACCAAAACTCCCAGGAATGGAGCCCAGGAAACCAGGAAATTACAAGCTTAGTTACTATGTGCTCTAAAAAGTTTGCAATTTCCAGTATTTAAAGCAATATGATTCTACCTACGTCTTAAAGAGAAATAAAACCCTTTTTGTAGGTAGAACTCTGTAAGTAGAATCCTAATAAAGATTGTACAGATCCCATGTTTTATATTTACATTTTTTAATTACAAAGGAAGTACATTATAGATAAGACGTTTGCCTACATACCCTTTAATCTAGGTATACCTTAGGTGGTTAAGTATATTTTTATAAATACATGAAATGTAAGAGGCTATGTGAATATAAAAGATTCATCACTACAATTAAAAATGAGGGCAGGTGTGCACAAAGCTTTATGTGGATGCCTGTGCACAGAGCTTGGGATGAGGACATCAGGGCTCTGCTCCATGACTCTCAGTCTTATTCCTCTGAGACAGAAACCCGAGCTAGGCTGGCAGCTACCAGGCCAGGGATACGGGCATGCTGGCCAGAAGAACTGTATTTTTACTTACTTGCTAGGATCTGAACTCAGAACACTTTCAGTGAGCTATTTCTTCAGCTCAGTTACATCTTTTACAAATATACTTCCCAAGTTCATAGAGAGCACTTTAGTATTTTCTACTAAGAAAACTATTTTTCATTAAAATACATTTTTAAAAGTATAAAATATATTTTTATACTAAGAGATTTGTCTTTGAGTCTAATATCAAATGTTAATAAGTTCTCAGTCAGAATTTAACTACAAAACCATTTTTTGTGTGGAATGTAAATGTCTCAGACTTTCAAACTATCATATGGGGAGATTATCCAATTTTGTGAGAAATGGAAGAAGTTTCTTACATTATGGAAAACATAAGAAAATTAGCATCATAATATTGTTTTATTCTTGTTCCTACAGTTATTTGTTTAATTTCTCCATATACATAAAGAGACAGACACACACATTATACACACATACACACAATGGAGGGGAGAACACAAACACACTTTATCTCAATCACTCTCCATTTTATGTACTGAGACAGCATCTCTCCCCAGTGCCAGTTAGTCTAATTGACTAGCTTAGTTGGGGGATTCTTTGACTCTGCCTTTGGAAATCAGAGATTACAGGGGACTTTATGACTACCTGGCTTTTTATCTTATTCTGGTAACTGGGGTTCCAGTCCTTCTACTCACACAAGCTATCTCCCCAGATATGTATAGTTTTGTTTCACTCTCAACAGAGAAATTGTAAATAGAAGAAGACTTAAAATATAAAATATACTAAAATATACTGTCTTCAGTAATAATGGCTCTACATAGCACTAAATTTGTAGCATGCAGAGAAAAATGTTTTAACAATTCCAATATTCTTCCTACAGCATCCCAGAACTGCGATCTGCTGCTGACAAAGCCCAGTCCAGCAGGCATGTCTCATGCCCCTCAACTCAGTGCTCTGGGCCTGAGGTAGAGGGTTCGCTGCCACATAAGGCCAGCCTGGGTCTCTGGTGAGTTCTGTGACCACAAAGACTGCAGAGTGATTCTGTCACAAAACAACAAAGACACATTTGAAATACACCGACCACTACTTCTATTTTCTCTCTCAGCTACAAAAAGTTTTTTTAAAAGCTTATTCTAATACACTTTATACATAGACTACATAAGCTAACATAACTAAACAAATTATTGCATACTAATTATACTATACTATATTATATTGCATACTAATATCAAATAACAATCAAGAGACTCTTACTCCCAAGTCACTGAAGAAGGAGACTGTCTCCTTCCCAAGATATAAAGTCTCATTAGACGCGAAGCCTTTCTACTCTGTAACACCATGGAATGATTTCTTCTCTATATATGAACTTCACAAATAGTACAAAAGTTCTTTTATGAAAATTAAATAAAGCAACTAAACCTATCACCTGGTAACTTTCATCAAGCTGAGCATGGTGGCACATGTCACTGTAATCCCACCTAATTGGGAGGCTGACTTGGAACATTGAACCCAGGAATTTAAGCTCAGCCTGGGAACCATTGGCTGACTCTCTCTCTAAACAAACAAGCAAATAAGACATTAACATATTTTGCACCATTAAACATTTCATTACAGCAATGGCTTTAGCCTATGCATGTAAGACCCTCGGGGTTCTTAAGAGGTCTACCACAGACAAAGAGTATCAAAAAGGCTCTAACGCCACCTCCACACCCCTTCATCAGAATGGCTTGGCTTTTATTTCAGACAGAGCTTCCAAATAAATAAAAATCTGAAAAAGAAGACTCTAACTACTTTTTTTTCATCACTGAGGACTGAACCCCACATAATTATTTATAACTGCAAAATATCTATTCTGTAATATGGCTGCCTAACTAACTTAGTCCATTTTTGTTAATATTTAGGCTAAGTATAGTTTTTTAGTCCAGGAACAACACTATAACAAATACTTAACTCCACACCTAAACTTCCCCTTGAAGTTTTAGGATGAACTCATTAACAGGAAGGAACACACATGGGAGTTTAGAGATAAAGGCAGTCAGCATGAATACTAAATAAACAAAAAAGGAAGGACACGGGCTCTTCTGGCTGCATTAATCCTATGCAGACATTTGTGTCTAACCTTTGTGGAAGGGGAGAGCAGCAGGAACTTTTCTAACAATAGCTCTTATAAGACAAATAACCACATAGCATTACTTTGCTGCCCAAGTGACTGTGTATGGATACAAGAGACTCCCTGCTTATTTTAAGAAAGCACTCACTGCGGTCACAAGTTAGATACACAAACTGATAGGTAACAAAGAGCTATACCAAACAAGAAACACTGTCAGATAAAAGTGCAATTTACCGACACTATCAATATATCAGGAGAGGAAATGATAATGTTTCTTATGAAATCTGTGAAGATAACAGGTGCGAAGAGTCTTCGTTTGACTGAACTAAAGGTGAGATGATACAAAGTTTAAGAAATTGTTACATTTGAAGTCGTTACTTTTGTTGTAGGTTAAATGTGGTCTCAGGGACACACCAAACTCCTAAGCCCCATCTCTCTGAACATGCCCCAACTTAGAAGCTGGGTCTTTACATACATTTTGTAAACTTCTAGGAAATCTTTACTTAACACAAAGTCACAAAGGCATTCTTTATTTTTTTTTTCCTGATAGTTCCATAATTTTGTTTACTTTTAGATGTGGTGTGTTTTATAAATTTTTGCAGGAGACATTATGAACAAATGTTTATCTGTTTACATGTGGACAGCCCACTCTTCCAGCACACTACAGAAGATTCCCTCTGTTGAATTCCCCGTATACTGAAAATCAGCTATCCATCTACGTACTGGGTATTTGTGGAAGATCATGGAAGAGAAACATCCATTTCATCACGTGATAGAGGAATGTACATTTCCTTACCTCCTAAGAGGTACAGGTTACCAACATGTTATATCTGTGAACAGTTACACTAGCAGTGGTCATTACGTTAAGGAGCTATCTTCGAGGCTTCTCCCTGTAAGGCTACTGCTCTTAGCCCACCATACTTCATGCTTTGGAAACACAATCCTAATCTGGTAGTAGTGGCACATGTCTTTAATTCCTGCTCTTGGGAGGCAGAGGCACCCAGATCTCTATGTTTCATGGCCAGCCTGCTCTACAGAGCAAGTTCTAGGATAACTAGGGCTTAAAGTAAAAGAAAAATAAAAGTCATTGAAAATTCTAGCCTGGGTCAGTAAGGTGGCTCAGGAGGTAAAGGAACTTGCAGCCAAAGCCTGACAGTTTGAGTCTGATGCCAAGAATCCACATTAAGGTGGAAGGAGAGCCAATTCTATAAACTTGTCCTCTGATCTCCACACAGGACCCCGTGACTCGTATCCTCTCTTTCTCCCTGTCTCTCTGCCCCCTTCCCTCCCTCCCTCCCTCTCACTAGACACACTCCACAATAATAATGTCTGAAAAATGTAAAGCCTTGTTGTTTTTAATCTAACCTCCATTAGGAGTTGAAGGTATTAAGCTCCATTTCCCATACAAAAAGGAATCTATCTACATGCTCTGGAATTTTCTGGAAGAGCCAGCCATGTTTCTGTGTTCTCCCATCTACCAGATGTGGACTCTGTATGTTTACTTTATACCCTGAGATAAACTCTAATACTGCACTGTTTATTTCCATGTTCAAGTTGCTCTAGCTTAAGCCACTGAGAGTTCTTTCAGGTTGGCACTTATGTATCTGGGACATGCCCTCCCTTCTGTATTTTGAGACCTTCTTTGTTTCTGGCACAACATGGTACTTTAGGCTCCTTAGCAAACTAGAAAATACAAGAACATTTTCCTACGCCAACCTTGTAAACCAAGGAATTAAAAGTATATATAAAATATAGATTTTTTTCTGCCTGCCTCTGCCTCCCAAGTATTGAGATTAAAAGTATGTCTGGCTTCGTGTTTAAATTTTGAGACACTTTATCTAAATTACTCAGCTTCCAATTAATTAACTGAGAATTTGTGTAATACTTAGCTGGGCTTCTTTTTAAATTGATTCTTTTATCATTATGAAAGGGTTTTCTTACACCCAGCATAGTGGCTCACATCAGTAATCTCGGCACTCAGAAGGCAAAAGCAGAAGGATCAGGAATGCACGGCTATGTTTAGTTACATGATGAGTTCAAAAGACCCTATCTTGTTTTGTTTTGTTTCGTTTGGTTTTGTTTTTTAAAGATTAGGAGCAGTAGGGAGGTAATGCTTCCGTAAATTGCCTGCCACCCAAGCATGAGGACCTGGGTGAGAAAATCAGGGTGACACACATTTGTAATCCTAACACTAGGGAGGCAGAAAAGGTCAGTTTCTTGGGAGTCAACAATGAGTAAGCCTAGACTGCTGTGCTAGCTCCAGGGCAATGGAGGAGGCCCTGTCTCAAAAGACAAAGCAGATGGCACCTTAGGAAGGACACGCACGGTTGACCATTAGCTTTCATATACACAGTACACTTGTGTCACAGGAATAAACCTCAACATACAGGGAGAAGAGCTGCTCTATCATTAATAAGATTCTATGTTCACAAATCTGCTTTGTAATGGTAGTAAGTCATTTCAGCTTTAGTTTTATTACTGTTAGCATTCTGTGCCCCTTTTCATCCTTTTACCTCAAACCATGTCTATTTTAAGGTGTGTTTCTTAAAGGAAGCACACAGTTGGGTATTGTTCGTTCATGTCATCTGTGACTTCTGCCTTAACTGTTTATGGCTTTAGAGACTGAACACTGAGTCTCACACATTGAGCAATCACTGTACAACTGAGCTAATCTTAAGCCACCCTTTTTTTTTTTTTTTAAAAGATGGGATCTTACTCACAGTGGCCCATGTTGATCTGAAATTCATGTCCCACCTACCTTAGCCTCTACAATGTTCAAATTACAGGTATACACTACTACACTGATTTACCTGGTTTTGTTTTATTTATTTTTTATTTTTTTGGAGATTGCTGATGTAATAGGTTTAAGCCTAATCATCATTCTACTGGGTTTCTCAGTTGTTTCCAACTGTCTCTTCCTTCTATTGGATTACATTATTTTAACCTAAAATAATTTTATATTCTGTTAGCTTATCTCTTCCCATACTTTAAATTATTTGAAAGATTATTCCATGTATTAGATTTTACAGCCTAATTAAGCAAGTTAGTTATGAGAAAACACTTAACAATTTGACATATCATTTCTATATGATGTGTTCATTCAATACATTTTCTTTGAGAACAGAGGATGTACGTTTTTCTCGATCCTGGAAATCTCAGTCTTCCTTAGAAAGAACTGTAAGTTTATCCAATGGTTTACTAGTATCCTCAAACACCAGTGACAAAGGCCAGCAGATCCAGCTGTAGCAACAGCCTTTTGGCCTAATGGCCATGCCATTCTCTTGGTGAGTGAGCTGACTGCGTGGACAGAAGTAATGAAAAGAGAGAGGGAATGAAATTCACAGGAGGTGCACATGAAAGAAACTCCCTTCCTCTTGAGAGGACTGTGTGGCACATTTCTTCCTGACACATCTCTTCTTCCCCCACTGGTATATGACGGTGACTGAATAGAGTCATTCTGTTTATTCAAAAACCTAAAGGCACATGACTTAAGACACTGTAAGGTTAAGAGTGGAAGCCATGAGGTGATCTGGGACCACAGAAGTAGTTATGAAAATAACTAAGACAACGGTCTGCAAGAATAAGCAACTTAGTGTATTTGAAAACTTCCATGTCCACTGAGGCCTAAGTGTTAGAAAATGGCCCAAAGAGCAGTACTGAGATGTCATCAGCAATCGACAAAAACCAATAATATAAGAAATCTATTAATAACCTACGACAACTAGAATGTTTTAATCATAATCTGGTTTATGTCTAAAAAAAACACTCTAGTCAGGCCTGGTGACAAACACCTAAAATCCCAGCAATAAAGAGGCTGAGGATACGAGACTGTCGAAAGTTCAGTACCAGCGCTGGCGATATACAGCAAGACTCTGTCCTCAAAAATTAAACAGGAGGGGCTGGAGAGATGGCTCAGAGGTTAAGAGCATGTGCTGCTCTTCCAGAGGTCCTTGGTTCAATTTCCAGCACCCACATGGCAGCTCACCACTGTCTACAATCCAGTTCCAAGTAAGCTAACACCCTCACACAGGCATACATGTAAGCAAAACACAAATGCGCATAAAGTAAAAATAAATCTTTTTTTTTGAAAAATTAAACAGGAAAGTGGGGGTGGATATGCAGAAAAAATATATATGCACAGAATTTTCAACTAATAAAAACTAAACAAGAAAAATGTTATTTTAATTAAATAAAATAACAAGCATCTGTTTCTCTGGTCTTTAAAATATTAAAAAATTAATAAGCCTTCACACTCTTCAAATTTGAGCACTAAGAAAGGCAAGTTTAATTTGTGCTTACAGTAACAGTGTATTCCACCCCAAATAGCAAATACTTAAGAAACACTTAGCAGGTAGGAAAAATAAAAAAAACAAAGTGTACAATATTAATGCTTAGCCCCTCAAACAAGAATTCTCTACCACCTCTTTGGATTCTATGAGATAAGGTCTCTCTATGCACCCCAGGCTGGCCTAAAACACTACATATCCCAGGACAGTCACAAATGCATGTGTGATCCTTCTGCCTTGCTGGCTCAGCCTCCTCTACACTAATGGTGCTATTTTATTCAAAGAACGAGAGAGGGAGAGGGAAAAGGAGGAGGAGACTAGAGATGTGGGAGCTGCTGAACTCTGTTTGAAATGGAGATTTCCAAGTGTAACATGACTGAAGACATCTGGTACCTCAGAACTGCAGCACAGCCGTTAGTCATGGCTCAGGCAAGAGCTTCTGCCCTCTTCCAACACAAGTGTTTGGATTTTCCAAGAGCTGATGTCAGGGCTTTCACAGGGACAGAACAGCATTTACAGGCCAGAGAAGGAAAAAGGGTTTCCCCAGTAGCTACAGTCAATGTGTCCTTTGTACTGCTCCTCTGCCAAAGCCAAAAGACCCTGCTAGATAAAGCTATTCAGTCCTGGGGAGGGAGGGCTACAACTCTACCCTGGAAGCTTGGAGGATTGATTGGCCAAACTTACAATTATAAGATTTATTTTTCCATCAATGCTGAACCAGAATTCTAACAGAGCAACCATCAGAACAGATGTTTCTTAATTCATTCAAGAAAAAAAGCCATATACTGAATTTCTCTCTCTTCCCCCTCCTCTATGTGTGTGGGTACTTATAAGGTATTCATGTAATTCTACATAGTTTCAAAGAAAAAATAATCCAATATAAAATAGTTATAAACAGAGTCTGCTTCTTCCAACCCTAAAAATTCAGTGGAGAATTTAATTTATATCTATTTGCCCTGTGGGCAATTTGCCAGCCATACATGTAAAGGGTTCATGTTGCCACCTGAACTGCAATTGCTTCTTTATAAACATGATTCAATTCCAGATAAAGATGGAAGAAAGCAAAAAGCAATCCTACCACAGCAGTGTTCCTCAGCACTAAAAAGCAGACTCATCTTTCGAGAAAGGACATGATTACAACCTCTAGTCACTAACTAGGAAATGTACATGCTATGTCTGATAGGTTTGGCATCTACCCCAAAGAGGACGTGGTACACTCTAAACAAGAATCAGATTGCCTAAGCGTAAGGATCACAGACCTGAAATGCAGACCCTCCTCTCCCTGGATCTAGAAGGCAATACCTAGGTGCGTAAGAGGAACACAGAAAAGACTACTGCAGAGATTCAGAACTCACCGACCTGATTTAGGATGTTGTTGGAGGTAAAAATGGAGACGATGTGAAAAAACAAAGTGACTGTCACCCATCACAACACGGAAACAATGATCTCAAGTGTGCTATTATTTGAACAATGACAGAAAAATGAAAATGCTAAGAATAGCAGCCAACACTGCTTAGCGCACGCTAATAGCCACTGTAGCTGTATTATACCCATGACCTCACTGAATTTTCAGCAAACACCATTATTATACACATCTTGTGGCTGAAAAAGTACTGTATAGAAAGATTAAGGGACTTGTCTACAGTCAGACAAAAACTGACGTGTAAATTCAGGCTTTATAGCTAGCTCTAGACTCTGTTTTCAAATGTTTTGATTTTATTTTGTTTTGTTTTATATGTATGGGTATTCTGCCTGCATTTTATATGTATATCACATGTGTGCCTGTTTCCCACAGAGGCCAGAAAGGGGCATCAGATCACCAGAACTGGAGTGAGCAACCATGATGTAGGTTCTGGGAATTGAACCTGAGTTCTCTACAAAAGAGCATTCGTGCTCTTAAACCCTGAGCCAACTTTCCATCCCTAGACTTTTATTTTTACCACTCTTTTAACAGGAATTATTTTAAACATATTAAAGTTATTTATGTGTGCACGTTTGCCCGCATATGTGCCTGGTACATGTGTGCCTGGTACCCTTGGACGTCAGAAGAAAGCATCAGCTCCCCTGAAATTGGAGTTACAGATGGTTATAAACCACCATGGGGATGCTAGGAACCAAACCCAGGTTCTCTGCAAGAGGATCTGGTAAGCCATCCTTCTTCACCACTAAGCCATCTTTCTATCCCCTTAACAGGAATTTTTTAAAGTTGAAAACACACTAAACAGCTAGTGAAATAGCTCAGCAGGGAAGTGTAATTCTAAAACTGACAACCCAAGTTTAATCTCCAGGACTCAAACAGTGGGTGAACTAATTGCCCTCTGACCTTCACACATATGGCACATGTTACAACCTCTCCTTCAACACTAAATAAATAAAATGCATATTTTAAAAAAGTTAACACACTAGAGAAAAATTCCAAAAAATACAAAATAGTTTGCCCAAGGAATAGACACAAACCATTAACATAATGTGAGTGTGGCTAGCTGCTAACTTACAATGAATGATTTCTTTTGACTGGCAGTGGTGGTGCATGCCTTCAATCCCCGAACGCTGGAGGCAGACAATCTCTGTAAGTCTGAGGCTAGCTTGGTCTGCAGAGTCAGCAGAGGCTATAAAGAAACCCTGTAGCTAATAATTCTCCTGCCTCAGCTTTGAATGCTGAAATTACAGGTTTGTGTCACTATTCCCAGGTGACATAAGACATCTTTAAAAAAAAAAAAAAAAAACAAGCACTCACTAGCCCTCCTAGGTGGGGAAGGGAGAACTACTTAAAGATAAATTCCTTACAGTAAAAAATTAAAATATCTTAACTCTGTGTTTACACTTCTGTACACAGTAGGCACTAAACACATAAATTTTTCTTTTGAAGGAAAATGTGGAGAGATGACTCTGAAGTAAAAGAACCTGGCACCGAGCATGAGTTCAATCTCAAAACATACATGGTAGAAGGAGAGAACTGACTCCCACAAGCTGCCCTGGGACTTCCATATGCACCCCGTGGCATGCTTGCCCCCCACCCCTGACACACACAGTATATCCAATAAATAAATGTGTTTTTTTTAAAGGAGACTCTTTCTTTCTATGTCTTCCATACACTAGAAATAAGTTCTAAGGCAACATGATCCTACATCAACGCTACACCCGAGCAAAGTGCTTGATAGGACAGGCACTGCCTTAGCAAATGAACATCCATCCGTACAGATGGTCTAGTAAAAATCTAGAATTTGGGCTAAAGAGATAGTTCAGTGCTTAAAAGCACTGGCTGCTCTTGCAAAGAACCCAGATTTAATTCCCAACACCCACATCACTGCTTACAATTATCTGTGTAATTCCAAGGAATGAGTGGATTCTGGTTTCCACGGGCAATGTTAGCATACATACATGTAGGCAAACACATATATACATATACATAATTTCTTTTGTTTTTAAATTAGAAATTTGGAAGCCATCAATGCCATCCACCTCTCCCTCTGCCCTCAACTACATCCTCCTATCAGGTAGACATTTCTGAGCATCTACTATATAGCAGCACTTACAGAGTCAGAAGTACACAATATTAACATAATGTCTGTTTCTGTGGTGTTTGTATCTCTCTTGCATTCAAATGCTTTATCACTAATAAATACCTTGAATTCTTCTTCAGGCTCTCTCCATTGCTAGTTTAGAGTGACTCACTCTGCCAGGCCTGGTGCCTGCAATGACATAGGTTCTCCAGTCTTGCACAAAACATCCTTTCCTGTTGACCAGCTACAGACTTTCAAGCTACAAATGGTCCCTCCCATTAAAATTCCTTTGAACATTTTCTACTACATGGGGGAGGGGGCAGCCCAACACCAAGCATGACACATAAGGGTAAATCAGGCATTTCTTACCTCTAACCTCAGTTAAGCTGATATACACTCGTGGCCTTCAGGATTACTCCTGGGGACCTTCCCTAGAAGGTGGTATCTTAGACACTGCTCTATGTGAAGCCGTCTGTCACCAACATAACTTCTGAGACCTTGTCTTAATGTCTGCTACCTCAGAAAACCTTTGACTTCTCTCTGATCCCCAAATTCTACTTACTCATGTTCTTACAATATATTTGAATTCAGACCTATACAACAACTATGGCATAGCACAAGAAAAACTGAAACTGGGGCTAAAGGCATGCTTAGTGGACATGGTGGTTGTGCAGGCATAAGCTGAGTTCAGATTCCAAACACACATGTAAAAGGCAAGTGTAGCAGCATCTATGAGTCCAGAACTGAAGGGTGGAGACAGGCAATCTGGGAGCTCAGTAGCCCACCAGCTAACCTAGTCAAAACACAGAGCCCAGAGTTTCATGGAAAGATCCTGTCTCAAAGAACAAGAAGGAAATCACCCAACACCAACTCTGGGCTACACACACCTATACAGGCCTACACACTTGAGGACAAACACGCACACAAACACACACACACACACAACTTCTCGGTAAACTTGTGCTCCTGCAAATGTGAGTTACCTTAATAATGAAGGCATGTAAGACAGGGCGGGAGTAAACATTCCGAATCATATCTAATTGTGGCTTTCATTAGAATCTAATATAAACTCAATGATAAGAACACTCTTAAGAGCAAGATTTGAATAGACAATTCACAAAAAGTATGTGGGTGGTACATTAAAAGATATATATAAAGTAGACACTGGTGAATACAAAATACAATGGCACACCATTGTGGGCCCACTACAGTGGCTGAAACAAAGGACTGACCATTCCAAGGATCAGAAGCAACTGTAAACCTGCCGGTGAGAGTGTGGCACAGCACAGTTAATTCGGGAATATTTTCTCAAGGGGCTAAAGTATACACAAGCCACACCAGCCAAGTAGTCCACTCTGAAGAGCCAAACGAAACACCACAAACTGTTATTGTATAAGACCACTACATGAAACGTATGCAAACTAACCCACTGTGCATCAAGCACACGGATGAAAAGATGGAGAGAAGGACTGTGAGAAAGGACAAAAAAAAAAAAAACTATTTATATTCAGGCTTTTTGAGATAGGGTTTCACTACATACCCCAGGCTAGCCTTGGACTTATAATATAGCCCAGGCTGGTCTCTTTAACTCATGATCTTCTTTCCTCAGCCTTCTGAGTGCTAGGATTACCAGCCAGAGCTGACCCACCAGCTGTGTTTATTTTCTTGACTGCGATGATAGTTTCCCAGTTACATCCAGGGATCAAAGCCTGCCAAGGTACACAACTTAAACATATACAGCTTAGGGCTGGAGAGAGTTCAGTCAGGTAAGTGCTTGCCATATGAAAATGTGAACCTAAGTTTGGTCCCCAAATCCATTTTTAAAAAGCCAGGCGTGGCAGACTGTGCTTGGAATCCCGGTACTACAGGTGGATCTGTAGGACCGGCTGCTAGTCAGCCAGCCTGGCAAACCTCAGGTCCTTCCTAGTAAGAGGCCCTACCTTAAAACACAAAGTGGAAGGCTTCCAAAGAAAGGTACACCAAGTTGATCTCTACATCCTGAGCCACATGCATAAACATGCAAACATGTGTAGCACCCGAGCATGCATGCACACACACACACACACACACACACAAACATTTAAAGCTTATTGCACATTAACTATACTTCAACAAAGCTTTTAGACTCTAAAAATAAAGCTAACTGTTTACCCATCAAGCCAGGTTCAATGATACAACCCTAAACTCCCAGCATTCAGGATGTTAAGGGGAAAAAAAAGAACTCCTCATGTTGTAGGCCAGATGCACAACATGAGATACTTTTTTAAAAAATAAAGGCTGGGGGCTGGAAAGATGGCTCAGTGGTTGAGAGTACTGAGTTCAAATCCCAGCAGGCACATGGTGTCTCAAAAACTGTAATTAGATCTGATGCCCTCTTCTGGTGTGTCTGAAGACAGCTACAGTGTACTTATATATAATTAATTAATTAATCCTTAAAAAATAAAGTACATGGAGGCTAGAGCGATTGCTCAGCAATTAAGAACACTTGTTGATCTCGGAGAGTACCCAGGTCCGGTTCCCAGGACCCACATGGTGGTTCACAACCATTGTGACTCCAGTTCCAGAGCTCTCTTTTGACCTTGAGAACTACATGCACATGGTACACACAAACACACACACGTGTGCAGGCATGCAAAACACCAATACGTATAAAGTTAAAATAAATAAATCTTTACGAAATAAAAAACAAACACTTCTTGCCTGGAAAAATGAATGGCTCAGTCAGTGAAGTGTATGCCATGCAAGTAGGAAGGCTCAAACTCAGATTCCCCAGCACCCACACAGAATCATTAAACTCATCAACTATTAAGATGTATTTAATTTTAAGTCAGACTCAGTAACACTCTGCTCTGTTCTCGTGTTGGAGCAGAGGCAGAATCAGGCTAAGCTTGCTGAGCAGCCAGTCTAAACTTAGTCCAAGGGTCACAAAAAGACCCTGTCTCAAAATCAGGTGAAAAAGTAGGGCTGGGGAAACAACTCAGCAAGTACACATCTAGCCATGGACGTGTGAGGACAAGATTAGATCTCCAGCACCCATGTAACAGTGGGTGGCTGTGGTATCCCACCTGTAATCCCGCTCATCAAGAGGTCAGTGAAGAGGAACTCAGCAGGACTCCTAACGTCAAGCCCTGACCTGCACATGCACCCACAGACGTGCACAGATGAACAGTGGAGAGTCAACAGTGGGAGATACCTGAGTCTATCTTTAGCCTCCACACTAAACACAGATACAAGCGTGTGTACTCCTACATACAAACAGACGGCTATACGTACTACATGTACGCAACAAAAATTAGTAGAATCTCTTGTCCATAACCTTGTTGTAATTTATAAAATGTAAAAGACTCATTTTTCTCCCTGTTATAATTTTAGACTATTCATATTTTTGCATGGGAAATTCCAGCAATTTAAGACTGCCTGACTAAACTTGTCCTGTAACTTTCTTCTTTTAAGGTTTTTAAACATATAAATTCCTTGAAGGAGCACTGTATAGTGAGATGAATGTCAGCCCCAAGAAAACCTTTTGTCATCTGAGGCTGAGTTAGTCATTTATTCTCCCTAGACACTGTAGTTTGTTCTTCCTTCGTTCACCCGCTCAGAAAGTTAATTGAAGACAGCAGACAATGTGTAGCCAGGCAACACAGGCCCTTGTAATCTACAAGGAAGAAAGGGAAAAGGTAGCCAAGACATAATAATGCTCCTAATGAATAAATGAATATTCTATATATCAAGTTAGAAAATTATACACATCCTAGATGTCCCTTCACACCATAAAGTCACAGCTATGAAGAATCAGTAAGGAAGCTAAATGTAACAGTAATGGGAACCCTCAACAGGCTGACTTCATAAGCCACACTGACAGACTGGAAATGTCAGAGCAGAGACTTAAGCCCAAGTCCAGGTCTTACCCTACACCGCTAAACAGTGGCTCAGCTGCTCAGTTTTTGACAGACTACAATCCCTATCTCTTAGTTGCTCCTTTTTTGTGATATCAATAATTTCAAGAAAATATTTTAATCCGCTATATGCAAACAGTGAAAAGCTGTTTTAGAGGCTGACTGGCCTTTATTTCATTATTTTGTGGTTAGTGACTTATTTGCCTAAATATAAAATTTCTCATCTATAAAAAGAGGTGAGAGATAAACTATTGCTGTACATAAAGTATGGTTTAAAGGAGATGAGGTAATTTTAGATGAAAAGCCTAGTATTTAAGAAAAAACACCTACAAGTCAGCATATAAATACTGCTTATTATATCTGTGCGCCAAAAAGGCGCATCATATGCATGTGTTTCTTTAATCTTCTATTCAGTTATAAACCCTGTTACATTTAAAGTTCAAGGTATAACATAAACAAACGCCCAAAGAGCATGTTAATTTGGTAATACTTTTGAGGAGTCAGTCTTCCAAATGTAACCAGTCATGAGAGAAATGTCACTGTGAAAAAGATAAGCAAATGAACTGAAAGCTTTGCTGTATGCTCCAAAGTGTGAGTCTAATCTATCAAGAAATCTGCAATATTAAACATTCCAGCATTATAAATTATAGCCTTAGGTCTTCTGTCTACAAGAAAATAACTTCTAACATGACCAACACCTTCAGAAGAAAAGAAGAGCTAAGCTGGGGATATATCTCAATGGCTAAATGCTTGTCTAGCATGCAAGAGGTCCTGGGTTCAAATACTAGTAAGACCTGAAAAAAGAGAGCCATTTCTAGCACTTGTAGTTTTCACACTCAGGTCTCTGCTGCAGCACTCAGACATCACTGGAGGGGAAGGAGGATGCCATCCTAATGCCATGGCAGCTCAGTAGCAGCTTTACAGTTATATCCAACATTTTAGCTGACACAAGCAAAAATACACTAACTGAACAAAGAATAAAATAATTCCGTCTGATTCAAGAGCTCCTGAAGCTACAAGCATCACCTTTTCCAAATAACTGCATGTTTCAATTTATGAGAAAAAAAACTGAAAAATAGTCACACAGAATATTCTGTTAAAACAGTCCCTTCCCCCACTGGGCTATGAATCCCTGCCCCCATGCCCCATTCATAGTCCCTTGGGTATCAAAGGGAGACAACCATCCATCGGAAAAAATCAAGATGATTAAATCACAATTCACAGAATAATAATTCATCAGCCCTAGCCCAGATTCAAAAGCCATTACCCAGCTCAGTTCTACAAAGGTAACAGAAGGGTGACGCTTCAGTCCTCTGAATAGAGATATCCCTGCATGCTGGCTGTTAAAACCTTTGTTCTCAAGCTAATCCATTAAGGCATGGGTTTTCTAAACTAGGAATTTCCTTTCTTTAGGTCAAGATAAGCTTTTTAAAGAAGAAAGGAAAAAAACCTAAATGCTACAATAGAAAATAATAATGGTATACAAATATCCTTTCCCTTGTCCACTTCATTCTTGTAATAGCTATATTCCCTTTACTGAAGCTATTTTTCTACCATTTTGCCTTATTCTTCACACTACACAGAAAACAAAGACTGCTATAGATTACCTGGATAACCGGCAAATCAGCAGGCAAGCAGAAGCTCAAAAGGCTTGTTTCTTGTTTCCATGGAGCACAGGAGAGTGAAATCCTCACCTAAGGACTCTCCCCTAGCAATCCTAGGTTTCCCTTTATCCATACATTCCACAGCCTTGGAGAGGCATTTGTCAATGATTTTACTGACCACAAGAGGGAAGACAGGAAGAAACCCCACCTCTTCTCCTACCCCCGAATCATTTGCCATCATCAACTGAAGCTCAACACTGCACAGCTAATGGAAAGGCAGGGAACAGCATCCGTGCACATCCCCCTGAATCATACCATACAATGCATATAGATGACAGACAGAGCAAGTTAGCTCAGCTGACAGTTTTTAAGTCAGCAAGCCAAGAGCTTCCATAAAATCACAAAGATGTGTACAAGATCTAAGTATAGAAGCACAAAAAAAAATTCCTCAATACAGATTTTTAAATGGAGAATTACTGAAAACAGTACACAAATGGAGTCTTTCAGACGCCTTATTCTGTTGTCATTTCTGTTCTGTTTCCTAATAAGCCAAAGAAACCACGTTAGAATTAAAAACCAAGCAACAAGAAAAGAACTCCCTTTGTTAGCAATATGATCCTCACAAAGAAAATCAGAGTCTAAGCATGAAGGAGGTGGGAGTGAAGAGAAACAGAAAAGATGGGGAGGGAAGAAAAATATTTTCTGCCCCAATAAGCCTAATTAAGTGTGTAAACTGGGCTGGGAGGGCTGAAATTTCTTCATGCTATTCTGTCTGTTTGTGTTTGATGACTGTAAATCTTCCCAGGTCTCCTACTATGCCTCAGGCACTATGATGTCTGGCACACTGTTAACTCGCTCTTGTCACTTGCAGTGGAATGGAGGGGTAAGAGACACACTCATCCATTCTAATCCCTAGAAGTGATCCGACTTTGTTAAAACAGTAATCTATGTCAAACACTACTCTAACAAAAACATACTGAGCATTACTAGCCTCTTCTTCCCTGTTCTGAGACATCAACGCAACTGTCAAGTTTGCATGCAGATAACTTCTAGGACCAACAGACTAGTACTGAATGAAAGCTATCCTGTCTACTATAAAACATAAAGTGATATAACTCTCAGATCAATCCCAGAAACACTTCACCTACAAGTGTTTCCTACACCCATAGCTCAAGGTTCTTTCAGTTTATAAAGAACCTCAGAACAACAGTTACTGATCTAAAAATCAGGTTACAAGAAACCCACACCTAGACAAATATAGTTTTAAATGTATGTTATATAATCCTTATTTATGTACACTTATTTATATTTTGTAGCTTTTCAAAACAAAACTAATGACTTTTAATACCCTTAAATATTAAAGCATAGATGTATTAAGGTTAGAATTTCTATGCACTTAACAAGTTTACAGTTATTAAAGAAATTCTCAATCTACAAGGAACCAGTCAAACTAGAGGACTGTTTCGAATTGCTAGTACCATGAAACTTCCTCCGCCTGGCCTTGGGGCTCCCCCTCCAGGCTTAGCACTTTCCCACAAAGCTCATCTATCCTAAAACTCATGAAACTCCCCTCTGTCTATGTCTTCATAGGTCTACACTGCTGAAGCAATTCCACAGCATATGGCAACTTAGAACTTGAAGCTAGTAAATTTCATATCTTAGCATTTTTCATCTGCTGTCACCAGAAACAATTTTAGCCACCTATTAATCATGTAGCATCTCTTTTTGATCAAAATCCCCATTGCTTCCCTTCCTGTAACAAGCCAAGCATGTCAACAATCTCAGCTTTCTCACAGAATATACTTCAGCTTCCTGGCCATAACTTGGCTTTAACCTCAACAGTTTTTCTTAGTGACTTTATTAATAAAAGCCCAGTGTCCAGAAAGAAGTACATAATTCAGAGTCCAAAGGAAGTCCTTAATTTTTTCTTGAAAATCCAAATAAGCAGTAAGCATGTAAGAAGGTGCCGAGGCCGTGCGATGACTCAGTGAATGAACGTTCCTGAGATAATCCTCTCTCTGGGTGCACAAGGCAGAAGGAGACAGTGGAGTCCCACAAGCTGTCTCGTCAGTGACCTCTGTATGCTATAGGATGCACACACACAATTAAAAAGTAATAAACAAATATGCTCCACTGCAGAAAAGGCAAATGGAGAGGGAGGACAAGGAAAATAAGTGTCAGGTATTCATGAGACATAAAGTCTAGGGCTAGGCACTCACATGATGGAGGTAAGAAGATGTCTGAGCTCAAACCGAGTATGCTCCACATATCAAATTCCAGCCAGCCAGGCTTACATGGTGAGAATTACCCATAACAAACCTGAATTTTACAACTTAGATAGTCACTAAGTGATCTGAAAATGTACAGTTCAATGAGTACAGGCGATGGTCACCAGATCTGCCAACCTGAGGTGAATTCCCAAAACTCAGATGGTGAAAGAAGGGAACTAACCCAGAGACTATCCTTTTTGACTGACATGTGTACAACATGGCACATGTGCATCTGCATGCATGCTTGCACATGATAATAAACTTAGAAAATAAAAATAACAAATAACTGCTCATGAACATTTAGAGCAAATTTATTCATCAGTACTAATAGAAGAATAGAAAAAACAAACTATGATTCATCCACACAAAGGAAAACCATTCAACAATTTCAGAAGAACAAACCATTCATGAATATTAAATGAATCTTAAATGTGTTCTTCCATAATATTCTATTATGTCAAAAAGGCCGTACACAAATTTAAGCTTTGTGCTGGTGCATTCATATCACACTCTGAAAAATGGAAGGGTTGCTGGAGAGCACAGGTGACTATAAAGAGAGTCCACGATCTAAAGGGGGCACTCAAGGTGCAGAATCAATTCTGTGTGGTGTCCTAATGGTGGGTACATGATCTACGCATGTATCTAACCCATCAACAGCAAAAGCCATGTCCACAGTTGGACCTCGGCACAGAGGCCTAAGATCCTGGTGCTCA
Source organism: Micromys minutus (assembly GCF_963924665.1). Classification (NCBI taxonomy): domain Eukaryota; kingdom Metazoa; phylum Chordata; class Mammalia; order Rodentia; family Muridae; genus Micromys; species Micromys minutus. The sequence goes on from NC_137985.1 coordinate 36,389,360, forward strand.
GTGATGAAGCTGGAGGATCGCACACTCAAGGACTTCATGGCTGCTGAATGAGTTTAAAACTAGCCTGGCACTTATCACTTTGCAGGCTCCTTAGAATTTTGGGGATGGCCACTTTGTGTATATTTGAAAATATTTATTTATTTTTGTTCACTGTATATGACTTTTGCATGTATGTATGTAAGGGCACTGTATCTATGCTTGATGATGAGGTGAGAAAATGGAGATGGGTCCTCTAGAATTTCAGGTACTCACCACTGAGAACTCTTGTGTATGTGCTGAAACTGAACCCAGGTCCTCTGCAAGAGCAGCGAGTGCTCTTACCATTTGAACCATCTCTGTGCAGCACCATGTGTGAATCTATATTTTAAAAATATAAACCTGTTGTACTATAGAAATTAGTCCATGGAAAACTGATTTTTAATCCTTTAGCCCATAACATGGTATCTATGCTTTTGTATAAATGCAGCCGGATGATATGCTACTGTAGAGATTTAACACAAAGAGACACATTATATATGGCAGCACTTGAGAGTTAAAAATGGTGGAATGAATTATGCAATGAAATAAAAACATAAAATTAATAGCTACAGTTACAATATAAAATGCACTGGACCCATGAAACACAGACCTTATGATATTAAATTATGATACTAGAATAGAATACCAACTAAAATCCTGGATGATCAAGGTAACAAAATCCTATAGAGGACATCACACAAAGAAGTTTAAAATAAAAAGTAAGAAAAAAAAAAAAAACTAGCCTGGGCACCTTATTGAGATACTGCCTCAAAACTAAATGAAATTACAGAGCACACAGCTAAGAGGCAGAGGATAAGCCTAGCACCACAAGGTCCTAAGTTCAATCCCCATTTAAACCAAAATGAGTTTAAAAATTAAGGAGGCTAACCTAACTTCTGAAAATTTGCATTATGACTTGAAATAACAAAAAAAAAAAAAAAAAAAACTACTGCATTCTAGTTGGAAATGTTATATCACAGGGATTACGGGTTAGCAATTCTGACCATCAAAAATCAAAGTCTCTCACAGGCAAGATGAACCTAAGGAGACACAATAACTAAATTCCAAATGGCATCCTTAGTGTTTTGTATAAGGATAGTCCCCATAGACTCGTGTGTATGAATGCTTGGTCCATAGGGAGTGGCATTATGGTGGGCATGGCCTTGTTGGAGGAAGTGTGTTATCTACCAGGGGGGCGGATTTGAAGTCTAATATATATGCTCAAGCTACACCTCGTGTGGCACACAGTCTCTTTCTGCTGCCTTCAGATTAAGACAGAACTCTCAGCTCTTCATCTAGCATCATGCCTGCCTGCCTGGATAATTCCCCCAACCCAGTCCATGTTAATGGACTAAACCTCTGAAACTGTAAGCTAGCCCCCAAAATGTTTTGCTTTATAAGAGTTGCCTTGGTCATGATGTCTCTTCACAGTAATAAAACCCCAATTAAGACAGTATCCTAGAAACAGAGCAATGGCTTAACCCAACAACCACCATCTAGAAAAGATCCTAGAAAACCTAATTAAACTATGAACTTAGTTAATAATGACAATGTTGACTCAGTAATATGATACATGTACTATACCAATGTAACATGTTAAAAGCTGAGGAACATGAGTACATATATAGGCTATCCATACCCTCTTTAGTGTCTCAATCTGTAGGTCTCTTTCAAAAAAAAAAAAAAAGAAGAAGAAGAAGAAGCTTTTTAGAAAAAAGGTTCTCATCACAATGACTTATTGCAAGGAAGGAAGGAAAGAAAGGGGAGTTCAGGGGGAGGGATGAAGAACTGTGCAAGCTCAAGTAAAGAAAGCCACTGAAGCTTAGCAAAGAACAGGAAAGCCGTTCTACACAATGTCTGAGAAGTGGGAGAGGAAAGGGCCAGCAATGATCTAACAGGGATGTTAGGAATGCTCTCCCCATTGCTTAGACAGCTGCAATGTGTTTTGACGTCAATCAAGACTCCCATGGGCTAAGGACACAATCCACTCTTCCCTGTTTGCTGTGTAAGTTTCAAAGTGAAACTAGCTGCTAATCAGTGTTCACAGTTTCCAGGAGGAGCAGACAACCCTCTTACAACTTGAGAGACACAGTGGCTACCCATGGGGGCACAGAAACACAGGGCTATGCTGAGCACACTTATTTGAATTCTCTTCTTAGTTCTTTGGACCATTAATCCCCCTCTTAATTTTTACTGAAGAATTACAAGTGAAATACCAACCTCTTCCATTTCTTCCTCTGAAAAGAACTGGTGCATGGAATCAATGCGTTGTGCACCCAACAACTGATATTCAACAGTAGAAATTCAAGAGTGCAAAGTATGTGCACCGTGTGGTGGATCTAAAGAAACAGTGCAGTCACTCAGAGAAGGAGGGAGGGAGTGTGCATTGCCAAATGGAATTTCTAGCTGCACTCAGTTCACATGAGGTAAATCCGTCGTGTAAAGGTTAGAATGGTGGTCACTGCCAGAAGAGCACACCAGGGAAGTGAAGCAAAGAAGGAAACCTGGGGCTCTGCACTTGAATCACTGAAAAAGACCACGCTGTACTTCTATGAGTGCCTGTAAGAGATTCACCATGCTTTCCTGATGTTAATTTTTTGTACTGATGATTTCAAGTACTTCTATAATTCTTAAGAAGCTACTTCTGTGGCGCACACCTATGATCCCAGCACTCTGAAGGCTGAAGCAATATTACAGGATCATCAATCTGAAGCTGGCCAAAAGCTGTCCTAGGTTACATAGCAAGTTCCAGAATAGCCTAACAAAAATGGTTTATGCCACCAAAACCAACCTGCCCAAGTACTTCTATTACAATACTGTTTGTGACAAAATTTATCCTGAGTCATTTTCCTGATCTGTATTTATTTCTAATTCTAGGGATAGGTTCCTCAAATAGACTACTCTTAAATTAAAAACTGCAACAAGCTACAACTTAGTAATTTTTTAAAATGTATACATTGAAAGTCTCTTGAAGCTGATATTGTATAGAAGATACAGAGGATAATAAATAAAAGTTAAATTTGGAACCTATAAGTTTTTCCAAAGTCACTCAGCTACCAAATAGTCTGGCTGTGATCAAAACCAAGGTTTACCAGACAGGAAAGCCTGCCTAATTTCTCTAAGATGTGAGGATAGGCCTTTTTTTTTTTTTTTAAGATTCATTTATTTATTATATACACAGTGTTCTGCACATACATCTGCATGTCAGAAGAGGGCATCAGATCCCATTACAGATGGTTGTGAGCCACCATGTGGTTGCTGGAAATTGAACTCAGGACCTCTGGAAGAGCAGCCAGTGCTCTTAACCACTGAGCCATCTCTCCAGCCCTAGGGTAGGCCCACAAATATCAAGCACCTGTCTTAACTGTCTTAAATATGAATTTCAGTTAGGGGTGGTGGTGAGCATCTATAATCCCAGCACTTGGGAGGCTGAGGCAAGAGTATCACCACAATTTTGAAGCCAGTTTCGTCTATGAAGCACATTCCGTACCAGCCAGAATTACATGGCAAGATTTTGACTCAGAAATTAATTAATTAGTTAATTAATTAATTGTTTTCAAAATAAAACTTGCCAGGCAGTGTCAGATACATCTCTGAGTTCAAGGCCACCCTGGTCTACAAAACAAATTCAAAAACACCAAGGACTACACACAGAAATCCTGCCTCAAAAAACCAAAGGGAGGGAAAAAAGATAAAATAATCTTTCAAATGCAGGGAGTTAACTAAGTAAGGATTTCTAACTCTCCCTAGTCGCTTGCTCAGGGCAAACGAGACATATTCGAGACAGGTTCAAGCCCTGCTAAGTAAAATGATTAATAACCAACTGTAGAAAAGTCCATCAGAAAAACTCTTCTAGGGCTGGAGAGATGGCTCAGCGGTTAAGAGCACTGACTGCTCTTCCAGAGGTCATGAATTTGATTCCCAGCAACCACATGGTGGCTCACAACCATTTGTAATGGGATCTGATGCCCTATTCTGGTGTGTCTGAAGACAGCTACAGTGTACTCATATATATAAATAAATCTTTTTTTTAATTAAAGTTTTCTATTTTTTACTGAAATAGATAATGATACATTAATAGTACAAGACACATGGACTAAAGCATGAAATAACTACAGTTCAGGAACACTAAATAATCTCATATCTATGTAAAAGAGAGAATGTCATCTAAAGATGCAAATCCTGGTCCCTGGATACAAAAGAAAACATGATTTGGCCAAATCAAGAACACCTAGCTCTGCTCAAACTCAACGGCAGTGTTTGTGTCCATCAGTGAAATCAAGATGGCTGGGGACTCATCTGTAACCAGAAGGCATTTCACCATCATGGTGGTTATCCTGGAGTTATTACTACCTTAAAAGTTTCACTGGCTTTAAGGCTTTCACCAAAATCCCAATTTCACAATGCTGGAAGATCTCATTGCTTCCATGAGAGTTCATCTCAACTCTCAACTTGACAGATCCAGCATCACCTGGCAGGCCTCTGAGCATGCCTCTGGACTTCATTAGGTTAACTGAGGGGGAAGCATCATGATGATCCCTGAGCATCACTGAGGCTGAGCTCCTAGACAACAGAAGCAGGAGAAAGGGAGCTAAGCACGAGCATCCATCACTCTGCTTCCTAACTGTAGACACAACTGGGCAACTGCCTTAAGCCCCTCTCCCATGTTGACCATTTCACGATAGGTTGTATCCTCGACTGTAAGCCAAATAAATCAGCCTTTAATTTGCTTGTCAGACCATCACAGCAACAGGGAAGTGACTAAGATCTGGCTCTAGGTTAAAATCCAAGTTAATGCCGCACTGGAACACCAGCTTAGTTTTCCCAAAGAACTGGTTTTACTGAGTGATATATGACTTTTCCTAAGAAAACTATTCACCCCAAACAGACCAGGTGGAAAAGATTCCACCCAGTCAAGGCTGGTGAACTAGTCAGCTTTACTAGGGTTACTCACAGGAAGACAGAAAGGCAGGTGCACCCTTCTGGACAATGTGGGGGCAGCTGTACCACCAAAGTCCCACACAAGCCAACTATTCCTTCCTCCATAAGTGGAAAGGCTGTGAGGAGGTGAAGGTTCATGAGCCTCTCCTCCCTCTGAAAGGGAATTTGTTAAATCACTTTTGCAACTGGGTATGGCTACACAGACCAGGTTAGCCTTGAATTTACAATTCTGCTGTCACTGGTGGCATAGGCCACAATCTCCAGCAACTAACTATAAAGTAATGTTAACAGGCCACATCTGGTAAGGGTCCCATGCATGTGACCACAGCTGCTCTGATTCAGGAGAGCAATCAATGATCATGTCTGACCCAGAAGAAACAGCCACACCACAGTGTCACTTAATGTTATTCCCCGAGTTACCACTGATGGTTACTTAAGAGCCATAGAAACATTCATCTATGTAACACTGTTAACACTGTCTCCAATATCAACCTCTTGAAACACATGTGACCAAAACTGTGCATTAAAAAAAAGCCCACCAAGCCTGATGACCTGAGTTCAATTCCCTGGCCTCACATAGTGGAAGGAAAGAATTGATTCCTGAAAGTTGTACTATAACCACACCTGCATTGTGGTGTGTACATATAGCCATATATGTAAAATATGTAAATGTAATAAAAATAAAAAATTTAATATTCATGGATCAGGTGTTGTGGCCAAACTTAGGAAATTAAGGCAAGACAAACTCAAATTTTAGACTAGAGTAAAATTAATATTCCAAATACCCATTTAAAAGTAATAAAACTAGGGGGTTTTTTTTATAACAAAGAAGGAAGTACATTCACCAATAGAACAAAATCTTGCTTATCTTTTTCCCCTAGCACCTCCCAAACAGGGGCTATCACAATGGCTCTCTTAATCCTCTTAATTATACCAGCATCAACGTTACCATACTAACTTGATTTTTTATTTACATTTTTGTGTGCTTCTGGGCCTTATACAAACTACACACATGTTCTATCACTAAGGTACAAACTCACAAGCTCTCCATTCTAGCGTCTTTAACTGGAGTGTGTCTGAATATTTGCTGTTACAAACACTATTCCCTTTGTTTATAATGTTGACTGTAATTTTTTACAACTGTCTTTGTGCTAAGAGAAACCAGGTCTCAAGGTAGGCTAGGCAAGCATTCCATTAGTAAGTCACACACACACACACACACACACACACACACACACACACACACACACATCCAGCCCTTGCACAAGGTTTAATTAGGTAAAAACCATCTCACACACGTGTCATTTGATTCTCTGAAGTAATTTTCCCCCCAAAAGCAGTATTATCCTCCCTATGCTGGAGAATTAGACTCAGAAAAGTTCATTTAATTATCTCTGTAATCTCTGAGAAACAAAGCAGGGACTCAGTCCCAGCAACTGACTCTGATACGCTTTCAACTACATAATACTTTAAACAGAACTTTCAGCCAAGACTAAGTAAATTTTTAATATTAGATAAGAATGAAAAAGAGGGAGGGAGGGAGGGATGAAGGAAGGAAGAGAGGAAGGGACAAAGAGAAGAAGGAAAGAAGGAAGGAAAGGAAGAATGAATATGATAAAGTCACTGACTAACAATTCATAACAGGAAAAATCATAAAGTGCCTGGTAGACCTCAGCAAAGCTCACAACTTACTGTAGAATTGCCATAAAAGATTTAGGACTACTAAATACTACATCTACATATAAAGACAGTGTCACGATGATGTCTGTTCTCTCTCTGCTAAATTATATATGCAATACAATGACAATTTTTTAATACTTCATTAAAACTTTATATGGGATCTCAGTTAACCTCAAATTTATAAAGAAAGGGTCAAGGATATCAACGAAACATTTGAAGACTAAATGTAGACAAGGTGTCTTACTACAGTTACAGAGCTAAAGTAACCGAACGTTGTCCTGGATGAAGAAAGCTCAGAAGCCAAGTTTACTCTCACCTTCCCACCCACCCCAGAGGATGATGGGAGGTCCTGTGTATGTGGCTCTTTGTTCTATACTCCTTTCCGGTCTCATATTTACACGACTTCAGAATGAAGACCAACAAAGAGGAAAAGAAATTTTAAAAACTACAGACTGCTGCCAAACTGAAAGCCGAGTCAGAGATGAGAAGAGCTTTCCCCTGCTTAGGTGTAGCATTAGCTCAGAGCTCAACTCTCCACTAAGAGTTGTATATATACCCCATTAAACTCTCTTTACTGAGGCTGCATCACTCCAGTTCATTTGTACAAAGGTAAATATAATGCTTAAATTGGACACATCGGCATCTCTGACTTAAGTCTCTAGAACGTAACCAGGTTGCTCTCTTATCTCTTAAACTTGATATGTTTTCAATAATGAGCTATATTCAAGTATACTAAGTGTCACTAAGATGCCAATGCCCACAGAGTGAGCTAAACATGGTAGACAAAACATGCTACCCTGCCAAGTGGTCAGAATAACTACCTTACTGCAGATGCAGGTGACATTTGCTAACTGGTAGTTTCTGAAGAGGAAATACTCATAAGAAAACAAGTAGATTTGGCACACTCAGTGGTTTATATGACCCTGAGCAGGTTACTGAACTTCAAACATCGATTAAATACTTTCTCTGGAGCAATGCTGTCAGGATGAAGGAAGCAAGTACAGAGCTCTGTAGTCAAGCATCTCAGGTAGTGTGCAAATGCTGGCTCCCCTTCATAAAATGGCTTCTCACTGAGCAGCAGACACCAGTACTCAGGAGGCTGGCTGCATAGCAAGACTTAAAAAACAAGGGTGAGGATAAAGCAGAACTGTGGAGTGCCTGCCAACATGCACAAGGTCGTGTCCGACCCACAGCATTGGAGGGAAAAAGCACATGGGACTGGGCTCCCCCTTGCTATAGAGATAAACAAGAGGACCTTGGACTCCTGCTCCTCTCTCTCCTGAATGCCCAGCATTTTATTTATTTGTGTGCTTGTTTGTTTATTTGGGGTTAGGGTCTCGTTTGCTAACCTGGGCTAACTTGGAACTCACTATGTTAACCAGGCTAGCCCCCAACTCTGTCCTTCTGCCCGGGACTTATTTTTCTTCTCTATTCCACAATGGAACCTTTGGGTCATTTTTTTCCTTTTTGAAGCTTGAGAAGCAAATGACAGGCAATAATCTATTACCATCTCTTTCCTGGGAACTCTTTGCCATCAGTGTCCAAGACAAATCTGGTACCTCAGAGGTACCAGGGTTAAATTCTAGTACCAGATTTTCAATTTAAATTTCCCTCTGCCAACAATAGCATCACTGATTTTTTAAAATATTTTTATAGCCTTTATTCTCTTCATGTTTTAAAATATACACCAAAACTGGCATTACCAGCTCAGAACACTTAAACACTCCTTAGGTTTTTGAACTATACTGTCAAATTCTTTTCTGTAATATTTAAACTTATTTAGAAGTCCAAATCCAGATGAAAAAATACTACCCCAAGTCTTCAAATTAAGAATTAGCTTTAAGAATAATGGTAGTCACACAATGGAGTACTACTCAGCTATTAAAAACAATGACTTTATGAAATTCCTAGGAAAATGGATGCATCTAGAGAATATCATCCTGATTGAGGTAACCCAGTCACAAAAGAACAGACATAATATGCAGTCACTGATAATTGGATACTAGCCCCAGAAAGGTCTGAACACCCCAGAAACAACTCACAGACCATATGAAGCTCAAAAAAAAGAAAAAGAAAAAAAAAAACAAAAACAAAACAAAACAAAACAAAAAACAAAAAAAAAAAAGAGAGACAAAGGCCAAAAAGTGAAAGCCTCAGTCATTTTTAGAAAAAAAAAAAAACAAAACAAGTGTATAGCACCCTCTCATTAATGATCCAAGAGCTAAGAATATATAACCTTGTGGCAATTTTTGGTATTCAAAAATCACTATGTTTATCTATACACACCAAGAAAATTCTGACTGTTTCCATGTTACATTCTGTTCTACATGTACTTTATGCTTATGGTAACTAGTAAGATTTCAATGCATGCTATCAAACCTCTAAAAGAATTAAGTACTGACAAAAATATATTCATATAGTTTTATGCCAAAAATCTGTACATGTATCTCTCTTTTTAAAATAAAGTTGTAAGAAAAAAAAAATGGTAGTACACATCTTTAATCCCAGCATTTAGGAGGCAGAGGCAGGCAGACCTCTGTGAGTTTGAGCCAGTCTGGACTACTATGTGAGTTTCAGGACGCAGGAGAGCCACGGCCAAACAGAGGCCCTGTCTCAAAAAAAAAAAAAAAAGAAAAGAAAAGAAAGAAAGAAAAGAAAAGAGTAATAATAATAATAATTTGCTTCAATTGCTAAAGTAATAAACAAAAAGATACCATTCCCAGTATAGGACGACCTCAGGAATTCAACTTCTAGCTAAGTGTCCAATCTGCCCTTATGCTAATGTAACTCTTACTTGGTTTCATCTGGTCATGGATTAGTCTAATTCAGTGGTTCTCAACCTGTGGGCCATGACCCCTAAGCTCAGCAAAGGGCCAAAAGCATTACGAAGGTTGAGAGCCACTGGTCTAATTCAATATTTACATCTTCCAAGTACTGACAAAAGAGAAATGAAGACAAGCAAACTCAACAAAGCTAGGAACTTTAAGCTCTAAGACTCCTGTAGGCAAAATGCTGTCCTCAGAGCTTTCAAATCCCCTCTGCCAATCACGTTCTAACCTTACTGTGCCAGGGAAGAGGCAGGCCTGCTCTATGTCTGCATGTCTCTACAGACTCAGCGGTCTGCCACAGCACAGGGCCTCCACCTACTTAGTGCTGTCCTTTAACACTGTCATCACTTCCAAAAGAAACTTGCACTATTGTAAGCAGGAAAAGGAGAAGTGTTTGCCAAAAAGAAAGGAACACTAGAAAACAATGTATGAACCGAACTCTGTTTGAATATTGGCAATGAAACACAAGCCAGTGTTTCTGGAACAGTAGCACTAGCTCACTCAGCACATCTACAACATGGTCATCTGCTCACACAGACGGCAGTTCACACTTTCTGTTCACACCTGCTTAAGTCATGATGCTCCTCTGGCTACAAAACGAAACCCGTCTTAGCCCATCTACTGGTACCAGTAGTTGGTCATTTAATGGAAAAAACATTCAAATCTGGAAGTTATTAAATGCCACTTGTAAAGATCTTAAAGTCTCCTTCCACTTAGAATATACAAATGTGTGTCCATCTGCAACTTCTTAGATATGGAATGAAGACCTTTTCTTTAGCAAGATAGTCACAGTGACTGTTATCTTTCTCATATAAACTACATCAAATTTATCACTGAGATTAACTACCAACTGAGTTTACTTACAGTGGAACAAGAAACAGGATATGCATGAAAACATTCACTAAATCTTTCCACAAATAACTCATAGTTGTCTTTATCCCCATCCAACTCGACAGCGGTTTTTCGATGAGTCTGCCTCACATTTCCAAACCATAACAAGTTTTTCCATAGATATACTTGAATTTCATAGTTGCATTCCATCTGTTTTCATAGCATTTAACTAAAATAATTCCAACATAAGGGCAAGCCTGGGATTATCCACTCAAGTAGGAGTCTTCAGATACACTAACTGCTTACTACACCAGCGCAGCACTTACTATAGGCAAAGTCCTGAACTACAGAACAGAAGAAATCCCCTGAACTCATTAGCTGCCTCAGCCACTACATCCTCCTACGTCTTAAATAAACTGGCTACCTCTTCTGTTAAAGTTGGAAGACTTCATAAAACCCTGAGTGGCTACCCACCTGTATAACCTTCCCTCTAAGAAGTTTCTTAAATACACCCTACCACCTCCAGGCATCCTAAGACTTTTACCTTACCTTCAATAATAATGTCATTTCTCAATACTTTCACAACATTTATTTTACCTGGCTTTTTTTTTTTGTCAGCCATTATAGCTTAGTAAAAGTCTTATGAACGAGCTCAGCACAGGCCACCTAGATGGCCCAGCCAGTAGAGTCATTTGCCTCTAAGCCTGAGGACCTGAGTTTGAACCCTAGAACCCACTAACTTGAGTTGTCCTCTGAACATGTCATGTGTGTACTTAAAAATAGAAGTTAAGTGGGGGGGGGGAGCTCACTCCTATAATTCCAGCACTTAGGAGGCACAGGAGAATGGAAAGTTAGAAGCAGCCAGCCTGGTGTATATATGAGATTCTGTCTCTAAAGGAGGGGCAAGAACTTAAAAAAAAAAAAAAAACAACTTTCGAGAAGTATTCATTATTTAGCTTCAAATTAGAGCTGCATACAGAGTTTGGCAAAAAGAATGGAAAACTCTTCACACATTCATTCGAGCTTCAGGAAGAATTTCAAATATTTCTGGGAGAAGTCTTTCCTTTGTGAGATCTTATGCATGACTAAGGCTAGTTTTGCAAATAACCTTATCTTGACAAATATATCTATCCATGTGAACAACTCAAATTATCTTGACAAGTGTAAGTATTCTGTGAATAAAACAAAATAAAGATGACTGTAAAAATAGAACTATAAATATATGACTATAAAGATTACTTTCAATGACTTTATCAAGTTGCCTGATTTTTATGAGTGTTTAACCACAGACCAAGGTAAACAATCAACCTGCCGGGTAAGCAAAGCTCACCTTCGAACCAATGGAACAGTATGAAAATAACAGCGTATCCTCTGAGGTCACCTAATCAAACTTTCTACAGCCTCCATCCTGATCTCTTAACCACACAAAGCAGATTCCTTAAGTGTCCCTAGGGAGGTCCCCAAAATGGAGAAGGAACCGACCTCTCCTGATAACAATCTCAGTCACTTGCCCAGGTAAGTGAACAACCTTAGGAGCAGACCTATTGGCTCACACTACACCTTCAGATACCTGTGCTTTCTGTGAAAACACTGACTTTCCTCATGAGGAGCCTTAAACCAGAACTATTCAGCTAAGTTGCTCCTAGCTTTCTGATCATAATTGTATGAGACAATGTTCTGTAGCTCTGTCCAAACTCTTTTTTTTTTTTTTTTTTTTTTTCTCAAGCCAGGCAAGATAGCACAGCCCGGTAATCCCAAATACTCCTGGAGACAAGAGGAGATCAGAAGTCTCAGAAATGAAAAGGCAGGGAAGATGGCTCAGCAGTTAAAAGCTGGCTCTTGCAGAGGACCTGAGTTTGGTTCCCAGAGCTGATGTTAAAGGGATCACAGGTACATGTAACTGCAGCTCCAGGAGGATCACTGCTCTTTTCTGGCCTCCACAGGCACTGCACTCACCCACAAACCCCAACAGAGACATAAAAAGATAGTAGCTCATCCATGTAAAGACCCTCTCTCAAAACAGATACAGACTGGAGAGATGGCTCAGCGGTTAAGAGCACTGACTATTCTTCCAGAGGTCCTGAGTTCAATTCCCAGCAAACACATGGTGGCTCACAACCATCTGTAATGGAATCCGATGCCCTCTTCTGGTGTGTCTGAAGACAGCTACAGTGTACTCACATACATAAAGCAAATAAATAATAATTCTTTTTTTAAAAAGTAAAAAGGAGTGCTAGGGTGTTTGCCTAATATGTGAAACCCTAGATATAGCCTCTAACACCATCAAAAATACACTTTTTGCACTGATAAAATGCTCTATGATAATGAACACCCAATATAGTAGCTATTGGCTACTGAACAGTAAAATGTGGTGTGATATAGGAAAGAAATTTTCCATTGTATGTAATTTTAATTAATTTAAGCAGCCAATTTTGTCTTGTATATCTACTAAGCTAGAGAATGAAATTTTATGACTTTGGGATCATGTACTACATGCTAATAGATAACTAGTTTATTTTCATCATTGACAGCATAGTAACCGTCCCTTACTACAATTCTTTAGTCTCCTCCTTCTGCTTAGGCAAGCAAAAACAAGCCAAGCCTGGCCTCCTCACATCCCCCACTGGAGTGAAGGGCACTGACCCTGGGCCTGGCACACCCACTGGCCTCCTGATCCTTAAGTCTTCAGATCTTTATTTCTGCCTCCCCTTTCAAACATGTTGCCGAGTAACTCTGGTATAAGGAGTTTATAGGACTTCATTTTTCATGTAGATTACTGAAAACAGTTTCTGCTTCTGAAACTGCTTCTCACAACTAATCCAGCCTTCACAGTGCCATGTGATCCCATAACTTCTATGGCTAAAGGACATCACTGGCCTTGAGAACCCAGGGCTTAAACCCAACCTCCTTAAAATGACATCATCAAGTATCACCTAACACTTCAATTTCATCATCATCAGTCTCTCTTTTTAATTATTTTGTGTGTATGGTGTTTTGCCTGCGTGTATGTCTGTGCACCACTTGCATGCCTAGTGCTTGAGGAAGTCAGAAGAGAGTACCAGATCCCCTGGAACTGGAGCAACAGTACTGTAAAGCACCGTGTGGGTGCTGGCAACAGAATCCAGGTCCTCTGCAAGGGCAGCCAGTGCCCCATCCACTGAGCCACCATCACCATAAATCTCCCTGCTCTACTCACACCAAACAGCCTGCAGTCTGTATACAATGCAAGATGCTTCACGCCATGTTGCTGTTTTAAAAACAGGTCTCACTACATAGACATCCTCCTGCCTCTGCCTCCTTAGTGCTGAGGCTACAGGGAAGCCGCCCCAGCAGGTTTTCATCTGTCTCCACTTACATCGCTCCCTCAACTCCTCTCGCCCCTCACCTGTCCCGGAACCACGTCACAACTACTCATCTACAAAACCATTTCTAGTCTGGCCAGGAAACACCAACTACACTCTAGCGCTCTCTCTCCTTCCCACTAGTATCTCCTACAAGTCAGGAACTCACTCACCTCTGCTGTCTCTATAGTGGAGCAGCGTCTAACGCAGGATGGGGATTCAGACTTCTGCCACTCACTGGGAGCCATACTTAACTTCCTAGGATTCTGTTTCTGTCCTTGTAAATGTAGGTTGTATTTAAAACTCATTACCACACAGTCTTTGGGAAGATTATGTAAAATACGGTGTGTAAAATGATACTGTGCCTCGCACAACGTTTACTAAATAAATTTACTTTGAAAGGAGAGATTAATAGCGGGGTTACTATCTCGTAGGAAGATACAGGAAGTGAGCAAGGCTCCTGGGCATTTACTACTCTATGAAAACTGAAGGCATGGCTTAAAGACTCAAGCAGAAATAAGTAAAAGGCTGAGAACAGAGGAGCTGCATGAGCGAAGACAGCAGAGCTCGTGGATGTTGGCCCAGGGCCAGAGTGCAGACAGGAGACTGCAGGAGAGAAGGAAAAGCACCCAAACCTGAGAGCTGAGCCCTTCCAAGGACGGACAATGTCTAAGATGTAGTCCGGCAATAGTAAGTGGAGTATGTAAGGAATTTTATGAAGACGCAAATTGGGGGTTATTTGTGATTAACAAAAAGGGCATTTCAAGCAAAAAAAAAAACAAAAAAAAAAAAACTGGGTTTTTCTAACAATGAATTCTGATTTGGGGATTACTCAGTATTATATCTTACATTCTGCCTTTTCTCCTTGAGTACCTGAATGTGGGGCTCATAAACCAAGGGGGAAATGTTCCCCTCCTTACAAAGTATCCTACATGTTGCTTTAACTTATATTTAAAAACAAGAAGTTAATCTGAGTAATCTCAGTACTTGGGAGGCAGAAGCAGAGCAGGTGTGTCTGAGCCCAGGCCATCCAAAGATGCTCTCTCAAACAAAATAATGTTTAAAAAATAAACATAAGTTTACATAAATGGTAATTTGTTAACTGTAGCAAAACAAATGAATCATGGTGTGTGTGTAACAATATCATCTAAAAACAAAATGTGGTGGAACTGGAGTGACATTCAGTGGTTAGTGTGTTTGCTGCCCTTGGAGAGGCCTGGAGTACAGGTCCCTTACACACACTACGCTATTCACAACCACATGGAACTCCAGTTCCAGGGAATCCAATGCCTTCTGCTGACCTCCTCAGACATCAGGCATGCACGTGGTATGGAGACACACATGCAGGCAAAAACACATGTATATGTAACATTTTTTAAAAAATCTAAACTTGAAAATACCTATAATAATCAAATTATTTAATCATTATGAATTGGTCATTTACCTATGTTAATTTTTCAAATTTGAATTTTTGTTTAATTTTGTTCTAGGGATTGAAGCTAAGGCTTTGCATATGCTAAGCAACAGGCAAGCTCTATAACTAAGTTATGTTCACAGTCCTCCATTTGACTAAACTTAACAGTCCTCCAAGACAACCAAACATTCTCCAGACTTAGCAATATTGGTAACAGTAAACTTTCCAAGATGGATAAGTAAAGTTCTTATTGCTTACAGTGTGAGGAGGCGAAGCTAGCTAAAATAAGATATGCTACGTATGTATGCAAAATTAACGACCTTTAGTCCATGAAGGAGCTGTAATTATGGGGGAAAGCAGCTTCCCAAAATCCTGCTGCTCTCCCTTAGGGCTGTGACATCCCCTCATATATAACAACGCTTCTTAGAGTACTAATTTATTCATGTACTCTCTTATCAATTTTAGACCTAGCAAGACTCTAACACAACAAGAAAGCAAAAAGTTTCTTTACCTAGAACTTTTTACTCAGTAAAAGTCTTCACTTAGGAGTTTCTGTTTTTAAACAGCTATATACAAACTTCAATTTTTTCTGGTTACTAAAAATATAATAAAACAGTTATAACTTACAATAAACATGTAAATATCTCCTAAGCAAGTCCTAAAATTGTTCATACCACAGAACTTCTTTCTTTCTGCCATTTTGTTCTAAATGCTGTGACACTAGGGCTAGAGAAGCAGTTGAGTAGTTAAAGGGCTCACTGCTCTTGCAGAAGACCCAGGTTTGGTTCCAGGACCCACACGGTGGCTCACAACCACCTGTAACTCCAGTTCCTGGGGCTCTTCTGACCTCCTATGCATGCATGGCACACATAAAGTCACACAGCAAACACATAGACACATGAAGTAAATATGTCTGAATTGTGGACTATTCTTGCCCACATGCTACTGAGTTTCAGTAACAGTAAAATAACAAAGAAGGCATGAAGATTAAAGTAGCAATATCTTATGACCCGGATGAGTCTACAGCTATAAGAAAGACAATTATTTTTTAAATGGTAGAAAAATATTTTTAAAAAGGGATATAATTATAGTAGCAAGCAATCTTTAATGTAGATTCTTTTTTTTAAAAAGGAGGGGACGGCAATTTACTTCTATCACTTATGTTTCACAAAGGCCTCATCCGCAGCCGTACCTGATAAGCACTCCTACAATTCCAGCCCTCCAAAGGCAAAGGATCTACAGTTCAAGCCTAGCCTATGACTATATAGTGAAACCCCGTTTCAAAAAGTTCAAAAAAACAAAAAACGAAAAACCAAGAGCAAGGATAGTGCAGCATATGCCTAGCAAGTACAAGGCCCTGGGCTCAATCCCTAGCACCATAAAAATAAAAACAAAGAATCATCTATTAAGAGGCCTTTACTGCAATTTTTCCGCCTTACATATTCAGTATAATCAATTAATTTCTGCTCTTCTAACACCCAAAATATCTGTATCCAACAGATTGGAATAACTGTGACGGAATGACTTATCAGCGAGGATTAGGCTAATAATAATAATGAGGACAAGTGGGGTGTGGTAACGCTCACCTATGACCCCAGCCATACGAAAGCAGGATTACATATCTTTTTAGGACAACCTGATCTGCATTATCAAATTTTATGCAACCTAAGACTACACAGCAAGATCCTGTCTCTCAAAACCCAACAGTAGTAACAAATGCAAATGTAAAGAATTCTAACTGTTGGCTGGGTGTGATGGCTTTACTCCTGCAGCCCTGAAGGACTGCCACAAACTGAGAGCCAGACTAGACTGCAGACCAAGACCTGGTCTCAAAACTCCAAAAGCAGAAGGGATAGTGCTACTACTCACTATTTCATCCTTTAAAGTGTAGGTGATGCGTGCACATGTGATGAAAGCAAAAGACAGAGTAAAACCAAAGGACAATGTGGCTGGGCAGTAGTGGAGCATGGCTTTAATCCCAGCACTTGGGAGGCAGAGGCAATTGGACCTCTGCATTCAAGGCCGGCCTAGCCTACAGAGTGAGTTCCAGGACAGCCAGGGCTACAAGAAACCCTGTGGGGGGGGGGGGGGACAAAAACAAAAAAGCAAAAAACAAGTGTGCAATAGGAGTAACCATATTCACATTTTTAACTTGGAAAACAAAATTAATTTAATCATTATTACTTTGTACTATTTTCCCTAAATAAAAATTCCTTCTTGAGCCAGATGCATGCCTGGACCTGGGAAAACGAGCCCCAGAGGAGGAGCCAGCCTGAACAACATGGCAAAATCTCACTCATCTCACAAAACAAAACAAACAAAACTGACTTCTTGCTTTAATGTTCAGCATGAATCAATAAACATCACTATTACAGATGGCTTTCTTAATTTTAAGTTTTTAAATATAAAAAAGAAAATTATTTAGTATGGGGGAAACAGCTGGAAATATGTATAAATTCAAAATCATTTTACTAGCATTTTTTTTTTAAGTTTAGGGAACTGGATGATGTCTAAGGTTTAGAAGACACAGTCAATAACTTAATGACTTCTTGAGATGCTACCACATCCTACTCAAAACACTCTCATAAAGTCTGCATGAAATATCCTCAAAGGGAGTCAGTCTGTCTCTGTCTCTCCTCATGCACTGAATTTACCAGGCAGCCCATGCTAACTGGGGTGGCTAGAAACTTGTACCAATCCTCCTGCCTCCTGAATACTGCGATTATAGGCCGAGTCAATCACAGCTGCCTCAGTTAGTCCCACTTTTACAAATGCTATTCAAAAAGTAAGCTTGCCCAAGATCTCCTGGCTTGTTATTTACCAGGTTGGTACTAGAACAAACCTAACACACTGAAACTTAAGACCTTTCTCAGCATCAGCACCACCCAGTGCTCTTATACTGAACCTCTAACATGCACACTAAATTCAAGGCTGAGATAACTTTTCTTTCCAAAGCTACTTTTAAACAAAAGAATTATGCCAGGTGATGATGCCAGGTGGTAGTGTACATCTTTAGTCCCAGCACTCTGGGGGCAGAGGCAGGGGAATTCCCTGAGGTCAAGACCACCATGCTCTACAAAGCAAAGTTTCAGAGCAGCCAGGGTTGCACAGAGAAATCCCATCTTGAAAATCCAAGAAGAAAAAGGGAAGAAGAGGAAGAGGTAGAGGAAGAATGAGGAGGAGAAAGAAGAGAATGAAGAGATGATGGTGTGATCACTACTTTTCACGCACAACACTTCTTATTCCTGTTCTCAGAAGTAAAGCATCTCTGACCCTCTTTACCTTCAAATACTGTCTCAAGAATTCTAAGCAGGCTGGGTAAATACAGTAAGAACAAACCACAAACCCTTTCTAAATTGGCAACAGTACATGCAACCAGAATGGAACCTAAGTACTATTATTGTCCAGACAAGAACAGGACAACTGTTATCCTTAAGAACTAGTGTTTTCAACTGTGGGCCAACACTAGACAAATAAGGAGGGCACATCAAAGAATTGCCATCGATAAAATCTACTTGTTTATATTTTCAATAGATTATGTTGCTGTGAGCAACCAAAGCCAAAGCCAATTAAACAGCAAGAAAAACTGAAATTAAAGTAATTTTATTTAAGCTGACAAAACCCATTTGAAACTGTAGTCTGTAGTTCCTACGTAGATTCCGAAATTAGGCTAACAATAATTTAATTAAAGAAATATAGGGCTGGAGAGATGGCTCAGTGGTTAAGAGCACTGACTACTCTTCCAGAGGTTCTGAGTTCAAACCCCGACAACCACATGGTGGCTCACAACCATCTGTAATAAGTTCTGATTCCCTCTCTGGTGTGTGTGAGGACAGCTACAGTGTACTTAATAATGAATAAATCTTTTTAAAAATGTAGAGTTATTTCAATACATACAAAGACTGTTTTAAGTGTCTACACAGAGATAAGCCAATTAAAAGTATTTCAATAATGGTATTATATTAACATACTTCCATCATATATGATGAGATAGACAGATAATATATATTAGATATTAATTATATTAATTATGTAATAACATATATTCTAATTACTCAGTAAAAACTGTAAGCTTCCTTTGCTGGCACAATTTTCACATGCCGAGTACAAATGTTAAAAAGGGATTCTCTCTTTGATTTGCTCCCCAGTATTCCCACAAAGCTGAATGCCCCTACATATATTAACACATGCCCCTTCTCCTTACACCTCGGAAATAACAAGCATATTGCCTGCACTGACACCCTGAGTCATAACTGTGGCTTGAAGGCCCTTAGACTCATTCACCTAAGCAGCTAAAGTGGCATTGATGATCTCTACAGTAAAATTACTATATTATCACCATGAAGACCTCAAGGATGTGATAGCTCTTTCTCTGCACAGCTGACAGCACAGGTGAGCTTAGGGTTTTTGTAAGTGATTCTGATGTTCTTCTCCAGATTAAATAGCATCACTGAGCTCCCAGATGACTTGGACCCATTAAGAACTGGGATTCCTTTCGATTGGCATCATTCCAACAGAAGCTCAGTGAGAAATAAAACCTCCTGCAAATCAAATCTGTTGCAATGTTATCTTTCCCCCAGAGGTTGATTACCTGCTTCTGTTACTTACACACACACACACACACACACACACACACACACACACACACACCACCCTTAAAGTTGAGTAAAACCAAGGTTAGGAAATTCATAAACCTCCTCCAGGAATACTCCATGAAATCAAAACAAGATCTGGCTGTCAAACTCCACACTCCATGAACATCCATCCTCTCCTGCTGACAGTGTTCTAGTGATCTCAGTACCAATGTCTAACCATTAGACGATGAAGAAGTCACAGTCCAAACTACATGGAGTCTCAGTGAGATATTTACTGGTGATATCAGGATATCCAGAAGCTTCACTATAACCCCATGAGGAGAGGCAAGGGAAGAGAGAGATGAACCAAGACAGTTCACACACAATGATTACTGTTGAAGCTACTGACAGGAACAAGGAGGCTGACATAACACTCCATGACAGAAACAAGTTTAAATATAGTTATTTCTGAGTAGTATGTCTGAAAACCAATGGAGGGGTGGAAATTGAGGTAAAAGAGCAGGAAGATTATGACATGAATTCATAATGTTCATTGTCTCTTGGTATCCCTGCCACACCTCTGTGTGTGTGTGTGTGTGTGTGTGTGTGTGTTCGTGTACATGCATTTGTGCACCCATGAAAGAGCTACCGTAATAGGGAAGCCTGAGTGTCACAGTGATGTGTGTATAAACCCCAGTGCCATAGTACTGATGTGGAGGTCGGAGGACAACTCTTGGGATTTGGTTCTTACCTTCCATCTTGTGGGTTCCAAAGCTGGTGACAAGCACTATTTTGGAAGCCCAGAGACAAGATCTGTTATTGAACATGGAGTTCACTCACTGGATATGTGGCTGACAAATGAACTCCAGAGACCTGTGTGTCTCCACCCCACCCCTGTGCTGGGGCTACAGATTACCACTGTGCCCCCCAGCTTTTACACTGGTGCTAGGGAGCCACACTCAGGTCCTCACTTTACTGATTGAGCCATCTCCCAGTCCCAGAAAGGAAAAAAATTCTAACTATGACTCTTGTGGTGACTAAAAACCACTAGAATGACTACAAAAATCAACTTTGGCAAAATAACACTGTATTACATGAACATGTTTGTATTGCAGCTAAGTAATATTTAAACGCTGCAATAACCTGCAAATATAATTAAAATAATGTCTGCACTTTTTATCCTAGACTCTCAAAGTCCTTTATAAACATCAATGTAACCTTCGCATCACCTGACACGTAGGCGTTACACAACATAGCAACCAGCTATCCTTCTACCTACCACAAGACACGCAGACGCCCCTCAAGAGTAGTCATCCTGAAAAGTTTGGCCCAAGCAACCAATAAAACAGGAAATAAGCTGACAGTGCATGTGCCACCAACAATCTCCAAGAAGACAAGACCTTCACCCACAAGAACCACTTCCTCTGAGTAAACCACAGAGACACCAGGCAAACCACAGCAGATCAGCATGTGTGTTAACACAGGAAAGACTGATAACCCATCTAAAAATCTACAAGAAGGCATGCTGGTTCTACACATATTGGTGTATATTGGGGATGTTGTACTCTTCTGGTGGGTACTGCCTGCATTAAGTGATCAATTTCAAAGTTAATGCCTTCAGATGCCCTGGCTTTTATACAATAATGGGCATTTTCTGAATCCACGGAAGATCTACAGAATTCCTCTTTATTTACTATATGAACTGAAAAGCAGCACTTATATATAATACTATGTTAAATTATAGTCTAAAAGTCGTACCTTTAATAACTACCATATACTTTATAACGTCAAAATAAGAAACCAGTGATCAGGGCTGGAGAGATGGCTCAGAGGTTAAGAGCACTGACTGCTCTTCCAGAGGTCCTGAGTTCAGCTCCCAGCAATCATATGGTGGCTCACAGCCATCTGTAATGAGATCCGATGCCCTCTTCCCGTGTGTCTGAAGACAGCTTATGTATAATAAATAAATTAAAAAGATCGGCTTGTCTCTAAATACAAGGAAGCCACCCAGGCCTGACTAAGACATTAAAAGCCACGAATCAGCATTTGAATTCATTAAAAATCATGTCGGGTATGAGTCTGAACTCACAGCATGTCAGTTTAATACAGGAACCATATGTGCTTCTTCTACTAAGAGTCAAAAACACATACGTAAGCAGTTTGAGAACAGCTTACCCTCAGCACCACCATACACCATTCTGAAAGACCAAGGTCTACTCAGTCTCCCAGGTGTCAGCTCCACAAGCATCTCAGCATCTTAGCATCATCTCACACGCAGTTACTTTTGACACTAAGTCAAAAACATAAAACTGCTATTTTCCAACTTCAAAACCTACTACTAAAACCCAAAAGATCATGGATATCTACTTAAATAACATTAGATTAAATAAGTATCAAAGGAAGTCTATTAACAAAACATTAAAGCATTCCTTAACCTTAGATATCATATAGTAACTGAAGCACACTTTTTCTTCTGTTGCTAGTTTGCCATGAGTAATAACTCTCCCAAACATAAGAAAGTAGAATAGTTTTCAGAGATTTGTTTTATTACATTATAACTTGTTATTCCTAAGATTTTTAAATATTATTTATTTCATGTATGTAAGTACACTATCTGTCTTCAGACACACCAGAAGAGGGCATCAGATCCCATTACAGATGGTTGTGAGCCACGATGTGGTTGCTGGGAATTAAACTCAGGACCTCTGGAAGAGCCTCTTACCCGCTGAGCCATCTCTCCAGCCCTTTATTACTTTTTTAATTGCATGTATACTTGCTGGAGGGTACCTGCATGTGAGTGCAGGTGCCTGTGGCGGCCAGGGGCAACTCAACTCATGGAGCTGGACCTGCAGGTGTGGGAACTGAACTTGGGTCCTCCACAAAAAGCAGTATACACTTCCTAGCCAGAGCCACCTCTCCAGCCAGAAGAAAGTATTATTTATATTTTAACACTATTCTACCTGGAAATTACTACTAAGCAAGCACTGCAGAGCTATTTCTTTAAATTGGCATAATGACATATAATGGGTTTTTTTTTTTAACATTTTAAGTAACTTAGACTGAAACAAGCCACTGAGGAGAACAATTTCCAGATTACCTCTAAACTACAACTGCATGTCTTCACTAACCCCAGCAACACTTTGTCTTCACTTCTGACTAACTCAGACTCAGCAACGGCTCCTGACAGCATTTCTGCATTCTACTTTTTGATGTGCTAAGGGAACTACATTTGAATTTATTTATTTATTTGTTTGTTTGTTTGTTTATTTATTTATTTATTTATTTATTTTATGTATGTGAAGACACTCTTGCTGTCTACAGACACACCAGAAGAGGGCATCAGATCTCATTACAGATGGTTGTGAGCCACCATGTGGTTGCTGGGATTTGAACTCAGGACCTCTGGAAGAGCAGTCAATGCTCTTAACCCCTGAGTCTTCTCTTCAGCATGAGAACTACATTTGAAAGAATCACTTTGTAAAGAAGTCTTCTAAAACATGACTAATTGTTTAAGTAGCTGATTTGACTTGATAACTGCATTATTTATATATGTTTGCTTCATTTGGTTGCTACAATCTTACACATTTTAAAATAAACATGGAGCCAAAGAACACAGCTGTTCATCCAACAAGCCTGAGGCCATCAATTTATCCCCAGTACAAAATTTATAGATACATACATACACACATATACCTATCTATCTAAATTTTTTCTGAGATTCTTTCTCTGCCTGTAATTTTGGGGCTAGGGCTACGCCTGGAGAAAAATCAAAGAACTCAAAATCACAGTAAAAATAAGTTGGAACTTGCTCCTCTAGAGTATGAATCATATAGAAGATCACATTTTGTACCAAGAGACCAACTAAGAATTGTACTAGGAGAGCAAGTCAGGCAAAGCTAATAAAATATTGAGAGACAGACTTGACATGTAGACAATGGAACCAGAGAAAACATAACTCAGCTAAACAAAGACTAAGTAAGGGGAGGAGAGCCAGAAAGAAAGCAACCGCTAGCCACGTGAACCATTACAGGCATGCAAGCTCAAAATGGCAGAAAAGCATCATCTAGCCTGGTACAGCAAGAATGCACAAGTTACCAGGATGACATAAAAGGAAAGCTTGAGCTGAAGATCAGGAACAACTTCCTGACTACAAGCCCTATCAGCCTGTTGTTCAGTCTCCTGAGGAAGTGACCAAAGCTTTATTCTCTAGAGATATTTAAAGTTAGCACAGATAAGGGGCCAGGAAGAAAGCATCCTGTAAGAAAAAAATACCCTATTCTTTTTTTGGGGGGAGGGGGGTGAAGTTGAAAAGCTGCTAAACAATAGTGAAAAGAAAAGTATAATATATGTAAAAGGAAAATAACTTAAGGTAAAAAAGCAAAAACCAAGAAAATAGAAGTCAGACAGTGGTGGTGACCGCCTCTCATCCCAGAGCCAGAGGCAGACAGATCTCTGACTTTAAGGCCAGCCTGGTCTATAGAGCAAGTTCCAGGACAGCCAGAGCTACATAGAGAAAGAAACCTTGTCTCAAAATAAAATGTAATTAATTTAATAATAATAACAATGACAATTTAAATCCAGAAAATCCAGATTAAAGCCTTGATTCTAAAGATTTACCTGGCACACTAAGTCTTTGGTTACAGCAGCAGCACAGGTTAAAAATATATAATAATAACAATAATGTTAATATGTCTGCTTATCTCAGTTTTATAAGTTTGACTTAAAGTATATATAAATAATGAAAATATGATCTACCATGCATCAAATTTAAAAACATTATAAATATTAAAAGTTATGATACCATATATCACTATATACATGAAAGAATATTTTATTTAAAAGATGAAACAGTTATATCACTATTCTGAAGACTCCTAATTAAGAGAAGGGATCTTATCTCCATGTAAATTAAATCATCAAATCCAAATTTTCACAGATGAAACAAAATTAAGGTGAGCCTCCTAGTCTTAAAAACAACAGCACAGTCCATTTCTGAGAGCTAAATAATTATATAGTAAGACCTATTTGTTTCTGCCTTGCTAGAGGAGGAACTCAAGCACTGTGTTACTGATCTAAAGTTGCAGTCACTAAGTAGCACTTCTAGTAACTGTCAGATAACCACAGCACAAGATCCCTCCAATCATGTGTAGAGAAGCATTGAAACACCCTGCTGTGTCGATGATCTAGAATTTACTGCAGTGTAAATAATGTAGTGTTAACATGTTAACAACCAGAAATCACTAACGTATTAAGTGGTATCAGCAGGCCAACACACTTTCGTAATGATTTCAGATAAAGTATCCTTTATTTTTGACTCATGAAATAAATAGAAAGTTTACACTTCTATTATAATTTATTATAATTAATAAATCAGAAAGACTACAACTCCTTATTTTTTAAAAAGTTACCTAGGATTCTCCATGTTGGCTGGCAAAACTGTAGGCCATGTGCTGTATCACAGGCTCACATAGTCAGGACTTTATTGTGAACTTAGAAAAGACAAAATATTGTAAAGTTGGCACTGTGACACTCTTTACTCTTGGTGTCAAATCAATATTTGAGATAGATTCATTTTTAAGAAAATGTTACAAATAATCCAATCTTATAGATAATGACTTATGCACCCTTGAAAATAACATACAACCCTTAAGGGGTAGGCTGCTTATTTTCTTATTAGCTAGAAGAACTATAAGACCACTTTGGTGGAAAAAGGAAACATGACGGATAGCTGTGCACATGAATATAAAGTTACAGGCTTCTGTGATCACTTTAAAACTACTTAAAAGTCAGCTTAAAGCTAGATTCAGTACTGAGTAAATTCCAACACATCAAAATCTTGTGTCCATCTACAAACCGAAAACAGCAAGATCTGTAAACCCCACACAAAACAGAGCCCATGCATCTCAAGGAAGACCTCGCTGACTTTCCCAGCCAGCTGTACCACCCTGAAAACTTGCTGTTAACAGAATCTACTCTGAAACCATTCACTGGGTCCATTGGGGAAAAAAAAATCCTCTCCTGTATACTTCTGCCACTCCTGGGATAGAAACAAACCAGAGAGCACTGACAAGTATTAGGATCCTTTAGAGCTAACTAGGGCCATTAATGCAGAGGGGAAAGCAGCAGTCAAACACTTACCACCTTTTAGTCTTCTGACTCCATAGTAGATACAAAGCAAGCAACTAGAAAGCATCCATAAAACACTTAATTAAAAAAAAACCCTTTTCAGGGGCTGGAAAGCGGACTCAGTGCTGGCCACTCCTCCAGAGGACCCAGGTTCAATTCCCAGCACCCACATGGCAGCTCACAACTGTCTGTGACTCCAGTTCCAGGGCATCTATCACACCAAGGATACATGTGGTACGCATATCTTTGCTTGCAGGCAAAATACCCAAAATAAATAAAATACTCAAAATAAAAATGCCCAAAATAGAATAAATAAGTAAATAAAAATGCTTTTCAGATGCACTACATAAAAACGCCAGCCTTAGCTGTGGACTCGCTGGTTTTTAATCCCAGCAACACAGAGGCAGAAGCAGGCAGATCTCTTGTGAGTTCCAGGCCAACCTGATCTACAAAACGAGTCCAAGACAGACAGGGCTATTCAAAGAAATTCTGTCTCAAAAAATCACCCTCCCCCTCCCCCCCAAAAAAGTAAGGGAAAGAAAGAAGAATTTAACTGCAAAATAATAACAGGATGTAACAGAGTTCTGAGTATCCAAAGTGACCAATCAGAGCCTAAACAGAACTGAATTCCATCCCAGCCCCAGCACGTCCCTAACACAAGAATAAAACCCTTCTTATCTTGTTCAGCCATGTGTCGCCTGCCACAAACTGCAAAACAGAACAACGCCCAAAACCAGCTAGTCTGATTTCCACTGAGGACAGACAGACTCTGTAGTCAGAAGCACCACAATGAAAGAACTCCAACTCACACAGCTGCCCTGGTGGCTCTGCACACTCTACAGAACAAAGCCACACCACACACAGTACTTCAAACTTGAAAGGTCTCGGAAGAGCTGCACTGGCAACTGTTGATTTGCCAACAGTCCTAGAACTGGTAAAATCTATCTCCTGCTCACTGAGTCAGTAAGAAAAGATGTATGTAGAGCTGAGAAGTTGGAGCCCATAGGAAGGACCTTGCTAAGGTACTCTGGAATAAATATTACTAAACCAGTACTTCCAGATCTCACTTCAACATATATTCAAACCAGGAGCTACTCCTCTCTTAAAGAGAAAGGGCTGCTTTATATTTACAGAGTAAGTTTAGGACCAGGAAAAAAAATAGTGGTCACCTAGTAATTCTCTTTTTAAAGGGGGCTGGGGGTTGGGGGAAGACACCAAAATTCAGTGCCTGACAAAGAACAGGATCTCAATCAGTTTTAAAATAAACTTTCCAGGATCTTATTGTACATGGTTTAGTCTGAAGCAACAAAGTAGAGGTTTATAATGAGAAGTTATTTAGGCCTAAGCCCCACAAAGCATCCACATATTTAGACTGCTCCCCTTCACCAATGTAACTTTTTCTCCTATAAGACTAACCACTTAAGCTGGGCAGTGGTAGTGCACACCTTAGATTCCAGCACTCAGAAGGCAGAAGCAGGTGGATCTCTGGGTTCAAGGCCAGCCTGGTCTACAGACAGAACAGCCAGGGCTACAGAGAAACCCTGTCTTGGGGGAAGGGAGGCAGATCCAACACTTGACTCCACAGAATGTGCATCCACTGTTCTCACAGAAATATCTAAGAGCAAGAATCTACCTCTTCAAGAGGCTTAGGAGGAGGAGGGCTGCCACGTCACAAGTGTCACACAGCAAGAGCTTGTCTCAAAAAGGGGTGGGGGACCCTTAAGAAGTGGCACAACAGTTAAGAGCACATACTGTTCTTGCTCTTGCAGAGGACCCAGGTTAGATATCCAGCACCCAGGGTAGGCAGCTCACAAGCACCCATGGAATCCTAAAGCCTCTTCTAGCCTCTGACGGCATCTGCAGTCAGGTGCACATACCTGCACACACAGACATAAGAACAATAAACAGGCAGGGGTTTTTTTTAAATATTTATTCTTGTGCTTTTACTTCTGCATGTTTACTGTTCATAGGATAGATTAAGTTACTAAAAAAACAAAAGACCCAAATTTCATGTTTACGTCCGATGTCTTGATATAAGAGAAAGGGAACAAGAATCCCTGAGAAACAAAGCTGAGGAGGAAAAGAAAATCCTTCGGTGCGTGTCTCTGTATGACTTTTGTGTGGGATGATTCGATGACTCTAAATTCTGTTTCTACAAATAAACTCTGCAGCATCTTAACGAAAACCAGGGCTACCTCAGTTTCTGGTAAGTCTGCTTAACTCTAGGCTCAACTGACAGACAAGAACTGAATGAAACAGCAGAGAAATCATCCGGACACCTGTGAGTGATTTCTCAGAAGCAAAAACATCAGGAAAGGGGAGGTAATACAATGATAGGGCAGGAAGACCTGTAACAAGTGTCTCTACATGTAAGTAATTGTATTAGAAGGAAAACTGAATCAAAGTCCTGCCCAACAAAGTATACAAACAAAAGGTAAACATAAGTACTTTAAATATTTAGGGGCATCTTTTAGGTGAACACTCATGTGACACGGGAGAGCATCAACAGGAAAAGGAAGTTCTGTCTCTGGAGAAGCTGTTATGGCATGATAATGGAATTTGGCCCCTTTAAAAATCAACAAATGAGTAGTACAATTGGGTGAGACTCTCTCCTTAGGGAATTAAACTGCTTCCCCGAGCTACTGTCGCTCTTGAAGACATTCGGCCTTCTACTTCGATTCTCTGTTTTGCTTTGCTTTGTTTTGTTTTGACAACAATTTGAAGGTTGACTTAAAAAAAAAACAGCAAGATAAAATTTGAAAGTAATACACGATGTCATAATTAAGTTGAGAAATGAAACATGCTACAGGAACCAACTTGCTTTCGCTAAAAAGAACTCAAAAGAACGTTTAAG
This sequence comes from Micromys minutus, assembly GCF_963924665.1. Lineage (NCBI taxonomy): Eukaryota > Metazoa > Chordata > Mammalia > Rodentia > Muridae > Micromys > Micromys minutus. The sequence continues at coordinate 36,417,967 of NC_137985.1, forward strand.
TCAAAGAACTAAACTTGGACTATATACTCTACACTCAACACCATGTCATCCGATTAACAAACAAGATCCACCTGCCATGACTAAACCGGCCCTAGGGTTGACATCTTTAAATGCTAGGGCTTCTGGAAGATGAAATGTAAGAGGAGGAGTAATTAGAAGCAGGCCCCATGATTGTCCCTCATTTCCTTTAGCTCCTGGAAACTGTCCCCAGCAAGAACCCGTGATTTACTGGTAATGTCAACATTCTGGAAAATTAGGTAATTAATAATTAAACACTGTGCAGGTCAACACGTAAAAAGAGATCAGAGTCACAAATCACCATGCAGCAGGACGTAAGTTCACAACCAGAAACTCCTAAAATTCAAAGTCTAGAACTACCACAAGACAGGAATCAACCCGATGATGCACCAGTACCCACCGATCTCAGGCTCTGACCTTCACCCAAAATGACCTCCCTCCGGTTCCAAAATGAGTACACGATCTTAATACACCCGACAGAAAACCACAATCATGGTTTTCCTTCATTTCCTCTGAGAATATGGAGGAAAGTTTCTCTCCCGAAAAACTGCATTTCCAAATTCAATCAACCGGATAACTTGGCAGCAACCCTAGACTAATTGCACAGCTCCGAAACAACCCTCTTTCCTATGCCTGTCAATTGCACTGGCTGAAGGCAAATCTGCAATCACTGACTCCCCTGATGCGTGGGGGCCCGAATCCGGGAAGGTTAGCGACCGAGGAACTTCATACCCACCTGTCCGTGATAGTAGACTGTGTGCCACTCATTGGGGCCCTTGGCGAGAGGTCTTCTTTTTATCCAACTTGCATTTTACAGTAACACCTCCACACCCCACCCCCAGTGCTCTGGGATCAGGCCCAATTTCGGCAGGGACACAAAAGTCCAACTCAAAACTCCATTCAGTCATCTAGAACATCCGATTGCAAGGGGTCAAGGAAAGGGGATGCGAGTTGAAGCAAAACAAGTTATCTCCCCCAAACAAACCGAGCAAGTCGGCCACAAGGCGAGCTCAAGAACTAAGAACGATCCTCAGCAAGGCACAGGGAGAAAACTTCGTCACAGAAGGAAGTCGCGAGCCGTGGGACGGGAACCCGGATCCCTCCGGGGCTGGGGCAGGATCGGCTCGGGGACGGGCGTCGGCTCCTGTCCAGAGTCGGCGGGGCCGGGCCCTCGGGTCCCCGCTCTATCTGGGGCTGCCGGCCGCTCGTGGCCGCAGCCTCCGCCGCGTCTCGCGCCGTCCCGCGCCGGGCTCGCGCCGCCCCATGTCCCCGGGCCGAGGGCCCTGAGCTGCTCCGCGCCGCCCCCACCCGGCTCCGGCCGTCGCGCTGACAGGGACCCTGCCTCAGCGCCCCATCCCTCGGAGGCCCCCGCGCTTCTTCCGCAGTGGCACGGCGGCTCCTCCCCGACGCTCTGGTAGGCGGCGGCTCCCGCGAGGAGCGGGAGGTCCCGGCCCGGCCCGGAAGCCCAGCCTCCGAGCAGCGGGGGCAGCGGTGGAGGATCGGTGCGCTGGGCCGCTCGCCCGGTCTCAGGGGCACTCGCGGGAGCGCGCACTGGGTGGAGGGGGCCGCCGGCGGTGACGAGCCTTGCGACCGCTGCGGGCTCGCGCGCGGGTTCCGGTTCCGGTTCTGTCCCCTCGGCCCAGCGCGACTGGAGCGCGCGGAGCCGTCCCCTCCCCCCGCCGACTTTTTGGGCCCTTCTCCCTGGGACTTCGGGAAGCCGCTTCACCCGGGATCCCTCCGCTTCCCTGACTCTCTGAACTTGCGCGGATGCTTCCGCGCAACCCTGTCGCGGGGGATAGAGGGGAACGAAAAAGTAGTCCTGTGTAGCGAAGCGGGTGGCTACTTCCTCCGCCACCAACCGCTGCCTTCACGGTCCTCGAATGCCCTCGAGGTGCAGTCAACAGTATAGGTTCCACCCGGGACAGCAGAGGAGCCATTCCACAATCTCGAGGAGTTCAAGTCTAGAGGGGTCTTCGGGAACTCCCCGCCCCTCTTGTGCTGGAAACTTTTATTCTTTAAGAGAATGTATCCGTTCCCGATGTCAGATGCTTTTGATGAGTGCATGTAAGCCCAGGTCCAGCGACCCCGATGGTTTTGGGCAAACCTGCACACACACGGGTTTGAGGGTGAGCCACTCACCTGGGGCACCTGCTGGCCTAGCCCGGCAGCGCGGAGAGGTGTGGGTGGGGGATGGCCAGAAGAGGCTGTTGAGAAAGGATCTGGGCCCACACTTGAGCCAGTTCTTGATATAAATATTGCTTTTAGGCTGTTTTGCCTTGGCAAAATGAACTGTATTATTTGCCAAATTGAGAAAGCATGGTGCTTTCCACGGCAAGTTAATAAGCTTGTTGTGAAAAGAGATGGAAGAAAAAATACATCTGTCCGGTAAACAGCACTAGGGATCCCTTTGAAGAGTTCCCAAATGTTTTCCGGTTTCTTTTTCGATGGGGTAGAGACATTCAGCTAACCGTGTAGTTTTACGATTGAATAAATCTGTCCCTGAGGAAATGAAGTAACCACGACACAATATCGTTCTCCAATTCTGCCTGTAAACATCAACTGGCTATTCCTTTTATACAATTATCTTCAGACTTCTGAGCTTCAATTCCTGGAGGTGGGAAAAAGACTTCGGCCATTTTGTGGAAATCAAATCTAATAAACAGTGGGTGTGGAGAGGAAACAATTACCTCTTAATAATGCTGTTTCTAAGTCATTCCACAACATTTCGATAAAGGATCGGATCATCATCCCTGAATAGATGCATGAGCTCAAGGTGACGTTAGAATAGGGTAAAGGGGGGGGGAAGATAAACAGAAGCCTGAAATGACTCTCTCGCTTGATTTTTTTTTTTTTTTTTAAGTTCGGGGCACAGCCAGCTAATTTTGTAATGTTTATTTTTGGAAAGAATAGAAGCAGATTGGAGTTCCAAGCCACTATCCTAACCATCAGACACGTTGCCATCTGCTGGTAAACCCCAACATGGCAATTCTAGCCTGCAGACTCCACTTGTTCCTTCTGCCTATAGTTGGAAAGAGTTCCATATAGTTATCTCCAATAAACAAAGTGTGAACCTTATCCCCGAGCTTCCTTGAGTTTTCTTGAGTGTACTACCCTCTTCCCCCTGTCCCAATAATGTCACAGTGCAAGTATCAAGTGAATGTGGTCTGATGACTCATCAAATCATGAATTTTAAAAATAAGTTCCCATCTTCCTTCCCAGTCTCCCTCAATGCTCAAGCTTCGGGAATGAGACAGACCGGGAACACTTCCTAATTCACCTTCTCTTCCTTGCATACAAAACCTTTTGGCAAGCTGTTTTCAACTCTTTCCAAATTTAACAGCCCCAGCATTCTAGCTGTGAGCAAAGAAGGCATTTTGCTGTGGGAAAGCTTTCAGAAGATGGTCAGCAAAGGATCGGGTGACTAGTGCTTCGGGGATGAAAATCTCTAATCACTCACAAGGCTCTGATAATTTTTTTTAATATCATGATGAAAGGCTCATTTTAACTGCTCCACAAAGAGTCTACCTATGGAATGCCAGCAGTAAAGCCAAGCAAACCAAGGCCCCTTCACTATGTCATTCATAGCCTTTTACCTAGGAAGGTGGCACCAGTGACCGTATCCCTAAACATGCAGTTTCCAATGGCACATCCTCCAGGTCACATCTGTCTTCTTATTCACTGTTTCAATGTGCTTATTAAGGACCCGATGTGTCCAGGACTGTGCTAAGCGTTAGAAATCCACTGTCTAGCTGGGTATGGTTGCTTACATACAGCCTTACTCTCAGCACTTGAGAGGCTGAGGTACCAGGATTACTTGTGAGTTTGGAGACAGGCTACATAGTGAGTTTCAGGCCAGCCTGTGCTACAGAATAAAGCCCTGTCTCAAAAAAAAAGAGTAGGAATGAGGACATAGCCCAGGGGTAGAGTGCTTGTCTAGCATGCCTGAAGCAATGGGGGGAAGGGGGGACAACTGCTCAAACAGGTGGTAAAATCAGAATATTATTCTTCCTCTTTTAGGCAAACTATTTTCTGTGCAGATTATGTGCTGATTGTTATCTCCCATATAAGAAGTAGGAATGATTAATGCTAAAGAGCAGATCACTGTCATCACTAAGTATGAATAGATGGCAACATTCCCTACAAGCCAGAGGCTTTTCTCCTTGGCAAAACCACAACAAAGATACAAAGGCAGACTCTTAGGTTTGTATAAAGTTATTTTATTTTTATAAAATTTAGTACAAATCATATTGAAATATAAATCCTTCTAGAGCAATATCAGGGATGATTACACAGTAATTCAAATGCAAGTAAGTGTTCCCTTTTGTGTCTGGGGACACATCACACACTAGTCTCCGCTTTGTCTACCTGTGTTGTAAAAACAGGCAACCTCTTAACTGCTGAGTCATCTTCACGGGGTTTTTAATCTCTGAATTTCCTCATAGTTACTAGTTAGAACTTCAAGAAGAGCTGAAATGAAGAATTCCTCCCCACTTATCACTTGTACAGGTGTCTTGTTGTCAAATAAATAAATAAATAACAATAATAAAAGACATACAAGCATTTCCTTGAGTTTGCCTCAAACAGAAAGATCTACAATCCTTTACTTCTGAGGAGGGAGGGAGGAGCCGGTATTAGATTAAGCCTGCTCGCTTGTCTGGTCCGGAGCAGGTTGCACAGTGCCAAATACAGAAGCCAGTTTTGTTTTGTTGTTTCTTGATGCCCGTGTGCCAAGCCACTCTTTTGACTATGCTTTTGCTGAAATCAGCATTCCCCAGTTCCCAGTTCTGCCCTCAGTTTTGCTGGAAAGGAAAACACCACCAGCATCTCAGAGAAAAGGAGGCATGGTGCTATCTGTGCAGAAAACAGAAACAAAAGCCCGACAGCTGAAAGATACCTCTTTAGCTATACAACAGTCACCCTAAATGTCCTACTGTTAAAGTAGATATCCAACCTCCCCGATGACCGGCTTCTGTAGCTAATACCTCTCATTGGGTTAGTGATCCTAGACACTACAGAATGAACTCACACTACTTGCTGACCTTTAACCTTGCTTCTCCAGTAGCACCATTTTCTGGCTTACCACCTGAATCAACCAGTCAAACTAAATAACATGGTAAACATAACAAATACAGAAACAAATAATACTTTTTCCCCCATTAAAGCCCTACATTGGAGCCAGGCATGGTGGCACAGGATTGTAATCCTAGCACTGAGAAGGCTTAAGCAGGAGAATAGGGTTCAAGTCTAGCCTGAATAACACAAGCAAGACCATGTCTCAGGAGAAGGGAAAAGGTGATTTAAAGGGGGGAGGGCGTATCTAAAACAAAGAGAAAGGAAGAAAGGAGGGAGAAGAAGAAAGGAAGAAAGGAAGGAAGGAAGGAACGAAGGAACGAAGGAATGAAGGAAGGAAGGAAATAGACTCAGGCCAATACATACATTAAAATCTTTGGTTCTAGTTTGCGGTATGTACCAGGAGCTGAAACCTGAACCCCATCTCGAGTACAGTGGAATCCACATAACAAATCCCCGTGGAATTTAGCCATGGCCTCTCATGCCTAGCAGATTAATTCACAAAAGCCCTGAGAACTGGCATACTTTTCCTGGTAGGGCAGAACCCGTACAACTGGACCAAGTAAATCTAAATCTACCCACAACTCATCTGCACACACATAGTTAACACAGGAATCCTGAGCTGCTATCCTTGCAAAGGCCTGCTTGTAACAGTAGAGAGGACTCCCGCCAGTTAAGGTTGCCTCACTGCTCCTAGACTGTTTCTGAAACTCTACGGCTTATGCCAAATGACTGCTTTAGGGGAGTCTTGAAGTTTGCCTTGTGCTACCTAGAAGGTGCCTACATGACCCATTGCCATAAAAGCTCGGGACACCCAGTGTTCGATGACTTTCATGTGTGTTGTCATGAATCACTCCTGTATATCCAAGTAGAAGACTCTAGAAACTAGTGCTTAGATCCTAGGAGCTTTGACAACGGTTCCCTTTCCCTTTGCTGAGTCTTCTCCGTATCCTTTCATCATCCTACATCAAGGCCCTGAGTCTTCTTGACGAATCATGGAAGCCAAGGGTATCCTTGGGAGAAGCCAAGGGTGTCCTTGGGAACCTCTGACACAGTCAGTGAAGGGAGGCCCAGGGGGAAGGTCCTACCTCTGCTAGTTTCACTCCTACCACTCTGCCCCTCTTGGCATAACAGTGTCAACTCCCAGACACTTGAACATCTAACCCATGTCCCTTCCTGAGAGTCCCTCCCTTTCCAGCACATGGGGGTGAGCATACTTAAAATGTCTCGTGGAAATCGGGAGTAAGTGTGGGGAAAGGAGTTAGTTCCAGAAGAACAAGGAACAGCACTGATTTGACTCAAGTTCTCTTCAAAGCTGTCTACATATCAAGGCCTCCCATGAACATAGGGACCCAAAAACAAGTGACAGCAGTCATCACTACTATACAGTCCTGCCCACTTGTCAATCATCCCTGAGGACATACAAGTGCACCACAGAAGTAGGTGTTTCAAGACTGCGCATGCTTAGCTTGGAAACTGACTGAACATACTTTTAGCCCTTTTTCAAATCCTAAGTGCTCTCTCTATAAGTTCACTTTTTGAGCCCTATAAGCTCAACTCTGTTTCTGACCCTGGTCCCATGGCCAGTTCAACCCAATCCATTGACTAGGAACAAGCCTTGGCTAGTGTATCTTGAGATGCCCATTATGTCTTAGCTGCCTCTCCTCGTTCCGTCTGCTCCTCCAGGCGTGGTACTTCTTGATGCTTTTCTTCCATGCAAAGCGCCAGATGCTAACCATAAAGCACCAAGACACTGCATACATCGCTACTCCCCCAACCTTCACAAACCACTTGGGTGTGGGTGAGACCATTTCGCAGAAAAGGAGATGAGCGCCTACACCGATCCTCACACCGGTGAACAGAGCCACAAACAGGAAGTCAACCATGTCCCCCGTGAAACTGTGATAGTGGCCGGTTTCCCGGAGAAACCATCGCATCTGGAGCAGCGGGTTGGTGATCTCACTTCCAAAGAGAACGGCGTTGACCTCTGTGCCCGACTCCCCAAGTGCTAGGGCCATGATGATTCCCAAGATGCTCAGTGTATGATGAGCCAGCATCAGGGCACCCTCAGATTGGAAATAGATGCACCAGCCCAAGTCGAAGATGAAGTAACCCAAGGTAAGACACAGTACGTGAACTTGGAGAGGTGTGTTCGGTGAGCCTGAAACAGATCAACACAGAAGACAACATGGCTAGGAACTGGGCCTACTGCATGGGGATCTTCTGCCACTGTCTCTCAAAGCTTTCTGAACCACTGAAGAGGCCAAGAGCAGTGACAGGCTCAAGCTTTTTAAAATGATAATAAAACAAAACTTAAAATCTAGACTTATGATATCAGCACTTGGGTGGTGGAGGAAGGATCAGGGCAAATCTAGCCTGGGCTACACAGGGAGTCACAGCTTACCTGGGTTCCATGAGAGCCTGTCTCATCTAAAATGGTGCTCTTTCTTGTTTTGCTTTCATTTTTGCTTTTCGAGACAGGGTCTTCCTGCTACTTGCTATGTAGCTAAGGCTAGCCAGGAACTTTTAGCAGTCTCCCTGGTTCAGTGCCAAGGCTATGGATTACAGACAGGGGCTCCAGAGAAAATTAAAAGCAAGCCTGAGCAGTGAGACACAGTCTCAAGAGACTATCAGGAGAAATAATAAAATAGTAATAAATCAATGAGTAATTTGCTTGTTCAACCACAGTTTCCTTTCTATGGAAGAACGTAAAATACTTACTTTGCTATTTCAGTGAATATTTTAAGTCCCTTCTTTTTAACCAGCTATGGATCTGTTTCCAGACCCTTGGGTCACTCTGTCATGCACATCAGATTCATGTATTAACCTGGGGAATTAGGTTATTGGACACTGGCAGCTCTAACCCATCCTGAAAGTAGACTCCAGAGAGAACTTCCAAAGTAGAGTGTCTTCCTGTCCAAGGACACGCAGTACAAAGACCTGACAAATCGGAAATCACTAAGAACCCTCAAATAAAACACAAAACTCAAGGATTTACTTCATCTCAATTCGATAAAAAAGATTACAAATCTGAGGCCAGCTTGGGTTCTAAAATAAGAATCTGCCTCAAAGTGGGGGGAAAGATCAATGATGAAGTTGTACACTCGCATGATCCAGCTATTCGGCAGGCTGAAACAGGAGTACATTCAAGGCCAGCTTTGGCTATAGTGTGGGTAGCCAGGCCAACCTGGCCAACTTCTCAAAAAACAAACAGATAGAGCAATAGATAAATAAACAAATAAGAAAACAGAGAGGAGATCAGGTTCACAGCCCCCCCAGTGATAGAACACTTGCTTAACATGTTCATAGCCCTAGATTCAATCCCCAGTAACAAAAAAAAAAAAAAAAAAAAAAAAAAAAAGAACCCCAGCAGCAGCAGAAAGGGTTGTGAAAACAGAACCTAAACCTGCATAATCTCCAAGTTGACAATGAAGACTGCAATACAAACTATTAGAATGGGAATTATTCTTTAATGTTACACAAGTTTTTTTTTCCTATGTCCCTAAATCATAAATCTCTTAGGAAGTATCTCCAGTGACTCTTCTACCTACCTGGGTGGGTAAAAGGCCAGGGACCATCGATGAAGCCAATATAAGCAGACAGGCCTATAGATAGGACTCCGTGGGTGAAGGTCACCAGCCGACAGCTCCACTCACAGCTTCGGTGCTTATTCAGGCAGCAGAAAGATGTATAGAGTGAAAGCCAGCCAGCCAGGCTGCACAGCACCTGCACACACAGACCCACTGCCATCCTATGACAGGAGAGACCAAAACCAGGAGAACAAAGAATGTACCCCAAATCCCTACTAGAAAAATAATATGAAGACAGGCCCAGTAATGAAACCCTTCACTACACATGAACCCAAGACTTCTACGGAAATGTGGCCACTGTGCTTACAACTCCAAGTTATACGATTCGATGTTGGCACCTGATGAAAGCCGTGACCTGGAAACCAGCAACTGTCCTCTGAGTCATTAAGCTAACTCCACACTCAACTAACGATGACCAAATGCCTATCAAGAATAACCTTTCGGAGATTACCCACTTTGGACAGTGATAATTGCTCTATGAAGCATGCATAGCTGATAATGTGCTCACACTCCAGTGCTCTACAGGCATAGTCGTGTATGCCTATAATCCCAGCTACTCGGGACGCTGAGTCGAGAGAATACCAAGTTGAAAGTCAGCTTAGTCTACAAAGCATGTTCAAGTCCAGCCTGGACTGTTTACAGGAGTCGTGCCTCAAAATAGAATGAGAAAGGACTAGGGATATAGCTCAGTGGTGGGGCGCTTGCCTTTTTCGTGTGACACCTTAGGTTCAATCCCCAGGATCACACACACACATCACACATACACACACACACACACACACACACAGACACACACACATCACATACACACGGGAGTGAAGACAGCTCAGTTGGTAAACGTAAGAACCTGAGTTCAAGCCCCAAATCCATGTTAAAAAGCCAAGCATGGTAGTATTTGTTAATAACTTCAGTGCTGTGGAGATGGAGACAGATGAATTCTTGTTGAGAAACCCTACCTCAGAAAGCAAGGTAGACAGTGACTAAGAAATACCACCAGAGGTTGACCTCTGGCCTGCCTCTCTCTCTCTTTCTCTCTCTCTCTCTCTCTCTCTCTCTCTCTCTCTCTCTCTCTCTCTCTGTGTGTGTGTGTGTGTGTGTGTGTGTGTTTGTGTGTGTGTATGTGTGTGTGTGTGTGTGTGTGTGTGTGTGTGTTTACTCAAGCAAACAAAGGTGAAGCTCTCACAAATAAAATAAATACCACTTTGGTTTCTGCTAGAAGTCACATGACACCAGGCATTTTAATGTGGTTAAGCTGAAACTAAATTTGGCTGAGGTCTGGATTTGGGTCACAGGTTTATCAGTCAAAATCAAAACTTGAGGCAAATGTAAATAGAATGCCAAACAAAGACTCCAGACATCTTGGAAGGCATCCCAACTCTATTATTTATCAACAAGGAAGCAAAAGGATTTTTAAGTAAATGTTGAGATTCAAAAAAAAAAAAAAAGAAGAAGAAGAAGAAGAAGAAGAAAGAAATCCTTAAAGCAATTATTCAGTTAAAAGTGAAGCAAAGTAGCTGTATAATCCCAGCATTGGGGCAGCAGAGGCAGGAGGATTGCCTAGAGGAGCAACTCAGCCTGGGCATCACAGAGATTTGCAGTCCTGACAGGGCTACACAGTAAAACCATGTTTCAAAATGATAGACAGACAACCAGACAGGCAGGCAGGCAGACAGACAGATGGTAGTAAAGTCAGAAAACTTAAATTTTAGAAATGTTGCTTATACATTTGAGCAGTAATCAGCACCGAGTTAACTTTAGACAGACAGAAGAGACTCCAAAAAGGACCAACACGTCAGCGTTAATATACATTAGCGCCTTTGTTGAAAGTACAAATAAGAAAAGAAATCCCAAACATGTCAAGTACGCTTCTCATCTCTGCAGGAATTCTCTGCATGGCTGCACTTAAACCGCTCACCCTTTTCTGACAAATGCAGACCAACATCCCTCAGTACACGAGCCACTCCCAGGAATGTTATCCAGAGAGGGCTGGGGCAAAGGGCAAGTTTTGTCCAGCTTTCATGAGAAATCAGGTTCCCATTCAAGAAAACACGAGATGTCCATCAGAAACCTGTAAGTGGGGAAACCTCTTTAACCTAAAGAATGTGTTTAAACTAAAATTAGAGAACAGAAAAAAAAAAAAAAAAAAAAAAAAAAAAAAAGTCAGTTCAGTTCTAAGACACATTTTCAGAAACTTCTAGGCCAATCTTCAGAGTAAAGGCCAGACATACAAAGTACCCGAGTGAAAAGCGCTGTCCCTCTTACTTCCTTTCAAAGGCTAGGGTCACTGGCCAGTAAGGCGGATCAGCTGATTGGGACTCGGCGATTAGTATTTTTAGAGTCCTCTTCTCTGAATCCTAATTCCCTGGCCCAAGGGAGAAAACAGTAGCCCATTTACAAACACTCCAGTAAAAAAAAAAAAAAAAAAAAAAAAGCAGGCATTTGTAAACGGCAGACACAGCTCTGTGACCTTGAGCCTGCGTGTCTGGTGTGGGGTCTGGGAGGTTCCCAGGCCCTCGAAGCTCGGTGCCCGGGCTCCCCCATCCCGGAGAGACGCGGCGCTGGGCGGGCGCCTGGCTCCCGGCCTCGGGAGAGCTGCAGTCCGGGTTCCGATCCAGCAGCAAGGTCGCATCCCCCGGGGGGACGTGCCCAACTCCTTGACCACGCCCGACTTCTAACCAGGATCGCCCCATTCTGAACCGTTATCTAGGCAACCAGCCGGGTGCCCAAAGCTTGGCGCAGAGAGGCCCCGGCGCCCCGGGGCAGAGGAGCCGGCGCGAACCTGGCCGCTCGCCCGCTCCTTCCCCGCCTGCGCCAAGGGCAGGCCGGTGCCCATCCCTCCGGCAAACGCTGTTACCTGGCGGAGCGTACCGGGATGCCTCCGGCGCCCGGGCGCCTACAGCCCAGGGCCCGGATCGCGGCGACAGGAAGCTGTAGAAGGAGGGGGGTGGGGGGGAGACTAGGCAGTGACGGCTGCGGAGGAGGAGCCGGGGGTCTAGGGGCACCTGCTGGCTGGGAGGACAGAGCGCAGAATGGATGCTGGGCCACGGAAGGAAGCGGGATGGAGGGTACTACTTTGGATAGGGCAGGGAAGGACGATCTGTTGTGCTTGTTTGTTTGTTTAAATCATTGTAGGACTGTAGATGTAGAGAGTGTCTGGCTTCTTAGTGGGAAAACGTTAGCCCAATGAGTAAGGCCTTGGATTCAACCCCTAGTATTCTATCGTAATAAATCCTGACCTGTGAGATGGAACAGGCTCTTCACTGAGCGTGTACCACGCACCCACTAAGACAGTCTTTGATCTCCTACTTAAATATGAATAGTGAAACAAGTGCACTGGGTGTCAGTAAAGTACTTAGGCCTGGGAATTATCTTGCTCTCTTTTTAGCACTGTTCCTAACACAGCGTAAACATAAGGATTAAAAGTAAGGGGTTGGAGAGATGGCTCAACAATTAAGAGCCTTGACTGCTCTCCGGGACTAGAGTTCCCTGTCCTGAACCCATTCACTCAACTGTCTCTAATGCTGGCTCAAAGAGTCTGACGCCCTCTTCTGGGTTCTAGTGACACCACACACATGTGTGCACATACTTGCAGACTCACACATAGGCTTGGTATGCAGTTGGGCAAGTTAAATCTATGCCTCCTTCATCCTCCACAGAATGGGGAGTGGAATGCCTCTCTCATAGACGGTTATAAAAATTTGAAAAGGTTACATTACTAAGTGCATAGAACCAGCATGTGGAAGTCCACATAAATATCACCTATTGTCTTTACTTAACTTTAAAATATGTGCCCCCAATACTGGGATTAAACCAGAGAGGCCCCAGACAGGCTAAACAAATGATTTACCACTAAGCTGTATTCCCGAGCCTATATTCTATTTTTGGACAAATCGTTGATTCTCTCTGGGTCTGGGGATAGTGAGTTTGAAGAATTGTAAACATAATGTATTTTATGCCTAAAATCCTAGCATCTGGAAGGAAGGCTGAGGTAGGAGAATTGTAAATTAGAGGCAGCCTGAATACTTTTTCTCAAAATTAAAACACACACACAACCAGGGGTTGGGGCTCAACTACAATAATGAGGTGAAATGGAGAAGTCTGGCTTGTTGATCAAGGCTGACAATGATAGGGGGCTGAGGACCCCAGAAGTGAAGCTCTTTAGAAGAGATGTGTTGGACGTGTAGGAATTGTAAATGCTCTCACTTTGGGTCATTTGTTGTACAAACCCTTTAAAGGTAAAGATGACACCGGTCCTGCCTGTTTTCCTAGAACCTAGTATGGCACGGGTATAATGAATGTTTGTTGGTTGAATTAATGAAGGAGTAACTCAGTTGGGATGGTTCACACCTGTAATCCCAGCACTCAGGAGGAGGTGGAAGCAGGAAGACTCCGAAGTCTAATGCAAACCAGTTTGGGCTACAAGGAACCTTTCTCAAAAGGAAGAGAAACCAGAGTCAATGGGGGGGGGGGGACTGCATTAGAAGCAGCCCAGGTGACTTCCAAAGCCCTTTGGTCATCAGCACTACTTGGAAGGTGATTTCAAAACACCCATGTACGGACTACATCTTAAATGTCATGAGCCGGTAGGTCTGATGCGGGACAGGGAAAAGTGTGTTTTAAAATCTGCCTGGGCTCATTCAGAGGATTAGTCACATTTAAAGAGCCACTGCCATCAGAGAACCTTAGCTGTCTTGATACCAGTGCCAGGTAATTTGACCAAGGTTATCTCTTTCAGTGGCTAAGAGGAAGCCCGCAGTGTTCTGAGCCAGATGATTATACTGCTATGCTCTGTCAGTTTCCACAGTGCAGTGTGTGGTCCAGAGAAAGATCACCGACAAAATCAGCTTCTCCCATATAACCTCAGAACCTAACTCTGGACATTCTTTGAAATCTACATTTCTAACAGTGATTCTCTGCCAGTGCTAATGTTGAACCTAGGGCCTTGGACATACTAGGTGTGCCCCTAAGCTACTACTATATGCAAGCCTTGGGCAGAGATTTCACCATCTCTCAAAATAGAACTATGTATATATTGCTTTTTAAATAGCAGTGCCAAACACCCCAAAACAAGAAAAATCTAAATATCAGTGTGGACATCAATTTCCAGGAGCTCCCACCAGATGATTCTGGCTTGCTACCAAAGTCGAGTACAGGTATTTGGAGGCATTCAGCCAAAATCAGTTAAAAATCAGCGTGCAGATGATTGGAGAAGACCTGTTGGATGTGTTCTGAAACAGACCAGGTATCCGTGGGATCAGAGACCATAAGCAGCCCTAACCCTTTGTTTGGTTTTGCTTCAACATTTTGTTTTCATTCCAGTCTTGTTGAGCTGGGACTTTCTTTTTACTGTCTCTGTGTTCCACAGAAGAATGGACTGTTCAGGACTTAAGGAGTCTACAGGCTCCAGTTGGGAAGGTGTCTTTCCTTTTAAAGATACTAGACCTGTACACAAGAGAGACTGGAGTTCTGAAATTAAGCTTTATTACTTGAAATGGAAAGGTACTGACTTATCTTTTTAAAAGATTTATTATGTTTCTGAGTGTTTTGCCTGCATGTATTTCTGTCTACTACATTCATTCCTGTAGACAGCAGAGGTTGGACTCAGATTCTCTGGAACTAGAGTTCCAGATAGTTCTGAGATGGCATGGGGTACTAGGAATCAAACCTGGGTCCTCGGCAAGAGCAGCCAGTGTTTTTAACCCACTGAGCCATCTCTCCAGCCCCCAAACTATATTAATTTATCTTTAGTCTATCTCTGCTCTCCCAAAGCATCGGTGTCTCCGACCCTTAGGACAAGCAGAGGACAGAGTTTTCCACTAATGTCAGCACAAGGACAATAATTACAGAGAACGTTTATAAAATGTTGTCACGTCATTGTTACAAGTCTTTTGACTGGTAATTTATGGAAGCTAGAGTCTACCTTACAATCCCAATTTACAGCCTGAGAAATTAAGGTCCAAAGGTTTCTTAGGTGACATGCTTGATAGAAAGGAGTTGAGCATGAACTCAGACAAGATGATAGGGGACACGCTGAAATATGGTACCAGAAGGCAGTGTGATGTCATAGGAGCATCTCACCTACATAGTGAGTTACTTCCAGCTTGGGCCAGCTGGACCAATTTTAAAAATACAGTTTTTTTTTTTTATTGTACATAGAAAGTTCTCTGTTCTTACTCAGACCTTGCTGTAAACAACCAAAAAGCGACATAAATGGCCACTGCCAATACAAGAGAAAGAAAAAGAAAGTTGTCTCTGCTTGACTCTTATTCCCCACAGGTATGTACTACATTTCTGTATTCACAGACATTTTCTCAGTGAAGGGCTTCCTAAGCTGAGACACATGCACACAACGCACACACAAGCATGCACACACTCAAGCCATGGGGTCACATAGGATGTGGGATCATGGAAATTTCAACAGCAGTACAATTTGGTTTCTGAATGTCTACAGATAAAAAAAAAATTAACACAGGGCTGGAAAGATGGCTCAGAGGTTAATAACACTGGCTGTTCTTCCAGAGGACATAGGTTCAATTCCCAGCACCACATAACAACTCACAACTGTCTTTAAGTCCGGTTATAAAGGATCTGGTGCCCTCACACAGAGCATAGACATATATTCGGGCAAAACACCCATGCACATAAAATACAAGTAAATATTTTTTTTTAAATTAACTCAGAGTCAAACACATAATTTTAGAGTGTTAGCCCGCTGTGGTGGGGTGTCACAGGCCTTTAATTCCAGAACTCAGAAGGCAGAGGCAGGTGAATCTTTGAGTTTGAAGCTAACCTGGTCTACATGATGAGTTCCAGCCATCCAGAGCTATATAGTGAGAACCTGAATTGAAAAAAAAGAAAAGCCAAGATTTTAATTTTTTTGTATAAACAAACAAGCCAATCCATTTTATTAGTATGCAAATTTGTTTATGTATTTTGTGATCTTATTGAAAGATTTCTTTATTTTATGTATGTGATTACACTGTCACTGTCTTCAGACACAGTACAACAGGGCATCAGATCTCATTACAGATGGTTGTGAGCCACCATGTGGTTGCTGGGAATTAAACTCAGAACCTCTGGAAGAGCAGTCAGTGCTCTTAACCGCTGAGCCTCTGTTTATGTATTTTCTAACTGATAAAATTATATTTATAGCAAAGAATTGTTCTCAAATAAATTAATAAATTTTTAATGGTTTTTATACCAGAAATGCTTGACTTGTGTACTATGAATATAATGTAGTGTGTCTTGTAAGAGTTTTTCTACTAAAAGGGGATTTTGAATAAGTTTACAATCCCCTAGTTTAGATTCCCTGTGTGCAACCGTGTTAGAGACAAGGTCTAAGTCCAGACTCCTTGAGCTCAAGGCTGCTTTTGAACTCCTGATCCCCCTGCCTCAGTCTCCTGGGTGCTATGATTACAGGCATGTGCTGCCATGTCTGGCTTTAAAACTCCTACCTGCCCTGTCATGTGCAAGTATCAGTGCTAGTCACTTGAGAGCACAAAGAATAGAATCCAGAGAGACAGAGGCAACCCAGAGATATGCCAGAGTGTCCGTGGCAGAGGTTCCTGTGCCTGTACCTCTACAGGCAGGTTTCCTGACTGAAATTATCTCCTGAGTTGGATCCCATAGTTCTTCCTTTGCCTCAATGGGTAATCGTGGTGGCATGGGCTTGTAATCCCAGTACCCGATTCTCAGTAGCTTGGGTCATCCTGATCTACATAGTGAGTATTAGGCTAACCTTTGCCAAAAGGGACCCCCCCCCCAAAAAAAAAAAAACAGACAAAAGGTCAGGCAGAGTCTGAGCTACATTGTAGTACTAGGCCATCTAAAGGCAAGACACTGCTATCAATAGACAGGCAGGCAGGCAGGCAGACAGATAGACAGACAGAGAGTAGGAAATAATCAGCACCTCCTTCCCCCAATCTTTTCCTCCTTTTTCTACACTTGCACACTGGCTGATGTTTCTCTTAGGTGTCTGTCTCTTAGATGCTCCTAGATGAATCACCTTAAAAACAAAACAAAACAAGAAAACCCACAAAAACAAAACAAAAAATAACAAACCAAAAACCCTTCCATTAAACTTCTTTGGAATTATGAATTTTTACAGAATCCTGCAGCTATGCTCGCCAAGTCCACGCCCACCTGCAAGTTTGCTTCCTCTCAGAAAATGGGCAGTGAGTTAGAGGCTCTATCAAGCTAATTCTAACTCACAGTAGTCCACCTACCTCTGACTCCCAAGTGCACCGCCACCCTTGTTTTTTTTTTTTTTTTTTTTTTTTTTATACAAAATATGGACCAATGGGTGAGAGCCAGAGTTCCGGATGGTGCATGAAATGGTTTTCAATACCTACCAGGGTAGGATGTCTAGGTAGGCAGTATGAGGCAGGAAAGGATCAGCTCTGAGCTGTCAGCAACATGTATAGATGTACAGTGATAGGCACAGATATTTCTGTGTTTGCAGTCGTTCTTTCATTAAACACTCAAATCTCTGATGAGACCCCCTCTGCTGTCTCTTTACTGCCCCCAACATGCACTAGTATTGAACTCCTAGGCTCAACCAACCTTCCTGTTTCAGCCTCAATGTGTGATTTGTTGTCTGATTGGTTGGTTGATTGGTTGGCTGGTTGGTTAGTTGGTTGGTTGGTTGGTTGGTTGGTTGGTTGGTTAGTTGGTTGGTTAGCTGGTTGGCTGGTTGGTTGGTTGGTTTTTCAAGACACTGTTTCCTTGTCTGGCTATCCTAGAACTAGCTCTGTAGACCAGGATGGCCTGGAATTCACAGAGATCAGCCTGGTCTTGCTTCCCAAGGGCTGGCATGCACCACCACTGTCCGCCTCTGCTCACTCTTTTTAACTACATCTCTTTTCTTTCAAGAGTAACCACTAGCAACAGGACTCCCCCCACTTTATGACACAAAACAAAAGTCTAAATATAAGCAGCATTCAAACACCAACAACAGTAGACTCCTGATGATTTGTGTGTAGGTTTTCCCGTGTGGGTGTTATTATTATTTGTAACAAATGTTTAATCCTATGATGGCTAATTTTGATTTGCAAATTGATTGGGTTTTGAGACATCTGAGACATTGGCAAGGCACACCACTGTCTGTGATAATGTTTCCAGAAGAGGTCACGAGGGTTGAGACCTAAGGAATGAAATAATCTTTTGATAGAATTATAGCATGATGGCATTAGTGGGGTTTGGGGCTACTTAGGGGAAGGTCTTCCAGGCTATCTAGCCATCATTCCTTCCTGAAAACCCTTTGTAGTTTCAGTTTCCTCTCTGCAACACTGAGTTCCTTCACTCTCTGCCTCTGAAACCACAGGCAAAAAGAAATCTTTTCTGCCTCAAGTTCTTCTATCAGGCGTTTTGATCACCGCTATGTGAAAGGAACACAAACCCAGATCCCCCTCTTCTCTTTACCAGCTGTTACTTCCTCACAGATCAATGTTTATTTTAGGAACTGCAACTATTTACTTTTCTAATTAAGCTGGGCTGACTGGTTATGGTAGCTTCCAGGACTGTGATCCTAGCATTTAGAAGGCTGAAGCAGGAGGATTGTAATGAGGTTAAGGTCAATCTGGCTAAAATTGAGTTTGAGAACAGCCTGGGCTACAAAGTGAGACCCTACCTCAGAAAAGAAACAACAAAATCCTACCACCAACAAAATTTAACCTAGCAAAAAGCTCAATAATAGTTTCCCTTCAACCATCTTGCTACATAGAAGACATTCTGTCAAGCCGATATATACAGTCATGAAATTATCCTGTGTTAAGCAGCTTTTGCTTTCCATTGTAAATAACGACAGTGGAATAGTCAGTATTTAGGATCTGTGAGATAGATTAGCCTTGGCATCTTCAAGTAACATGACCCGAAATATTCGCCATATTTTCCTCATACAAAGTAAGGAACCATCTTTCACCTCCTCGGCTTCTAAAGCGTGACCGTCTCACAGGGTAGGAATGCTGAGTTATTGGGGGGGCATCCCCAGAACCCACTTCATGTCCTAAATGGAACTATCCCCCCATCCATTTCCACTGTCGTTACACACATCCTCTACCCACACACACTCCCAAACACACAAAGGCACAAAAAACACTCCTGATCATCTCTTATTAACAGTGGAATAGTTTATGTCATTGCTGTACAAATATATTTGGAAACAGAGATTCCTTTGAGTCTCAA
Source organism: Micromys minutus (assembly GCF_963924665.1). Lineage (NCBI taxonomy): Eukaryota > Metazoa > Chordata > Mammalia > Rodentia > Muridae > Micromys > Micromys minutus. The sequence continues at coordinate 36,436,827 of NC_137985.1, forward strand.
CAGTTTCCTGGATATTCAGTCTTAAAAAACAACAACAACAACAACAAAAAAGCTACCATTTCTGGGATGGCTTTCACGTGACAGCTTTACACACAGACCCACAGAAGGAGATTCCATGACTAATCTTCCCCACAGAGTCAGCAGAGCCCCAGCTCACCTGGGAACTCTGTGGGGTATTCCACACTTTGGTATCCCTCCTCCTTTTCTAACAGAAGATAAAATAATATAGAGACATCTTCAAAATTCACACCTGAGTTAAACATTTTGCTGGAAAATTACACATTAAAGAAAGGTCATAGTGCAGAACAGGAAAGGACTATGTACAAGGATGTGATCATCACTTTTCTGTGGCCAGGAGAAAGGAGAGGGAGGGGACAGGACAAGGAGACCTACAGGGAACAGAGAAAAGACAAGTGTTCTTGAACTTGGGTACATGTGGGCAACAGAAGAATACCTGCGATGGAGCAACATGGCCGGGGGAGCTCAGCCATTTGTAGAGAGGAAGGGACTTTGTAGGGCCCAAGAACAGACAGATTTGGTTGTAGACAAGGGAGTAAGGGCTGAAAAAAATGGGCAAAAATGGAGACTCTATGGGAAAACTGTGCTAATTTAACAAAATAAGGCTTTGGTGGTGACATAAGATTTCAGTCTTTCCATAAAATTTGGGATCAGTTCAAGATTGTGGCTGAGGTCAGGGTCAAAACCATCATCTACCCTTCTCGCAGTTTGGCACACCGAGCAAAAGGATGTCCCAGAAGCCCACAGGTGAGTTGAAAGCTAACAATGGCCGAATGCCCTTTCTCCAAGAGGTGAAGGCATCAGGAGAACATGAAGGAAACCACGGGAAGGCAGGCGAGCACTGTAACTGTAAACTCCCTGCAGGGTGATCGAGAGCCGAAGGCAAGAGTGTGGCCTTTGGTCACAGCTTGGTTCTCCAGAGGCTCTGGATCCAGGAGAAGGCAAGATTGTGGGTTTTCTCTTCAGCAGCGGCTTTTTCTTCTGCTCTTCTCAAAGTGTCTGTCCATACATGGAAAGCATGACTCTCTTCCTCCTGGCGGGAACCCAGGGCCAGGTGGAAAGGAAGGAAGTTTTTAGTCTCAGTGGAGGTAGGTGGGATGATTCCAACGGTACCATGATCTGGAAGAAAGAGCAAGGAATGGGGAGATGAGAGCTAAACTGGCAGGCAGGGGGATCCTTACGGGTTGAGAGAAACATCCTGGAAAACAGTAATAGCTACATGACCTTGTGAATTTTTCGGTGTATGAATTATATTTTCAATATTAAACTACTAAATTTATTTGGGTCTCTTCACCCCCAGAAATTGACTTTCTAGGTTAGGAAACATCTAGAAGATAGAAGCTCGATGTCTTACTAAACTGACTGGATTTGGACAATTGATTTTATCAAGTACATAATCTATCACTCAACTTGGTTTGTTTGTATGTTTAAGAGACTGTCTCTCCACAGGCAATGGTGGCACATGCCTTGAATCCCAAAATTAGGGAGGCAGAAGCAGACAGATCTCTGAGTTAAGGCTAGTCTGTTCTACAGAGTAAGTTTCAGGACTGCCAGGGCTGTCTCAGAGAGACAGAGAAACCCTGTCTCAGAAAACAAACAACAACAAAACAAAAAACAAAACAGTGGGATGGTTTGTATATGCTTGGCCCAGGAGTGGCACTATTAGAAGGGGTGGCCCTGTTGAAGTAGGTGTATCACTGTGAATGTGGACTTTAAGACCCTCATCCTAGCTTCCTAGAAGTCAGTATTCTGCTAGTAGCCTTCAGATGAAGATGTAGAACTCTCAGCTCCTCCTGCACCATGCCTGCTTGGATGCCACCATGTTCCTACCTTGATGATAATAGACTGAACCTCTCGACCTGTAAACCAGCACCAATTAAATGTTGTCCTTATAAGAGTTGTCTTGGTCATGGTGTCTGCTCACAGCAATAAAACCCTAAGACAGACAGGGTCTCATTATGTTTAAAAAAGGCTGCATACAAATTCACGGTCTTCCTGCCTCAATCTCTTATATGCTGGGATTAGAAGTATGTACCACCATGACCAAATTCCTTTTTTAAAAAATGTATGTGTGTGCATCTGTGTGGTGGTTTGACTAGGTTTGGCCCCTATAGACTCATGTGTTTGAATGCTTGGCCCATAGGGAGTGGCACTCTTAGGAGGTTTGGCCTTGTTGGAGTAGGTGTGGTCTTGTTAGAGGAAGTATGTCACTGTGTGGGAAGCCTTTGAGGTCTCATGCATGTTCAAGCTATGCTGGGTGTGGCACACAGTCTCCCTTTGCTGCCTTGGTTTGAAGATGTAGAACTCTCAGCTCCTTCTCTAGCATTATGCCTGCCTGGACTCTACCATGTTTCCCACCATGATGACAACGAATAAGACCTCTGAACTGGAAGCGAGACTCAATTAAATGTCTTCCCTTGTAAGAGTTGCCTTGGTCTCTTCGAAGCAAGAAACAAACAAAAACCCAGTAAACCTTAAGATAATCTGTGTGCACACCTATGGAGGCCAGAGGTCAACCTTGGGTGTGATCTTTAGCAATGCTGCCCACTCTGTTTGAGATAGGCTCTCTCAGTGGCCAGGCACACAAAGGCTTCTCACCTCACCCCCACCCCAGCACTGGGATGACACACCGCCACACCTGGCTAGACTTCTGGAGTTCAGACTCACTCTTCATGCTCAAAAGGTACCCACCTTACCAACTGGACTGTGTGCCCAGCCCCCACACCTCTGTCTTCTTCCAAACCTGGGAAGGTTCTTATCCATTCTAAGGACACTTGTTCCAGTAATTTATTCGCCTTGAGAGCTTAAGGCCTGACTCCCAGGTATAACTGGGAGACAGGACTTGGACAGCACTTCTTGGTCTCCCTGTACCAACCACACCTGAAGGCCAGAGTTGGTCAACACCTGAGCTCCAAACTCAGGTCAGAATGTCCTGTGACTAGAGTTCCTGGTACGGAGTTCTCCTGAGCCCAGGGAAGGACTCGATCATTTCTCCACGTGAGTATTTGGAAATTTCCATCCTCGAAGTGAGGATGGAAATTTAGGCTTTGTTGACATCGACCCTTGCCAGGACTGCTCGCTGGCTACAGCTTCCTTTTAAATCCTCCATCCCTGGGGGAAGCAGTCCGGTCTCCCTCCTCTATCCATCCCCACTGCTACCCCACTTTCTGTTTTCAGTTCTCGCCTATGGCACTGGTCCAGCTCCTCACATGCCCCTGAGCCAGCCAGATGCCTCCTCACTTCCCTCTACTTACCCTGAGGAGTTAAAGCTGGAGGAGGAGGAGTTCATTACTGCTTTGGAGTTATTTTGAGATGCTGTGGGGCTGCTGGCATGGAGTCCTGAGCCAGGAGACGAAGGCCTGCTGTTGTTCCCAGGGGAACAGGATGACGTTACTAAGGACAAAGAGAGACAAAAACAAGGTCAAAATAATGCTGCTGGGTCTGGGGACCTTCGTGACACAGCTCTTCCAACACACGATTTCCTGATGTAATCCCCAAAGGACACCCTACCCCCACCCATCTGCCCATCTTCCACCTTGTCAATAGCAAGGCCCACCCGTCAGCCCATCTTTGTGGAGGCTCTCGTTTCAAGTGCTCTCTGCAGCCCTCAGAGTAGCGTGGCTGGTTCTGGCAGTCCAAGACTTGCCAAATGCAGAGGACAGATGCCAAAAACCATCCTACTGTGGGACACACCCTGGGCGGGAGGGGGAAAATATGAAGCTTAGGAAAGGAAGAGGCACGGGAGAAAGCAAACCTGAGAGCAGGGAGCCTTCCAGAACCTCACATTATCTGTACAAAGAAAACACACTGGTCCCCTGAAAGGGGCCCTAACCTCCTCTGGCCTGCCCTGGCCCACACGGAAGCTCATTTTTATCCTCTGTAAAACGCTGGCTTAGGAATTCCTTGAGTTGAGAACCCTAACGTGTGTTCCATGGACAGAGTGCCATATTTTTTACTATTCAAACTAAGATTAAAAAAGTAAGTAAGGCACACTGAGATTTACCCCACCATCTGAGGCAGCTATTAGCGATTCTGGAGAACAGCTGGGCATATGGCCACCTTATCGAAGCTCTTTGAGACACTACAGGTGCTTATGGAAAAACAGACCCCTGGAAACGTGTTTGAAAACCCATCTTCCTCTGGCTTTCTGTGGGGCTCATTTTGGAATGCATTATACACCCTGAGTTTGAAGCCATGGGGGAATTAAAATAAAACAAACACCTGTTCAATCTTTGCTTACAAGCATTTCCCAAACTTATGTGTTCATGGAACCCTGTTTTTTGTTTTTTGGTTTTTTTTCTATTCTGATTTTTGATGTTTTTCGAGACACACTGAAGGAACATTGATGTAGGTTGAGTGATTTAGGTTAGTTTGCTTTGTTTCATTTGACACAGGTTTTCCCTAGGTAGCTCTGGCTATTCTGGAACTTGCTTTGTGGACCAGGCTGGCCTCTGTGGACCAGGCTGGCCTCTGTGGACCAGGCTGGCCTCTGTGGACCAGGCTGGCCTCTGTCTCCCTAGGGCTGGTATTAAAGGTGTGTCCACCACTCTCTGGTCCTTTCAGTTTCAATGTTATTTAGAAAAATTCTTGTGGCATCTGGAAACCTCCTTTGGAAGCTCACCTGTTCCAGTCATGGTGCTGTGGACAGGAGGAACTGAGAGGGAGCTCAGAGACCCTGAGGGAGAGACCTGAAAGACAAGAGAAGCTTGTGAATGTTCATGTGACATCTTTTCTCAGAACACTGGGCTAAAGGCTGCAAAGAGCAGCGTGCCTTCCTTGATTACCTCCTACTTCAAATTTTTCACCTAGTACTTCAGAGAGAGACCTGTGGACTACAACATACCGGACCCACTTCCGGCCTGCTGCAGAAGTTCCCTGGTACAGATGCAGACCACTCCCCCTTCTGCTGAGAACCCTGGCAAAGCTTCCTTGGTACTGCCAGGCTGAAAGCTTGTCCAGGTGCCCCGGTGGTGAGAGGAGCAAACCTAAGAGACCCTTGTTCTGGCAGATGCCTGCTTCACTTCTACTTTCAGCGCTTGGGAGACCGAGGAAGGGGATGGCTGTCAGTTCTGAGACAGCTAGGGATACATAGCAAAGGAAGAGATATCCAACATTGACCAATGCCCCCCACAACTTACACACACACACACACACACACACACACACACACACCCTCTCACATGGAAGGTAATAAAGTTTAACCTTCCTGTTCAGGAACCTACCCCTCACTATGATTATCCCAAACCAGCTTAGCATAAAGATAATAAGGAACAGACAGATAGAGGTGTGAGACCTGGCTCTGCCATTCGCCATCTTCGTGACGATGAGTAAGTTATCAACCCCAGGGAGGCTTGGTTTTCTCAGCTGTGAAACAGCAGCAGCACCTCCCTGATATTTCTTTTAATTAAGATTTAATGAGATAATGTCTATAAAGCTTCCAACCCCGTGGCTGGCAAAGAGCGCCAGCTTGTTCAATGCTAGCTCTGTCACTCCCCGAAGAAAGGCTCTGGGCTCCTTGCTTATCTCTAGGTGCTCCTTTAGCTCCACTTTGGAGCTGAGGTCTGCAGGGTTTTAACTCTTTGACTTTTCTCATGTTGACAAGGAAGCTCTGAGCACCGTCTTCACGGGACACTGATGTAAACGCTCCACTTAGGGGGCTGCCGTCTGCTTCGTCCTCCCCTCCTCTGGAACAGAACAGCCCCTCCAAACAGGATGTAGCATGTTCTCATGTCCTAACTCATCAGCTAGCCTCCTCCACGCTTCTACTAACCTTTTCAAATGCCCATGCTCAGTGGGCAGGGCTGTGAGGGGTAGAGGTGGGCGTGGCACAGTTTGGGAGCAGCAGAGTGGTGAGAGATGCTGTCAATCACCTCTCATCCCCTCCCAGAGGCCACACCCAAGAAATTGGTTGTTTTCAAATAGATAATGAGGTAGGCGGTCACTGTCATTACCTCCTTCCTTTTCCAGGTAAAGACAGGCTATGCATATGTAAACACGCATGTGGGTACTTACTTACTTTAAACAATTTTTCTTTTACATGTGGTTGCAAAATGGTGCCAAACTGATCCGTGCAATCGTGCCGTGTGTGTGTGTGTGTGTGTGTGTGTGTGTGTGTGTGTGTGTGTGTGTATGTTGGTGTTGTTGTTGTGACAGAACCTATGCATGCTAAGCCAGTCTTATACCGTTGAGCTACGTACATCTTCCAAATCCCTTTAAAATTTTGTTTGTCCATTTTTTAAAAAAGATTTTATTTTGGGCTGGAGAGATGGCTCAGTGGTTAGGAGCACTGACTGCTAGTTCAATTCCCAGCAAGCACATGGTGGCTCACAACCATCTGTAATGGGGATCTGACTCCCTCTTCTGGTGTGTCTGAAGACGGCTACAATGTACTCACATACATAAAATAAATAAATAAATCTTTTTTAAAAGTTTTTGTAAAAAAATTAGGTGTATGTGTCTGTGGGGGAGGGGAGGTATGTGCATGTGACTGCAACACCCATGGGGGCCAGAGAGGACATTGGATCCCCTGCAGCAGGTAAACAGGAGCGGTGTTGGAACTGAACCCAGGCCCTCTGTAAGATCAGTATAAACTCTTAACCACTGAGCCATCTCTCCAGCATCAGCCCTTATTAATTTCTTTTTCTAACTCAACTGTCTTGAGATTGCTTATCAGAAACAAAAGACACCAGTTTTTATTCCATCAAGACGTGAAGGTGGAAGCTGGAGAGATGGCTCAGCGGTTAAGAGCATTGTCTGCTCTCCCAGAGGTCCTGAGTTCAAATCCCAGCAGCCACCTGGTAGCTCATAACCATCTGTAATGGGATCCAATGCCCTCTTCAGGCATGCAGGTATTCATGCAGATAGAGCACTCATATACAATAGTTAATCTTAAAAAAAAAAAAAAAAAAAAAAAAAAAAAAAAAAAAAGACATAAGGAAAAAGGCAGAATCAGAAGACATTCTCTACCCTCTTGTGATATCTGGTGTGGAACTTTGTCTTCCAGACATGATGTGGTCATTTTTATGTTGAAATTCTTGTCTTTTCAAAAAGATGTATCTAGATTTATGTGTATGTGCATCTTGCCTCCATGTATGTCTGTGCGCCATGTGAATGCCTGGTGCCTACAATGGCCAGAGGACAGCATAGGATGTTCTGGCTAGTTCTAAGCTGCTATGTGAGTGCTGGGAACCAACCCTGGATTCCTCTGGAGGACAGCCAGTGTTGCTAAGGGCTGAGCCACCTTCACAGCCCCAGCTTGGGCTCCTTTAACAGCCCGCCTTCTCACAGGCTGTTCCTTCGGCCTGCAGAACTACTCTGGCTAAGGACACTACTGATGTCTTCTTCGAGCACATCACGGGCTCCCCACTTGTGACTGCTACACTGATGTGAGTGCCTTTCATCTACATTCCCAGAATGCTTGTGTGGGACCCATGTCTGGCTCTCACTCATACGTGTGATTCTACTTCTTGCCTTCTCAAGCCCTCCCTCCTCTGGATCTTGCTTTCAATCAGCTGATGTCACCGGGTTTGGAAGAGGACTCTTCCCTTAGGGCTCCAACTGCCACTCTTATGCTTGTGATACCCCCATCCATGCCTCCATCCCGGCTTCTCTCTTGACCTCTGTTTCCATCATTCCAAGTCTCTGGGGACAGTCCCACTTAGGTGTCCTGCAGGCTGGTATCATGATGATGCAAAGAAGTGGAGTACTACCTTTGCCCACTCCAAAACCAGCTGATCCTGTTTGCTTGGCTCACACAGACTGGTACCAACTACCAACCAGCCTGAACACTCTGAGTCATCACAAAGATTCTCCCTCCTCCATCACTCTCCCTGCCCTGAGCCAGTTTTCAGTTAACTAAACCAAGGCCTTTCGTTGACGGTTTTGTTTGTTTCTGAGATAGAGTCTCCCCGGAGCTCAAAATGGTCCATTATTTTCTAAGTCACCGAGGATGACACTGAACTTCTGCTCCACCTCCCAAGTGCTGGAATTATAGAGTAGGGCTGAGGATGGAACCCAGGGCCTCACACATAGTAGGCAAGCACTCTACCAGCCACATTACACCGGTAACTCTAGCTTATCTCTTGACATTCTTCTCTATCACCTGCCCAGAGATCCGTCTAGTCTCATTTCCCCACATTCTTCTGCATGGAACCACCTGCGGTTAGGTGAATGCATGTGTATTCCCCAACCCCCCCCCCACACACACCTCACTGTCCTCCTATCTCCCCGGGAAGACAGCTCCACCCCACACTTACCTGCTTCTCCCAGATTCAATTCAGGCAATAATGACCTCCTTAGGGGAGCCTTCCTAGCTACCCTCCCCAAGGTGTGTCAACTTCTGCTCCTAAGTTGCTTAGAGACCTTGTTGTTTACCTCTTGCTTACTTGTATGTGTGTCCCCTGCTAGACACAGAGGTCCTCTTGGACTGGGAATAAAGGGTATTTATCCTTCTCTCTCCAGTACTAGACAGAAACACCAACAGAGAGTTAGCCCATGGCTATTTGGGGGTGGGGGAAAATATCAACAAGCGTGGTAGTTTTTAAGGCGCTGCTATGGCTTACCTAGCCTGCAGACATCCTGGAATGCTAGAGGACTAGAGGGCATCATTCTTTCCAGCTCTTCTACCACAACTGTTTCTAAAGATGGAGAATTCCACATCGCTAACCAGGTCCCATCTCTTTCTGGATGGAACAGACACTTTCTAATTCTCAAACCTCCGTGTCTCCCAGGACCTCAAGGTATTCTCTCTCAGCCGTGGCTTTTTTCTGGAAGACCAGAGGCTAAGACTTAACCCTAACTAGGTACTGTTTCTTGGGCAGCCAGTCAACACATCCAATGTCCTGGCTGTCCTAGAACTCACCACATACACCCGTCTTGAACTCACAGAGATCAGCCTGCCTCTAACTCCTGGGTGCTGGGATTAAGGGCATGTGTGACCATATCTAGTTCAATATTTTTTATAAAAGGGAAGTGCCAACAGTATGCATGGTGGACCATGCCCATAATTCTAGTTCTCAGGTAGTCAGTTGATGAGAGTGTTTGCCTAGTATGCAGGAAGTCCTGGATTCCATACCTAACAAGAGAGAAACCATGTGTGGTGGTACATAACCTATAATACCTATAAACATGGGAGGTAGAGGTCATTCTTGGCTAGATAGTAAGGCTAAGGCTAGCCTGGGCTACATGAGACCCCATACCATAAAACAAAATCAACAAAGCCACCTAGAAAACACGTGGCAGTGCTTTTCTGCCTGCTGTCCAGCTTTTGAATCTGAGTCTCTAGCACATCTTGTTGGCTTCACAGCTGAAGAAAATATAGATCCAGCAAGTTCACTCTCATCACCATGGCTACCACTCTCCAAGCCTCCTCTCCTCTCAGCCTGATGGTTATCTCCTGACTGGTCTCCTGCTTCCCACATTATTCTCTGCCTAGCAGCCCATGTTCCAGCTTAGACATATGCATCTAGGCTTCTCCAATACCTTCCGACTCCAGTGAGCTGGAGTCCTGGGTCCTCTCATTGATTTCCAAGACCCTGGGGAGTCTGCTCCCTGCTAGTTCTCTGAAGTCACCTGCTTTTTGCCCCTTTTGCATAGACTTCCTGGCTGGTCCCTCCAGCTTCAATACCCTTCCCCCCAGATAGACACATGTTTCATCCCCCTACGAAGTTTAGATTTTTCATTCAAATACCACCTAATCACACAGGTTATCTCTAGTCTCCTGTCAAAAAGGTGCAAATACCCCAGTCATGTTGTGCACCTTTCTGCATGTGTATAAAAATTGGATTCCGTTTTGTTTATTTCACAGTGTGTGGCTATGTGAATGCCACAACAGCATATGTGACGGTAACAGGACAACTTTTGGGAATTGGTTCTCTCCTTCTTATGGGGGTCTGAGAGACGGAAAATGGGCCATCAGGTTGGGCAGCAAGCATCCTTACAGGCTATGGTATCTCAACAGCCCTTTCCATCCACCTTTAATCTCCATATTGTGCATTTTTATACATTGTATTCATTTGTTTATTCATGTACAGAATCTCCCCTCCCCAGGAACTACCAGTCTCCAGGATGGAAGATCCCCGCCTCCAGGTACAAGCCCACCTAGTGCCTGGCAGTCAGCAGGGCTCCAAGCCACCTACCAGCCGGGAGCTGTAGATGGGTGGCTTGACAGGGGTGGCCACAGGGCAGTTGATTCTCTTCTCCTTTTGGCGTCGGTTGCAGAACCAGACCCTTACTACCTCCTTCTCCATGGACAGCTGCTCCGCAATCATGGAGATCTCTTCCGAGCTGGGTTTAGGGTTCTTTAGGGACAAAAGGATAGGGTGTGGTCAGGAGACAGAAGACTCAGGAATCGGAGGTGAGGGTCGATGTTCCAAACACAAAGAACAGAATATATGGATCAAAGGCCTTAGAGTCTGGCCAAGGGTGGGATACTGGCTTTAGCCCACGTGTACTGAGTGTCTTTAGAAATCTTTTTCACCTCTGCACCTCAGAATGAGACAACCGGCCTAACACATCAGACTATGGTAAGGGTTACAAAGGAAGCATGTGTGTACCACCAAGCTCAGGGCTGGTACAGGAGAGGAGACACAGAAGACAGATGTCTTCCTATACTCCTTCCCTTGGGAGTAGCTCCACTGCCAGGTTTCCATAGGTGAATTATGAAGGGCAGCTGGACTCCTTGGGAAAAAACGCATCCCTCATAACCTCCCCCTTCACATCTCTTAGAAAACCAGGAGGCTGGGACCCTCAGGCCTACCGCTGTCTATGGGAGAGCTGCAGGCAGTATGATGTCATGACTCTGTCCTGACCTGCCACGTAGTCTGTGGCTTGAGCCCCCTTCTCTCATCCAAGCATCCTCCTTTCACTGAACTAAGAAACCTAAAAAGTAGCTGGAGAGATGGCTCAGCAGTTAAGAGCACTGACAGTTCTTCCCAAGGTCCTGAGTTCAAATCCCAGCAACCACATAATGGCTCATAACTATCTGTAATGAGATCCAATAACCTCTTCTGGTATGTCTGAAGACAGCTACAGTGTACTTATATATAATAAATAAATAAATCTTAAAAAAAAAAGAAACCTAAAAAGATGGAAAACTCAACCCCAGTCATCCAGCCGGCAGGATGCAGCCACGGAATGGTGTCCCCAAGTCGGATTTATTGGTGGACCTGCTCCAGGGCAGCAATCTTTGCAGCCAGGACCTCTAAGGCTGGATTGAGGAGTTTTCAGTATCCAGAGAGGCTCTAGGGACTGCTACCTGAAGAAATCTCTGTAGAGCCTTTCAGTAGTCACCTGGATGTCCCGCTTCTCACCCCCAGCTCCCATGAGGCTCACAACTTGCATATACTCCCTCAAGACTATGTTTTTGCTGTTCTTGGGAGTGTTTGTTCGGAATCTGTGACTAGCAGGTATAATTTAGAACATGGGAAGATTTGAAAACTTTTAATTAAAAAAGAGACGCGAATGCAGGTTTAAAATATAACCGTAAGAAACAAAACAGTTTAGTTGGTGAGGAGGAAAAAAAGAGATTGTGTGGTATGACCACCAGAGTGAAAATGTGTAAGGAAAAAGAAACACAAGCAAATGCTTTTGAAAGGCACTGCGAACTGGGGTTGATGGCCCAGGCCCAGGCCTAACACTTGGGGATGGACTCAGGAGGAATGCTATGTGCTTAAGGCTAGCCTGGGCTACAAAGTGGTTATATACAAGTTGGTCTGGGTAAACTTCATCGTGAGACAACATAGGCAAACAAGACACAGACAGACAGACAGACAGACAGACAGGCAGGCAGGCGGCAGGCAGGCAGGCAAGGGGCAAAACAAAAACAAAGAAGCTGATGGATCATTTTTCTTTCTCCTCTACCTGTGTTTTCCAAATTGTTGACAATGAGCATTTATTACATTTTTAAAGTTGAAACCCTTTTTAAAAATTGTAATGTTTATATGTTTGGGAGTGGGGTCATACATCATGGCAAAGGTGTGTGGAGGTCAGAGGGCAACTTACAGGAACTGGCTCTTTCCTTCCACTATGTAGATCCCAGGGATTGACGCACCTTTCCTCCTCACTAAGTCATCCTGCAAGCTCTTAATTATACTTTTAAGTTGAAAACTAAAATTTAGGGCTGGAGAGATGGCTCAATGGTTAAGGGCACTGACTGCTCTTCCAGAGGTCCTGAGTTCAAATACCAGCAACCACATGGTGGCTCAAAACCTTCTGTAGTGGGATCTGATGCCCTCTTCTGGTGTGTCTAAAGACAGCTACAGTGTACATGTAATAAATAAATAAATAAATAAATAAATAAATAAATAAATAAATCTTTTTCTTTTAAAGAAGTAAAATTTGCTTCAAAAAAAAGACAGAGGCTTATATAATGTCCTGACTTTCTCCCATTGCCTCAAATATATAGGCCCCACCACACACACACACACACACATACACACACACGAGTGGGATGCTGTATTCCATTCTTGAATCTTGAAGTGAGAAAGAACATGAGCCCCAAATAAATGTCAGAAAAAAGAGGAAGAGTTTTCTGAAGCTTTGGGAGGTCAGCACTCTTGGGCTCCCAGAGTAGAAAGGTGACGTGCTCCCTCCCAGGCAGCTAGAGGATGGAGGAGTAGTGCTTAGAATCTTGCACTGAGCCCAGCTCCATGCACAGGTGGGACCCGTTCATCACAGTCGGGCCCACCCACTCCCACCCGAGGATGCTGCTCACATCTTGAAATCGCTTCTCCAAAGTCAGGCGGATGTTGGTCTCGATGCTGGTCCGTTTCTTCCTCTTCCTGCCAAATACTTCGCTGAGACTGGGATAGGAGCTGGAAGTACTTGCTGAAGGGTCTGATGGGGAGGACTCTGGAGAGAGGAGCAAATAAAGCTCAGAGATGGAGATGTGAGGCTGGTCTAGCCTGCCAGAGTAAACCTGAGATTTATTGTCCTTCCCATGAATCCTGCCCTTACACCAACAGATTATCCAGAACAGACCATGTGATGTACTATATATGCTTGGCACTATTAGGAGGTGTGACCTTGTTGGAGTAGGTGTGTCACTGGGCTTAAGACCCTTATCCTAGCTGCCTGGAAGTCAGTCTTCCACTAGCAGCCTTCAGATGAAGATGTAGAACTCTCAGCTCCTCCTGCACCATGCCTGCTTGGATGCTGCCATGTTCCTTGATGATAATGGACTGAACCTCTGAACCTGTAAGCCAACCCCAATTAAATGTTGTCCTTTATAAGACCTGCCTTGGTCATGGTGTCTGTTCACAGCAGTAAAACCCTAACTAAGACAGACCATATCCCTCTTCTCCAGGATGCTCTGAGCAAATATCCCCGAGGGCTCCCACCACAGAGTCTCCAGGTGTTTGCATTCAAGGTTCAGGGATGGCCAGACATCAGTGGCCTGTGTGGGTGTAAGGGATGCAAGTAGAGCTATGAGTCACATTATATGACCTATTTTAAAAGATGTGCCCATCTGGGAGTACTGAGTTCCATCTGGTACTTAGGAACCTATGCTAGGTCTGAAGCCATTTGTCCACGAGTATAAGGTGGGAGCCAAGGTCAAAGGTGGGGACAACCTGCACTAATAATCTGTAAAATCCTTTTTCAAAGATTCCGGGAGCTTCAGATCATTTCTTCTATTTGGATGTTCCAGTAAAAGTTGTCTCCTGGGCAGTATGTTGAGGAGGGGGATGATTCCCAGGCACTCTTTTGAGTGAGGGGACTTCCTTGAAGGAGCCCGCCCCTCCTGCATTGACCAGTAGAATAGTAATCAATAACCCACACCCCCACTTAAACAGAACCTGGCCCTGGAGAGACAGGCCTGTTCCTTCCCTCTTCACATGGCTAGACTCTCAAGTAGGGGCCACCCTGCTCTACCTACTCCCCCAGGTACACTTGGCAATGTGTGGAGACATCCTGGGAGGGGGGGCTCTCAACTGGGGAGATGAACAGGCACTATGGTCAGTGCCTAGGTAGAGAGCCAGGCTGTTCCTCTCCGGTGCATTGGACAGCCCCTAAAGACCAGCATTGTATTTGGTCCAAAAGTCATTAGTCCCTCCCCTCACTCTTTCTGCTGCTATGTTCTCCCATTCATGATTCTAAATGCCCTACCCCTCGGCGTATGACCCTGACTCCCTGGTAGGCCTGGATCTTGACAGAATCTACCTCCTGATCAACCTTCCTTCTGAAAGGCTTTTCTGGCCAGTCCTGATCATGGCAATTGACTGTCCTCTGATACCTGCTCCAGAATAGCCAAAGAAAGACTGGGCCTCAGACTTCTTGCCTCAGTGGGACCCTACAGGGCCCCCTTCCTGGTCTCCTGACCTACATCGATGCCATACAATTTGAGTAAGTAAATGGAATCTAGCCTCTAAACAGCCATCTTGAAATATAAGTTACCCCTGGGGTAGAGAATAGAATAGAGTAATAGACAAGCTGTCCTGGCCACAGATGAACCACATCTGCGAAAGGACTCCCTTGGTTATAAAAAAATGACCTTTTCATCTCTGCTCATCAGTCTCCCAGGTGTCACTTCTTGGTTCATGTCAGGCTCCAGAGGAGAATTAATCCTATCTCTTACCTTGCTCAAACCCCATCACACACACGCCCCTGGAAAGCCCCCTGTGGCATCTTCCCGGGATCCCTCTTGTGCGCGTGTCTCACCCCTTGCCACCCACCTGCATCATTCAGCCACTTCTCCAGCAGCGGCTTGAGTTTACACATGTTCTTGAAGCTCAGGTTGAGGGCCTCAAATCGAGAGATGGTTGTCTGGCTGAAGTCATTGCCGTACAGTTTTCCCATCGCCAACCCCACATCTCCCTGTGAGGGGAATTGAGAGGAACAGATAGACCCCCTCCTTTTATTTGCCTGCGTCCTCCACCACCCTAAAGCTACCACACAGTCAGAGCCCTGAGCATCTGCCCCACAGCCTTGCACCTTCCTGGTCTTTTACCTCTAGGATACAAAACCAGCATATTCCTCTCCTTGCTCTCCTCTCCATACAGTCCTTGCTCTCTGCGGGACTGTACTGGCTGGTTTTGTGTCAACTTGACACAAGCTGGAGTTATTACTGAAAAAGGAACCTCCCATGAGGAAATGTTTCCATGAGATCCAGCTGTACGGCATTTTCTCAACTAGTGATCAAGGGTGGGAGAGCCCACTGTGGGTGGAGCCATCCCTGGGCTGGTAGACCTGGGTTTTATAAGAAAAGCAAGCTGAGCAAGTCAGGGGAAGCAAGCCAAAAGTAACATCCCTCCATGGCCTCTGCATCAGCTCCTGCTTTCTGACCTGCTTGAGTTCCAGTCCTGACTTCCTCTGGTGATAAACAGTAATATGGAAGTGTAAGCTGAATAAACCCTTTTATCCCCAACTTGCTTTTTGGTCATGATGTTTTGTGCAGGACTAGAAACCCTGACTAAGACAGGGGCCTTATACCCTTTCCTATTCTTCATTCCTCTATCTCCCCGAGCAATAACCCCTCACTTTCCTCCCCACTAGCAACCTGTGCTCTATTCACAGGGAACAGCATGTAGTGAACTTGCTCCAAAGACATGTCGGGATGCTCTTGAAACCTGCACTTGGGAAGATATAGCTTCTACCACACAACCCAGTTCTTCCAACTCCGGCTCCTGGAGCAAACCTGTGTGAAGCCCAGCTTAATGCGTCTCTGCTTGAAGGTCTTGGCGAACTTCTCCAGCTCCTCCAGGTCAGTGGGCTCATCATTCCCTCCGGGGCCAGGCAGATGCTTGGGCGCTGGCAGATGCTGAGGAGTTTCCAGGTGGGGTTCTAAAGAGGATCCTGACAGCCCAGGGCGCCCAACTGCCTGATAAGAAACATACTGCAGTGAGCTATGAAGACTCAACAGGCCACAGGGAAGTGTTTCAGTTGCTGCTGAAAGATTCACTAGGAGGGTGGCAGGGCCTTGGGTTCACTGAGCCCTGTTGTTGCAGTTGGGTGGAGACAGAGATTAGCATTTCTATGATCCGGAACAAAAACTGGATACCCAGGGCAAACACAGAAAGAATACAGGGAGGTGGTCTCTTTGGCTTTTGGTGTGTGACTCACTGACCCAGACAGAGTAGGTGACTTCCTCTAGTCCGCTTTCCGCCATAAAAGGAACTGGCAGGGTTGTTTACTAAGAGATCTGAGATCTCAGCTTAGGACAAATCTCAGCATGGGACAAGGAAAAGGTCATTGGCTTGGTCTGTTCTTTTCCATAGAACAAAGTGATGGAGGCACACACAATAGTCACAGACTGAAGACTGGGGGACATCTGGAAACCCGAGACATCAGTTATGAGTGGACTTCACTGTTCTCTTTAATGAGAATGCCATCAGTTTATTTTATGTTCCTTCCTTCCTTTCTTTCCTTCCTTCCTTTCTTTTCTTTCTTTCTTTTTTTCTTTCTTTCTTCCTTTCTTGTTATGTAGCCCAGTCTGGCCTAGTCCTCACAATCCTCCTGCCTCAGCCTTCACGGTATAAGGTTTACAGGTATATACCACTTTCCCTGGAGAATGTTGCAGCTTTCATTGATATTTTTGAAAATTTATATTGTGTTTATATATATTTATTATATATTATATTAATATATTTGTATTACTTTATGTGTTTGGATGCCTTTGCTTATAGATATATGAATGGGCACCATGTGTGCCCATGGCCTGCAGAAACAAGAAGGATGTTGGGTCCCCTGGGAGTGGAGTTACAGATGGCCGTAAGCTACCATGTGAGTAGTGGGGATGGGTAGACTGCCAAGCCATCTCTCTGGCCCCAGACAGAGGCTTTGTGTTGTTGTTTTGTTTTAACTAGTGCTTTCTCAATGTGCCTTATCAGAATATCTTCCCCCTTTAATCTTATTTCATAGGAAATCCTGCCACTTAATTTAGAGCCACACTGCACTCCAGTTAGATCGGGAATATATCTGGTCTTGCAATATCTACTTTTACAAAAAGATTTACTTGTTCATGTGTAGGGGTGTTTTGCCTACATGTGTGAAAGAGCACCAGGGTGTGTTCTTGGAGGTCAGCAAAAGAGGCCTGATCCCCTAGAACTGGAGTTACAAATGTTTTGTGAGCCACCTGTTAATCCTACAGTTCACCAGGAAAACCAAGTACACTATTTTGGGCCAAATTTAAAGCAAGCATTTATTGGGTATTAAGTACAAACCAAAGGATGGACTTGGGTCAGGAAGATTCCCTGGAATTGCCTCAAGCCACATGCTTCAGCAGTTAATGGAAACAAACCTACAGGTCACCTGTACTTTCTCTTGAGGCTTCATTATTTCTCAAGAACTAACAATTCCCAGCACCCCAGGAAGTTACCTGGTTCCTGGGCAAGTGAGGGTTACAGGTTAATTTTGGGCATTACACACCATGTGGATTCTGGAAATCAAACCTAGGTCCTCTGCAAGAATAGCAAGTGCTCTTAACCACTGAGCCATCTCTCCATCCCCATAAGATATCTATTATTCCACAAAGATGGGGTTCAGTCCAGATCTTGAGGGTTAGGCACTGTGGTCCAGCACAGACAGTACCCACTGCCATTGAGGACAATGCACATCCCTTACTGAGATCAATGAGTGCACATCTTTTTTTTTTTTTTTTTTTTTTTTTTTTTGCTTAGAGAGAGCTAAATTCCTCTCCTGTTCTGGTTTACCAGAGACTTGTATCCTCATGAAGAAGAGGATTAAGAGTCAGAGTCAAGTTAAGAAAGAGTTTTCTCCTCATTTTTAAAAGAGGAGTCTTTTAGATCAGAATGACTAGAAATGTCACAGACGGGCTCTGCTCTGGAGATGAGGGTCGGGGTGGTGGGAGGTAACCCAGGCAGATCCTTAGAGTAAAGGTCTAGCAGTCCTCGGACATCCCTTTTTGTTAATTCGCTTGCTATTTCATTTGACAAACTCATTGAACATCAGAGCTGCCTCCTCCTTCACCAACTACCCAATTACATCAGTTTGATGTCCCAGAGTTCATTCCTGTACCCCTCTTTGCTCTTGTTTCTGTAACTGTTGGTCAGCCCCTAGGAGGACCTTTCTACTTATTTATGTATAGACAAGGTCTCTTTGTGTTACCCAAGATGGTCTTCAACAAGCAATTCTCATGCCTTAGCCTCTCTGTAGTCAGGCTACAGACAAACCATAGCACCCTGAGTATAAGGATCTAAATTATCTTTTAATTGGCTCCTCTGAAAATCTCTTTATGTTTTAGTACTAGATGCAAGAACTGGTCCTGAATATGCTCTAGAACCTCATAGTCAGATAAGCGCATCATCCAATTTAGCTGCCCCCATTTCAGTTGACCACTAGGTGGCGCTGCCCCTCTAGCTATCTCCTGTGGAGTTAGGCCTGGGAACAGCCAGGGTCCTTCAGTGGGCCTTGGAGATGTTAGCCCAGAGAAAGAATATTAAAAGTCTACGTGGTCACTTCTGGTCATCCCTTGTAGAAACAAGCCATGTATCTGTGCAGGCAATTGATGTCCCAGGGGATCCCCGGCAAGAAACAGACTTTTACTTCCCAATTGATAATAAGCGTCCTGTGTGTGATCCTCATTAGGTTTGCCTAAGGGGGCCCTCCAGCTAGACCTTAACCTGCTTGTCCCCAGCATGCACCCATTGCAGGATGCAGTCTGCTGAAGTGGTCCTTAGGTGAGACATTTACTGGCTTTGGTACCCTGCCCTCCTTTGGACTTGAGGGAATCCGGCTGGAACTGGGGGATATCAGCATCCCTTGAGTAACTGGCTAAATTCTGAGAGAGGTGAAGTCAAGGACTGACGCTGCTGGCAGGTAGCTGGCCAGCTTAGGAGCCTCATTCTAGCAACAGCACAAACTGCTTCCTTAGGAATAGTTTGGGGGTTTCCCAGGTACCAAGAGAAAGAACCCCCAGAGTGTGCAGAAGTTTGCCCAGGGCTGAGACAATCTGTGAAGAGTCAGGAGGGGTGGAGGGTAGCAGTTACCTGGGAGGCGAGGCCAGGCCCTGTCTGTGGGAGGAGTAAAGTGCTTTGTTGCTGTGGAAAGGAGAGAAGATTCGGCTGCAGACCTGAGTGACGGGGAGGGACAAAGGGACAAAGGAACAAACAAACAAACAAACAAAATCCAGGCCATTTGAAAGACAAGCTGAACATTGGAACCATGCTAACTGCCCCCTCCTCCTGCTAACCTAATCAGGTCCCACAACCCACCCTAAGCCTGGCTGAAAAGCCCTGTGGGTACTGCCAGCAATTGCCACATTAGATGGAGACCAACCAGACTCAGGGATAAACAACTGTAAACAGCAGTCCCCAAACCTGTCCTGCCTGCCTGCCTGCCTGCCTCTCTGCCTGCCTGCCTGTGGAGCTGCGAAGGCATAGGAGGGTCAAGACACTCTCCCCGAGATCTGATTAGTAGGGTGAGAAGCCCAGAGAGGAGAGGACATGGAAATGACTATAAAGCCCTAGGGGAACCGGGTGTTTCAATCTGCCTGCAAGGGAAAGCAGCTGGGATGTTTAGGCCTGCCGGATCTGTAAGGACA
Source organism: Micromys minutus (assembly GCF_963924665.1). NCBI lineage: Eukaryota > Metazoa > Chordata > Mammalia > Rodentia > Muridae > Micromys > Micromys minutus. The sequence goes on from NC_137985.1 coordinate 36,456,340, forward strand.
GAGCAAGCAGATGGTACCATATTGCCAGGAAGGGTACTGGGTCATTGGTCAGAAGCTCCTGGAGACCAGATCATTAAATTCAAGAGGGAGGATTGGGAGCAAGAGGAAAGCCAGATGCTGGGGCCTTTAATTTCCCTCGGGCAGTGTGGACTGATCTGCTGCACACCTTGTCTAGGAACCTCCCTCTCCTTTTGTCTTCAGGAAAAAGTGCCAAGAAAAAAGACCCTGTCGGGCTGGAGAGTCAGCATTTCTCACTCATAGCAGGAGTGAATCCTCAGACCACCAAAGCTGACAATAGGGGCAGATCTCAGTCATTCAGCATAGACAAGCTCCTTGGCATATCTGCCCTTCCCAGACGGTTCTGGGTCACTAAAGTACTACATCTGCTAAAGTTGGCCCTTCCGCTCTTTAGACTTAAAAGGTCTAAAGGTATAAGAGAGGTCTTAGAGGGACCTCTGCAATGTGCACAGGCTTGTTTATCATCTGAACAGAACCACGTACCCATCAACGACCTTGCTGTGAGGAGCTTTCCTTTTTTTAAAAAATAGGAGGCAATGTAAACATGCAGAAATTATGTAAATTTTCTACAGAAAAAAGGAAGAGTTTCTCTGACTTCACATTTTAACCTGTTTCCTGTCTCTTCTACTGTCTAATCTGCCCGTGGGTTCCGTGCGTGGGTCATGCCCATACCACACACAGTCTTCCATAAACAGGCTGAACGAATGTTCATCATCTCTTTCCTAGTCCAGGGGCATGATGAGCGCTAGGTAACTAAAATAAACACTCAGATGTGTCCCCATTTGTTCTAGTGCTATTCTGAGACACCCTGCAAGCTAAGCCTAAGGCCTGTGTCTTGGGCAGGTTGATCAGAGTGGGGTGTAAGCTACCTGGATTTCCAAATACTCCTCTAGAGAATAAGCTATCACGAGCTTCCAACAGCATTTTCAGCCCTTTTTGGCATACGTGGGTGGAGAGGCAAACATTGCAGTGTGATAATCTTGGAGCTCGGGGCTCAGACTGTTCTGGAACTTTCTAGTAGGTCACCAGCATGCAGTAAGGCTATCTATAGCACAAGTGTGCTGTGAGGAATAAGTCAGGAAAACAACTCAACAGACTCCCAGGCATGTTAAGCAATGTTACCTGGTGTTAGTAATACTCTGATCTGTTTGCTCAGGGCTTTCTGCCAAAGACAACCAGAATCTATTTCTATGGCCTGTGGGAGGCACTGCTGTTCCATCCAGACAGAACCATAGCCAGGCCAATGGGAGGGAAAAGGCTCAGAGCAAGCCGGCTTCCAAAGAATCAGACTCACTGGATTCGGTTCCCAGGGAGCTTTGGCTTCCCTCAACCCACATCCCATTCTGAACCTTTAGACTCAATTTCTATGAAAATGTAGTTCCAGAGAGAGCCTGGGCAGGAGGGAGAATCAGGAACTTTGACTAGTCTGGGGGAGCCCAATAGGGACCCCTCCCTAGGTCTCAGGAAGAAAAGCTGGTCTTTTTCAGATAGGAATTCCATACATAGCTCAAGTTGACTTAGAACTTGCTGTGCAGCCAAAGGCTGAACCTCCAGCCTCCACCTACAAGCATGCTAGCTTTAAAGATGGCACTGTGCCTGGTTTTGTGTAATGCCGGGAATCAAACCCAGGGCTTTTTGTAGAGCTGAGAGCTATTCCCATACCCCAAGCTGGTTTTCATACCAGAGGGTGAGTAACATCTGTGATACCCCCATACCCAGTAAACAATAACAGCCTTTTCTAGACTCTGGTCATGATTGTGCAAAGCCCCGGGTACTTACCTTGCTGTGCAGGTGGGGTCTGGGAAAGCAGGAACTGGGATACAGACTGTAAGTGGCCAGGGACCAGCACAAGCTGCTGGAGAGGATGGAGAGAAGCCATGTCCTGCATGTTGGGAGATGCACAGATGTTACAATTGGGGGGAACCTGAAGCCTGTTGGGCTACGACTCATACTGTCCCTGGGGCTGCAAACTCTGGAGGTTGTGTGCAGTATCCTTGCTTCACGTTGCTAGGTGCTGGGCACACACAGCACAGGACATGGTGCCCAGGAGTTACTCCACTAACGCTGCTGTTGCTCCTGCAATCATCTAAGCAGCCCCTGCAGCATAGTTACTTAACTCTTCTTGTGTTTCCATCTGTCTGTGCCCTGACTCCCAACTACAGATAGCCTGAGGACCAATAATAGGTATTACCCAAATTTTAGAAGCGGCTATAATCCCGATCATCCATTTCCTTAAACTATCCTGACACTTGATGATGCTAAAAACCACTCCTTAGTTATTTCCTGTACTAAGTCTTTCTAGAAGGTCCTAGGGGTTGGGGTACACTATCAGTTTGTTTGTTTGGGACAAGCTCTAACTCCATAGCCACGAGAGTTACAAGATCACTGTGTGGCCCAAGTGGGCCTTTAATCTGTAGTAATCCTTTCTGCCTCAGCTTCATGATGACTGGGATTACAGACATGCTCCTCAGTTCCTGGCTCTGCTGTTTGTTTTGAGGCATGGTGTCTTATTTTGTAACCAGGAGCTTGCTCTGTAGAGCAGGCTGCCCATGAATTCCCAGAGATCCACCTGCCTCAGCCTCCTGAGTTCTAGGATAAAAGGCATGGACCACCAAGCTCTGTCTTCTTACATTTTAACACAGTCAATCCGATTAAACAGGAAGTCCATCACTCTGAGCCTCTCTCACCTGCTCAAGACATGGAAACAACAATCCCAGCATCTGGAAGCTCCAGACTCCACAGACTGAAGTGGAATGAAGGCGGTGAAGGGGTGAACTACATATGTTGCTCTCGGGCATGGCTGGGAAAGTAGGTCTGTCTCCCCCAAATGAGCCACAAAATCTCCTTGGAGGCTTTCATTCTAATGGCCCAACACCAGTCTCCATTCCAGTTACTTCTGTCATAGAATCTTGAAAGGACACAGAGAAGGCCACTGTCTGTTACTGGAGGCCCTCACCGTTGGGTCCACAGCATAGTTATTGGGACCTTTGGGATGTTTTGTGTGTGTTTTTTTTTCCCCAAGACTGGCTTTTGGTTCCGCAAAAGCCATGACATATCCCTTTGTCCCCACCAGGCCTCACTTCTGCAAATCCTGGGCCTCCTTTGCTTGCAGTGTGGGCTCTTTGGATGAAATCCCTTTGTGCCAAGAGTAGAAGCCCAGCATTTTGTACGAGGGCTGGAATGAACTCACCAGCCCAGTAAGCACACTGGGTTGAATCAATGGCACGGTCTGACACCTACCGTGGACATTTGGTTTCCAGGCATCATGGTAGGCCCTTGGCTCAGGTGGCATGGCCTGTGGGAAAGGGTCTGCTGTAGAGAGTCACCCAGATCTTCCGTCTTAATCTGCAAGTAGAGGGAGAGGGTGAGTCCTGGGCCTCTGGAGGCAGATAGAAGCAGAACTGTGAAGAGCAAAGCAGGCAATGAGTGGCAAGTCTGGAGAGAAAGAGAATTCCCTGGGCCAAAGGGATGGATGGATTCTGAGAGGACTCTGTAGGACCAGACTGCAAGGCAGAGCCATCTCCCCCACCAACACCTTGCTGGTGCCGTGCTGGCAGAAAGTACTTTTCCTCAAAACCAGAAAACCAGAATAGCATAGTGACTTATAAAAAGAGGCTCACTCATGTTTTTGCTATGATGAACTTTAGCAGGTAAAGCACTTGCCACCAAGCCTGATAACCTGACCTCCATGTTTGTGCCATGACACATGTCTACACACACACACACACACACACACACACACACACACACACATATACACATGGTCTACAGACACACATACACACACAAACACACAGTCTACACCACACACACACACACACACACACACACACACACACACACACACACACACACAGAGTTGGGTCAGAATTACACACAATTGATGGGAAGGAACAGAGAGAGTGACATGAACCTCAGGTACAGCTCTCATGACCCTCCTCATCTCCTCCTGTAGGACTGTCTGTCAACAACCTTGATCTTGAGGCTCTCTTATAAACAGTCACAGCTGCTCTGGTGACAATAATGGCTATTGTGATTGAGGGATAGATCAGAGAGTAGTAGGACCCTGTCACAAACAAAACCAAACCAAACCAGAAAATAATCTTCAGTGGCTAGGTGCATGCATGCACTTTAATCACAGCAATTGGAAGGGCGAGGCAGGGGGATCAGCCTGGGCCACACACAAAACCAACTAACCAAACAAGCAAACAAAGAAAGAATGCTTACTAGAATAAATATTTGTAAATCTTTTGCTTTTCTACTGCACTGGGCTATCAGAATTTCCTTTATGAGATGACTATGTTTCTAAATAGTATCTTTAAAACTTTCAGCCTCAAAAAAAAAAAAAAAAAAAAAAAAGGGAGGGGGGCTGGAGAGATGGCTCAGTGGTTAAGAGCACTGACTGCTCTTCCAGAGGTCCTAAGTTCAATTCCCAGCGACCACATAGTGGCTCACAACCATCTGAAATGGGATCTGATGCCCTCTTCTGGTGTGTCTAAAGATAGTGACAGTATACTCACATTCAATAAATAAATAAATCTTTTTTAAAAAGTGACATCCTTTAATCAATCTCCAGAGTTTATTCTTTATTTCCATGTGTGGATTGCCATCAATGAAGCCTGGAAGCCTGGCAACTGCCTGTCAGGGGACTCTGTTTGTTCAACCCTTTCCTCTACCTTCTCAGTGCTAAGCTGCATCTGCTGAGGCCCTCTGGGTCTGCATGATTTTGGTGATCGGGTGGCAGTCTCCCTACAAGCAGAGGCATGCCTTTCTTACAGGAGCCTGAGGGACCCTTGGTGATTTCCAGCTCTTCCATCTCTACCACCCTTCCATGAAACACACAAGAACCGCCCACTTCTGGGTTTCCCAGGAATCCCTGGGGAAGACAGGAAGTCCTGCCAGTGCCCATCCCTCTCCTATGCTAGAACAACTATTCTCTAGCAAAAAACTCAGGAAGTCCACTGGGAGGGGAGCCAAGCGACTTCGAGAGCATATGCCCTATCAAGGAATGTAGATTCCACACCACCCTTTGAGAAAGACTTTGGTGGGACCTTCTGAAACAGAGCAGCTGAGAGCTGGTTGTTTTCTCCACAGATAAAACTCTGAACCATGAAGACACTAGCATTGACCCTTGTCTTGGTGTGTAGTGGGACTATCAATGGTAGCTGGGAATCCTTCCTGCTGGGTGTTTGTCTGGCCCAAGCAAAAAGTTGAGAGTAGGAGCTAGACAAGGAGGTGCTTGCTGCCGCTGGAGGATGTGTCAGGAAGGTCTCCAGTGTAAGGATTGCCTGGGTCACATAAAACAAGCGACAAAGATAAATAATTAAACTTAAAAACTGAGGTTAACATCTGAACCTGTGCTGAATCCCTACAGGAAATGAGCTTTGATCACCATGGAAGGGATTCTCATTGGCTAAATAGTGGGAACCTGAAGAACATTAATTGATTAAGAGAATAATTGGGGTGGGGGGAATAACTCGTTGATTAGAAGCACCTGCTGCTCTTCTTGATGATCTACACCCACATCAAATGGCTCACATACAGGCCTACAACTCTAGCTACAGGGGACCCAATGCCTTCTTCTGACCTACATGGGCACCTGCACACACATATTCGCACATACAAATATGCACCAATAAGCAAATCTTTATAAACAAAAAAAAACCAAATAAATCTACTGTTTAAAAATAAGACAAAACTCCCCCCTGTAGATCAGATGAGGTAGTAAGGAAAACACAAGACAGTGAGCAAGGCTGTTCCTCATCCTAACTCAGTCTCTAACTTCCCATGTAATCCTGATCCATAGGGGTTTCCCTACCTGTTAGGTGTTCTCATGTGGTGTTTATCCCTCTGGTTCTAAAGGGGGAAAAGCCAACTCTAGTCACATGAACAGATGGTAGACTTGGTAGTCCCGTGATCACCAAGAAACCCCAGAGAAGTCCTGGCCAGTTGGATTGGTAAGAATCTGGCTTTTCCAGCATACTTTGCAAGTCACTACCCACACAGAGAGAGAAGCAAAAGGGAGTAAGGAAAAGAAATGGTAGCATTAAGTGAATGGAGAGATCTCTAAGCATTCAGAAGGCAGCACAAGTGGGTTGGTCTCTAGGGTTCTCTCCATAGGCCCCCTTAGCTCTACCCATCCATCTCAGGAATGCTGATACCTGGCTTCTGTCCACAGACCTTACGAGTCTATGCAACCTAGATTCCATTGAGATGTTTGTTAGCAGGTTTTTTTGTTTTGTTTTAAACTAGATAATCAATGGCTTCTTCTTTCAAAACCATCTCCATCAAAACAAATCTGCTCTGAAGGCCATTTTGGCTAGTCTTTCTGTCATATCTCTCTGTTCTCTACTCTTTTTCTGTCCTCAGACGCCCCTACTCCAGAGAGGCTCAGGGAGGCTGAATGGAGGGAGGGGGACAGAGGAGAGCAGGGGAACGTGGAGGAGAAATCACACTAGTAGAAAGATCCCAGGCAGCCTGGCATAGTTCCAGCTGAAGGCAAGTGTTGGGTTCCTTTCAGGACTCATTATGCTCCGCGGAGAGATAAGGGGGTGTAGCTATGACAGAGCTAGGAAGCATGCGCTCTGCCTCCAACCTGGGCACTATCTGTTAGGATCGCTGCCAGGTCTTCCTGGCTGCCAGGTCTTCCTGCCGTGCTGAAGTTCAGAAACTAGCACCACCATAAAAGAAAAAGCACCCTTTCATCTCCCTCAAAGATCGATGCCCTGACACTTCTCTGGAGGGGAGCACGCCCACCTCCCAGTTCAACAAACAGAATTCCTGGTGGCCCCTGAGGTGCAGGCTGGGGCTTCTTGGTAACTTCCTACGTTACTCTTACTCTTCGGAGATGAATTTGTCTTGTTTTCACTCATTGGGTCTTTTTATTCATTCATTTTCTCACAGTTCCTCACCCTCACACTCCCTGGGTAAGAAATGCTGAGTGGAACCCCCAAAGACAACACCCTGAAAAAAGAAAATGAAAGACACAGGAGGCCCGGGAGGAGGCTGGGTGGGCAAGCGAACTGGCGGGCATGATGAACTGGCGGGCAAGATGGCGGGAAAGTCTTTGATTCTGGTAGGGAGGCAAAGGCAGTCACCTCCCTGAGTTCAATGACAGCCTGGTCTACAAAGCGAGTTCCAGGAGAGCCATGGTTACACAGAGAAGCCCTGTCCTGAAAAACAAACAAACAAAAAGACACAGGAATACATCTAAGAGTCTCAGCCTTGTGGGGCCAAGGTGTTTTGGTTTAAAAAACAAAAACAAAAACAACACAGCGCCGGAACAGGGCACAGGGAGGTGGCATACCAACACTGCCTCCAGCATGTTTTTTTGGACAGTTTCAGGGGCTGAGAAACCTAAGAAATTAAGAAATAAAGCCTTCACTAATCCAAAAAAATCCCTTTTCACAGCTGTCGAGTGGAAAAGGCTGGAACCTTTCCAGGCAACTGGGTGTTGGCTGTGGGTCTTCGAGATGAGATAGACTTGTGTTGGGTCCCGTTGACTTCTAAGATGAGAACCGCAGGCAAATTGGACGAAAACCCAGTTTCCCCCTCATACTTGTGAAAACTTAACTGAACCCACAGCCTGTTTAGCGCCATGAAGATGGTCTCCGGGACCTTGTTGACAGTTCTTGTCACCCGAGTAGAAAGGTTTCTCTGTGCTCTCTCTGGAATGGCTAATCCCTGGGGACAGGGGCCATGGTATGCACTTGTCCTGGCGTAGGCACAGAGCTTCCCATCCACCTAGCAGATGGTTTGATGGTGTAGGATCTCCTCCACCCACGGCTCTGTGCAAAGGTATTGTAATGAGTCTTGGGCAGTGACCAGAGAGGCAAAGAGCTATCATGAGTGATTATCTTTTCTAATCCAAGTGAACTCCCTGACTTTACTATTTTAGAAAGTAGCAGTCTTCTTCTAGAAGGAAGGTGCCCCTCCTAGAGAGATGGAAGCCCCTTCCTGGTCCCTTCAGTGTCTTCCTCAGTCTGGAGCATGTGGAAACTGTGGAAACTTCTCATCCCACAGAAGCCCGGAGAGTTTCAGATGTGGGCACAAAGATGCACAGCCACACACCCCCAAATCTCAAGGCTGTGCTCTCTTGACCCTCCTCATCACCCCTTCTACTAGAAAAGACTAGAAATAGATACATCCCAGAAATCGATCAGGAGGGGTAGGCAAAGCGGTGCTTACGCCTTGCACCTCCTCGGTGGACAGGTGTATGGTGAGGCTGGGGTCCTTTTCTTTACCCCCCTTCCACAGGACACAGTCACATGCCCCTCTCTGGGGCGGGGGGAACAGAGTCTAACACTAATGAATATATCAGCGGTGATGAGAAGGATCAAAGCTGTTGCCCTGGTTGCATAACTCGTTTGTGGAAAGTGTTTCATAAAACATTTCACAAGAAGGCGCGTTTGAAAGCAGAACAACTCCCAACCTGCCTTCAATTACAGGTAAGGTGGTGCCCCCCCCACCTCCTTCTATGTTTCTCCTCAGCATCAAGGCAGAGTTTCTGTAGCTTATCTATTAAGAGCTGGCAAAGGTGCATCTCAAGAAAACATTCTAAAAATATATTCCAAGTAAAGAAATGAAGCAGGCAGGTAATACACCTCCAGTGGTTAGGGTTTAAAGCACCCCATTCAGATGGGTGTCGGCTGAGGCTGGGTTTTAGTAACCCCTCTTTTTTTTTTTGAATGTTGCTGAGATTCAACCACAAACACTCCATGAAAGTGTTCTAGCGTGAACCATACTCCCAACACAGCTGATTCTCCCAGGAAGACCTTTTTCCTCTAGGGTTCCTGGCTTCTTCCCCAGAATCCAAGGCTCCTGTCCACTTAGATACCTCCAGGAAGTTCATGCAGAAACAGCCTTAATCCAGTCCTTGGTCTCATTACAACAGACTGGCTCACTTGTGCCTCTTCTTCCCTAGTGCAAATGGGGCAGAAGGGGGGAGAGTTGGGGGGTGGTCAACTCCCTCAGAAAAATCAAGTTTCTACACAACAAAGCAATGGACAGGTGTGGGCGATGGTCCTTCATTTCTATTTATTGTTGCTTGAAGTCAGGGTATCATATATCCCAGGGTGGCCTCAAACTAGGTAGGTAAGGAAAGATGGCTTTGAATTTCTGATTCTCCTACTGTGCCCCCTGAGGGCTGCATTCCAAGTGTGGACCACCATGCTGAATGTATGTGGTGTTGGGAATGGCACCTAGGGCTTCCTAAATGCTAAGTAAGCACTCACCAGCCAAGTGAGAGCTTCATCCTAGGCCCTAGATCCTCTGATGAACAGATGTGGTGTCCTGTGTCCTGCCCTCATCCGTCCCTATCTCTCTCCCATCCTCCACCCCAGCACTGCCACTACCACCAAGGTGACTTTCTGATGGGAGGGTCTGGTGTTTTCTGCTTGCATCTTCTCAAGAAGGGCAAGAGACTTTTCTTTTATGTACCTGAATCTTTGGCAGCAGGACACAGGACCCAGCAGTGCGGTGCTAAACGGAATGGGGACTGTGTCCTCAGAGAAACCCCATTCTAGCAGGAGTTTCCCATGGTCCAGGACATGGACAATTTTGATCAGGGTGCTGATGTACAGCCTCCTGGGACACTGCTGTGGGAAACTATATCCATGGATGCTCTCTCTGGTTCTCTGATCCCCTTTATGCTAGAGTCTCCTGGTTCTCTTGGTGGCCACCCTGACAGACCAGAGGACAGCAGTCGCTCCCCGTCTTTAGTCAAGGAAGGGTGCCACAGGGAGCTTTTGGATGGCTCTGGAATCTAGAAGGCTGTTTGCCCCTAGATGAGGCAAAGGGCGAGGTGGCGAGAAAAGTTGAGCGCAATGCTATGAGAACTATTCCGTAGCTCTGTCAGTATGGAAAACGCAGCATGTCATCACAGAGCCTGCTTACTCTAGAGGGAATTCGCTGTTCCAATCAGAGCTGGGAAGACAGGAAACAAGTGGAAGGCTTTGAACCAATCAGGGCACCTGACTCAGGTACAGTGGCCATTCCTGGCTGAGCTTCCTGCATCTACTACCAAGTTGTCCCTCTCAGCCTTCCTTCTCCCTTTTAAGACAAGATCTCTCTATGTAGATCAGGCTAACCTGGAATTTGAGGCAGTTGTCCTGCCTCAGTTTTCCAGGTGCTAGAATTATACATATGAGCCACCACAACCAGCTTTTTGCTTTCGGTTTTTCTTCTCTTCTTCCCTCCCTCGCTCTCTTCCTTCCGCCTGATACGGGGTCTCATTATGTAGCCCAGGCTACCTCTAACTCAACCCTCCTACCTCTGTCTCTGCAGTGCAGGTGTGAGCCACCTTCAGATCCAGTGCATCTTCAGAACAAGATTATTTCTCCGTAAAAGAAAGGAAAGCTGCTAGATGTAAACTACTTAAGAAGTTTATCGCATATAAAAGAGAGCAGGAATAGGCTTGTAAGAGTGTTTTTGTTATTACTGGGCCCATTTAACAAATGAAAAGACTGAGGCTTGGTGCCCACCAGAAACTTGTTTAAAGTCACATCTCTGGCAGATAATGGCATTGCAACTTCAGCCCAAGCCTGTCTGACTCTGAAGCTCTTCTCCATAACCCTGACTCATTGTGTGTGATGGAGTCACGGAATTACAGACTCTTTAAGGCATCGGGGTGCAGTGTGCCAGGTACAAGTCTGGTATTTGGGAAGTATGGCTGCTTTTCCTTCATCAGAGCCAGAAGGAAGTGCAGAGACACACCACAGGGTTTTCTTTACAGATGACTCCAGGCAGGGGAACTGACCTGTTACAAGAATCGCTGTGGCTCTGATGCCTATTTTTCTGCCATTCATGCTCCAGTAATAACCGAAAGGAGTCCAACCTAGGTTTAGTTAGCATCAGTCAAGAAAAGACACCGCTCAGCTCTGGATTAGAACTTAGGGTGAGCTTCAGCACAGATGAGGGGACCAGTGGTCTGCATCCTCGACCCCTGTATATACATTTAAGCTTTTGGAGCACAGTGTTTGCCTTTCCCTCTTGCATGATGAGGAAGAGGTGAAGAAGAAGAGGAAAAAGGAGGAGGAGGGAGGGAGGGGGAGAGAGAGACTGGCCACCTCTCCATCTTACTGTGGATGCTGCTGGCTGAGGTGGGGTGGGAGTGGGTCCCATATGAAAGTGATGGGGGCAGGGTGGGTATCCTGCCTTCTGGATACATGCATGTGAGCAGTTCCAGTGCATGAATGTGAAGTGTTCCACAGGACAGCTATCTCTGCTGGGGAAAACAGACAATATTTTTCAAGCATCTTGAAGTCTAATAGCATTTTCGAAAATATTCTCTATCCTCAAAAGTTCAACTAAGTGTCTAGTCAAAACATTTTCATGAGGAAAGCGAATTTATTTTTTTAAAATGTGCTTATTTGTGTGTGTGTGTGTGTGTGTGTGTGTGTGTGTGTGTACAGGCACGCACATGTGCTAGTGAATATCGTGGAGTGCACTTGGAGGTCAGAAAACAGCTTACAGGAGTTGGTTCTCTCCTCTCACCACATGGGATCCAGGGGTTAAATTCAGCTCATCAGACTTGACAACAAATGCCCTTACCCACGAAACCATCTCATATTTTTACAGCTTTGCTAACTAAAGCTAAGAGAACATAAGGAACATGCCACACAGCTAGGCAGGGCTCAGTCACTGAGCACTTGGACCCTTGGCCTCCACACTACCCTTCCCATCCTCTCCTTTTCACCATTCCTTGTGATGCACCGTTGCCTCTCCCCGTGCATAGTCTCAGGCAGCCAAGAACCTCCACGTACCCATGTGGCTGTGTTATTGACAGCGAAAGCCAAGCTAGGTGGTAATGTGTCGACAATCCATCTGGGAGACAACTGTTGTGAGTTCCAAGGTAACCTGGGTTGAACAGTAAAAGTCTGAATGGGATTTTCTTTGGTATTTTGTGGCAACTTCAAAGCGTGTCCTAAAACATCAGAGAACTGGATAAAATAAGTGGGTTTCCCTAGGTGATTTTCATCTTTTAGAATAGCCTTGTAATAAAACTGAGGTTCTTGTCTTCCATTTTTTCCCCCTGTTGTTTGTTTTGTTTTGAGACTAGGTTTCACTATGTAGTCCCTGCTGGCCTCAAATTTATGACGATCATCCTGCCTCATTTTCCCAAGTTTGGGCTAACGGGCTTGTACCCAGACGTGTCTCTTATAGTGTGATGTTGTCAGGTCTGCTCCAGCAACAGTGCAGTGGCGGGGGGTGGGGGATGTCTTCCATAAACCAGGAGTATAACACAGAGCAGTCCTGCTCCATCTGGGGCCCCTTCCTGGTGCAGTTTAATTCACACATCTATAAAGCACCTACTTATACTAACAGGAACACAGATGCACAGGGAACCCTGAGATTAGTCAGCCAGGAAGTCAATGACCACGATCAAAAATAGGTACAGAGTCGCTTGGAAAGGGAAGCAGCTCAGAGAGGAAGACAGCTTGACAAAAGAGAAGGAAGGAAGCTGGGCGTGGTGGTGCACACCTGCCATCCCAGCACGTGAGGCAGAGACCAGAGGGTGGAGAGTTCAAGGCCAGCCTCAGGTATATAGTGAGATATTATCATATTCCTCTCCCCCCAATAAGATATAAAGGAAGAGAGGAGGGAAGGAAGTGATGGAGGGAAAGAAGAAAGAGAGGGAGGTAAAGAGAAGAAATGAAGGAAGCAGGAGAGAAGAAATGGGGCTTGGGGGATTGGAGAGGGAGCAGGAGCATGGAATGGGAGATGAGACAGGGACGGCTTTCAGAAACTTCTTCGTAGCCCTGAAGTATGAAAGGGGTTAATAAGCCGAGAAGGCAAGAAGGGCTTAAAGGGAAGTGAAAGCAGCTGATCCAGGGTCAGAGGGGGAAAGGGAGCCCCTTGCAGTCCCCCAGTTCAGATGCCTTGTACTGGAAGTAGGTAGGGGCCACAGAGAATTGGGTGGTGTGTGAAGGAGCTCGGGCTGGACTCCGAAGGAAAGCGTGTGTGTGGGAAGGAAGATGAGCAGCAGATGGGTCTGAGGAGAACACGGGTGTACAAACAGGCAGCTGGTACCCTGCTCCTTATTGCACAGGTCTAGGCTAGAACCCACCAGGGTCTGCAGGAGGCCAGCAGCAGGCCCAAATGGCAGAGACAGCACAGGGGTAGCAAGCCTTTAATGGATTTGTGACGTAAACGTGTAGAAGCGTAGTTCAGACTACAGAGTGCTTGCCTAGCGTGTACAAAAGCTCTAGGTTCAGTCTTGGCACTGATGCCCCTGTACAAGTGGTGTGGGTAAATAATGCTCACGCTCACAAACACATTTAAAGCAATAACTGGGAACCAGCCACCTTATCCCTCCACATCCGGGGTCTGTCATCTCTCAGCAGTTGACATCTGAGGCGTGACCTGCAGACCTGCTCTACAGTTTACACCACACCCTCACATCCTGTCATGTCTGCTGCCTTTCAAAATATTCCCAGGAGACTGAAAAGGCTGCCAGGGATTGTGATTCTGAAGTTATGGTGAGGCGAACACCATTCACAAGGAGAAAGGCTTTGTTCAAAATATGAGGCAGACTAGCAGGAGGGCTATGTTCAGAATCTACATCATCTGATTTAGAAATCAGTCACCGTGTAGATGCCTAGGCTTTTCCAGGGGAATCTTCCTAAACAAGGGGACTTTTCAAAGTCACTAAAATGTATTCCTTGAAGCCCCAAAGCCTTATTCAGTCTGGGAGCTCTTTATTGGCTTTTGTTTGAATAGAGATCTTGCTAAGAGAAATTATAAATATCCCCACATTCCCTTGAAGAGCACCTGAAAGCTAATTTAGCCAATGACTCAGAGTCGTAATTCTAACTCATTTGGAAAGCAAGCATCCCCTCAGGGATTCTGAGGGCTTCGGTCAGTATTGGCCAACACACATTGCCTTTTCTCTGCAGCTTGGATCTCTATTTTTCTAGGACATTTTTCTCTCTCCTCTTGACGATTTTTCTCTGCTACTGTTTGCATGTTTGCTTCCAGCAGCCCCCTATTCCAGCTGTTCTTTCCCAAGGGCTGAGAGAACTGAACCATTCACTTCAAACCAGACTGGCTATTAATAGTTTAGAGACAGGATCTCACTATGAAGCCAAGGCTGGTCTCCAACTCAAGATCTCCCTATTTTCGTCTCACTAGTTCTGAGACTACAAACAGATGCCACCACACCCGGGCTTCTGCACTGTGTATAAGACTGTGTATGAGTTTGGAATTCTGAGAAGCACCTGGCCTCGGGTTCTATTCCGTTATTGCTTTCGTCTCTGGGTTGAGTGACACCGCTACCCACCTACTTCGGTTACCCCATTGGGTACTGGGTTTCTCTCTGGCCTGGAGCCTTCCAGGTGGGCTAACTCTGGAAATCTTCCTTCCTTCATCTCCCCAGGAAGGGGATCGAAAGTGCAAGCCATACACTCAGCTTTTTGTTGTTTTGATTTTCTTTTTCTCATGTGTCCTGGGGAATCAAATTGAAGTCCTCATGCTCAGTAAGACAAATGCTTAACTGACAAAGCTATTACCTAAGCCCACCACTAACATTTTAGGTGAAATCCTCCAAGGCTCATGCCTTGAACCTCAGTACTCCGGAAGCAGAGGCAGGTGGATCTCTGTGAGTTCGATCCAGCCAGGTCTACAAAGCAAGTCCCCAGGATAGCTAGGATTATAACCCTTAGAAACCCTCTCTCAAAACAACAGCAAAATTCTTCAAGACTGGGGAGCAGTCATCCAACTCCTTATCAAAAGGTCGAGTGAACTCAAGTCAACAAACAGGCTGTCTTTGGGGCATACAAGTTGAGTGAGCATCCTTTATACAAAATGCTTGGGACTAGATTTAGAACTTTTTCTGATTTTGAATATTTGCATATACATAGTGAGATGTCCTCAGGAATGGGATCCAAGTTTCATTACAATATCCATTTGTTTTGTACACACTTTATACACAGAGACTGAAAACAATCTGATATATTTTTGTGCACCTGCACAGGTATCTGTAAGCATCATATAAGGCCAAGTGTGGAACCTCCCGTTTACAGGTGCCATTATGACACTCAGAAAGGAATTCCGCTTTGAAACCCTTTGAATTTCAGGCAGAAATCTTCAACTTCCTTTCTGGCCTGAAATGTAAGATGATCCTTCTTCTGCCTCTGCCTCCTGAGCACTAGGATTACAGATATAAGTTCCCACGCCCAACAAGATGCCCAGTTTGCATCTTAGTTTTCTTATCTATGATGGGAGATAATCTGGGCCTTTCCCTCAAGAGTTATGGCTGTGTGTCTATAAAACTTATTCCACCTAAATTGATTTCCACAAAAACTATGTACATGAAGCCTGCTTTTGCACACACAGGTGACCCATCGCCATTATAAGTGACTTACCAAGTAGGTATGGAATGGGTATCTAAGTTGGTTTTTTTTTTTTTTTTTTTTTTTTTTCCTTTTTGCTCTGTCCTAGGGATTCGAGCAAGGGCTTCATGCATGTTAGGCAAATGTTCCACTACTGCAGTACATTCCCAGTCCCTAAATACTTTCAATGATTCTCAAATGCAGGAAACCGGATCTCAGAGGCTAAGTGACTTCTCCAAGCCTACACAGTGGCAGGACCAGACTTTGAATTCACATTTAAGAGATCACGTTGATGAGACTGCATGATTCAAAAGTCATGCCAAACCACAGTCATTATAGGTAGGGGGTCCCACGTGAGGAAACAGATAGATATTGGAGGTCAGGAAAAAGTTGTCAAGATTAACAATGTTTCACTGAACTGGGTGTGGTGGCACATGCTTGTAATCCCAGCACTTGGAAAGCAAAGCAGAGCCCCTCCTGTAAGTTTGAGGCCCACTGAGTATCAGGCCAGCCATGGCTAAACAGTAAGATCTCATCTCAGAACTAAAAGCAAAGATTAATAGGTCACTGCCACCCAAGATGGTGTCCAGTGACACTCAGCGAATGCTTATAGTTTTGTGGTTGACCATAAAGAAGCATGGATACATCGAAGCTCTGTGAGGAGCAGGACCCAATAGTATTTTGCACAAAGACATTAAGACAAAGAAAATTTAAAAGCTTGAACATACTTAGGATGGGAAAAAGTTAACCACCAGACACCATACACAAACAAATGTTGACACCCTTTACTTAGATTATGGAAATTAACTGTACACATTAAGACAATAGTTCATAGTTAAACAAGATGCCATCTGATTAACACAGGAGATGCTGGGGAGGTTGTGTATGAGGAGGTGCTAAGGTAGGTGGATGTCTGTGAGTTTGAGGCTACCCTGGTCTACATAGCAAATTTGCGGCCAACCAGAGTTACACAGTGAGACCCTGTCTCATAAACAAACAAACAAACAAACAATATTTATAAGAGACTAAGGTAACACAGTCTCTGAGTCATGGGATTCTGAGTGATTCAGGTGATCCTTGAAGGACAGACCCTGTTGCTGGCTTATTTCTAAGCGCCATAAATGGACACCAGAGCTTTGAAAGAAACCTTACCTCTTGGTAAAAAGGGCATGAGTGAGTTACTGGATTGATGGTGATCAGGGATTCTGGCGTGCTCTGAGCTGGCTGGGCCTCCTCTGAGCACACTGTTTTACACATTGTGGGTGACAGACTTAAGGAACAACCGGCAAACTAAAGCCTGGGTTCATAAAGACAGCTAGATGTAAAGGAGGCCAGAGAAGTTCAGACCTCAACTCTGCCTGGTTATAAAAAAAAAAAAAATCAAACTTTTTCAGAGGCCGACTTAACAATTATTAATAGGGGGAACAGAAAAGGTAAAATTATATTAGAGCAATTAGAATATTCCATGGTCACTAACTAGAGTCGCAACTCAACTACAGATTGCTAAAAAATAACCTGTCAGTCATATTTTTAAATTTAAAAAGAAAGGCACAGAAGAACATAGACTATATCATTTATATATATACATATTTTTAAAGTGTCATTAAAAAAAGGACACATTTTTTCCTCTCAACTGTATTAAGATGAAAGTCTCCTAAATGTATACACAGTGCGCTCACTGGTCAGAGGGTGACTGGCAGTATTCAGCTGGAGACTAATTCTTTTCTTCTCAGTAGGAAAGAATTTGTTCTAGAACACGATTCCTGGAATGGATTACTGAATTCAGAGTGTTTGTATAGGAAGGTTATAGGGTGTTGACTCCTCAAATACTGAAGAGCTACCCAATGGGGTCAAGGTCAGCCTGGTCTGTAGAGTGAGTTTCAAGACCACAAAGGCTATACAGAAAAACCCTGTCTCAAAAAAAAAAAAAAAAAAAAAAAAAAAAAAAAAAAAAAAAAAACACCAAGGAGGAGGAGGAGGAGAAAGAAGAAGAAGAGGAGGGAGAGGAGGAAAAGAAGAGGACAGGACCTACTTATCTGCTGCCTTTTTTTATGCAGTGAGCTGAAAATGCTTAAAAGAGCAGTGGCAGGGGCACAGTTGATATGGGGTCTGAATGTTGAGCTAGGCAGGAGTCCCCCCATTCCAGGCCTTTAAGGTTTATGACTAGCCATACTGTTTTTCTCTTGGGGAATTTGGGTATTGACGCCAAAGAACAGCGTCAATTAGATGTGGAGAAACACTCTAAAGTGTCACCCATGCAACCACAGAGAGCTAAGTTTAAGCCTCAGAACCCATGTTTAAAAAACTTTGTATCTGCTTGTAACCCCAGTGCTGGGGAGGCAGAGGTAGGAGGATCCCAGGGCTCAAGAGCCAACCAGCCAAACTTTGATGAACTTCAAGCCAAAGAGACCATGTTTCAAATAAATCAATAGATAGATAGATAGATAGATAGATAGATAGATAGATAGAACAAAGAGTATATAAGGAATGAAACCCATATTTGACCTCTGACCTCTACCCACATAAGCACATAGATGCACCTATCCCCTTACACCTGCATGTGTGCACACAGGAGCACACACACAGGAAAGATGCAAAACTAGTGCTGTCTGCTGTTTCATAAATATTTTAACACCAGGACAAGCAAAATCTTGACATAAGAATGGAATGTGTCCAGTTTCACCAAACTTTATTTTCTCCTGCTTGGCTTTCATTGTGGAGAGCGTAAACTGAGTCATGAGATCTTAGACTGAGATTCTTAAACAGGACAAGGCTCAGGATGAAAGGTAGGAAGAAGAAAACCCCTGTGCTAGGACAACCTTGTTGCCACTTTAGCCCTAAGAATCTGTGCCCTAGAGTTGAAATTTCAACCCAAATTTGTATCCATAGTTTATAAAAACTCGAATCACCATGGTACCAGATGCCAAGGATGACCCCACACCCCATTCTGTGAGCAACACCATCATGTTCTTTCCATTAGAATGACCAGGACAGGAGGAGACAAGGACTTTGTTTTGACTTGGGATAGTTAGCTGAAGGACAGAGCTCATATGGTGTTGGCAGAGTCCTATCCACACCCGGGGGCCTCTAGAGATAGGTCCCAGCACTCAGCACCCACTTGGCCAGGAGCTGGGGTGCCTCCGCAAACAGCTCCGGGGCCTAGAAGCAAGTGATAGAGTTGGGAAATATTTATCAGAGCTGACTGGAGTGTCTGTTTGCATAAGCCCAACAAGCTTGCCTTCCTGGGAAAAAGGAACAAGTTTTCAGATCTGAAGGAGAAAAAACTTTGACCACAGATAACAAAGCTACAGGAGGAGAGGGCAGCCATTCATTCATAAAACCCAGGGTGGCGTGGGTAGTGGATGGGCATCTCATTTCACTGCCTACCTGTGTGGGAAGCATGTGTTCATATATCTGCACATACATCACATACACATACACACACACATACACAAACACACAGTAGGGAAAAGTGAGGTTATTACGTAACACATGTCACGGCCCACATCTGGAGGCCAGAGAACAACCTGCAGAAGTTGGTTCTCTCCTTCCATCTGTGGTTCCCAAGGATTAAACTTACACTGTGAGGCTTGTTGGCAAAACCCTTACCTACTGAGCTAGACTATGGGCCCAAACGTCCAAACTTATTAGGAACTAGGCACAGTGCCACATACCCATAAATCCTGGCACTTGTGAGGTCCAGTCTAGAAGACAAGGAGTTCAAGGCCAGTTTTGTTACATAGAAAAATTGAAGCTAATGGATAACTTGAAATAGTCTCAAAAGCAACCGAACAACCAAACAATACCAGGAGCTAGGGAGATGACTTGGTGGATAAGGGTATGAGCATCTAAGTTTGAGTCCTCACACACAGTTTAAGAACCAGACATGATCACATGCACCGGCAATGCCAGCTCTGTAGCAGGAATAGGGAGGGTTAGAGACAGGAGGATGGCAGGCTACGCGCCTAGCTCCAGAGAGCATCAGTGTACATGGATGCTTGTGTTTGCATCTCTCTCTCTCTCTCTCTCTCTCTCTCTCTCTCTCTCTCTCTCTCTCTCTCTCTCTCTCTCTCACACACACACACACACACACAAATATCCAGTAAGGAAAACTGAAATTAATATGGAACTCACAAGCAGCAAAACCTATTGATGTTTTCATTCCAACTGACCCCTACCTCCCCCTCTCCTCCCCCGCCAAAAGCATTGTTTTCCAAAAAGAATAATTTAAACAAATGTATTACATGTGTTTATGTAGTGAGAATTTTGGTTTCTTTGAAAAGCACAGAAATATTGGGGGGGGGGTATGACTTTGTATTAATACCAACTGTGGGATGTAGAGACTGTTTCAGATTGTCCACAGCAGCAGGCTATGATTTGCCTTGTGCTTTAGCAGGGGTGTGGTTTTGCCAGCTGCCGATAGTTTCTGTGATTATACGATGCTGGGAACTTTTCAGTGTGTATATAAGCCCTAGGGCCCCTGAGAGGTGGGGTTGGTTGTTGATCGATGTTGAATGTTGTTGGTTGAGGTTTGTTAAGCAGTCACATGCAAAGAGGAAACAAGAAGAAATAAGATATCCTAACAGCAAAGATCAAACTTGCTTCAAGAAACTCCCCTAATCAGCAGGAAGCCGTCTAATGATAATGTTGCCCCCACCTTCCCCTCTATCCTTTTTCTCTCCTATCTATGGTAAGGGGGTTGAAAGGGTGGAAGAAAACAGAACCCACAAAATAGGCAAAAGTCTGGTTGCATATTTCCACATGAACATGTATTTGGGTATGCTCAGGGGTGCGCATGTATGTATGTATGTATGTATGTATGTATGTATGTATGTGTATGTAGGCCTATGTACCACAGCTCACATGTGGTGGCCAGAGGTAAAAATTTCTGCAGTCTCTCCATCCCCTCCCTTTTGATTTTTTTAAAAAGGACTTATTTATTTAATGTATATAGATGCTCTGTTTTCAGACCCACCAGAAGAGGGAATCAGATTCTATTGCAGATAGTTATGAGCCACCATGTGGTTGCTGGGAATTGAACCCAGGACCTCCGCTAAGCTATCTCTCCAGCCTCGTTTTTTGTTTTTTTGTTTTGTTTTGTTTTGTTTTGTTGTTTTTGCTGTTGACTTGTTTGTTTTGAGACAGGGTTTCTCCGTATAGCCCTGGCTGTCCTGGAACTCACTCTGTAGACCTCAAACTCAGACACCCACCTGTCTCTGCCTCCTGAGTGCTGAAATTAAAGGTGTGCGCCACCATTGCTTGGCTTTGTTTGTTTGTTTGTTTGTTTGTTTGTTTTGTTTTGTTTTAAGCTGGGGTCTCATGTAGCCTAGGTTGGCCTCAAACTTGTTATGTTATGTGTCCTTGAATTTCTTGCCTCTTCACTCCGAAGTACTGGGATTCCAGGCTTGGACCCCTGACTACTATTTCTTTAAACACAGGATCTCTTGGCCGTGAAAAAGTAAGAAGACACTTAGCAAACTGATAATTGCAAATGTGTCAAATAATCAGCCTCTCAGGTGCAGCGAGGCATGCCCATGTGCATCACGTATCCAGACTGCCACAGTTTCCCCTTCGTTGCTCTAGGAGGACACAGGAGGCAGAGCAGAGCTGTTGGCTGGGCTCCAGCACCTACAGAAGGGGAAGCCTGAGGGGAAGGGGCTGATTGGAGGCATGCTGGTGAGAGGTGGCACATTCGAACCAATATTGCTGCAGAATTAGAAACTCTTAACGATAACACTTAATTTGTCTGGGTACTTTATACTTGAGCTTATCTCATTATGTTTCATGTTGTTATCCCCTCCCATTTTACAGAGGGGAAACTGAGGCTAGTGACCTGGTTGCATAGCTCCTGAGAATAGAGCTGGTAAAATGCAGCCTGACCTACGGCTTCTGCACTGGCATCCTGCAGGGCTGGGCTAACTCACTATGGCACTTCATGTAACCAAGTCCATGGAGTAGACAGAAGATGCTAGGGCAGCGGCGGGGCTGCCTATAAAACAAGGGTTTGCCATGGACAGAGGCGAGCTCGAGTCTCTCCACACTCAAGCCAGATACAAGCAGCAGACTCCTAGAGAGCTGCTGCCATGGTAAAGGCAAGAACGGTTGGTAGAACAACCTGGAATGGCATAAGGGGCCACAGTGCCAGAAGGCACAAAGTAAAAGGTGATTGCTTTAGGTTCCACTCTGCGACTCAACTGCACTTTAGAATTCTGTGCTTCGATTTCCTCATCTATCAACAAGAACAGCAATGTTTGGTATTTTCTCTCCCTCTGTCTTTATTTGTTTGGGACGGTATTTATCACAGGCTGGTTTCCAACTTTTTATATAGCTAAAGCTGGCCTTGAATTTCTGATCCAGAACTATGTGTCACACTTCTTTCTTTCCTTCCTCCTTCCTTTCCTTCCTTCCTTCCTTCCTTCCTTCCTTCCTTCCTTCCTTTCTTTTCTTACTATGTAACTTTGGCCTTGAACTCAGAGATCAGCCTGCCCTGTCTCCTGAGTGATGGCATCAAAGGTGTTTGCCAAAGCACCTGCCCACTTATTTCTGTTACTCCATAGCTCAGGTTGGACTCTCAGCAATCTTCTTGCCTCAGCCTCCAAGTTCTGGGTTTTGCCACCATACCTGGCTTTTGCATGGTCTGTCCTCTGTAAATCATCAAGCAGAGGGACACACAATGTAAGATTACCTTGGTGGAACTATGCATCGAATTACACCAAAAAATTACACTGTGCAACAGGCCTTACGTGGGAAGATTATCAAAACAAAGGGGTGCAAAGGCTGGCTCTGGGTGGAAGAAGGGAAGGGGGTGCAGCTTTTATCAGGATCTTGGTGCATGTACAGGCTGACATGCCACCAGGGCGACAATGGGAATGTGTTGCTTCTAAGCAGCTAGTGTTGACCTGTCTCATTGCCCAGAACCTCAGGGCTGGCCGTGGGGATGCCTGATTGCCAATAGATCTGGTCTTAGTATAAACTGAGCAAACACTGGAGCCCAGAAGATGTTTCCCAAAGCCACCCACATCACACACATTACGAGGGAAGGTGGAAATTGGACTAATACTTTCAGTTGAAGCCATAATTCCTAGAGAAGTTTTCTAAAAGATGCTAGGGCTGCCTTCCCAGGAAGCCCGCTGCCCCAAGGCAGAGAGAAAACCAGGCCCTGCCCCTGGCCTGTGGGCACAACATGCAAACATGGCTCTCCTCCCTGCACCCTTCTCACGCACAGCCCAGGGAGGTGGTAGCTCCCAGGGCCAGGGGAACCCTTTCTGGGTGGGAATGCTTCTGCACCCCGCCCTTCACCTGGCAACCCTCCATGAGCCTAAGATACAATCTCTGTTTTCCCCACTGACAAGCCCCAGGCAGGAGAGGTCTGCAGGAGTTGGTAAGAGAAAGCTCTGTATGTGTGGAAAAGTACAGGCCAGCCAAGTGAGGGGCTCCGGGTAAGATCCAATCAATCAGGTATCGATTGGAGCCTCCTTTCTCTTGCTCTCCCCAGCCTGGCGTGGTGAGAAGTCGTACAAGCCTGACACCTGAGGTCCTCCACAGGGTAGTTACCGATCCTCTCTGAGCTGTAGTTTCCCCAGCTCTATAATGGGAATAACAATGCTTACTTACCTCACTGCCTGTTGTAAGGATGAAGCAATCTCAAGCAAGGTAGGACCGGGAAAGTGCCTGATGCGCATGCTCTAAACGAGTCGGTCACTTTTCCTCTTCCAGACTCACTTTCCCCAATCTTAAAATGGGGATCAGTATGAAAAAACAAAAATGTGCCTCTCTGGGTTGCTACGGGTGTTTGGTTTTGTGGTGCTGGGGCCCAGAGTTTTGTGCATACAAGACAGGCATTCTGCCATTGAGCTGTGACCCTAGCCCAGTGTGAGGCTATTGGTTTTTATGGTTTCTGATTTTTCATTGTTTTCAGACAGGGTCTCTCTGGGGAGCACTTGGCTGTCTTGGAACTCACTCTATAGATCCAGCTGCTGGCCTTGAACTCAGAGATTCGCCTGCCTCTGTCCAAGTGCTGGGATTAAAGGTGTGTGCCACCACGCCCGACACAGTGTGAGGTTTTAATGAGCTACTGCTTGGTCAGCCCACAGCCTATTGACTGCTAGAAACTAAAGGTTCAATGAATGGTATTGACTGTTCCTGTAATTTAGAACTGAACCCAAAAGGAGTCTGTACAGGACAAGAGATGGCTGGTCCTATTTGTAGCCTTACCTGCAGCATCTTTATACAGAAAAGCCACTTATATCTTCCCAGAGAGCTTTTTTTTTTTTTAAGTGCATAGAGACTAAGAGAAAGGACCTCTACATTTCCTCCCCTGCCTTCATCCTTAATGCTGTCCACCCAACAACTGAGAGAATGGGCATGGGCTGAAAGAATGTTCCAGAATGAACCCACAAGTTAACAGCAGGACTGGCCTGAGCAACTAAACCTAACCTCCTCAGAAAGACTTTCTGGTGGTACTGGTGACCATCCAGAGAAAATCGAGAACTCAGACAGGGCCTCCTGTTCTGTCCGCTACTCACTACCCCAGCCACCTCTTTAAAAGGTTTACTTGACACTGAGGGAGCATCCTAGGCTGTAAATATGAAACAGCTCTTACCAGCCTTAGGCCAAAGCATCAAGTATGGATGGCAAAGGGAGACAAATATTCAGCTCTGCAGAAGCACATGCATTTATTGTTACTTCTCTGTTCAAGCTCAGAGAGGCTTTGACCAGAAAACGAAAGAGCCAGGGGATGGGGGAAGTATGCCATTTCTAGATGGTAGCCTGGCCTACCTGGTGTAAATCCAGCCAAGATGCCATACACAATAGTTTCCTGTTCATCAGAACGTATTGAAGGGCAGGTGACTATCAGCAGAGTCCTGTATGCCAAAGACTCTGTATAGATCTGCATGCATTCTTAAGACTGGAAACGGACCTGGTTCTGTTCTCAATGTTGCGTGAGAAAATTAAGATCTATAGGAGTCAGCCACAGGGCAAGCTGGTTATGCCTCTCTATCAAGCCGCCCTATGCAAGACAGGCAGAGCATCGGGGTGACAGAACCATGGACCAGGAGACTCACTGGCATAGCTTTTACACCTGTGGACATTGTGGTGATGCATGGGAAACCTCTCCGCCCTCACTGCCTCGGTTTGCTCACCGATAGACTGGGGATGATGCCGACGACTTAGCGGGGTCTTTAAACATGTTTGTAAAACATTTCTTTCTTGGTGCCTGGAACACAGTCAAATGCCGGCGAATGTTCTGTTATCATACACACGGCGGCTGTGGTGGGGAAATCACGACAGTCACTGATCTTGTCAATTATCCTCTGCCTGAAGACTCTGCTCCACCCGCCCTAGTCACCCAGTCGAGCCAGCTCCTTCTCTGTGGAGGTGGCCCTGGCATACATGCTCTCCATTCATTGTTTTTTTTTTTTTTTTTTCCTTTTTGCTTGACAGAGGATTTGAGATCTGATCTCCTGTAGCCTAGGCTAACCATCACTTTGCTCTTTTGTTGAGGGCAACCTTGAACTTCTGATCTTCCTGCCTCTGGCTCCCAAGGGAACTGAGGCCCAACACTGATGGTAAAGCACCCGTGCACACTTCTGGGCTGAAGATTTGCCCTTTTGCCAGCCATACTTGGTACTTTGGCCTGAGGCTAGGTATCCGCCATTCCCTGTCTGTGGCCTTGGCAGCAGCTTCAGTACTAAGTGGCTAAGCTTTGCGACAGCGGGGTAGTGAGGGGCAGGAAGGAACAGAAGTGACTCTAGTTCCTCCGGTGTTATCCCTCTGATGTTTTTAGGCTGGATAGAAAACTGAGTTCTAGGAAAAACAGAGGCTGTGTTTTATTTCTGAGGAGCCTGAGTCCAGGGCCAGGGTGAGCCCCCATGTCAGCTTATATCTCTATGTAGGACAACAGCCAGAGGTCCATCTGGCTCTGCCTCTTGGGGCAACAGAAATGGCATACCTTGGCAAGCTGAGATCAGCTTCCTTGCTGAAGTCCAAGGGGTGGTTTTCCTGGCTGTCTTAAGGATGGGAGACTCCACTCAATTTTACTGGGCAGAGTCAATATCCTAGCCGTGTCGTGCCGCAGGACACAGAGCCAAACAAGAAACACTTGTCCGTGTTACAAACAGCTTTAGCACTACCTCCAAATGACCCACTGGACATTTGTGTTGACAAACAGCTTGTCTTTAATCACAGGATTTACACCCCAGTTCCATCTTGCATGTAATCACATGTGTATGGGCGAGAGAGTGCATGTGCACACACGTGTGTACATGGGAATGCATGCATGTAATGTGGAGGCCGGTAGTTTACATCGGGTGTCTCCCTTAGTCACAATCTTTTGAGACAGGCTCTCTCACGGAACCCAGTGTTTAACAACTGGCTTGGTTACTAGGCCAGAAGGCTCTGCCTCTGTGTCAGGGTACACATGAGAGTGACACCACCCAGATTTTTTCACGGGTGCTGAGGAATCTGAACTCAGGTCCTTGTACTTATTCAGTCGGCTGCTCTGCCCAGCTCCATATTGCTGGTCCTTTTTGCACTCAGCATATACCTTACCCAGGGATGCTGCTTTCTGTGTTTCTATTTTAATTCTTCTTTGTTGGTGGCAAACATCACACAAGCCAAACAGATGCTTCGCCACCGAACTACAGTCTCAGCCTCATTTTTTTTTTTAATTAAATTTTTATTTCTGAGACAGGATCTTGTTCTGTAGCCTGAGCTGACTTTGAGTGCCCCAACTAAGCTTGCCTCGAACTGGAGATGACCCCCACAATCCAGCCTCCTGAGAGCTTAGATCACAAGTGAGCACACAATGCCCAGTTCCATGTTTATGGGGACATTTTTGTTTTCCTTAAGCTTTACCAGATCTTAACGCTTTTTGGAAACCATGGCTTTTGGACTGCCAATGGATGGAACCAAACCCTGTCGGCATTTGTTCCTACCAGGGCCAGAGAGGCATAGGCACACTACCAACTCCTTAATCCTTTGAGGAGTGTGCAGGGAGGTGCTTGCTGACAGCAAATTGTTCTCATTGTAAATTTCTCAGCTTCCTCTTTTTTAGTAAAATTAGAAAACTTTATTTTATTATTTTTTTAATACAAGGTCTCACTCTGCTGCTCTGGCTGTTCTGGAGCTTACCAAGTAGACCAGGCTGACCTTTAACTCAAGAGATTCACCTGCCTCTGCCTCCCCAGTGCTGGGATTACGGAGATAAGCCATGTCTGGAAATTTTGAAAATTTTTATCAATTTCATTTTAAGATTTTTTAAATTTTTTCTTTTTTAAAATTTATTTTTATGTTTATTTGCTCATTCATTCACTCATTCATTCCAGACATGGTTTCTTTGTTAGCCCTGGCTGTCCTGGAACTCAATCTTTAGACTAGGCTGGCCTTAAACTCAGAGATCTATCTGTTGCCCCTCCCACACACCCCCAGTGCTAAGATTAAAGGTGTGTACCACCACCTGGGCATTTTAAGATTTTAAGGGAGCTTTTTCGAATCCTGTCATGGTAAGGAAGTGATTTAGAAAGGAGTGTGCGAGAGGGTGTGAGGCTTGGCTCCTTTGGGCATCTTCTCTTCAGACCTGCCTCTGGACTAAGACAGAAGTTTCTAGTTCTTCCTCTATCAAAGTCTTTGTGTCTAGTGTGCATGTATAATTCTAGGGTCTTAGGAAAACTTACCATGGCCACCCACCAAAGCCCTGTTTCTAATATAGCCCTGCCAGGCTCTCCTATTCCCAAGTGATTTCCTGCCTTGGAGTGGGGAGGAATGCTGTACTGGTTCCCTGAATCCAACTCTGCACCACAGAGATGTCAAATTGTGGTTTCATGGTTCTCCTCCTCCTGCCTTTTATTCCCAGTGCTGGGAACTGAACTCAGAACCTCGTGCACACTTAGCGAGTCCTCTGTCACTCAGGTACAGCCCAGACTCCCTTTGTCCTTTCTCCTGTTTTTTTGAGACAGGATCTTGCTAAGCTGATCAGGCTAGTGTTTTACTCTCTCTGTAGCCCAGGGAGGCTTTACACGTACCATCCTTTTACCTTGGTCTCTTGAGTTAGCTGGACTACAGACCTGGTTACTTCTTTCTGTTATCCAGAACCTCCATCTTGGAGAATTCATCTTCTACCCAGAAGAACGGTTTTGGAATACCTTAGCATCCCCTGTCTTGAGCCAGTCTCTTGACTGCTCCTACCCCACTTTGGTCTGCACTCTATCTGTCCTTGGATGAACCCCTCCCCACCCATCACTTCATGTAGCCTGAATCAGGGTCGCCTTGGTCCTGACCCATCGCCCTGTGTGGAGTACTACACTTTCCTGCCTCCTTAGACCCTGTCTTCCCTCCTCCAGCTGCCACTGGATGAACTGACTCTGCCCTCTTGTTCTTTGATGGCAGTTCCACAAAAGCTCAGACCCTGAGCCAGAAACCTCAGAGGCACATTTACTTATCCCTCTCTTTTTATGATCTACAACTAACCTGTTCCCCCGATCTCTCGCCAACCTGGGTCTCCTCACGTCCAATAATGCACTCATCACAGAAAATGCAATGGTCTATGCATTCAGGTGATTGTGTAAGGAGCACACACCCATGTTCACCTTTGATCTTCACAACCACCCCGCACAACTGATATTATTATCTTCCGAATCTTATAATTGAGACCAAGCCACACGGAGATAGAAGAACATGCCCAGGGTCACAGTCACATAGCACAGACCCAGGACTGGAGTCCAGGTAAAGTGGCCCTGAGGACACACTTAGCATCTTTGTTCCCATCCCTGGCTTACCCACCTGTGTTCATTACAACACCATCCCAGTCGGCTTTTCCTACGGCAGTTCCCCATCCGCCTTTCCCTCCTCACCCCGAGCCCAGTCAGTGTTGTGCCCTTGACTGATATTAGTTACATTGGAAATGCCTCATGAACGCCTGCTTCCTATGGGAGAAGCTCTGAGCTGCATGGTCAGACACTCAGAGACCTTCCTAATTTGGCCCAACCCACAGCTCTGGCTCCATGTTCTGCCAACTCATCCCCTGATCCTCTCCAGTTCCTGCCAAATGGAGCCCTCTCTCTGCATGGAGTTTCTGTTCACACTGTCTTCTGTGCTTGGGACACTCTCCACACTTCCTGCCAGCCGGAGTCCCACTTCCAGGACCGTTTTTTTACAGAGAGGTTTCCAGGCAGTATCACAGAGCTCAGTACCCTCAATCCTTACAGAAGCCTCCGCTCAGACTGTAATTTCTCTTCTTACAGAGGGACACCCTCTGTCTCACATATAAGAACAACCAATATCAAGAAAATCTGCAGAGGGTCCCAGATATCACTGGGAGGGGGGGTTCTGTCTTTGCTCCAACATTACAAAGGATTCTTTTTGCTGCAAAGCCCAAGATTAAAAAAAATCTAGAGAGGCCTTCTGGGGACCATTTTCTCTTGCATTCTACAGCTTGACTCAACTTCGTTTCTTTAGTAAGAAGTAATGACAGCTGCGGTGGTACACTTGGAAGTCAGAGGCAAGAGGGTCAAAACTTCAGGATCATCATGGGCTACATATTGGCTATGGGTGAGCTTGACAACAGCCCTAGCCACTTTCTCAACAAGCAGAGGAACAAAAGGTGGAAGCCTGACTCCAACCCATTAGTCAGAATGTAGTGGGTGGTAAGTCAGAGAAAAATGGCAGTTCCTTAGCACACAGACTACAAGAGTCTTGGAGACAATCACCTCTTCATTTATTTATGAAGAAACCGAGACCCAGAGGGAAGAGACATGTCAAAGGCAAGCAACCAGCAAAAGGCAGGCAACACTAGAGGCCAGGGCTTGCCTCCATCTGGGCATCTGGCCTCTGCCCTCTGCCTTTCAACCCCACTGGACCGGCCCTGGGACAAAGGTAGGCACCTCTTCTAAAGATCAGTGGCTCAGCGTGCCCATGCTTTGTGCACAGTGGGTGAGCCAACAGCCCTGGTTCACTCAACTTCAGGACTACAGTCCTTCCAGCCCCAGACTGCAACTCTTAGCTGGGCCAGCTAGCTTAGGGCTTGGCACAGGGGCTCCAAGGGTAGCATGCTCTTTTTGCTCTGGGGAGTCCAGCACCACCTTGTTTGTGTCTGAGCACAACCACGCTTTCCTCCTGTGCTCTCCCCACTCCCTCTGCCTCCCATTTAGTCATAATGAGGTCATAGTCTCTGCTCCCAAGCCTCTCCCCAAGGATGGTGTGTTTAGATGGAGAGATGCAGAGGAGGATTTGACAAAGGAACCAGGGGAAAATAAGCTCTAGAGTCAGAGGTATGTTTTCAAACCTTGCTCCAGCCAGTTGACCAATTGGATGACCTTTGTCAACTTGCTTAATCTCTCTGATCCTTGACTGAAAAGGGGCGGGGCTGCCTGGAAGGCAGTTTCCTCACCCATAGAGTCTGGGTAGCAACACATAATTATCTCCTGGGCCGTGGTAAAAATGGGTGAGATAGAGAGCCTGCAGCATTGGTGGGCAGTGACTGTGAGTTGTCTTCCCTTGATGTGAAGGACAGAGGAATCAGACATAGCTGCCTGGCAGGGGTCTATACCCCCCACTCCATCCAGTTGAGGTAGGATGAAGGTCCCAGCTTGTGGATTTTGAGATCTGATGGCCTTGGAGAAACAGGTTCAGAAGAGAAACCTTCCAGAAGTGAATAAGCCCATGAACAAAGCCCTGAGGATGTGTGCAGCCTGCAGACTCCCCTCAAGCCCCTCCCCAGAAGAAAGGTCTGTCCCATTTGTTCCTGCCAGTGCTGAGAAACCAGAGGCCAATCAGTGGCAAGACCACTGGGTATGGAAAGGACTAAGACCTCCATGTGGACACCTGGGCTGTCCAGCACGAGCTACATCAAATAGGAGACTAAACACACTGTCTGGCGGCTGGCACGGCCTCCTCTTGATGTGAGTTCACCTCCTGAACAACCTAGTAAAGCCTGAAGGTAGTGAGTAGTGAGAAGTGGGCCTAGCCTTAGGGTCCTGAGGCCTCAACTTTCAGTACTCCTTCAGAGTTACAAAATCTTTGGATGTCTGTCTTTCTACAATCTAGTTTTCCTGGTTGAATTCCCAATCCCTCCTTTTTTTGGTTTTTTTGTTTTGTTTTGTTTTGAAGAGAGAGTTGAGAAAGGGTCTAACTCTGCACCCCACCCCAGGTTGGGCTCAAATTCATGGTAATCCTCCTGCCTTCCACAGCACTGACTGTACCAAATGGGGAGGGACTCCCAGGTCTGCCTGGCTGGAATTTTCTCTGATAAGAATCGGTCTCCCATCTAACGACATTGTGCAAGAAGCTGATTCTGTAGCTCCTCTCTAGTTATTGCAGAATTTATTATACCGTGTAGACTAGGAGTCCCTCCTCATAGCTAACCCAGATTCTCTCTTCAATGGGGCCTGTGGCCCCTGGGCTCCAGGACAGACAGAGAGCAGTTGGTTTAAATTTGTTGGCAAAATTCTCAGGCTTCTTAATGAACAAAACTGGATCACTTGTCTGAGCAGTTTGGTTTAGGACTCTAGATTATCTTTTATTCAACTATAAAAGATGCTTCTAGAATGAACAGCCTTTTTAGGAAGTGTTGGGAGTAACTTTTGATTCCTTTTTAAGATAAGAGAACCCAAGAATACATGCAATTAGTGTAGTGGATGTTTGACCCCATTCTTTCCCAGATATCCAGCCAGGCCTGGACTGGGAGTGTGAGTACAGTGATCATCTGAGACCCTACACACAGACTATCCAACACACACACACACACACACACACACACACACACCATACTACCCAACACTATCCAACACATACACAAACAAAACACACACACCTAATACTACCCAACACTGTCCAACACACATAGACACACACACCCCAATACTACCCAACACTATCCAACACACACACACACACACACACACACATATATACATACATATACACACATATATATACACACACAAACCTAATACTACCTAACACTATCCAACACACATACACACACACACACACACACACACACACACACCCCAAACTTAACCAGCTAAAGACTGGCAGAAACAGGAGCAGAGAAGACACCAGGAACATCCTGGCCTTATGTCTACCCCTTAGCTCTACTCCCTCCCCAGGGTCACATCATTGTCATCAGCCCAGCCTTCTCCCCATCACACTCTGCCTTACCTCCAACTTCTCAGGCTCCCTTCATCTGCTTGTCCCTGAGAGGGACATGCCATTTTAACCTTTTCTCTAGCCATTCCCACTGACTTCTCTGCTATCTTAGAACTCCATCTGGCTCTGTGCAAAACCCCTCCAGACTAAGTCTAACTTCATTCACTTTGGGTGACTTCCAAAGCCCTAAGCTAGTGCCTCCGTTTCTCAAGCCTGGTTACACACTCCCTTTCTGAGACAGGATTAAGAATGCCATGTACCAAAGGATGACCTGGAATTTCTGATCTTCATTTGTAGCACCATGCACAGTCCCCACGTTGTTATGGAGAAAGTCCCTCCCTGCTAGGCAAGCACTCCACTCCCTGAGCTGCTTCCCCAGCCCCCAGTGCTCCTGTCTGAATGATTCTTCTTCCCATACTGTGGCCTCGATCACCTTGTTTTTGATCAAGAGTTTCTCATGGAAGAACAGCCACTCTGTAACCCTTGGGGCTCCATAAATTCCTCTCCATCATCAGACAGTCACGCCATAAATTCAGTGAGGCTCGGTCAATACCTAGAGAGCTGAAGCTCTGCAGGTAGCTATGCCAATGGCAGACGGATGTGAGCATGGTGCTCTAAAGGGAGAGCCCAGCTCTGGAGTATGATAGTGTCTGGGAGGACAGAGTCAGGGGTCTTTTGTCCTGAAAGCTAGGGGATAAAGGAGAATCACCAACAAGTGTTTATATTTGTCTGACATACCCCAGAACTTATAGGATAAATGTCTTCCCGCCAAAGTTCTTACCTGTCTGTTGAAATCTAGGCCATTTCGATCATTTCCTGGAAAGAGATAAGAGATGCATACTTATCAATCCCGTGTAATCAGAACTGGTGGGAAAAGGATGCTTGGGAGGAAGCCAACTTTGCCTATAGCCAGAATCTCATTGTTCGTCCCATTTTCTGGAAACATAAGGAGAAAGTCTCCTCCAGAGGAAAGAGCAGCCAAGGAAAGAGTCACCTTGGAGGGTAGGCTGGCTTGCCCAAGGTCACATAAGGAGACCCAGAGCCCCTGCTTTATCATATAAAGCCTCTGTGCACTGGTGTTTTATCTTTCACAGATCAGTAAGATGGAGCAGGTCAGAGAAACCAAAGGGACCATCCGACTTCCTTCCGGCCCTGCCATTTAGACATTATGATGCCTAAGTCTGATATGTATGGCTGTCCCTTCAGCACCCACTCCTCCCCCCCCCCCCCCCGTAATTCTTGTTTTGTTGATCCTGTTTCTTTTCTGTGGCTGGGTGTGGTGGTACATGCCTTTAATCCCAGCATTCAAGGGCCTCCCCTTCCCCCCAACCCCACTACTGCCACCAACACCAGCATCAAAAACAGTGGTCAAATATGGTCCTGGATGCTCTCTTTCCTAAGGATCACTTTGAAGTCCTGACCCTCTTACCACCCATCTCCTAGATGCTGGGATTACAGCTGTGTGCCACCACACCCAGCCTTTTTCTTTCTTGGCAAATATTACACTGAAAAAGTAAATATGTGCCTGACAGGAAAGGTGCTAGGTGCAAAGAAGTCTCAAATGACAGAAACACTGCTCTGTAGAGACATAACCAATCGTTAATATTTGGGGGTATTTTGTACCGCCCCCTCTTTTGAAGCAGGGTCTCAAGTAGCTTAGGCTGGCCTTGAACTTTCGATGTTGCTGAGAGTGACACTGACTTCTGATCCTCCTGCCTCTGCTTCCTAGGTGCTGGGATTGCAGGTGTGCGCCACCGTGCTGTGTTTCTAACTGTCTGTGACTGGAACCCAAAGCCTGCTAAACAATCATCCTACCAACTGAGTATACCTCCTGCTCACTTACAGCCTTTTCATTCTAGTTCGACTTTGTAGACGTTTATCATCTGTCCAGACTCTTATCCTTTTCCCAGGAAGTATCGTAAATATGCTTTTGTATGCTTTTTGAGCTATGCCTACTTCTCTATTTGTAAACTTCATTTTAATCGCCAAATAATATTTTATTACATAGACATACCATAATTTGCTTAAACACATACTTATTGTTAGATAACTGAAGAAGAAAAACAACTTCTGCAGGCTGTCCTCTGAGGGTGTGGAAAGATGGCTCTGGTGTTCAAAACACTTGTTGCTTGCTCCTCTGGAGGGCCCGAGTTCAGTTCCCAACACCCACATAGGGCAACTTACAGCAAGCCTATCTATCATTCCTAACCAGAGGATCAGACACCCATTTCCGGCCAATCTCAGCCACACACACATATGTACACACATACATATACGTACATTCATACACACATACATATGTACACTCACACACACATATGCACACGCAAAAATAAATCTTAAAAAAAAACATATCATCTCCTGACCCTCAAAGTGCCCAGCGTGGCATTTGCACATACCCCACAAATAAATAAATAAATATAATAAAACCTTATTAAAAACAATGTTTGTGACTGGAGAGATGGCTCAGAGGATAAGAGCACTGACTACTCCTGCAGAGGTCCTGAGTTCAAATCCCAGCAACCACATGGTGGCTCATGATGCCCTCTTCAGCTATGTCTGAAGAGAGCTACAGTATGTTCATATACTGTATACTGATAAATAAATTTTTAAAAAGAAAGCACTGTTCACTTATAACCTGGCACTAGATTAGAATATAATAGAATCTTAATGTACCGACTGAATGAAAGACTAAGTTCATGGGTGAGTTAACTCAGAACTTTGGTCTAGCTTAGCACAGCATCTAACTCTTTTGCCTCCTTTCTGCAGGCTTTTGTGTTTTGCCTTCTGGGTTTTCTCCCTCTCTCCTGGGCACCCTGAGTTCTGTTCACACAGGACCTTCAGACAGGTCCACATGTTACCAAGGCCCCCTCAACACTTCACAGTCTTGGTCCCTCTCCTCTCTTAGGAACACAGAATCCTCCTCACTGATGGCTGGGACACACACTATTTTCTGTAAATTTCTTAAGAAGTTAAGACAAATAAGAAGCTTGAGAAATGCCTGAGACATGCCTGGGTGGGACCTAAGTGACTTCCCCAGCACCTTAACTTACAATCCCCTCAGCCTAGAGGGCAGCACCTTCCTGCACATTTTTAGCCATCTCTAAGGGTACCTAGGCTAGCAGGAGAGAGTAGAGAATGACTCTGGCCCTAGGGCTCAGGGAGGGAGGAGGGAAGTAAGGAAGCCTGTGGTGGAAGATATGCTGCCAGTAGCTAGGACCACACATAAACTCAGAAGGGGAATTAAAATCAGAAGGGCCACATGCTAACCACTGTGCTTGTACGTATAAACTAAAAGGGAAAATTCTTTTATTTTCAAAAAAATCGTTTAGTCACATTTTGAAGTTGGCCTAAAGAGATTTTGGCTTTAGATTTGGCAAAAGAGAGGGCTAGAGAGATGGCTCAGTATTTGTTACTTTTGTAGAGGACCAGGGTTCTATCTCCATCACCCACAAGGTCACTTACAACCATCCTTAACCCCTAGGCCAGAGGTTTTCAATTTGTGGATCTCCACCCCTTTAGGGGTCAAATGATCCTTTCACAGGGGCCGCCTACGGCCATTGGAAAACACAGGTATTTATATTATAACTCATGACAGTAGCAAAATTATAGTTATAACAAGCAACAAAATAAATTTATGGCTGGGGATCACCATCACATGGGAAACTGTATGATAGAGTTGCCGCATGAGGAAGGTTGAGAACCACTGCCCTAGGCATTCATGTGGTATACATTTGCAAAATATAGGCCAGGAGGAGGAGGAAGAGAAGGAGGAAGATGAGGAAGAAGAAGAGAGGGATGATGATTTGGCAGAAGAGAACCTATGAGGTTGCTCATTAGGTAAAGATACCTGCTGCCAAGCCTGGTGACCAGAGATCGCCACACATACACACATAAATAAGAATTCAGCAAAAAAAAAAAAAAAAAAAAAAAAAAAAAAAAAACACTAATCCAACTAATATTTACTGAACATGGCACAGGTGCCAGGCACTAGTCTGGTCATAGACTATTGATGAAGAGGCCTTATGCAGAGATTTCGGTCTAGTTCCCCAGATCTCCAGGATTGAGTGCACAGCTAATCCGGAGGTTTGGGGCTGGACAGGGTCTCTCCAGACACAGGGTTCCTGGCCCCGGATGCTCCAGGATAGAAGTAGATAAAGCTAAACCTGTAGGTGCTTAGTAAGGGCTCAGCTGCTCAGGATATTAGTTTGGTCACTGTTCTTATTCTGATTCCCCTACAAAGCAGGGAAGCATGTGCTTGGGAGACAGGGCTTCCTGCTTGGCTTCCGGTCTGGGAGAAGGTGCTGGGAACATATGGAGATCTAGGTTGAAACAAGACACCGTGGCTCAACAGAGGACACACTGAACAGCCATCATATCCTTCACTTGCTCCTACACAGGAGCGCACACACACACACACACACACACACACACACACCACATTCATACACAGCTCCCTTTTGTGTCTTTTGTAGAAAAACAGCACAAGGCACATGCAGCCAGGAACATTCCTTTTAAAGTCTACACAGAAGTCTAATATCAAAAAAAAAAAAAAAAAAAAAAAGCCCCTTCCCAAGGTCACATGGCTGTAGGAAAAAACCATAAGAACAAGAGTTTGAATTTCTATGTAATAAAATTAAATTCTTGTCCCAGTAGATCAACCGAGAGACATGTGTCTGATAAAACGGAAGTGGCCATTAGACTTTAATATGCAGCTTAGGCAAGTAAACTGGACAGATGTTGATTGACTCTGGAAGAGATTCAAACGGAAGACAATGCAAGAAAGTAGGCGACGGCATTGGCGTTAGGAAACGTTTGGTAGGCTCTAATAGAAAGCCAAAACAAACATGGCAAATGGTAGATGGGAGACAGTGCATGCGTTTCAACAGTTTAAAATGTTAATGACATAAATCAAAGATAGGGAGGCTGAACTACATAGTTAGAAATGGCCTAATGTTTCGCACCTCCCTCCCTCCCTCCCTCCCTCCCTCCCTCTCTCTCTCTCTCTCTCTCTCTCTCTCTCTCTCTCTCTCTCTCTCTCTCTCCAGGACTGGGGGAAATGGCTCTGTGAGTAAAAGCACTTGCCTATAAGCTTGACAACTGGAGTTCAATCCCCTAACCCTAAGAAGCCAGATGTGGTGGTGGCAAGCATCTGCTAGCCCAGCATTCCCAGATGAGAAGAAGAGACAGAGAATTGGTGGGAAGCTTGGGGGCCAGCAAGCCCAGAAGTACAGCGGCAGAAAAATAGACTCTGCCTGAACAAGTGAGAATCTATTCCAGAAAACTTGACGTGGGATGTGAGCCTCCCTCCCCTAACCCACCCATCCCCACCCATAATCAATAAGTCAGTTGTTTTTAAAATTAATAAACCAAGGGCTTTGTTCTCATTAGAAGTTTTCACAAACAAGCTAGAAATCTGCTTTTGTATTTGTAGTGGCTAGCCGGTGAAAGCTGTGGAACGGCACAGGTGTACCCCATGTTTACAACAGCTTCGACAATGCAAACCCTAATAAAGGCTTTTGTCGACAATGCTGATCGCCAGTGTCAAACTGGAACCAAGAACAGCACTAATCCCAGCTGATACACCTGGCAATTAAAAACCCAAATGGCATCTTTTAAGACACTTGACCATCAAAAAACTGCATTGAGAATCAAAAATGAGGGATTGGTTTTGTTAAGTGTGGTAATGATAATTGTGATTAAAAAGGGAAATGCCTTTATGTTTTGGTGATGCATACACCCACACGTCGAGTTCTGAAGTCTATAATTTACAAGAAAATATCCCGGCCACAAGAGAGGCAGACATTTGAGTACAGCTGAGAGTGAGAGATGATTATTTTGGGGGGGATGTTGGTTGCATTAGCCTCTACTTTTTGTGTTGTTGTAAGGGTACATAATAAAAATAATCTTTTACAAAAGTAAATACAACTAAACCAAACAAGGCAGAAACAAGAGACTAAAGCAACTACAGTAGAATTGCTGGCTAGTCCCTCCCACCGAGTGACAGACCCATCTTCCTCTCCCCGATATCTTGGCTAAAAATTCTCTTGATGTGTCCATCTGGGGTATGGGTGGTAATTCGACTCTAATCAAGGGGCTTTTAAAAACTATACCTGCTACAGACGGGGCATCTCTGGTAACAGAGGTCAAATACCAATATCTTTAGAACACAGAATCTAACCTCAAACATAGGAATAAAAAGTGTATATATCAGGCCACCTTCAAATTTGTGAAAATCCTCCTGCCTCTGCCCCCAAATGCTGGTATTACAAGTGTGTGTCACCAAGCCTTGCTCAGAGCTGTATGATGAGCCACTGTTCCCATTTCTAACAATTGGGGGCTTTAGGCTAAGGATTAAACTGAAATACACCTCATTGGTTAACCCTTTGGGCTATTTCCCTATAGCTAGTACTTTGCTTGCTAACATTTGTAAAATTGGGCTCAGGAAGCCAGGTGCAGTGGCGCATGCCTTTAATGCCAGCACTCAGGAGGCAGGCAGACCTTTGAGTGCAAGGTCAGCACGGTCTGTGAACAAGTTCCAGGATAGCCAGAGGAGGAAGGTTAGGGAGACGACTGTGGGCCACACAAACCACACGAGCCTGACAGCCCGAGTTCAGTCCCCAGGACACGCATGGTGGAAGGAGAGAACTGATTCTGGCAAGTTGTCCTCTGACCTCCGAAAGTGGTCATAATAAAATAAACATAATGTGGTCAAAATAAACATAATGTAAAAACCTTTTAAAAAAAAAAAAACAGTGATTTTTTTTAAAAAAACAAAGTACAAAAAATTTTTAAATTAAAATAATAATAATAAAATACAAATGATCCAGGTATGGTGGTAAAGGCCTGAAGTTCCAGCACTGGAGGGGTGGAGCCATGAGAACCAGGAATTAAAGGTTATCCTCAGCTATGAAGCAACTCTCACACCAGCTTAGGCTACATGAGACTATTTCATACACCAGAGACAGACAGACAGAAATGACATCATTCTTAAACAATATTTTTCTTGTCCACATGACTGAAATTTTTTAAAAGTAAAAGTTGGGATCGATGAGGGGAAATGTGAGAGTTGCTATGTTGTGTTCAGCAAATGGTGACACTGGCTGTCTTTCCGACCCTTCCCAAAGTCTGCTGTGGGAGTGAAGCGAGCTTAGCAGAATTCATTCAAACAGAGAGTGAGCGGCGTGGGGTGGGGGGAACTCTAGGGCTTCTGTCTTGGGGGTGGCGGTGAAGGGAAGAACGTTCTGCTGGAATTGCCCACCCTCGGAGCCTGCAGTCACTGTGGGCCTAGGAACACTCAAGCAGATGCTGCTGATTTATCAAATGATCTAGAAAATTCTCCAAAGTGCCAGGATTCGGTGAAGTTAATTAAAAGATATCAAGGCCGCTTCTCCCTTCTGCCTGCTCCCCCTCCCAGTGAGTCTCTTTTCAGATGGCAAGGCTTGCCTGCCTCAGGGGAGGAATGACAGGGGCAGGGCAGAGAGGGCTCCTAAATCTTGTTCTGTCTCCTGTTTGTGACCTTAGTGATGACTCGAAGACATCTACGCTAAACTGGAAGGGCCACCTTCTGGGGTCTCTGCAAGCTTCTTTTAGCTTTCATGGGTCTTGATGAATCTCTGGGCCAGAAGGTCTCCTTGGAGAGAAAACAAGGGGCGAGGTAAACTCCTTGGAACCTTGGCTCTTGGGCCTGCCAGGATCCCAAGAGATTACCCAAGTAGATTTTCAGCTTTTGGGAAGATGATGACGTTGGTCATCTAGTTCACTTCCCAAATGGAGAAGCTGAGTCTCAAGCATCCCCAAAGCCATTCTCCCAACTCTGAAGTTCCCAGATACATTTAGACATGACTGTGTGTTGGTTGTAGATGAATTTACAGCCCAGGCTGCTCAGGAGACAGTCTAGTCTCTCAACCAAAGTCTGCTGTGCTGACCGGTGGCTCACTGCATTGACTGATGGGTCTTAAACTGTTGGTGTGTGTTGAGAATGATTCCCCAAGCTCTAGGTCTCCAACACGAACGTGGGACAGCTTCCCACACTAGCACAGTTCCATTGTCAACAGCACAAACTCATAGAATTGTAGGCGCATTCATCCAAGGCTCAGCTCAGCTTCCCAGCTCTAGCATCACCTTGGTCCTACCTGCTACCCAAGACCTCATCTCTCTGCCAAGAAGCTCTCAACAGAGTGAGAGGGCAGAGGCCACAGGTGAAAGTACTGGAGTTGAATAAGATGCCAGCATCCTAGCGTATAGGCTGTAAGTGATCTAAACAGAGCAAAAGGCATATTAAATCTTGAGTCCCAGGATCCTAGGTAGACTCCTCTTAGGCCAGGATGGTCATAATACCCAACAGATGAGAAGAAACCAAAGGGTCAGAATGCAGGAGGTTGGAGTCCCAGGGCAGTTCCTGCTTTCAGCCCTCTTCCCCTTAGCATCTGATGAACACTAGACCAGCAAGTGAACTCTGATACCTACCTAGGCCTCCCCAGCACCAGGAACTGGGCCCTGAAGAAGGCCTGCTCTCCCACCCCTGAACCAAGAGCGCTGACACCCAGACTGATGGGCCTCCTGTTTTGCATGGCTTTGGCAGCAATGGGATGTGATTTTGCCTGGGGAACAATTCTCTGGGTGAGGGAGGTGGAAGCCCGAACTAAGAACTGTTCCAGCAGGATTTTTCACTTCTACCTGGTAAACAAGGCAAGGAGCACTCAGCAATGTGACTGGGCCTCTCCCATTTCTGGATGGTTCTCAGCAGCTCTACTCCCCAGTATAACCCAGTGGGACTTCCTGAGACACTTTGACAACTTGCTGGTACTTTTAAAGCTAGCAATTATGAAGGTAGGCTCTTGGAAAGTTATCCTGAGACACACAAAAATATATAAAAAAAAAATGATGGTGATGGTGTGATGATAACGATGAAGATTCCATTAATAAACTGGGAATTATGGCGCACTTTTCAAGGTTCTGTCCCAGGAACACGTGAATGGGTGGTAGGGTTATTTTCAAGACCGCTTTAGACTGGATTTACTGCAAATGTTCATCATCCTAGCCTTCAATCTCCCTTCGATATGAAGATGAGAAGTTCCTAGAGGCTGAAGAGATGGCTCAATACTTTAAGAGCACAACTCAGTCCTGGAGTTTAGTTCTCAGGACCACATCAGGTAGCTCACAACTACCTGTGACCAGGGACGATCTGACAGCCTTCAGCCTCTGAAGCATACACACACACACACACACACACACACACACACACACACACACATACACACACACACACACACACACACACACACAGAGAGAGCCACATTCCTGCCACCTATTTCAGGAAAAAAAAAAGATGTCTAGAAAGAACCTGAGGACACCTTTGAAGCTGCTTACTAAGCAGGACCCAGGAGGGCCCGAGATAAACTGAGACCACTGTCCCACTGTCTTAGGAGTTAGGAGGGATGAGGTTTCATTTCCCACTAGCTGAGTATTCCTGGTCTAGTCAGGGCACAGATGGTGGTGAAACACTCTACACACGCCCGTAACCATGGCTACTGTGCCAGGGAAGACCTCACTAACGATTCTAACCCCCATCCTTACCCCTAAAGGCAATGGCGTACAACAACACTGATGGTCAGAACCCACACTTCTAAAAGGAGCTACTCGTTACTTAAGGACTAGATGACCTTTCGAGTTCCCTCCAGAATCTCAGTGTGTGGACTCATAATGTAAAACACCATTTCTCTAGTCCAGGGACATGAGGAGTTAAATTCATAGACTTCAATAGACATACCCCACTGAGCTATCTGATGTGTTTTCAAGGTTTGAGTGTTCAGAAGGTCAACCCTGAAGCCTGCAGGACAAGCATTGTGATGCAAACCTAATAATGTCTTAACACATGGAAGGTGGAGACTAGAGGATCAGATGTTCGAGGCCAGCCTTTACTACACAGAGAGTTCAAGGCCAGCCTGGATTTTGTAAGATCCTATCACAAAAAGAAAAATTCAAACCTGAAGTCTACTCTGCAGTTCCCTTGTCACAAAGGTCAGGAGCCTGAGGCCATGGCATGGGCACAAAGGATCTTTTCTATGTGAATGCTGAAGGAAACAGCAGTCTCCAGCTCCCAGTGCAAAGTCTCATGTTATTCTTTGATAAACTCCACTTCACCATAGTCTTCTATACCTTAGGAAATATTATCCCTGTTCCTTCTCCATCTGAGCTATGGATGGGGCTTTCTAGAGCTTCCATGTATTGCCTTTGCATCTCCTCTTGGTGAAACACACAGAAATCATTAGTGGAGAGAACCTTGTTAGGGAAAGGATGAAGAGAGTGGGGGGCATATGGCCCATGGAGGTTCAGTGAGGCCTGGGGGCAAGGGAGATGCCTCTGGGGGGCCCATGTTAGGAATCCCTTCCCCCTGAGGGACCAGCCACACAACGGTATAGTACAGAATAGAGTTTATTCAGGTCATGGGAGAGTTAAGAGGGTAGTGGGGGGGGGGGGATAGACAAGTAGAGGTCGGCCATGAGCACGTGGAGGGGGGGGAGGAAAGGGGAAGAGGAGGGGTAGGGGTGGGAGAGCAAGGCTACATGAACTCAAAAGCAAGAGAGAGAGGAGAGGTCAAGCAGCTCCTTCTATAGTGTCAGGTCACTGGGGTGGAGCATACCTGGCTACTGCCTGGTAACTGAGGGGAGGGGTTTACAGAATCCCAACAAACCTAACAAGGCAAAATGGTCAAGGGCCAAGATGAAGAAGCATCCTGGGCTTAGAAAAGGTTCAGAGTCTCAGTTCACTGATGCAAGGAAGTAGGACCCAGCCACCTAAGATTTCTCCACAAAATCTCTACTCAGAGTCTCCTGACCCTGGAAAAGCAGTAAAATCTGCCGTTGAAGACAATTGAGTTCTGTAAAATAAAAACTCTATTCTTCTTCTTCTTATTATTATTAAACCATAGAGAGACTATAGAGGCCTAATGTCTGTCTTCTGGGTATTCATGAGGTCAAACCTGAAACCCACTGAGCAGCACATGTTTGTAACCCCAACACTTTGGAAGGAAAGTTCAGGGCCAGCCTTGGATACTTAGCAAGCTCCCAGAAACACTCTAAATACCAGACTTGCAATTTATAGGTAAGGACACTAACTTCTAGAGAGGCAAGTGACTGGCTGTCCAAATGCCACCATATTACTGCCAACTGAAACTTTATTTGGAGCTTCAGTAACTCCAGTAGGCAAAAGAGAAAAGCCTTAGATTTTTCTAAAATTTTAAAATAGTATTTAGTCTTGTTGACTTTCTCCCATCTCTTAGCACTGGGTGGGAGAGGGGTCTTTCCTCAGATCCCTCTCTTTTTCTTGCTTCCTGAGAGATGGAGACACACAAGCTAGGATGAAAACAGCCGTCACAGGTGTGGTGATTGTATGTGTGTGTGTGTGTGTGTGTGTGTGTGTGTGTGTCTACTTAACCTTCACTGGAGCATGGTTCTTGCTCTGGAGTCCTGGATGACAGACCAGCCTGACCAGGAGACAGAGTCCATGCTTCTAATAGAAGTCACCTAGATTGGCTATTAGGTCAGTGCACCCAGTGCGTGCACACTTTGTCCTCCAGGGGGTAAATACTAACAAATGACATTATGAACTGGCAAGCATTGTTCCGGGTGTTTTACAAACAAACTTTGATCCTCACAGAAGCTCTATGAGGCAGATACTATTATTAACCCCATTTTATAGATGAGAAAAATGAGCAGAAAGCTTTTAAATAATGAGCAATGAGCAGTAAGCCTTTAACTAGTGACCCCGAGGTCAGAGTAGGCTAGGGGAACAACACAGCCCTTTCCCAAGCCGTTCACATCCCTCAGAGGACCTGGAAAACACTGGGCGTGTGCACCGTTCTGGTGGGATAGAGCTGACCATGGCTAGAGAGAATTCAGCCTCACCATTCTCCACATGAGGCACAAACGGAACCTCAAAGACCGGCATTGCCTGCTTAGGTAGGGGAATGGGAAAGTCAAGTCCAGAATCCAGCAGTCCTCTCATGTCCTTGGGGGCAAACAAACTGCAGAGACTGTTTTCCCAGCAATAAAAACTCGGACAGGACCAGTCCTGAAGCCATCAGAGGAAGGAAGGAGGGAAGGTCAGAACCCAGAACTACATTCAGTGGTCCTGACCCATGAGCTCAAAGATCATCAGGCTGCTAAGAGGGTGTAGGAGAGGAGAGACAGGTCTGTCTGTCTTTTGGCTAGGTAGTTTTAACTTCCACAGACAGGCCCCCAGAGTCTGGGGAGATGGGCTGCCAGGAAGTTTGCTAACACTGGGGACACCTCCCTTGGATAACTTTGAGCCCTAAAGGCCAACATTTGCCAGCCAGCTTAACCCCTTTTGTCCGAGATTCCCTCCTCAAGAAAACCTTAATCAGCCTCATTTGAATTTCAAATGACCTCTATCTTCTCCCACTCCCCATCCCAACAGGCCACGAGGCAGGAATATGGAAATTCACCAGGCAATATGGAAATAATCACCCTATGCAAATGATAAGCGGGACCCCATCGTCATAGCAACCACCCGGCTTCCTCTCCTCTTTGTACCCCTTCTG
This sequence comes from Micromys minutus, assembly GCF_963924665.1. Taxonomy (NCBI): domain Eukaryota; kingdom Metazoa; phylum Chordata; class Mammalia; order Rodentia; family Muridae; genus Micromys; species Micromys minutus. Next base: position 36,500,398 of record NC_137985.1, read on the forward strand.
GGCTCCCAGGTTTGACTTTTCCTATTCTCTTCACAGCTTGAAAAAGGGTGGGGAGTGGACAGGCTTGCTGCTGGGGGCCTTGTTGGAACTGACATTGACAGGCGGGGCCGGTACCTGAGGTCACCTGCCGGGTCAGACCTGCCAGGCCACCTGCTCTAGAGTAAGCCTTGGCCAGGCACACCCAGTCAAGGCCAACCACTGTTCGTTCAGGGATAAGCCAAAGATGGGGCAGGTGAATGAGTATGTGTCTGGGGTGTGGGGAGGTTCTAGATTCCAGGGGGCATGGTGAAAACCCCCAGCCGGACTCAGGGGAGAGGGGATGTGGGGGGCTCCAGTGTCACCATGGTAGGAGACGAAAGGCCTGCATGAAACCTATATGTAAAATAGTATGCAAATGAGCACCTATTACTGTTTGACTCAACAATGGTGTTTCTCTGGTGCTTTTTGGGAGATGCCCGCAGCTCTGTTTCCCAGGCTCCTGGCTTGGCTCAAAGGCCTTTCCTCCCTGCCCTTAGCCATGATCCCCTCCACTCCCCAACCAATGAGCTTAGGTCCCTGGAAAACTCGGGAGGGCACGCTGTATATTTAGGCTGAAGTCCCTAAATGTACAATCCGGCCACCTTAGAGGATCATGGTCACAGCCCTGCCCTGCTCTGCCCTATACACTTAAGACTCTCACAGGGAAAACCAGGTGATTTCATGGAGCTCCTCTTTAAGGACACTCAGTTCTCAATCTGTCCCCATGTCCTCAAACCAGAAGCTGTTGGGGGAAGGGACTGGAAGAGATGCTGGACGTCCTAATCACTTCTGTTCCTTTCCTTGGCAGCGCGCCTTTCCACAGCAAATGGCTCAGAAGTGGGACTCCTTAGCAGGTGTTGGCCTGAACCTCAGCTTCCACTACTGGGCCTCATTTTCATTTGTTTCTCAAGGAGGAGGATTTTGGTAAAGAATGAAAGATCAGGATGCTGCAATGGCCTTGATTCCTGATACTGCTCATCACCCAATCTGCCTGTGTGCTGGAGGCAAGGTACCATGCATTTCACAAATATACTGGGGCCTGTCTCCTACCACAGCCTCATCATCACCCCACCCCCCTATATCTCTGGATCAAGACCATAAGAAGATGGTGCCCAAGTTCAGGTGGACCCACTTCCCCAGTAAGCCAAAGGCAAAAAGACATTATACTACACAACACAAAGTGTTCCTATACAGTGACCTTAGAGATGCCAGTAGACCAAGGGTCTTCCTGTTGACTGGGGTGTAGAGCTGTTTGAATGTTGCTGAAAATGGTCTTAGTTCAAACCTCAGTATTCAATGGCATTATACACAGCAGGATTGGATACTGATCTGGGACAGGCTGGAAAAAACGAACGGTCCTCCATCTGGGATTGTTTGGGAAACAGGAATGTACTCAGAGACAAGGAAGGGAAGCCAGGTGGTAAAGATAGCTCACACATCCCTGCCTCTGTCCCCTGAATATGCCCCATTAGGCTGGAAAGAAAGGAAGTCATTTCCTTAAGTAGACCTCCAGATGAGGAAGAGACAGTGGTATAGGGAAGACCAGCAGGTACTCATAGCTTGTTCAAGCCTTGGCTATCCTGTGGGGTGGGCTGTGAACCCAGAGATGAGCTGTGTCATAGCTGGAAGTCCTTGGGGCATAGGTGTGAGCAACCACTGTGGCTGTTTTATTTGCTACAGTTGTCCAAGGGCTAGAGACTGATAAGCAGTTCCAGGCACTGTATTCCTGGTACTCCTCGAGAGTGTCAGCACATAGAGCCACAGCTAGAAGCCTGGGTGGTGAATGGTTTACCTTCTAATTTCCCTGTTACAGAAACCAGAAATAAGGGGAGATGGAAACCACTCTGAAGTTAGCCAAAGGTTGTAGGTGAGGGATATTAAAGCCTTCCAGACAGTGAGATTCATATATGAACAAGGAGCCAAAAGAAAATATGGGTTTGACTTTTTTTTCTTTCTCTCCCTCTTTTCCTTCCTTTCTTTCTTCCTCCCTCCCTCCCTCCCTCCTTTCTTTCTTTCTTTCTTTCTTTCTTTCTTTCTTTCTTTCTTCCTTCCTTCCTTCCTTTCTTTCTGTCTCTTCCTTCCTTCCTCCCTCTCTTCCTTTTTCTTATGTTGTTTTGAGACAGGGTTTCTCTGTGTAGCCCTGGCTGTCCTGGAACTCACTTTGCAGACCAGGCTGGCCTCAAACTCACAGAGATCCTCCTGCTTCTACCTCTTGAGTGTTGGGATTAAAGTGTGCACCACCAACCACCAGTGGGTTTGGCTTCTTAGGGATGAAAAACAAAGGAGCATGGTCCTCTCATTAATGGAGGCTCTCATTTTCCAAGGATGGTTTGGAATGTTTACAAAGGCACAGATAAGAATGTTCGACTCTTACTACCAGAACCTATCCTAGTTTTGCAGTAACTTGGGGTGGTAGTGATGGTGGTGATAGGGTGTATCCACAGAGGTGAGGGACAGAGCTGAGACAGATTGAGGCTCAGACCTAGAGAGCATCGCTCCTTCTCCTTGCATTATTTTTGCAGATCCCCCTCCTCCACCATCACGAGGAAACTGAAGTCCCAGACACTTTCCCTATGTCTCTCCTTTATAGCACATTTCCCAATTACCTTCATGATGGGTGATCTTTGTCAGCAGTGTGTCCTTTTAAAGATGCATTCACACCCACTCTCCTTTAGTCATAAGTGTGCAGGACTGTGCATACACACACCACACACACACTCACACATGCTCACACGCAAGTATCCTTAGAACAGGTGTCAAGAGGAGCCTCTTTACACACTATCAAAGACTCTCACCAGACCTTCAAGTACCTCAGGGTTTCTCTCTGGTCCTTCCAGCCTTTGAAAAGCCACTTTATTAACCTATGAACTAAAAGCTAGCCTCTCAGAAGCTCACTTCCTGGTGGCAATCCCCAGCTCACTTCCCAGGGAACTTGAGGGTGGAGTTCAAGGAAGGTGCAGACCCTTACCCAAGAGTGGGAGTTAGTCCTGGGACATCACTAGTCTCTGCCAAATCCAGAGGAAACCACTGACTTCTTCATGCCTCACCAGTCCTCCCCTGGAGAGTCATACCCATCATATTTAAAGCCACGTTGGAAGTTCTTCTGTCCCTCAGACAACTGAGTCTCCTGGGTGGTTCTGAACTGCAGACAGATCTTAGTCATTCAGTCTCATAGATAAGGCAAGGGTGTCTCAACTTGGAGGAATGAATGACAAAGCTACCCTCCCTCCCCTCCAGTGAGATGAATACTGGTTCCCAAAGGAGGAGGGGGAAAGTTTTTGTCCAGGCTAGCCCCCCTCCTAGTGCTCCCCAGCAGGAGCTGCCTCTGCTCTTTCCTTCTAATCCCCACTTGTGCTAGCTGGTCTTATGTCAACTGGAAATAAGCTAGAGTTAGTTATCTGAAAGGAGGTAACCTCAACAGGAAATGCCTCCATAAGATCCAGCTGTAGGGCATTTTCTTAATTAGTGATTGATGGGGGAGGGCCCATCCCATTATGGGTGGTGCAATCCCTGGGCTAGTGGTCCTGGGTTCTACAAGACAGCAGGTTGAGCAACCCCTATGAGCAAGCCAATAAGCAGCATCCTTCCTTAGCTCCTGCCTCCAGGTTCCTGACCAGTCAAGTTCCTGCCCTGACTTCCTTCAATGATGAATAGTGATGTGGAGGTGTAAGCCAAATAAACCCTTTCCTTCCCAACTTTCCCTTTGGTCAGTGTTTTATCATAGTAATAAAAACCCTGATTAAGACACCCAGCAAGCACTCTGGCCCCACATAGGCCTTTGTGTTTTAGACTGGATCAATCTTCCTTCTAGTCCTGCAAGCTCACCCTGCATGATCTAGGCATCTGCTGTGATGATGTCACTCTCTTGTGTCTTCTCTCTGGTTTTTCTCTCATAGGGTCTTCCCACTAGCATCTATAGGGAGAGTCACTAGAAAAGTCACCCTTCAGCCGGTTGTGTTCTGGGTAAGGGACCTCGGGAACCTCAGCTAACACTCTCATTGCTGGCCTCAATTTACCCCACCTGTAAAGTGGGATGATGGCACCCGTGTTCCAGAATGTGCTCACAGCTCGTTAACAGAGCCTAGTTATAGTGTTATCCTCAGCAAAGGTTCTGCCCCTGAACTATACCTCCAGCCATGTGTGGGCACATGCAAATAAATGTGCACACGCATGCACACACACACACACACAGACACACATGCTATCCTTAAAGGAAAGTTCCATGGGGACAGAGACTCTGGAGCCCAACACGGGCTGCAAAGTGGAGGGCCTAGATGTTGTCAGGGGACTGCCAGCTAGGCCAGACTAAGATGGGAGCCACTGAGAGAAGCCGTGCTGACTTGGGAGGAAGAGAGCTATGAGCCGGCCCTTAACTCCTGGAAAACCTACATGCACTTGAGATGCACATGGGAGAGCGGACTGAAAGTCAGCCTTCCCAGGTGATCCAGCACAGAGCCTTCCTTTGTAAAGAAGAAACCAAAGGTCCACGTTGGAATGGAGACCAAATGTGCAGGCCGTTCATGGCAGGGCCAAGGCGAGAACCGGAACGACTCCGCACAGTGTGAATTTGAGCCCTGCTTTTAGAAGTTAGTTTTCACTCTCAGCCACAAGGCTCTCTACGGAGAGAGCAGGGCTAACTAACCACATCTCTGTTCGCCTTAGGAGTTAAATGAGATGATGTCCACAAAGCTTTTGCATGTGGCTGGAGGGCAGGAGAGAAATGTGTCCCAATGGGTTTTTTCTCCCTTCTTCCTTTTTTTTTGGGGCGGGGAGGAGGGCTTTTTACTAGTGTTTGAGGTTACTAGTGATCAGCAAGGCCAAAAAAAAAACCCCCAAGGTTGGCTGCTTTGGTGTTGGGGGCTGTCAGTTACAGCCTGGGGGCTTTAATGCATGTATAAAGTTAGATTTAAAAAAAAAAAAAAAAAAAAAACAACGCAGGCCAGCTGAGCTCCATGAGTTTCAGGCCAGCCTGGTTGCCTCAAAAACAGACAGACAGACAGACGGCTTGGTACAATGCTTACTATGTAACCATAAGGACCTGAATTCAGCCCCTGGAACTGCTGTAACACTGTGACATGCTCATGCAATCCCAAAGCTGGGGGGGGGTGTGGAGACCGGAGGGTCCTAAGGTCTTGCTAGCTTATAGCGCTAGTCTAGCCCACTAAGCCAAACTGTGAGGGACTTAATGAGGTGGCTGAGGAAAGACTTGTCCCCTGGCTCCAGCTGGCTCCAAGTGATTGCATTTACACGTGCTGCATTTGCATGCACGCACACAGCTGGAGGTAGAGTTTAGGGGCAGCACACTTGTCTAGGATGCCTAAGCCACAAAATTCAATCCCCGGCACTGCGAATTAACCCTTCGTGAAGGCAACTGGTAGGAGGTTATAGGAATTCACAAAGGGCCAGTGCTTGCCACAGGAGGAGGTAGGCTGGTAGGCTTCAGTGCCTGCGGTGGGAAGGAAGGGTCGTGCAGAGAGGGTTTCCAGAGTCTTTCTGGATGCCAGAGAGAAAGAGAGAGAGAGAGAGAGAGAGAGAGAGAGAGAGAGAGAGAGAGAGAGAGAGGGAATCTGAGGTCCTGAACTTTTTGTTCTCGGCTGGGGGAGAGGGATGGGGGATGGTGTGAATTGCCTGCAGGTCTGACAATGCTCTCCAAGGATTTCCCCGCCAACTCAGAGTGGACCAGGACAACTCCCCTTTCCCAGCTCTCAGCCCTAATGCCCTAGGGGTTTCACATAACACTGTGGATGCTCTCCAGTACACAGGGGTTTTCTAGGTCACCTTTGCTTATAGTTCTCTTTAAAACTCAGACACAAACCACCTATTAACTCATGCCCCGCTGGGGAGGTGAATGTATCTTTTAAAAAATTCAAAGGAAACCATTAAACTAAGTTGGTAACCATTGTAACTGGGAATACACTTGCTTTCCTCAGTTTAAAAAAAAAAAATCAGAACACTTTCCAGGAAGTTTGGTTACTTTAATTAGTGACTTCTTCTTTTCTTGCCCTTAATTTAGGGTCATTTAAACATTAATTCTACCACTGAGCAAAACCCTGAAGGGCGAGTCGGAAGAACAAGAAAACTTCAGAGGTCAAAGAAATCACTTCATCCCAGGAGTCTACCTCTAGGACCCACACACAGTCTTTTCTTGATTGGTAAGCAGAGCAAAACCAGCTTCTGTGGCTGACCCACTTGCTCAGATGAAAGGGGGGAAAGCGCACCCCAGGCACCTGTGGCCCTGTGCAGGATTACCTAGAAGCACAGCAGTGATGGGCTGGAGAGATGGCACAGTGCTTAAGTACCCTTTCTCTTATAGAGGAATGAGGTTTGATTCCCAGCACCCACAGAAAAGATTACAATCTTCTGTGTAACTCCAGCTCCAGGGACCTGACACCTTCTTCTGACCATCACAGACACCAGGTACTTTGAACGGTAATAGCTAGGTATGGAGGTGCACACCTTTGATTCCAACCTCTGTAGACAGGCAGAGGAGCCTCTGTGAGTTCAAGGTCAGCCTGGTCTACACATCTAGTGAGAGAACACCTAGAGCTACTTAGTGAGACCTTGTCTCAAACAAACAAAACCAAACCAACGAGACAGCGGATGCTGGCCTTTACACGTGTCCCTTTTCTCTCGTCCCTTTGTGAAAAGGATAAACAAGCAAATCAGGTACCTAGTAAGTGATCCTGTTTGTAGGCTTTTTCTTGACATTGTGGAGGGAGATGCAGGGACTCCATGTGTAGCCCAGGCTGGCCCAGAACTCCTTCTAGCAAGGACTGGGCTTGAACTCTCCAACAGTCAAACCTTGTGTCTCAGTCTCAATGTTGTTTACAGGAGGACAGCACCCTGCTTGGCTTGTTTGCCAGCTTTTAGCCCAGGTCTGTTTGACTTGAAACCATGCCCATGGATTCTGACAGTCCTAGTTCATCCCTGGGTTCTCTCACCTTTAATCCTCTTAGTACACAGCTCTCACAGTCACCTATAGGAGGTTAGAATTTGCCCAGGCAACACATAACACATTGGACTTCCTGACCTCCTCCTACCATTGAAACTCCACCTTCCTTGTCTCATTCTTGGGGGGGGGGTGTTCAGGGTGGCTCATTCTGACTCCTCACAATGATCCCCAACTGGTTCAGGAGAACTTAGAGCAAAGCCCTGGTTCCCACAATGAGGGTGGTCATTTCCATGTGGACACGGCTCAGCTGTGTCCTGGCCAGTGGGTTCTGGGGAAACAGAGTTGGTTGCAGCAAAGGGACAGTTTCTCTGGAATCACAGCTCTACCTCTGGGAAGGGCACTGGCACAGACAGGCACAGCCTCCGGCTCATCTCAGCTTTGCCACCAGCAAACTGACTAAAGTCACAGGCCTGTGGTCTCAGCTGAGGCTGAGAGAGGAGGACTGCAAGTTTAAAGTCAACCTGGGCTACAGAGCAAGTTTAAGGACAACTTAGCAAGAGATACTGTGTCAAAAATGAATGAATGAATGAATGAATGAATGCAGTAAAAAGGTTCAGTGGTAACCATGCACAAGGACCTAGGTTCAATCACCAGTATGGTTGAGTGAACAACACCCTGAAAACCGGGTGTACCTAGACCACACTGTTCAGTCCAGCTGTTCTATACAAAGGAGACTGTAACTCTACACGCATTGCTGTCTAAACAAGTAGACCCTGCTTCGAGGTTAAACTAAAGAGCAGAAACACCTGTAGCTCGTGGACGCTGAAGACAAACCCCTCGCCACGGTCCCCCCTCAACCGTCACGCCTCTCTTTTAGTTTCAAGGACTAGAATGTTTTGGAACCATTGAAAAAGCTTTTAGTGAGGGCTTCATCTATCTCCCTCTTCTCACTTCTGTCTGTAATGATCCAGATGAAACACTGGATTGGGAACTTGTTGGGAAGCTATTAAAGTTATTTTTCTAGTTATCTTTCTTCAAATTCTTTTAAATTGCACTCCATTTTCAAACCAAGGCTCAAGCTATGGGGGAAACAAGAGAGAAAAAACGACTCAGTTCTTTCATGTCTCCTTTCTTTTCTTCAGGAGACAAAGTAGGATGTCTAGATACCAATCCTTTCTTCTCTGAGCTACCCACACAGGATCCCAGCTATCTGTTCGCCATCAGATTGCTAACACACACAGGCCTGTTTGCTGAGTTCCTTAAAGAAGTCTGTTGAGAACCTTGGATGGAACGGGGCATGGTGGTCTTTAATCCCAAAGCAGAGACACGCAGATCTCTGAGTTTGAGGCCAACCTGGTCTACAGAGTGAGTTCCAGGGCATCCAGGGCTACACAGAGAAACCCTGTCTCAAACAAACTGAGAACCTGGTCCTTATCTACCAAAGACAGGTCCTCTCAGGACCTGACAATACAGCTTATTGCTTCTGTGTTACAGTGGAACATCAAGGTATGAATCATAGCCTAATGAGATAGGGGTAGGGGTGGGGTCAGTGGTGCTTGCTTTGCAAGCTGTGGGACCTGAGTTCCATTCCCAGAACCCACAGAAAGACAAAAGAAACTCTGAAAAGTTGTCCTCTGACCCCCCCCCACTCACATGTCACATGTGTATCCATGCACATATAAACACAAATAGTAAAACAAAAAAATAAAGTCTGTTTTATTTAATGAAACATGTTCTTATAGCAGCTTCTCATAAGGCTAAGATGGGGAGATCTCAAGTTTGAGGCCAGCCTGGGTTACATGTTGAGTTTAAGACCAGCCTGGGCAATTTAGAAAAACCTTGTCTCAAAATTAAAGACTTAGAGTATGGCTCAGTGGTAGAGCATCTGCCTGCCCTGACAAAGTTTTAAGTTTAGTCTCTCTCTCTCTCTTCTCTCTCTATCTCCCTCTCTTTCTTTCTCTCTCTCATACTCTCACACATGCTCACACACATGTCACAGGATACAGTGGAAGAAAGAACACTGGTCTAACATGTGCAAAGCTATGGTTTGAGGTCTAGCACTGTAAGAGTGACTGTCCTCCCTAACTTTTTGTCCTTTGTTTCTAAGGACCTGGCTCCTTCCTGACCTGATTCCAAAGGTTTGTGCTATCAAGGTTAATATTTCTTGGGCTGGAGAGATGGCTCAGTGGTTAAGAGCATTGACTGCTCTTACAGAGGTCCTGAGTTCAGTTCCCAGCCACCACATGGTGGCTCAAAACCATCTGTAATAGGATCTGATGCCCTCTTCTGATGTGTCTGAAGACAGCTATAGTGTATTTACATACATGAAATAAATAAATAAATCTTAAAAAAAAAAAAGGTCAATATTTCTTATTGCAAGGCTCCAGAGTCATTCCCTGCTATCTCTAGAGAAGCTACTTAAAACCCAAGAGACAGCATTTGGATCTGAAATACTGAGCAAGAAGAGACACCACGTTGCTCGGCAGTTTCCCCTAACGGCTCACTCCCAGAAGTGAACACCTTACCTGACTCCACTTGACCGAAAGTGCTGCGGGCGTCCGTGGAATCAGCGACATCCCCACTCATCTTGATCTCTGCAGGGAAAACACAACGGGCTTTTATAACAAGTCACCATTTTTCTTGCCGTGATATACGTGGCTTTAGCTAAACAGCAAAGATGAATATGTAATTACAACAACCATCGAATTTTCAAATTCCTGATTCCTGAACACATATCCATTAGAATATTCGTAAGTTTGGAGGCACAGATTCTCCCACCCCCTTTCTGGGCAAGCTTCCTAACCTAGCCTTTCCCCCAACTTTCCACAGCTACCGCGGGGTCTCTCGCTTTCTTCCATCATTCCCCGCCACTCTCCTATTGCTCAGACCCAAGGATAAGGACTAGAAGCAGGATGGGAGGCCCTGCCCATCCCTACCCTTAATCTCTTTGGAATTTGGGGAATGTGTCTTCTTAAAGTTTCACAGAGATGCAGGTGTAGCCAGCCAGCAGTGGCAGCCCACCCAGGAGGCAGAGGCAGGAGGATCTCTTGAGTTCAAGGCCAGCCTGGTCTACGGGGGAGGGGGGGAGGTCTCTTGAGATTAAGGCCAGACCCTGTCTCACAAAACTTTTTTTTAAAAAAAGCTTCATAAAAATCCAGGTGTGGTGGCACATGCCTATAAACCCAGCACTCAGAAGACCATAACTTGAGGCCTGCCTTGAACTTGGAGAGGAAGACTTTGTCTCAAAAACAAAATAAAATAGTGATAAGTACGAATCAAGCAGCATTCTTCTGCTCCCCATGCTATTTAACACAGCTACCCTAGGAGCTAAGCGGACTTTAACCAAAGTTTTTGCATTTGCTCTTCTGCCCCCAAGTCGGTTGCCTGTCTGGTTCTCAGAGGTCAATGTTTTGCCTAGGGAATCAAGCCCTACCTTCTTGCCACCCTTCTCAGAGATCTTGCCCTTTGGGGCTGCTTCCCTTCTCTATTACTCCTCCAAATTATTCAGCCACCGAGAAAGCAGACCTGCACAGGGCCCGTGTCAGCACCCCCTGCCACCCACCCCCTCCCCAGTGCTGCTGCTCAGGTCTCTCCACTCCGCTCCATCACAATGACATTTACCCATAACAGCAAGCTGCAACCACATAAGAGGCCCTCAACCTCCTCCCTAATCAGCTGAGGAAAAGAAAAAGGTAAACTCACTCTCTCGAAGCTCCTCTCCTTATTGAACCATCCAAAGCCTGATGTTTAAAACAGATAATATTTTATTCAACCCCTACTCCATCCTTTTCTCTGGGGCAGCACTTTAACTCTTTTAAACTAGATAAAGTCTTGGTAAGTTCATTTGCATATGAGGCCCCTCAGCCAATCCCAGTCAAGGAGGCAGCCTTAATTTGCATCAGGTAATCAGGCATTTGGCAGAGTGGATGTCTGAGGTCTGGAGATGATCAGGATGAGGGAAAAGGGTGGACCTCTCTCTGCCCCAGGAAAAGAAAGTACCGCCCCTTTCTTTTTAGTAAGGCACTGTTGTGCTTAGCTCTTAAATATATTTAATGAAGTGGCTGAGGTGCCAGGCAAAGTAGAGAAGCAGACACCAACAAATGCACCAGAAGTAGGGGAAGAAATGAGCCAGCCTTAGGACTCTCTGATTGTTAAGGACTGCTTATAGAAGAAAGACGCCCAGGTATATATTGAGAACTCTATAGGGACTTCCTAGACCGATGTGTTAGACACCATGGCTGTGGAAGTCTCAGGGACACCCCCACTGCTGCTATGTCTTTGGGAGACCTTTGTTGAACCAAGCCCAAGCCCTTGCTAATCTTCCATACAGTTAACCCTGCATACTCATACACATGTATATACAGAACCGGCAGGGCCTCTGCTGCTACTCAGCTGCTACTGTGGGAACACGGAGCTTTGTCCCAGCTCAGAGCTGGGAAATGCCCAACATCCATCGGTATCTCACACTTGAGTGTGGAGGAAAAGCTCCAAGCCAGAACCTGCTGGGAAGACACTGGAAGGAAATCCTCTCCCTCTGCTGGATTTGAACCTGCTTTAGCAGAGGCAGAATTCAGGATTTCAGAACATGGGTCTTGGCAGCAGAAAAATCAGAAGGTAAAACCAATGCCATCCCTAAATAAGCCAGGGGATCCCAGACAATGTGAATTTTCTCCTGGGGGAAGGGGAGTGATGAACACACCTCCCAGAAGCATGAAATAAAGTGTGCACCTACTAAATGGCTTAGACATGAGTCTCGGTCCCCTCTTGCGTCCTGGTCATGTACTCTCCTTAGCCTTTCCTGATTCCCAAGGACAGCTGTGGCTTTTAGTCTTGCACCTCTGAAACTTGCCGAGGAAGCCATTAGAATTCTCCTGATTCCGCCTACAGAGGAAAACTGCTCATGGGAACAGGAAAAGCTGGAGAGACAGTGAGGCCCCAACGTCAATCAGAGTTTCCAGCTCAACTTATTTTTAAACCCTGGACATTTAGTCAGGTGTGTGTGTGTGTGTGTGTGTGTGTGTGTTCCTGGGAATAGAATCATGGTCTTATTTCTACTACCACTGAGACATATCCCAGGCCTCTTTTTATTTTGAGGCAGGATCTCAACAAGTTACCCAGGCTAGCCTTGAACACACTTCGGCTCATGCAGGATTTGAACTTGTGATCTTGTTTTGGCCTCCCCGGAGTATCTGAGACTACATACCTACACCATGAGGACTGACTTAAACAGGTAGCTTTTTGAGCTGAGCCTTATTTTGTTGTTCCACGCCCCCCCCCCAACTTTCCTTTAGCACCTTTCCTCTCATCGCCAAACACAAAGAAACCTTCTCTCCTGCCCTTTAAATAAACTCAAAGCTTAGTCTTAATTCTGTCTGGAAGTTAGTTCTAAAGACATCCAAGGTCCCTCATGCTGACACAACCTGGTGACAGCCCTACTCTTCAGGCAGGGAGTGGAGCTTGAGATAGCCTGGGAACCCTCTCCGCCAGTCCTCAGCATGCTCTGATGCTAAGAACTTGTTCTTGTTGGGTAGGAGGCTGATGCTGATGGGTGGGACGAACCCTTGGGTCTCAGCCTAAAAATGGGCCAACACCGAAACTCCCTGAGATGCAGGCAGTAACCCTTCACCCGTCCAACAGCACTGCCGGGGGTGAGGGAGAGAGGTGTGGGGTGGGGCCAGCTCTGCTGTGTTCTTATCTCGGTCTGTCTGAGTCGGCTCTCTGCCACGCTCCCTTCCCTGGGGAGGCTCAGCTGCTCCGTGTAAGCACCCAGATACTTCATGTAGACCGCATCCTGCCTTGCCTAGTGCCATCCTAGAGTGAAGTTGTCCTGGCCTTCCTGTGGCCTGGTCAGAACTAGTTCTCCCCAAGATACCTGGAAACACAGGCACCCCAAGGCTGTGCTCAGTCCAGGCAGCAGGCTGAGTATCTTTAGTTCAGGTTGTTCTGGGCAAACAGGGGCTTCACCCCTCTCTCTTGTTGTCCATGTTCCTTTTCTAGGAAGGGACTAGCTACACCTTTATCTATATTCTTTCCTCCACAAATACTTGCTTTTTTGTAGGTCCCTCTATAGGTAGGACTTCCTGGGACCCTCCAGTGCCACTTTGAGTCAGCCAAGGATCCAACTCTTCTAGTGCAGGCTTTTCTTCTCCCTTCCTCTGACAGGTCTTTTGGCCCAAATGCATTCCTGAACTCCAATTGGCACAGGTCTGGGGTGTCTGGACCTCCCTCTCTGAGCTGACAGAGAGATACATGGAAAGACACCCACGACCTGACCCTGGTACCCTCTGGCTAACTTCATCCCACTTTTCTCTCTTGCCCCTTCCTAACTGACTGGCTCTTGTCTATCCCTTTAGGCCTGAGCACGGACAACCCCCTCTTTCTGAGAACTCCAGTGCTACTTGCTCAGATATCCAGGCTCCACAGTAAACACGGAGTAGAGACATGGCAGACCTGAGTCAGTTTGTGCCCAGGCCGGCAAAGCAAGAAAACAGAGCTGACTCAAAGGACCACACAGCTCTGGAGTCCTCTGAATGGGGACCCAAGAGCAAGTCTATATGCCCAGGCTTATGAATTCCTATCACACTGATGCTACCCAGGAAGCCAACAGGGAGGTATCTGTAAAGGCCTGGTGTTGGGCATTCCAAGGGAAGTGGAAACAGCAGAAAAATTGAATTACTATGGAGGGACTAAAATACACACAGTTTCTAAAATAAAGAAGAGCGTCCCTCCCTCAGTACACAGTAGGCCCACTCGGAAAGACCCTACGAAGACCTCAAAAGCCTAGCACCGTGGCTTATGCCTGTAATCCAAGAATTAAAGAAGCTAGGACAAGAGGATAAATTTGAGTTTGATAGAAGCCTAATCTATGTAGCAGGGCTCTGTCTCAAAGGACAATGAAGACCTTGAATCAAGAAAGCAAGGTCAACAGAGAGAGCTCCAAGCCCCAGAGTCTTTGGAAAGGTCACAGAATGGTGAGCACACAGCACAGAGGGGCCAAGACTTTGTGAGTGACACGGAGGAAGACCAATAGCCCCAGGGACAGGGGAGCTAGTTAAGAGTTATAGCAGGGGGGGTCTTCAAGACCATCGGAGAGGGAAATCAGGCAAACACACAAAGGCAGATAGCCCCCTATCCTGTGGAATCACCCCCATTGGGTTCAGCACACTCAACCCAGAGCACTGTAGACCAGAGGAGCTGGACAGACCTCTGAGAAGCATCAACAAGGGGCTTGCCTGGGGGGAGGGGGAGCTTGGGCTTCCCTCCCAGTTTCTTGCCTCTCTGCTTTCTACCAGACCCTCCCAGTTCTCAGGCTGCTACCAAGCCAGGATCCAGCTGTTCCACCTCCTCCCACTTCCTTACGGAGAAGCCTCCAGCAGACAGGGAGGTGGAAAACCCCCCAGGAAGTCCCTGATTTGGGTTCTAGAGAACTCCCCACTTTCTATTAAGCTACCTTTGAACCTAGTTCCATCTGAACCCTGTCTTTGCTGATAGGAAATGGGGAACGAAGTACCTGCCCAGAGGACCTGTGGCACTTCCATTTCCACAGTACTGTTTTGGATCTGAAGACTCTGCTCAGACACTGGATTACACCCAGTTGGACGGTTCCTTCAGCCTCACCTAGTCCTTCCTGGCAAATCCCGGGGCACCAGCCACTGAGTGCCAACATCTCTCCTCCAGGAACCCTTGCACTCACCCCTGCTGGGAAACAGCTTTAGTGAAACTAGGCATTATGGGCCTCCTGGGCTCCAGCTAATGCCTGCTTCCAGGAGCGGTGGGAGACAGGAAGATCTAGACTGCTCTGCTTCTTGGGGGTGGGTCAAAAGATCTGCTTTCTCCCTCCTCCTTCTTTTCTCCTCTTCCTCCTTTCCTCCCTCCCAACTCTTCTAGAGCAATCCTTACAATCTCTGCAGCAACCCTCAAGTCCTAAGGGAAAATTACTAGGCCCTTGGACTGTGTTCGAGGGGTAAGGTACTAACTAGGCTTTGAGCGGTCAAGTTAGGTACAGCCTTTTCCATTTTGAATCTGTTACTTGCCCAGTGCCTTGGGCAGCTAATGAGAAGACCAGCCCTTCCCCACCTCAACCCATCACCAAGTCCAACCCTTCAGCTTAGTAGCATCCGTAGCCCAGTGCTGCACAGAGTATCAGAGTGAGTGACAGGGCTGGGTCTCTCCACACCCACCTCTCATTTGTACGCTACAGGGGAAACTGACTCCGGGCCATTCCATCTCCTGGGTTCCTCAGAAAAGGAGGTCATGAGATATCAGACTCAGATACGCCCGTTGCCATCCCCTCTGGCATACAGACCTATTATGCGCTGAGCCCATAACACAGATGACCAATGGAATGAGTGGACACACCTCCAACACATCCGGAACACGTGTGGTCCAAGACTCATCGGGTTCTTTGGAGTTTACCGATTCTCCCAACACACAGAGGGGACAGGCAGAGACACTCATGACACACAGACACACAACGCATGCTTGCACAAGTCCTAATCAATGAACGATCCCGTGGCATGGCTTCTGCCCCAGGTGTGCCTTTGGATTTGCTCCACCCTACCCACTTCCCCTAGGCACCCCCCATGCCCACTTTGCCTGCATTTCACACAGGTGTCTGGACACCAAACACGCAGCATGTGGATACACGTATGCACTCCCAGGTCCACACCCTAGCTGAGTGAGTGAACCACCCATCTACTGCAACCTCCTGGGACTCCAGCGCTTCAGCACACCCAAGTCCCACGCACTGTCTGACTCCCCTGATGTGGGTCTTCAGGGACTTCATGCCCCTTTCCATTGTTCTCCAAGGTTTCATAGACCAAAGTTGCTCCTTTTAACCCCTCTCCCAAAACCTACCTATCCATGCCAGCCCGGAAGGACCCGCTATCCGCATCGCCCTCTCCTGGCGGACGAGGACCTAACTCCACCCCACAGCCCCTCGTGTGGTGCAATGGTGTCCTTGGTCCCTTCCCACGAGCAGTGACACCTGTCGGAGCTCACTCCCTCTGCCCCTTACCTGTGTGCATGGGCTCCAGATTCACCATCCTGCCCCAGGTGGGGCCAAAGCCAGCGCCCCCCCAGGTCCCTCGCTGCTGCCCCAGCTTGGCCCCCGGGGAAGCCAGGGTCTCCTTCCTCCCGCCCTCTGCCGCCGCAGCTGCCGCCACTACAGGAGCGGCTGCCACCTCCTAGGTCGCACACTCCGCTGCTCCGGCCCCGGCAGCACTCCGCGGACAGGCTTAGCACACTCCCCAGGTGAGCACGCGGCGCGGGGCGGGGGCCTCGGCCACGCCCCCCTGGCAGGGCCCCTGCGCTTGGCCCGGGGCCCATGCAAAACAGGGATTTGCATACGTGGAACTGGGGGCTGGGAGAGGGGTGTCAAGGTGCTGCCGGGGTGGGACCGGACCCTGAGGAACACCTGTCTGTCGAGACCCCGCCTGACAGTCCTTCCTCATCACGCCCTCAGCGGCTCATACTCCCGGGGCAGCTTGCCCTTTGGGGGAACTCCAAACTTCTGCCTGTTTGGGCTCAAGAAAAGTAAGCAGTGCTGCGCAGAACCTGTGTTTGAAGAAGACAACGACGTGCTGAGAATGGTCTTATCTTCCAACCATTTACCACCCCTGTGGCTTGCTTGGGTCAGGCTGTTCACCTCTCTGACCCCATTTAAAGCATCTATACAACGGGGCCTGTGTTAATAACTGCTGCCTATGAGGGCTAAGCAGGTGACCAAACCGGGCTGCTTTCCCATGGCTTGCCCTTGTCACTTGCAGCAGCTTCTCCCGACTCTTTCCAAAGAGACAGGGCCACCATCAATCACCTCTGGTCCCAAGTTATGAGAGAGAAGGGTGTGGAGAATATTCGCCAAAGTCAGCAGTTGCGATGAAGTTCAGTTTCCAGGGACTGGAGTGACTCCCCCAAACCCTGTAATTTGCCAGATATGGAGTCTGGACTCCCGTCCCGTGCACCCTCTGCATGGGTAGAAACCTCCTAACTTCAGGTGCCAGTGAGTAATTCTGTGGCTGAGGGGACACATCCAGTTAGCCCGGTGCAGGCCAGAGGTCAGAGCCTCACTTTTTTTTTCCCAAATAGGATGCCCATTAACCTTCCATCACCCTGAGCCCAAGCCATTTCCGAGGATAGCCTTGGGCTTTTCTGTCTTTATTTAAAAAAAAAAAAAAAAAGATGAATTATGCATTCTCCTGAGTTTACTGTGCTTTTACTCTGGACTGAGCATGGCGCTGGAAAGCTTTAAGGACATCTTGAATGCTATTGTTGTTGTTGTTGTTGAACTGCTGTAAGCTCCAAATCAAGATGTTTACATGTTAAGCAGCTCTGAGCTGTAGTCCCAGTCTGTTCCGAGGTTGAGAAGACAGGGTCCCCTTACATAGTCTAGGCCCTAAAGTCCCCTCCCATTCTCTAGAATTTAGTGAATATTAAATAAACCCTGTAAATAGTCGCGTGGTGTCTATTCTACAGATGGGAACACCAAGGCTTCGATGAGTTGAACTTGCAACACAGCCCATTAACACCAAGAACAAAATCTCTTTCGTGTTCTCAGCACTACCCCGTCTTCTGTAGTGAATCTCTCTATTTAGATGCTCTCTCTTTTAGAAGCTGGAGGTGATCTGGTACCGGAGGGGAATGGAGGTGATGTTGTCTATTTTTTACCCCCAGCACTAGGTTTGAACTTCGAGCATCACACACGCAAGGTGTTGGGCATGATTAGACCTTTGCAGCCTGCATGGAGGGTTATGTGGGCTCCTTTTAGCTCAACCCCCCTTCTTCTACTGATTGGATGTTTCATTCTGTAGCCTTCAGGTTATGGAACAATGTTGGGCACAGCAACATCAGAAGGTTTAAGTGCCAAGCAGCGAAGCAGGGACGGCCCAAGTGAGTCTTCAGGGCTGGCAAACTGCCTGGCCCAGTCATACCCACCTGCCCCTGCTGGCAAGAAGAAAGGGACTTTCATTTTTGCTTCTTCTGGTCTTGGAAAGAGATCAGGTAAGGGCTTTTGGAGGTACAAGTGACCCAGGAAGTCCCACTCAGGACATTCCCAGCCTGTCCCTTCATTCTACATGATCTATCCTTCCCTTGCTGGGTTCTTTCCCTGTGCCCAATGTCTGATCTACAGCTGCTCTGGCCAGCCACTGGCCCAGAAAAGTGCCTGCTCCAAGTCTATAGGACCCAGTGTCTATTTGCATACATTTGCGTGGCCTTGTTCCCTCAGGGTCTGGTCCTCTGAGCACTTTATCTAGGGCCTGGTGCAACTTTCTCTACAAGAAATCTTGTTTTCCTCTGAGCTTCAGTATTCTAGAAGCCAGAGAAGTTTATATCCAATAATGTCCAAGAGCTAATACCCAGGATTCTGGGGTTGGGTGTGTGTGTGGTGGGGGGCAGGGATGTAGAGTTTTCAGGGAAGGAAACATTGAGAGAGACAGGATCTTGAAGTTCACAGTTGGAAGCAAAGCTTAAGGGTTCCAAAGACTGGGACTTGGGTGGAATGGGATCTGGAGAAGGGGAGAAGTTGGCAAATATTGTCTTAGCTATTGTTTATCTTGTCACTCGTCCATTAGTAGTTCGTGCTCCACTAGTATGGAGAACTGTGCTCCATGCTAAGTATACAACATCTTTGGGGTTGTGTGTTCCTCAGGGGTGGAGAGGAGCACAGAGCAAACTCAAGTGTCATTTGTCAAGTGCTAGTCCCCTTCTTTCTAGAGGTAGGGTCTATTTTTGCAATGGAACACACCAGTAGGATACTGGCAGGTCAATGCAGGCAGCCCACCCCACCCAGCTCCTTTAACTGGGGCTCAGGGGATGGAATTTGGGTCCTCTCTTCTTGCAAAATAAGCATTTCTTTACACAAGCCCTGTAGGACATCTTTGGTATTTTGTTTTTCACTGTAGGTTAACACTCATTCATTTAGTTGAAAAGTCATTAGCCCCCGCTTGTAGCTGGTGAAACTGAGGTTCAGGAAGACTAAGACAGGAAATGATAAAGTCACTGGTTTAAATCCAGTCTGACCTCTCTCTCTCTCTCTCTCTCTCTCTCTCTCTCTCTCTCTCTCTGTGTGTGTGTGTGTGTGTGTGTGTTTGAGTGAGTGAGAGAGAGAGAGAGAGGAAAAGGAGAGAGAGGGAGAGAGGTGGGTAGAGAGAGAGAGATTGGGAGGGATAGGGAAGAGATGCTGTACGTGTGGAGCAAAGAGGAGAGCTAGCCTGGTGACCCAGAGTTCCCTGGGCTTAATCCTCCTGCCTCTGTAAGCAAGAGAGAAACCAGAGACTGAGATAGGAGGCTGCCTGGAGGTTTAAAAGGGGCAGAAGAAAGAAAGGGAAAGAGAAGGAAGGGCAGGAAATTTCAATGCCTTTGGACATCAAAAGGGTTGTATGCAAATGAAATGTAAATACAATGCAAATTGTCCCTCCCTCCCTCTACCCTTTCTAGAGCTGGAGGATCCATCCTGAGAGTTTGAGAGTTTCCTAAATTGGATACCTTGGTTAATCACTCTGACCCTTCCCTGGTCTTGTGTTGTAACCTTTGACCTCATCCCCCACCCTGTGCCCCTCCCCCCAGCTCTCCTTTTGAGCAGCTTCCCTTGCTTCAAGGCCAAAGTCTGGAGTCTAGCTTCTTCCCAACACTTGAGCTGGAAGTGTTCTGAGTCTCCGGAGAGGGAGTGGGTTGGGGGTGAGGGTGGCCGTCTCCAGCTTTGTGGAGAAATCCCCAGAGGGAAAAGTGGCCTTCTTGGCAGCCGGCCTACTGAGCACTCCAGTTTCCTGTCCTGTCAGCTGGATTGAGTTGTCAGGGCTGGGAGAAGGGTGGAGAGCCAGGCATCCTGGAAGGCCACCAAGGAACAAGTCCCTTCTAGCTCTTTCCTTCTGCCAGTTGGGCTGCGGGGCCCTGTGCATGAGGCTGTAGAAGCGCGCGCAGCGGGGGGGGGGGGGGGTCTCTGCTTTAAGTTCATAAAAGCCATTGAATCTAAGCTCCCCCACCTCAAAGAAAAACAGAAGGGGGGACGGTAGAGGCCAAGACGGACTCCCAAGTCTGTTTTGAATAACACCTCTGACTAAACCGAATGTCATCACTGCCAAGAGGCATATTGCAGAAGACAGAGCCAGGGTGACAAAGCCAGAGGTGTCTTGGGAACCAGGATAAAAGCAGCTGCATCCGTGGAGTGGAAAGGAAAGGACACAGAACACAATGCTGTACTCTGCCCTGTGACATTCTCCCCGCATGCTCTCCAACCGCCTGCCAGCATCCAGCCCTCACCCTCCTCACAGAAACTCAAGAGCTCATTTTGTCCTCAGTAGCTTAGAAGAATAGATTTTTTTTTAAGTCTTTAATTTAAAAATAGCAACGCAAGAACTTTTTCTTAATCAGCTTTTTGACCTTGAACCTTGGAGCTGAATACCTTCTGCCAGGCCCAGGTCAGCCAGTCCTTTCTTAGCTCTTGAAAGCCAGGTGATATTCCAGGACACCTGCAATCTCAGGGCAAGCCTAGGCTGAGTGTGCCCTCTTGTGGAAGTTAGGAGTGTAGCCTTTGCCCATAAAATTCCAGAAAAGAACCCTTCTGTGGACAGAGCAACCACAGGTCAGGACCCCAGTTCCAGACAGAGATGTTGATTCTGTGTGGTCTTCGAGTCTTTAATTCCCATCAAATACTGGACCTCTATATGGAGATTTATCAGGTTTATCAAAACAGTGAAGACTCTCTGGGCGTTTGGAGATGTCTCTTCCCACTGCCCTCTAAAGCTATCAGGCACTGCAATTACCCTGAACTCAGGGTAATTAGAGGCCAATGCACCCACAACTTTATCAAGTAGCCACACACTGGCTCAGGAACCAGAGATATCACAGGTATTGTCCCTCTCTGCAAGCTCCAGTCTCTTGAAGATTATAGATCATGAACAGATGAGCCCTCCATCCTGTGGTAGAGATCCTAACAGGAAAGTACAGGTTTGTCAAGAGGCTCCAATGGGGAGGGGTATACCGTGCTGCAATCTGGTGGTAGATCAGGAATCGTCAGCAACGGAAGGCAGGGAGCTGTGAGCCACACACAGCAAGGCAATGAGCTGGTTGGCGGCAGCCCCGCTGGAGGACAGTCAATGAGCCTTACCTAAACAGAGGAAACACTCAGCTGGGCTGCAGCCCAGCCTAACCCAAGTGCTCCTGCGGTGGGATGAGAGAGAATGCTGGTAAGAAGTCTGGTAAGCAATCCCAGCACTTGAGAATCTAAGGCAGGGGGTTGCTTGGTATTTGAAGCTAACCTGGGCAACCTACTGAGTTGTGGCTCAGCCTTGGCTACAAGGCAAGACCCTGTCTAAACACCAAGTCAGGCATGGTGATACACACCTTTAATCCTACTATTCAGGAAGCAGAGGCAGGTGGTTCTTTGTGAGTTCAAGGCCAGCATGGTCTACATAGAGAGTCCAAGACACCCAGGAATACATTGAGAGATCCTGACTCAAGCAAACAAACAAATGAATGAATGAATGAATGAATGAATGAATGAATGAATGAATAAATAAATAAATAAATAAATAAATAAATAAATAAATAAATAAATGCACATGCTTGCTAAAGCAGCAGGAGAAGCAGGGCTGGGTTCAAAGACCAATGCATATTTGCTATTCTGAGTTTTTTCTTTGAGGAGGATAAGAGTTGCATAGTTTCAGGGCTTAAAGGTTAAGGGATAGGAAAGAGAAGTAGAGGTAAAGAGAGGGGGAGATCTGCCCACAGGGGGAGGCTCCTGAGGAAGGATGCTGGGGTTATGGCATGTAACACCATTCTTGGCACTTACTAAAGCTTTAGTTCTTAAGAGGGACACTTGTGAGATGCTTATTTCTATGCTGTCTTACAGACCCAGGTCCCACAAAGACTCTGAGCAGAGACCCTTCAACTGTGGGGCCCATAGTTCTCCTACCTAAGCTCTTCCAGGGCTGTGAAGGGGAAAGACTGGAGAAAACCTGAAAGAAGGTTACCAGGCCTGCTGCAGGGGCAGTGTGAAGCTGGTGGGACCTTTTCTCTCTCAGGCAGAGGTACCCAGCAGTTTGGTCTTCTGTTTTCCCAGGAGCCTTCCTCAGTTCTGGGAAGGAGATCAGTCAGAATTCTGCTCTGCCACCTCTAATTCTAATGTCACACGTGTCTCTCCTTCCCTCAAACCCAAGCCCTCTTTTATAGGTGAGCCCTAGTTGGCTACTCAGATAAACCCGTTCATAGTCTTAGTCAGTGTTCTATTGCTGCGAAGAGACACCATGACCATAGCAACACTTATAAAGGAAAGCATTTAGGTGGAGCTGTCTTAGTTTCAGAGATTTAACCCATTTTCATCATAGCAGGGAGCATGCAGCATGCAGGCAGGCATAGTGCTGAGAGAGAGAAGCTCCAAAGGGCACCCCCAGCAACACACTTCCTAAAACAAGCCATACCTACTCAACGAGGCCACACCTCTTAATCCTTCTCAAATAGTGCCACTTCCTGATGACCAAGCATTCAAATATAAGAGCATATGGTGGCCATTTCTATTAAAATCATCACACTCATTCTGGTTGGAAGTGACATCATTAAGCACCCTATGCTGGATCTCAGCTCTGTTCTTTTTGTGTTGGTTTTGTTTGTTTTATTGAGACAAAAGTTAGTATTGAACATCTTATCTTCCTGCCTCTACTTTAAAAGTACTGGATTACAGGTGTATGACTCCAGACTGCCTCAGCTGTGTTCTCACTAGGCACTGGCCTTGGGCAAATGTCTTAGGGTTTTGTTGCTGTTAAGAGACACCATGATCATGGCAACTCTTATAAAAAAAACATTTTTAATTGGGACTGGTTTACAATTTCAGAGGTCCCCATAGTCTATAACAGTCTCGATAATGTTTAAAAGCCCAAAGTTCAAAATCTCTTCTGAAAGTCATATAATCTCCTAATCATGTAATCACCAATAAAATCAAAATCAAAAAGCAGATTACATTCAACATCATAGAGTATACGTTACCATTTCAAAACATCATACCGAGGAAGTACTGGACAAAAACAAGCCAGATGTTTGCAGCTTTCCTTGGCAGGTACACCATGGCTCTCACATCTCTAACATCTTGGGGTATCCAAGGCAACTTCAACTTTACAGCTTCATGGTCCAATGTCTTGGACTCACACATGATCTTCTGGGATCCTCCAAAGGGCTTGGGTTATTTTTCCAGCTCTTTTTTTCTGACCACTCTAGGCTCTGGTTGACTCCACTCCATTGCTGCTGCTGTTCTTGGTGGTCATTCTATGATACTGGCATTTCTAATACACTGGGGTCTTCTGCTGCAACTAGACTTCACCAATAGCTTCTCATAGTCTCCGTTTATGGTACCAAGCCTCAAGTTCTTTGCATGACCCATTCAGTCTGGGGTTTTTAACTGTTGAGGTGACACCTTCACCAGTGGCCTTTCCTAGTACCAGTCCCAGATGATCTCTATGACCCTTTCATACTTTCAAAACCAGTACCACCTGGGTGATTCTTACCTACTAACAAGTCTGAATGCCAGCACAATGTCTATCTCTGAAACACAGCTGCTTTGTGCTCCCGGAAAACACCTCCCAGAAGATTTCACCTCAGTGATGCTGGTCGCTTCTTAATCACCACTAATTTCTTAGCTCTAATCACCCATCATCAATTGTTTCAGTAACACCTTTTAGTCTTGACTCTAAAGCCAGAGCCACACGGCTGAAGCAGCTGAGATCTGCTGCTTTCAGGAGCTAGAACAATTTCTTTATTGCCTAAGCTTGGATGTCCAGACACTTGCTCTGTAGACTCACCTTGAACTCAGAATTGCTTGTCTCTTGAGTACTAGGATTAAAGGTGTGTACCTTCACCCTTGTACCTAAGCCTTTCTTTAGCTTTTCATAAGATCTTTCTAAGCATGGCCATTATGCTTCAAGATCTGGCTCACAGGTATACTCTCCATTTCTGGATTATCCAGATTAAGAGTCCAAATGAAAACAACAACAGGTAACAATGCCTAACATGATATTACTATTTCTTGTTCAACTGCAAACAAATAATAAGTTGAACTCAGTGGAGTCTTGCCCCAAGGTCACCACTCCCTTAATTACATTTAACATTCTTGAACACAAGATTTAGATTCAATGTACTTCCTGATGTCCCTTTAATACATAACCATGCATTTTGTATTTTTCCTTTCTAAGTTTGCTTTGCTTGGTCAAAATGATCTTCATAAGAGTGAATCACAGGGCAGAGCGTATACTACATTTTTTTGGTATCTCCTTCATCAATGCAACCCATCTGAATATCTTCACCTTAGCTCCAGGCAGCCTCCCAAGAAAAGGGCAAAAAGCAGCCACATTCTTCACTAAAACACCATAAAAATGATATCTAGGCAACATGCTAAAATTTCTTTCCTCTGAAACCTCTTGAACCAGGTTCCCACAGTTCAAATAACTCCCAGTACCAAGGTCTTCCATATTCCTACTAGGATGGACTATTAAGCCCCATTTAAAGCATCCCACTGCTTTCCAAATCCCCATTTCTTCAAATAAAAACATGGCTAGGCCTATCCCAGCAATACTCCACTCCTGCTACCAACTTCTGTCTTCATCTGGCATTTATTGCTGTAAAGAGACATCATGACCAAGGCAACTCTTATTAAGGACAACATTGATTGAGGCTGGTTGCAGATTCAGAGGTTCAGTCTATTTTCATCATGGCAGGAAACATGGCCGCATCTAGACAGGCATAGTGCAGGAAGAGCTGAGAGTTCTACATCCTGATCCAAAGACAGCCAGGAAAGGACTATTTTCCACAGGCAGACGGGTGGAGACTTGAGCATAGGACCTCAAAGCTCATCCCCACAGTGACACACTTTCTCCATGAGGGGCACACCTACTCCAACAAGATAATACTTCCCAATAGAGCCATTTTCTATGGGCGAAGCAGATTCATCATGGCAAAAAGCATGTTGGCAAGCAGGCAGACATGGTGCTGGAGAAGGAGCTGAGAGTTTTATATCTTGATCCATAGGCAGCAAATGGAGACTTCATCCAACACTGGGTATAGCTTAAATATATAAGACGTCAAAGCCTACTTCCTCCTACAGTGCTATACTTCCTATAGTGCTATACTTCCTCCTAATAGTGCCCCCGCTTATGGCTAACCACTCAGACAAATGGATCTGTGGGAGTCATTCCTATTCAAACCACCACAGCAGGCCACACAATTCTACATGAGAGTTGTAACTCTATAAAATATTACGTGACCCCCACTAGGATCCAGTGGAATATTTGACACAGAGACACTTTTGTTAATGTTTTGTTTTATAAGACAGTATCTTAGTGTGTTACTTAGGCTGGCTTCAAATTTTCTTTTTGTCTTCCTTTCTTTTTTTTAAAAAATTCTTATTTATTTTATTTATATGAGTACACTGTAGTTGTCTTCAGACACACCAGAATAGGGCATCAGATCCTATTACAGATGATGGTGAGCCACCATGTGGTTGCTGGGATTTGAACTCAGGACCTCTGGAAGAGCAGTCAGTGCTCTTAACCACTGAGACAGCTATCCAGCTCCATCAAATTTTCAGTTATTTGGACTGGGTCTTGAAGTGCTGTGACCGCAGGCTGGAGCCTCCATACCTCGCTAGAAAAGTAAACCTTGTAGTGCTACAGAGGAATGACTACTGATAAAATGGCCTCTCCCAGGGGCTTTCACGGGACCTTTAAGACAGCGGTGGTTTGAATAAAAATGACCCCCATAGGCTCATATATTTGAATTCTTGGTTTCCAGTTGGCTGACTGTTGGGCAGGGTTAGGAAGTGTGTGGCCTTGTTGGAGGAGGTGTGTGGCTGACGGTGGTCTGTGACACACTAGAGCCAATATCCCCTGCCTGCTGCCTGAGGATCAGGACCTGTAAAGCTCTCAGTTCTGGCTCGAGCACCGAGCCTTTCTGCTTCCTGACGTGATGATCATGAACTAACCCTCTGAAACTCTAAGCAAGCCCCCAACTAAATGGCTTGTCGAATATAAGAGCTGCTGTTGTACATGGTGTGTCTTTCCAGCACCAGAATGGTGACTAGGACAGACAGTAAGCAAAGCCTCCTCTGTCTGTGCTGACCACCTATGGCTATCTAAAGGACTTGGGGTTTGGTGATGACTTGGCACCAGTCAACCCAGCAAAGCACCGACTGCTGTGGTGGAGCTTGGGGCACTGTAACAGAGGCAGGAGGATGAGGCTGGGCAGAATTTACAATGTGTCCTGTTACTCAGACCCCGGAGTATAGGTAAGGCTGACCCCAAAGTCTTAGGGAGCTTTACATTTTACCCCTACCCTTGATGCCCAGCAAGGGGTCCTTGTCAGAGAACCTGGACAGACAGCTCTCAGAGCTCTGGCAATGCAGGGGACAGGCAAGCTTGGAGCTCTCCAGCCAGAAGTGTTTTTTCTCAACTTCCAGTCTCACATCGTCCAGGTTGGCCACAGACTTGCTATTTAGCCCTTGAACTTCTGATCCATCTCCCTCTGCCTCCCAAGTACCAGGATTAAAGGCATGTGCCACCAAGCCTCGGTTAAAATCCTAGTTTAAAACATTCCTTTTCTTTTTAAAGATTTGTTTATTTTAGTTATATGAGTACACTGTTGTTATCTTCGGATAGCACCAGATCCCATTACAGATGATTGTGAGCCACCATGTAGTTGCTGAGATTTGAACTCAGGACCTCTGGGAGAGCAGTCAGTGCTCTTAACCATTGAGTCATCCAGCCCTTAAGGCATCCTTGATGTCTTGGTTTTGTTTTGTTTGTTGTGTCATAGTTTTCAAAGGTTGATTTTTATTTCTTCCTGTGCAATGTATGTGGGAGCCCTTGGAGCCAGAGAGGGCATTGGATCCCCTGAAACTGGAGTTGTGAGTCTCCCCAAAAGGGTGCTCTGTTAGCAGCAAGTGCTCTTAATGGCTGAGCTACCTCTCCAGCTCCTGTTGTTTTAAGACAGGATCTCAAGTAGCACACATTGGCTAGCCTTGAACTTGCTTTGTAGCTCAGGCTGGCTTTGAGCTCTTGATCATTCTGCCTCTGCCTCCCAAAGATCATAGGCAAGTGTCACAAACCTGGTTTCAAGCATCACCACCACCACCACCACCACCACCACCACCACCACCACCACCACCACCACCACCATCACCACCACAAGAAGCTCTAATTCTATAGCCCTAGCCTAGAACTATGCTTGGCAAAACGTGCATTTTGAAATGCATTGCTTGTGGACATTTGGAAGGAAAATGAGAGAGGAAAAGAAGGAAGGAACTTCACAGAAGGAGACTATCTTCCACCCAGAGCAGATGTTGGGATCATGATGAAGACCTGCCTTAGGCAGGAGGGAGAAAGCAAAAAGGACAGATGGGTCTCCTTCCTCCTCTGCTGGCAAGGTTGCAGCAGGCCCTCACAGATGTGCTTGGAATAAAGGCCCAGGAAGCTGAGAAGGCTGTCTCCCCACAGATCCTGCACTGGACCTTAGTACAGCAAACTTGGCTCTCAGCAGATGCTCTGGCCTGGAGACAATCTTTTTTCAGAGGCATGGGATAGACGGGACAGTTCTGCTCTCTGCTGCTTCCTTCCCTAAGGCCTTTGAAGACTGTTTCAGTCTGCCTCTTCTTCCCTGAGGAGCTGGATCCTTTGTGGAGTCAGGGGCTGTTACCCATAAACCTCTGCGGCCTTCACCTTGCTAAACTCACTGTCCTTGAGCCTCAGCCCACACCTAGCCTCTTCCATGAAGTCTTCCCAAGTAAGTACAGCTGCCTCCAGCCTGCAATTTGCAAGGCAGCTCCGGCTGGCCTTTAATTTGCAAAGGACCTTCTGCCTCTGCCTCCTGGGTGTGGGAACTACCGGTCAGCACCATGACCTCAGTGAGGGCCCAGATGTGGATGCTGGATGTCTGGTTCTAAGGCCGCTTTTGCCAGTTTTGGCTGCTACTCCCTGGCTTATCTGTTCTTTTTGTTGTTTGTTGTTGTTCTGTTGTGCAGGACATTAGGTCCATGGTCTTGCCAATTCTGAGAAAATGCTCTATAAATGAGCTACGCCTTCAGTCCTAGCCTCATTATTTATGTAACTTATTTGTATAAGCTCTGGTGTTTTGCTGGCACGGATGAGTGCCACTTGCAGTACTCTGGGAGGCCAGAAGAGGACATCAGACTTACCATGTGGGTCTTGGGCATAGAACAGAAGAGCAGCCAGTGATCTTCATCACTGAGCCATCCTCACACCCTGGGGATCATATAAATAAGTGTGTGTGTGTGTGTGTGTGTGTGTGTGTGTGTGTGTGTGTGTGTGTGCTTGTGCGTGTGAGCCCTTGGGGGCCATAAAAGGGGTGCAGACCCCCATTATGTTGACGTTAAAGGTGTTCATGAGCCTCCCCACCCTGGAAGTGGATGTGAGAATTGAACTTGGGTCCTCTGTAAAAAGCAGCATGCACTCTTATCTACTGAGTCCTTCCCAGTTCCTTTCTTCCATCATCTTAAGCACAGGACTCTCAGAGCGCACACAGTAGGAGCTTTAGAAAATTGCTTTGCCCAGACTGGCACTATGTAATGGCACATTTCTGACACAAGGTGGCAGCATCGGACAAAATTCTCTTAGAAAGCCTAGGCTGGAGTCATCAGGTGAGTGAAAACTTAGAGACTTTTATTTCTGGTACAAATGATAAATATTTTGTATTAAAAATCTGGAATTCAAGTTTTCCTCATACTTCATGCTCCCTCCCTGCCCCAGAACCTTGCCAAAGTACTTCAGTCTGGAGGCAGGAAGAATCGGTGCCCACTGAAGTATCCAAATTGGGTTTCAGAAAAGGCACACAAATTGGGTCTTGGGGGTATCCCTGCTCCCCGTTGCCCCCAGAGTAGAGAGAAGGCACTGTAACCAGACACAGAGCTGAGGCACGACTGCCCCAGCTGTCCCTCTCTGGTTCCTTTGCTGGTGAGAAGCTATGCTACGGGGCCATGCCTCCGGAACAAGTTCCACAAAAGCAGCACAGGTAGGCACCAGGGCTGGCTGCCTCAAAGTTGCCCACACTGTGACACCTTTTCACAGTCATGCAGATGAGGCCATGGCTTCAGAGCCAGAGGCTCAGGAAGAGACCTGAGGGCTCAGATTGGGTTGCCACGTCTTCTGGCGGTCAGTGAAAAACTTGTGGGCCCAAGCATCCATCCTTGGTCCTCTGTCTCCTGTTGTTAGGGGTCTTCATCCCAGAGGCACAGCTGCCTCTGAGGTACATAGAAGTCAAAACTGTAGCTTTTCCTGCAGCTCCGGATGCCACACTTGTAGGGCGCTGGCCGATCACGGCTGTGGCAGTACTTGAGCATGCAAGGGTACCAGGCCAGGCTGAGACTGTAGTGACAGGCGCAGGGCTTCCCTCGGTCCCCAACTTGTCCACAACGAGGTAATTCCACCTGTTCTAGTGCCTTGGGCAGAGCCTCGAACACAGAGCTGTCCACACCTGGGGGAAAAGGCAAGCGTGAAGAAATTGGGAGCACCTTAGCCCAGGATAGCTTCTCTCCTGTCACCCCTCCCAAGGCTGCCCTGGGGATGAACTTGGATGAGCCCCGGGCCTGAGGCTAGGCTAGTGGGATATATTAAATGACAATATCCTCATGCATTGAGCCTCTACTGTGTACCAGGGATTCGGAAGTGGTTCAGAGTTTACTGATGTGGTTGGGATTGTACAGTCAAAGGGGAGTCAGGACCCAAACCAGACCTGACTTCATAGCCTATGCTAGATCATACGGCTAGCAATGCTTTAAACAACAAACAACCTAAAGGATATGGCACCAGGGCAGGGGTGGGACAACAGGGTCAGAGTGGGTATGACCATAAGAAGAACATTTGCGAGGAGTCCTGGGGCAGTGACAGGGGCCTGGTCAGGGCTCTGCTTAGCGACCATGGGACGGAACAGCTTCTGAGGTACTAACGTCAGGCTTGTGCCTTCTTTTGGGATGTGTTGGAGACGGGTGTGTTATGGGAATGACCACAAAGTCCAGCCTTGCCTTGGGAGGGGCAGGCTTCTTCATGTGCAGCTAGCTGGGCAGAAGGCCCAGGAGCAAGCAGCTTGAATCTCTCTGTCCCTCGTACACAGAGGACCTGACAGTCCTAGCAAAGGGACCTGGAGAGGGGCCAGTAGAGTTGCACAGAGGCCCCGTAGAAGTGAGAGGAGCCCCTGACGGTTTTGGGGGAGATGCTGGCACCAGGGATGGTGAGCTGCTGTGTTCTGAGAGGTGCCCAGCAGACAGGCCTACGGGACATGTGTGTCCTCATCACGTGTAGGAATAAGAATGGTGACGAGCCTTTCACAGGACCTAGCAGGCTGTCTTTTGTGAGTCCTCTTATTCTAGCTGCATAGGCACCACCTCCTCCGGGAAGTCTTTCTTACATATTGCAGTCTACCTTGGGGTTTTCACCATCCCCCCTCTACCCCCAGAACGCCTGGCACTCATGACCACACACTGACATTCACTAGTGCCGTCCAGATCTACCCACTACCGGCTACAGCAACCAGGTGTCCATGGGGCCCATCCCAGAAGCCACTCAGTAGCTCTAGCTCTCTCTTGAATAGCACAGAATCACTCAGCGAGGTCTTTCCCCCACCCGCATGCTTCCCCTTCTGCCCACCCCGGGACAGTTCCCAGCTGACCTCGCTCTGTCCAGAACTGGACATCCTCCTGACGGGTATAGATGGCATCCGTGGCCTCAGCACACACGTTGTGGAGATGAGGACTCAGCAGACCCCCCTGGCTGAAGTTAACGGCGATATCCATGTGTAGCTGTTCCAGACCCCGCACTTCCTCAGCCTGCCGCACTGCACGGGGGTTTTTCTGTAGGTGCAAGGTGGGAACGTGTACACTGCCCTCGCTTTTCTCAGGCAGCAGAGGGAAACCCAGCCCAACCCGAGAAACCGATACCCTTAGAGGCACTTAAAGCCTTTTTGGTTTTGCTTCTTAAATTTCTGGGGGGCTTTCTGGCAACTTCAAGGTGGTTCTGGGAAATAAGGTAGGTAGGCTGGGCAAGCTGTTCTTGGGTACGTGACAGTGTGGGTTGGGTGCTTTCTGAGCAGGATGGATGCCCTGGAGGGAAAGATGCCATAAGGCAGGCCTGCAGTCTAGGTCAGCTTAGATAAGCTACGGAAAGCAGAAATCCAGGGAGGGGTCTGTGCAGGTCAGTGGGTCGAAGGGCTGCAGAGAGTGTTTACCGACACACTTTCACGGATGAGTTCTGATTCTAACCTATGTACGTCCTCAATGTGGAGGATGAGGCGTTAAAGCAAGGTCATTGGTCCAGTGCCACTAAAGAGGGGCAGGGGACAGGTGATGTTTGATTCCAGTCCTTCTATCTCCACACTTGGGGTGACCTGAGAGTTGGGCCATGGTACAGATTAGAGATCTGGGGTTCTGTAGCCAGTTTGCTCAGGAGTCAAGTCAGGAAACCAGGACTGTCCATGATTGAGTGTTAAGAGAAGGTGAGGAGGAAGATCTAGGGGGTGGGGGGTTGGGAGGTCCCTGATTGACAGGATAACTATCAGGCTGGAGCCCAGGGTCAGGCCTGGCCAGGGAGAGGCACTCACCTGCCGGAGCTTGGCCATGGCTTCACTGGGGATGATCTCATTATGGTGCAGCCGTGTGACAAAGCAAAACGCTTGGAACTGACTCTGTCCCTTCTCCAGCTCCCCCAGGATCAGGGCTCTGAAGATCTTCACATCCTGAGAGGGAAGGGCAGGAGGATGGAGACCAGCGGGAGGGGAAGGCCCCAGTCCAGCCCTGGAGCAGACAGGCCTGGATGCTGTACCAGTGCCCGCCCGGCAAGACACCCCCTTCCTCAGATAACCAACTGTTTATCTCTTCCATTCATCCCGGGGACGTCAGAGATCACACCTCAAATGTTTCCACAGCTTTCTGGAAAACTGACAAAGTGAACCACCAGAAGAGGTTTTTCCAAAGAACCCTCTGACCCGACAGACCTTAATCTCAAAGATATCCTTGTTTATCACTAATGGTCTTCCCTGGTGGGGACCTAAGAGTCCTTAATCAGAGCACCAAGGGAGGAGGGGAGACTACTTACATTTTTTTTTTTTACAAGCACACATTCCAGAGCTTTCTCTGACTTTGTTACTCTGTAGCTCTTGGGGGAGGGCTTCAGAAAAGCCCTGGGTATTCTGCATTCAGCCTGGCCCTAGCCCCCTAACCCCATCAGGGATTGAGGAGACAAAGGCAGCTGGCTGCAGCTGTTGCTGCCTTCCAAGACTGGACCGGCTCACCTTTCCCCTTTCCTCTCCACTTCCCCTTTCCCTACGGCATGACCAATGGGCCAGTGGTTCCTTCCTAGTCTGAATCACAGTATGCATGAGGGAGGCTGGGGCAGGAAGAGGGGGCAGAGCCTCAGGCAGTTTTTGCTGTCTGTTTGCAGCTAGAACCCTTGGCTACATCCGCCTGCAACCCCCACTGCCAATCTCTATCTCGCCAACCACAGTGCCTTCCTAATTCTGCTGGAGAGAAGGAAGCTAGTAGGTCCCACTTAGAAGAGGTCTCAGTCTGGGAAGAGCCCTCTGACACAGGGGGTGGGGGAGAAGGGGTAACCCTAAGCTCAGCAAGTATGGCTGGGAACCTTCCTGGTCCCTAAGCCCACAGCTCTGCCATGATGCTAGATGGTAGATGATGTTTACCTAGAGTTTTCATTGTACCCTAGGCTGCCTCATTAGCAGCCCCCTTCATTACTGTAGAACTGCTAGGGTCCAGTGTTTGAAGAACAGGGTCAGAGTGTTGTTCTCTAGGATTCTCAGTACAGGAAGGAGCTGATGGCTGCACCATTAGGCCATATGTGTGAGCCGCCCCAGGCATTCCCAAGCCTCACTGTGACAGGGGACAGACAGCTCATGTATCAGATGACAGGCTTGGGTGGAGCTGATGACCTGAAGGGAACAGTATTCAGCACCATAAGTAGAGGTAACAGTGACCAGCGAATGTCAGGGATGATCTGCAACAAGTGCCCATTTTCCTTTTTTTTGATTTGTTTTGTTTGAGACAGGGTTTTTCTATGTAGCCCTGACTGTCCTGGAGTTCATTATGTAGATCAGGCTAGCCTCAAACTCAGATCTGCTGCCTCTGCTTCCTCAGTGCTGGGCTTAATGGCATGTCTCGCCACTGCCCTGTTAATTATCTTCTAATAGATTTCGCCAGCACCGGAACTCTACATGGGATCTCTCTCACTGCCTTTGCTAGAGACGGCTTTATATAACGACTTATTTTAAATGCAACAACTGGGGATGGGCACGTGGAGAGCGATATCCTAGAAAAGAGAAATTGAGGCCCAGCTGGGGGAGAAAAGTTCCGTGAGGCTCCTCTTCCCAGAGCCTTGGAAGGAAGGTGAGTCAGATCGGCTTAACACCCACTTCCCCTAGACAGGAAATCCCTTCTCGGGTGACTATGTTGGCATCTCCTTGTCCTGCCAGCCTGGGCCATCTGATCCTCCGGCAACTTGGGTCGGCCGAGGGGACAATGGAGGGTGATCTGCTGGTGGCAGATCCCATTCCTGCTAGGCACAATTCTGTCAGGTGGGATCCCACACAAAATCCCAGTCCTTCTCCTTGCCTGGAGTCTCCTAGGATGACTCGCCCAGATGTTGTCAAAAGTCCAAGACAGATGGCACAACTGGGCAAGAACCTCTGGCAGAGAATAGAGGGTTAGGGTCTGGGCTGGGACTCCCAAACTGGGAATCTTCCATAAAGTCCTTTCTCCCAGGGCCCTTTCCCATAAGGAAAGGCTGGGGCACACAGCAGAAGAGGCCACATAGGGTCACAGAAGGTTGCTGAAGTCCTGTGTGCAACTAAGGCACAGGCAGGCTTGACCATATAGCTAAGATAGAATGCTAAAAGCCAGGACTCTCTGCATTGGACCCTGACCTTGCTGATTCTGGCCAGTAACCATGTGTAACCTCCAGTGAATCTATGCGAAGTCTTTGAGTATCAGTTTCCATACTTGCCAACAAGTCCAGCAAGAGCACTGCCTTGTGAGACATGAAAAGACCCAACCAAGCTCAGAACACATGCAGGAGCTTCTCCTGACGTTGCAATCCCTTGTTTCCTATATCTACTCTAGGCCCAAGATGTGGTAAAGATGGTTCTATATGGACTTGAGGCCCAGGTGGGTCAGATGACCCCTGTGAGGCTGGCACACATCAGCAGGATGGCACCGAGTGGCAATCCCCGAGGTAAGGCTTTCACTGGAGTGGCCAAGTCCAAGGGCCCTGTCATTAAAGGACGCCTGAGGTCAGGAAGGCTGACTTCATACAATCAGCATCAGCGCCAGGGTGAAAGGCCTAGAGTTGAAGTTTATGCTGACTACTGTGGAGGCGAAGGACAGATAAGGGAATAGCTGTCCTTGTGAGGATGGGGCAGGAGTGGAGGGAGGATGGGAAGGCTCCCCACACTGAGGGCACTGAGTCAGTGTAAAGAACACAGGTCTTTCCAGCCTGGAGTGCAGCAGTACATCCCAACATCCCCCATTTAACTGTCATGGGCGCATTTAATGCCCTCTAAGAATTCTCACTGTCTTCACGATAGAGCCTCTAGAAGCTGACATCCCGTGCTACTTATACATTAAAACACAGTTTCCAAAATGAGCAGGTCACTCCCTGGACCTTTCTGCAAGCCTCTGACTCTGCGCGGATGCCCCACCCCATCTGTCTGCCCTTCATAGGCCTCAGCTCGCAGGCATACCTGCTCTGTTAGGACCTCCAGCTCTGCAGAGCCACCTTCCCAGTGCCCTGTCTGCCTCATTTTCCTTCCTTCTCAGATCCTCCAAGTCAGGAACACATTTCATGGCAGCATAGCCCTGCCCACTAGAAGACGGTGCATGCTCCAGAAAGGCCTAACCATGCACAGACAGCTGAGCAAGAGTAGGAAGGAGGTTTGAGAGCAGCGATGGGTGGGGGTAGGGGGAGGTGGCTGAAGAGGCAGATTGAAACGGGGGCAGGATTTAGGGTCTAGGAACCAGCTAAAGAGTCTGGGCTTTACTTTAAGGTTACTGGAAGCCAATGGTGGTTGAGCCTAGGGCTGGTATAAAGTCAGCTTGACACTTGAGTGTGCCCGGGAGAGTACTCACTGACTCTAAAGCCAAGCACTGTCCTTGCACTGCCTCTGCCCAGGCAACAACTCAGCCAGGCCCTCTGGGGCCAAAGGCAAGTGGCTCTAGCCTATGTATGTGGAAGCCAGGAGCTAGCCCAGGGCAGAGGCCCCATATTCACTGGCTAAGTGAATGGATTT
Organism: Micromys minutus; assembly: GCF_963924665.1. NCBI lineage: Eukaryota > Metazoa > Chordata > Mammalia > Rodentia > Muridae > Micromys > Micromys minutus. The sequence continues at coordinate 36,535,583 of NC_137985.1, forward strand.
TGCCTCCTCAATCTCCAAGCCTTATCTTCTTGGCCATAGGAGAGGGGATGAGGGGTGCACTTCTGCAGGCCCACTAGCCCAACATCTACTCTTTGCATTCCAGAGGGGATCCGGAGGCAAGGAACTTTACTGGTCATGCAGCTTAGAAACTCGGACCTCCCACCTCTCGGGCCAGGGTTCTGCATCACTCGGTGGGGATGGATATTACCCTCCTCTGTGCCTTCCCCACACTGGTGCACCTTTTTCAAGACCTGTGTTTCCCAGAGAGGGGATTCTTTGGCTCAGCTTTGAGGAGATTCCACAGGAACAAGGAAATGATGACAGAAAGCTGTCCTGGAAAAACACCCGTGACAGGAGACACCCTGTGTGGGCCCTCCAGGCCGCTTTCCCAGAGAGGCCCAGGGAGTGTTTCCTGCTGTGGGAGGGAAACAACACTGTAGAGGGAGGCCTCGACCTGTGGTGGGCCAAGACAGGAGCAGCATGCCTTTCCATAGCTGCCTTTCATACTGGGTCAGGGAAGAAGGGAACACGCTGTGTCGCTTGGGCCACTGTTACTGGGATATTCTCAAATCAAATCTAGTCTGGGCTGATACACCCAAACTTATCCCAGCTTTCCCTACCCTCAGGCCACAGGCTGCCATCTTTTCCACACAGATCTGCTGTTCTTCAAGCTTCTCACAGACAAGTTCCCTTTACACACACACACAGCAGCTGAGTTCTCTTCCTCAGTTTCTCCACAATGAAACATCCCTCCTCCCACACCCTCTATTTTAGCCACATTTCCTTGGCCTCCTGTGACCCCTCCTTCTGTGAATCTCCGGTTCCACTTTCACACCCAGCAGGCTCTGGCTCAGTCTCACCCACAGCCCAGCCACTCTCCTCAAGCAGTCCCTTCAGCCACACATCTCAGCTCCCCTTATCTCCCCAGGCTCCCAGATTCCAGTGCCCTCAGGATGTCCTGCTGTGATCCGTGTTCTAGAAGCTTCCTGGGGTTTCAGGCAGCTAGGTGCTTAGTCTCAGACACTGCAGCTACCACACTTTCCCCTACAGAACAAATGAAAACTGAGGGGGCCCGAGGAACAGAGCTGCCTTTCTGGTGTGTGAGTGTGTGTGCTTGTATGTGTGCACATGCGTGTGCGTATGTGGCACAGCCCAGGCCAGAGGCTACTGGCCACTCACTGCTCCAGGGCCTCCATAAGCAGTACCCACCCCCACCTCTGCTAGCCCCAGCCCCCTTGCTACTGGACAGTTGGGGCTCACTGCCTCCTGGGAGTATGCTGTCATCTCGGTCTCCTTCTCATCACCAGACCGCGTGACTCTGGGGCCCAGACTGGGCCAATCTAAATATTTATTCCTCTGCTCCTGGCTGGGACTGCTTCACGTAGACAGGGGCCAGCTTCACTAGGGTGGAGCTGGGGACTGCGGAGCTAGAGCCTTCCCTGCCCAGGCTGCCTAGCGGTTGATTGAGGAGGCCCTCTGCAGCTCTGCCTAGCTTTCTCAGGATGCACTCAACCCAGAGCCAGGATGCTACAGAAGACTTCATGCATTTCCCCACTGTATACACAGACCTCATCCAGGCCTGGACAGAGGCTTCTTGTTATAGGGTTAGTATGACTATTAGGCAGGACCAGCAGCCCTCACTGCCAGTCCCCAGCCCTTCTAACAGCCCCTCCTGCTCTGTCAGCCAAATCCCAAAGGTCACCACCACCCCGACTGCCCCAGGGGGACAATGTGAGGCTTTATGTGGATCAACTGCTCCCCACTGTCTAGCTGACTCAGGGCTCCTGACACAGGGCGTCATGCTTTTCTCTCACTTAGATTCCAGCCTCCCTCATCCCCTATCCTTCATCTGAATCCCCAGTGACAGGTAGGAACATTTGCCAGTTTAAAGGACAGAAGCCCCTAGCGATGAAATGGTCGCTAGTGCAGGAAAAAGAAAGTTGCAGTTACATGTGGGGATGGAGAGATGCAGCGGAGGGCCTGCTTGACGGCATGCATTGGAACTACACTTCTCCATGGGTCTCTTGTTCTGCAAAATCCCCCTCGGTCACTCTGCCTAGGAAATGAAACCTAGGCATAGAGCCGGGGCTCAGAGACACTAAGTAACATGTGGCACCACACAGCTAGTGAATAGCGATTATTAATTAATTAAGAATGCAGAGAGTAACTGGAAGTATTTGGTACCCATTTTCAAAGCTAGCCTGATCTTTCCCCCTCCAGGACCACCCCCGGCACTGCTGAGGAATGAAGTCTGGATTTCCTGGCAATTGTGAGTCTGGGAGACAGCCCATACCAACTGCATATAAAGTGTTTGTAGATTCTTGTACACTCGGGTTCTCCCGCATGCCTAATGCCTCTCCACAGCGTGTTTCATCTCTTTGGAAGGAACTCACTCAGAGAGCTAGAGTAGCCCAGTTAGTCAGAAGGTGGCACAAAGATTGCTGGGAGCTAATCCTGGGTCACCACCAGCTGTCAGATCTTGTCACCAAGGCCACTTTCAAGCCCGGTTTGTGCATCTGCAGGATGAAGCAAGAGTGCTTCGTGGTGCAGCGATGCAGATGACTGAGCCACGTGTGATGTAGAGCGACTTCTCGGGGAAGGATGCCATGGACCTATGTAGTCTGGGTCTCTAGGTTGGGTCCCCCACCTGCCTGCCTGTGGCGTAAGTGTCTGTAAGCTTACCCACTATTCAACTTGAGGAGTCCAAGAACAAATTCCACTCCTCTTCCTTCAGCAATCTTTCTAGCAGGCTACGCCATTGGCTCCAGGCGGTGGTTTTCACCAAGAGACAGGATAGGACTCCATCTGGACATAGCATCTCTATCAGGGGTAGGAGATACTTAGCCATAGGCCAGGGAGCACACTTGAACCACAGGCAAGACTTTGTACCCCAGCCCAAGGAGGACTTCCTCAGATATGGAGGAGAGACTAGAATTGGACACAAGAGCCCCACTTATACAGCCTGGTCTCTTTACTTCCTGAAAACTCCTGAGAAAATGTTCTGTGCTCCAGAAGTTCCCCTTCCTCAAAAAGCACTTCTAGGGGGTTGGGTGATGATGGTTCGGTTGGCCAACTGCCTGCTATGTTATGCATGAGGACCTGAGTTCAGATCCCCAGTACCCCCTGTAAAGAACAGGGCACCGTTGCATACACCTATAATGTTAGCACTGGGCAGGAAGAGAAACAAGAGAGTTCTTAAAGCTGTACTGGTCAGCCAGCCTTGCTGAATAAGCTCCAGGTCCAGTGAGAGACGCTGACTTAAAACTAATAAAGTTGAAAGTGATTGGAGAAGACACTTGATAGCAACCCTGGCCTACAACATGCAAGTGTATACACACAAACATGTACACATGCATATGTACCACCCAAACGTGTGTACACATGCACTCGAGTGTGTGCGTATACACACAGATACACACACACACACACACACACACACACACACACACACACACTTTTACTGCCCTTTGCTCTCCAACCCATTACTTATCTTCCATGCCATAAACTATAGGGGGCCCAACACAGATAGGGTAGGTAAGATTTAGGACCTTAAAGGTTTCTCCTCTTTTCCTATACCTGTGATGTGACACTCTCTTGGAACAGTATCCATGTAAATACTGCAGGTCCTCACTGGCTACATCCCACAAGACCCCTGCCTTTGATCTGAGACACGGTGTCTGGTGTTTTCTGGATGATTTTTTTCCTCTGGCTTGCACTTACCACTGGTACCCAGGACTAGAAGCAAGTTTCTAATCTCCCTGGATCCTTGTCCCTTTGAAGTAACCTCAAGCTGAGCTATAGCACTATGTGGCTCTTGATGCTGGCATTCCCTCACAGGTTCCAGCCCATGGGTCCCCAGGATCCCTTTCCTCTTCACTTTTTCCCCTCCTCTCTTCTATCCCTACCACCCTGATGCAGCCACACATGACTTCCTTCATATCTTAAAGTACCACCTTCCCCTTGTGGCCATCCCCAAACCAGGCAGCTTTCGATGTGATTCATTCCTTCCCCTGTTTTTGGACATTCAGACGGGGACAGAGAGCTTTGTCAGAGATACCAACGTGGGGGAGGGAACTCAGAGGGCCGTCAGATAAGCAGCCAGAGTGGGGATGGCTGAATACCTGCTATCACTATGTTCAATGGCTATACACATGCAGGTCAGATTACATATGTAGGGCCTGGATGATAACGTGTGTAGAGTGTTGCTTGCTGTATTTACTTAGGAGTGAGAGTTCCTAGGTAGAGGGCGTATTGATTTAGGCCCAGGGTAGAATGGCTGCTTATCGTACATTGTGGGCTGGAGAGGGTAGGGTATGAAGCTCAGCAGCAGCATGCAAGAGGCCCTGGCTTCAATACCTAGAACCAACACTAACACATTATTGTGGGGGGGGTGGACCTCATGTAGCCCAGGCTGGTTCTAAACTCACTATGTCTCTGAGAATGACCTTGAGCAACTAATTGTTCTGCCTCTACTTCCCGAGTGCTAGATTACAGATATGTGCAAACATGCTCAGTTTTTGTGGTGTTAAGGATCAAACCCAGGGTTTCCTGTATGATAGGCAAATACTATCCACTGAGCCCCATCCACAAACCCCCACCCTCTTTAGTGGATCTGAGGTAGCCCAGGCTGACATTCAATGTCAAACTCTACCTTCCCCTGACATTCCTTAAAGAACCCCATTTGCCTGGCTCTCCCGTTCAGATGTCCTGATTTAGTGAGTTCAGTGCTGGTGTTGAAACCCAGCAAACTCCCCAGGTGACTCTTCAAAGTCACTGAGCCATGGTGTGCAAGCATTCTTTCAGTGATAGCTCAGGAAGCCTGGTGAGTATTCGCCTGAGGAAGAGCTCCAGGTGACACAGGACAGCCATGTGACACAGGACATTCCATGCTGTTCATGGGATCTGCTAGCCAGGTCCGGGCTCTATTGCTTTACCAGCCTCGGGCCAGGATGCAGGCAAGGTGAGGAATACTTACCTGGGAAGAAGGCAGGGCTGGGAAGGGGTTGTGTAAAGGCTAAGACCATTCCTGCTCAAGGTATCACTGAAGCCCTACGTTTGCTTAGACCAAGGCTGACTGCTGCCCTGAAGGAGCTGGCTAACCATTGGTTCAGGAGCTTCCAGAAGAAGGTGGTTGTTAGTGGAGGCTCACACCTGTGATCCTATCTCTTGAGACTGTGAGTCAGGTAAGAGGTCCAGGCTAGACTTGTGTAAGTTGTTTTTTTTTGGGGGGGGGGGAGATTGAAACATTCTATCTTGCAGGGAAGTTCCTAATGCAGGAAGTTAAGCAACTCAAAAGAGCTTTGGGAAGTCCCCGGAACTGACCTGATTCACTATGCCCTTCCTTTCCAAATAAATAATAAAAGCCAAGCTTCAAAGAAGATGCTCAGACCAGCCTAGGTTTGTGAAAGACAAAATCCAGACAAACTACCTGAAAGAGGTTTAAAACTTTGAAAGGACACTCTCCAATCTGCTGAGCTGCCTTCAGGCTGTGAAGATGCTTTTGTGAGTGGTCAACAAGGCTGGCGTGGGCCTTGGTAATGTATCTGCTTTGAGTCATTTCTGCTCCCATAAGTAACCCCCCATTCATATGCCTGTAAGTACTCCAAGAAAACTCACTGGTTTACCAAGCTGGACTTTGGTGGTATTGATACATTGATCTGTCCCAGGCTTCTTGTTTGGGGTTGAATAGACCTGTGTGTAGCATCTTCCCAGAAAAAGTTTTGTCACACTACATAGTGACACTGTGTAGAAAAGAAAAGATACAAACAAAAGTTTCAGACTAACCTGAATCATACAGGGAATTCAAGGCCAAGGTCAGTCTGGCTTTTATTTGGAGACCATGCCTCCAAGTCAGGAAGAAAAGTGGCAAGGAGAGACTCTAGCCTTCCCTAGGTTCCATGTGGGATTTCTTTGTGATCTCTTACTTACCCTTCAGCCTCTTTAATCCAAGCTGACCAGGGAGGAGGCTGGCTGAGAAGTGGGGTGAGCCAGCCTTGGAGCTAGCTAAGGGCTTCACTGTGTCCCAAGCACAAAGCACCAGCACCAGAGAGGGCATACCTATTCGATGTGCTCCAGGTTCAGCTAGCTCTGCCCAAGGCCTCAGGGCAGGTGCCAATGTAAACCCATTTTACAGATAAAGAAATGAAAGCCCAGACAGATCAAACATCTGGATGGAGGTTGACCTCCTTGACCAGCTCACAGGTGGTCAATCAGACTTGCCTCATTCAGCCTGTACCGAGTCTCCCAGTGGTGACCAGATTGCAAGCACTGATATTCCCAAGAAGATTCAGGATTGTTTCCTAAAGCCTCTCCCTAATGGGCGTGGTGCACAAAAACCACAAAACCATTTTCTACAGGAAAAATCATTACTTCTAGACAGAACCAACGAAGGCTTTGAGGGTAGAGGCCTTGAGACGTGAGCATGTGGGAAGGACAGGCAGAGTGGCTCTGGCCATTAGAGGCAACATGCTGTCCTCCCCAGTCTCTGTGTACCCCACTCCACCCTGGCCCGGGCCACAAACGAACTCTGACAGCTGGCTTTCTACGTTCTGTGCCTTCTACTCCCCCCACCCCTGCCCGCATGAAATTGAGCCGGTGTGAGATGCCAGCTCTGGGTCAGAGGCTAACCTGCAAAGGAGACTTTGGAAAACAGGGTGAAGGTTTGAGCCACCACGGGGATTAAAGGGAGCACTTGCCACCGACTCTGAATGTCCCCCCATCTGAGCAGCCAGATGTCCCCCACCCCATGCTCAGTCCAATCCCAGTCTCCCACCTCCATGGCTGTGATAGCCAGGTGCTTTCTTTCCTGGTTGCCTTTCAGAGCAGAGCAGTAACAACCTTTTGTAGCCAGAGGCTAGAAAAGCTCCACTCCACTCCACTCCTAGCCTTTCACGCCCCACCCAGCTTGGCTATCATTCTTCTGGCCTAGGGATGGATAAATCTTTCTTTAAGGCTCCAGGGTGATCACAGCACAGGGCCACTGGGCTGTGGGAAACTAACAGCACATTCTGTGGCTGGCTTTCAGGTCAGAGGCTTAGAGGGGAGATCAGATAGCTACTCCTGATTGATTCTGCCCAGAACACCGCAGATAAAATGTTCCTAAAGTTCAGCTGGGCAAGCAGGGAATGTGTTGGGTAACCAACATTGGCCCTATTTGCATCCAAGAATCCAGCTTGGGCCTGTGTGACAAGCATGGGCTACCATTCTGCAAAGTCCTCTGTTAGGATGACTCCCTGGGCCTGGGCTCATCCCTACTCAGCCCTACACTGGATCTCCACCCCCCCCCCATGCCTATGGAAAGCTCACAGGATCCCTAGCTGGCTGCCCAGACTCTGCCCCCCTCCTGCCAAGGTCTCCAAATAACTCTCAGTTTTAGAATGGAGGGGAGAGATGGAGAGGGAGCAAAGGGGAGGGATGGTTATTTGGTCCTGGATATTTCTGACTTCTGTTCTTCCCGGAGACAGAGGGATGCAAGGCCTCCTTGTAGAGCTGAGAGTGGATGGTTAGAAGACCCTCCTCCCCGCAACCATGAGATAAGGTCTCACTCTGTAGCCCTGGATAGTTTTCAACTTGTATTCCTCCTGTCTTAGGCTCCTGGGTTGACAGGGGTGGTGGTCACCTTTTTTTTTCCCTCCAGATCTTTCTGTTGTTGGGTCACTGTCACTCAGCACCCTGGAGTTTCATTTCCTGATAACTTTAGCATCCACTCTCTCTCTCCACCCCACCCCACCCCATCCCACACCAACACACCACACCACACCCACACAGAGACAGAGAAAGACAGAGAGACAGGGGGGGGGCAGCAGAATTGTGGACTTCACCAACTCCTGTCAGGCATGGGCTGGGACACCCACAACCCTTCCCAAATGAGGGGACTCTCCCCATTTTCTCCCCTTCCCCCAGCTCTTCCTAGGTCTTCTTGCTCCAAGTGTTTTCAACCCTTCAGATAACAGAGGAGAGGGCTGGGCTGCTTCCAGACTTGGGAGGGCCCAAGGGCAGACAGCTCTGCAGGGAAAGCGACCCTGGAATGGTGCTCAAGGCTGGAGGTCTTGAAACCACTTCCTTGCCAAGTACAGCCGAGGAAAGAAAACTAACTCCACACCGCACAGCAAGAGGGGGAGCCAAGGTCCTTATGTCACCTGTGGGTTTTTCCCTTTAGTCACAGAGGCTGTGGCAAGAAGGGAGGCCTTGTTAATAAGTACTTTTGTCGGCGTGCTGAGGAGGAATCGGGCACAGAAGCTGGTCCGTGCGTGAGAAGGGCCTCGGTTACTCAGATGCCAAGCATCAAAAAGCTAGAGGAGTTCACTGAAAAAAAAGACCCAGATCTGGGTGCTAGAAAGTGGGCAGCGAGTTAGAGAGGTGACCTTGGGCAAGTCACGTCTTTCTTTCGGCACTGCTTTTCTCTTCTGCAAGCTTGAGGGTGCCTGGGACGCCGGTCAGCTAGGATCGCAAGCCTCCCGAGCCCGCCCCCCGTGGTGGGTGGGGACGGGACCCACGACGGTACCTCACCTTCTTGAAATCCGCGATGAAGGAGATGAGCGTGCCGTCGGGTTTGCGCAGGTCAAGGCTGATGATGTCGGCGTCGCTGTCCGCTTGCAGACTCTCCTCAGTCACCTGGCCGTCGGGCAGCCTCACACGGACCCGCAGCTCGGCCGGAGCGCCGCTGCCCGCGCCCACGCCGTGCGGCGCCCCAAGCAGCAGCGGCGACAGCAGCAGCAGCAGCGGCAGCGCGGGGCGCGCCGAGGGGACGTCGCGGCGGCCAGGGGGCCGCATCCCCGGGGCCCCCGGCGCGCCGCGTGGGGGAGGGGAGGCGCGCCTATAAAAGTTTGCCCGAAGTTGGGGGTCCGGTTCGGGGATCCCCGGCAGTCCCCACCTCGAGAGGAGAGACTCAATCCAGAGGTTCCCCCCACGACGTGCTGCGAATTCACGTGGGCCGCGTCCAGCCACGCACCCCGAGTCCCGGACGGCGCCCCCTGTGCGTGTCCCCCAGCCGCCCCGATTCCTGAGCTCCGGACTCCGTTCAGCACTTTTCATTCAATCCCACCCCCCGTCACTTCCTTCAGAAAACAGAAACCACCAGGACCTGCCTTAAAGAGACCGCGCACCTCTTGGCCCTTAAAGGGACCGCAGTGGCCCAGAGAGGGGCGGGGATTAGGGACCACGGCTCAGCGGCTTTGTGGCCTAGGCTGGCTTTCTCTAGATCCCTCCCTCCCGCCGCACCCGGTCACCGGCGGGGCCTTGTCCAGAGTTTGCGCTCCGGGCAAATCCCTTCCTCCCATTAAGGGCGGGACGGGTGACTCTTCGCCCCCGCCCCCTACACCCCTTCTGGCTTGTTCTGGTGCCACGTGGATGAAATAATCGGGCTCGGATTTTCAGAGGTTTTGCATAGTCTTTTAGTTTCTCTGACACAGCGGATTTCTCAGATGCGACTGGGGAAAAAAAATCAGGTCTCACCTAGCATTCTGGTCTTTTCCTAGGTCGGGGAGTACAATTAGGGGTTGAGAGCATCCATCAGGTGTGAGCTGTTTTTATATGTGAGGCGGCCAATCTGGATGCGGCCACCAAGAAGCCTAACACTTTGTGAGCCGTTATTCAGTTTTCTTTCCTGTGTAAAGTCAGCCTTTCTCCAGTTTAGTTCATGCCTCAGGGCCCCTGCTCTTTCCGGTAAGGGAAGGACCAGATTCCAGGCCACTGTCGGCATCCAGATAGGAACACTCTTGCCACAAAAAGGGCCACAAAAAGACACTCCTGCCGTGCCAGGGACTTCAGTGAATGACGACTTGGGGAGTAGGTAGGATTCCTGTCTAGTTGGTGACACATACTTTGAAAATTGTGTGAGCCCAACAGTCCCCTATTGAACAGAGAGGGTTGGGGTCCACGGAGATAAGACCCCTGGGGATGTTCAGGACCGCTTGTTCCTCCTGTCCATTGCCATTTCTGTTTGCTCCAGGTGCCCCGTGGTCTCTAGGGTCTTGAAGACAGATGGGTGAAACTGTCCCCCCACCTCAGCTCTTCTTTCCTAGGAGATCCCTAGCATACGACCTGCCCTTACTAACATGAGCCCTTCCTTTGGCACACACATAGGACTGAAGGGAACTTAAGAATCCATCTCGCTCAAGGCTTCCCAAATGTGCCTTACATCATCCATCAGTTTGATGCTCACTGAGACGAAGCCCCCACACTCCTTAAGCCTATAGGTGCAGACTTTCAGGAGAGGGCAGGGAGCCCTGGCAACAAGGTCCAGTGGGACCCTTGATGAGCCAGAGGTTGGTAGACGCTTGGTACTTGAGAGCATCTTTCTTGGGGAACCACCTGGCTCCTGAGGACCTCATCCTGGGGAGTTGGGTGCAGGTTGCCAGACGATAAGTGGGCTGTTTCCTTGGGGTCTTTTAGTCTGGGCTGGCAGTGCTGAGTTGTCTGGGGTCTCAGAGCTGGCCTCTTGCCTGACAGTATGCTAACTCTCAAAAGAGGCCTTCCAGCTGGGACTGCCCCCATGAGTCAGTTCCATAGTCATCAGGGGCCTCACCCACATTTCCTAACTTCCTGTGTTTGGGGTTCTCTTCCATCCATCCCTGGTTCTATTCTTGACAATATTCACAAGCCCTAGACCCCCCTCCCCTCAGTCCAAAGATCCTTCCCCCAAGGTCCTCCAAAAGAACCAAGAAGTGGACAAAGAGTCTTTATTATCTCTGTTCAGACTTTGTGCCTTGGAAACACCGATGGAAGACAGTTTCTATACACCTGCATTTTCCCTGGGAATACTCTTCCATTTCAACTAGATCAAACCTACTCTGTCTTTTTGTTTTGTTTTTGTTTTGTTTTTCAAGATAGGGTTCCACTGTGTAGACCTGGCTGGACTCCTCAAACTGTCCGGCCACAGAGATCTTCTATCTGCTTCTGCCTCCAGAGTGTTGGGATTGAAGGTGTGTGCCTCCACAATCCGGCCTGCTCTGTCTTTTAAAACAAAAAACAAAAAAACAAAAAAACAAAAAACAAAACAAAACAAAAAAAAAAAAAAATGAAATACGATAGGGAACATGCAACCTCTTCCATGAGCCACAACCTTGGCTCTAGTCTTTCTGGTGACAGCACCAGGTCTTCAACATTGGGGGGGGGGGGAATCACAGGTTTCCCAGCAAGAATTTCTGAGTCATCTACTGATTCTTGCATGCCCTGTTCTTCTCAGCCTCTGGACTACAGTGACAGTAATGGCACCGCTACCACTCGCTGTGGAGGTTTTGTTATGTTTTGGAGACGAGGTCTCACTGTGTATGTTGCCCAGGCTACCTCTAAACTCCTGCTTTAGCCTCCCAGTAGTGTGAGAACTATAAGTACATTGCCAGTCAGCTTCATTTAGTATCAGGTCCAGGTCCTGTGCCAAGCACTCTATGCATCTCATCTTGTTTAATTTCAGGAAACCCCTCCCATATCCATTCTCTTCTTAGCCTCCTTTTATTGGCTAAAAAGCCCAGATTTAGAGAGGTACCATACCTCGTGTCACACAGGTAGTCGAGCCAGTAGTGGCTGAAGCAAGGGTGCCTAACCACAAAGCGCTTGCTTTTAACCACAGTAACATCTGGCTGTCCGAAACCTTCACTTTCTTCCAGTCCTGAATGAAGCACACACCCCATGCTATCTTTTCCTGTCATCTAACGGTTTATGTGGGCAAGATGCTGTCAGTTTAAACAGGCCAGCCCCAAGCTGTGAACTGCCTGCCTTCCACAAGTCACCCAAGTACAGAGGTATCCATTCATCTAGGACTCAAAAGCCCTGGAAGGAGAAGTGCTTAGAGCCCTAATTACCCTGACTACAACCAACAGCCCTAGAGGTCAGGGAGTCCTTTATGTCTTCTCTTTATGTGTCATGGCATACTGGGATTTCTGGTCCCTTCTCATTACTAACCGGAGGGAAACAAGTTCTGAGTTCCCAATAGTGGCTCCACAAAGGGCATCCAGATCTCAGTGGTAGCACTTGGCCACCATGAGCTGTGTGATTTTCTTTCTTCATCTGGGAAATGGGTGCATGCATGCTTAACCCACTTAAAGATTTACTCTCCTTATTCTTAATTATGTGTATTCGTGTGGGTCTGTGTGTGGGTGTGTACACGTGATGTGAATGCCCTTTGAAAACTTAGGGCACTGATCTTCTTGTAGCTGAAGTTACAGGGGACTGTGAACCATCTGACATAAGGGCTCTTAACCTCTGAACCATCTCTCCAGTCCTCTCTAGGATTGTTTTAGGAAGTAGATGAAATGTCTATAAAACAGCTCATGTGTCTATAAAACTGACATGTGACTGGTACAGGCTCAAGGGGAGGGGAGTTATTGTAATTTACGATCAACATATCAAATGCTAAATCTGACCACACTTGACATGGCACTATAACCTAACAGCTAAGTCAGTGCTTAGCAGACGTTTCTGTCTACAGCTGGATCGGGCCTTTTTGGTTGTATTTGCCCATGAATCCTGAAAGCAGACCCAGACAGCCAAATTCCAGGAAGTGATGTTCTTTGCTTATGGTCTGAATGGGTCTCCACCTGGTCTGACAAGAAGGAAGTGTCACCCACACTGTCTCTGTCTTCACCAGTAAACATGTGTCCACAGGACAGAAGAAAGAGAAACTCAGCCCAGGACCTGTGTGGAAAGAGAGGCAGGCTGGCAAGGCAGCTGGTCCACAGGTCAGGAGACAGGGAAGGACGTTTTTCCTTGCTGTTTCTCCGAAGTGGTTGTTGAGTTTAGGATGCATTACAACCCTGTTCCTGGGCCCTTACAGATAGGGCATGCTACTGAAGTCTTGAGTCTGAGAGAGAATCCAGGATGGAGTGGGTCAGTACATCCTCTGTCTCCAGACTGCCTACAAAAGCTCCAAGGACTTCACTGCCTTAGCGGAAATTAGGTTTATGGTATCACCGGATTGTCCACCGAGGGTGTAGTGAGGAACAGGCTGGAGCAACAGCAGCCATTGCAGAAAGAGGAGAACAGAAATGACTGGAGGTCAAGGACAGACATTCATCCTGGGATGGGAAACCAGACAGAGAGGAGCCAGACTGATTCAATGACTTTCAGGCCTGAATGATCTGAGCTACAGAGAAAAGCAGATCTCTCAGCTCATGGATGGGAAGCTCATGAACTGCTGAAGGTCCTGCCTCCCCTGCAAGCTGGTTTCTGTGTGTATTTCTCCCCTCAGGCAGGCAACTGGTGCACAGGTGAGCTAGTCCCCGTGTGACAAAGTGCTACAAACAGGTGATGGGGTCACAGCGAGTGCAGCAGCTCCTGAGCTCAAAATGGAACCAGAGCCACCTAAAAAAATTACAGCGAGCAGGTGAGATGGCTTGTGGGTAAAGGTTCTTGCTGCTAAGCCTGGGTTCTATCCTGGCACCTAGAGGAAGGAAGGAGAGAATAAATTTGTGTAAGTTGTTCTCTGACCTCTACATGAAAACTAGGGACACACACACACACACACACACACACACACACACACACACACACACACACTGTAAAATGTAAAAAAAAAAATCAGCAAAACCAAAACTGTAATTGTTACAACTGGTACCATAAACCAGAGGGGACTGGCCTGGACCAGAAAGTCTGTTTAGAAGGTTCTGCCTGATCTTGCTTAGACTTAAAAAAAAAACACCAAAATAACATAAAACTGGATTCATAAGCATAGAGGATGTCCCAGTCACAAAGTGAGCAATTCAACTTAGGTACTGGTGCTGAGTCTGGTAGGTTTCCAGACACTTCACCAAGTAGCTGAGGCGTGACCGGGAAAGGGCAGCTGCCCAGAATCATTCAGTAGGATGTTGCAGGGGCCAAGAAATGCTGGGCCTTGTGGGAAATGCCAGTGCCCATGGTTGGTTTTTTTTCCCCCCATAAGAACAATGGGCGGTCACTGAAAGGTGTTGTTCAAGGGGTGGCATGATCAGACTTGAGATTTAGATACCTGGGAGGTGTACTGTAGCCATTCAATGGAAGGTGATAATGGGTTGGGCCATGGTAGTGACCATGGGGGTGTGCAGAGGTGTCAGGCTTCAGCCTTGGGGGTAGGAAGGAGCAGGGCATAAGAAGAGGTTATGGTCAGCGCCTGCTTCTACTAAAGGCACTTGGGGGACACCATGCAGAGAGCTCTGAGACAACTGTTTTAGGGGTTCTTTAGGTCTGCCTTGGTGTCAGGATTGCAGACTAGCCGGGGTCTCAGGTCAGCTTCTGATGTCACTCTAAGACAGGAAACCCGGTGTCCTGAAGCTGGGCTGTGTCCTTTCCCATACACAGTTCCCACTTCCTTCTCTTCCCTCCACATCTCTGTGCTGTATGTGGCTCCTCTGTCTGTCCCCATTCATGTCCAGCATAGTGCCCTGTCCAAAAGGTTCTCAACAGTGAGTGATACCTTTCATAGCCCCATGTGTCTGACACTGAACTATGGGGGAGAGAAGCTATAGTCCCATGTCTGCTCTCAGGATTCTGATGGTCATGGGCTCCTCAGAGGAAAGGCTCCTCCTAGGACAAGTTGGGCATCTCTTTATAACAGAAGGCCTCAGGTTATTTTATGATAGCAGTGTCTTTGGTGCCTAAGAATATTCTGTGGACCACCAGTGGCACAGGCGTCCCCTGAGACAGTCCTATCCTGTCCTTTGTACCTCAACCATCCCCATTACCAGGGCAGTTATCAGACTCCTTATAAAAAGGTCACGTCCTCTGCTCGTTACATTTAGAGCATCAGCAGAGACCTTCAGTGAGTCTTCCTGCTGCAGGAGGCTCAGTCTGGCAAAGTGTGTGAGCAGCTTGTGAGCTGTGACATTTTCAGTGTGTAGGTACACTTTATGATGAAGCTCGGAGGAAATTTATTATTATTATTATTATTATTATCATTATAAAAAGCATGTAGAGTTTTAGCCCAGTTTTTACTGCTCCTGCAGAATTAATGTACATGTTACAGCTTGGGAGAGGACCTGTCTTTTTACCAGAGGGCCCAACATGAGCAGGCCAGGCCTGGAGAGGAGCCGTCAACATGTCTTCATACTTACTATTGCTGCTACCGTGGGTCTCTGGGCCTAGGGATTCCCAGCTGGCAATCTAGTTGATACCATCACTGGGGCTCAGGCCAGAGAGGGTAAGGTTTTGACACAGAGAGGGTGGACCAGGGCACACTTCCTCCTCTGATAGGAAGCACTCTTTCCCACACCAGTCATTGCAGAACCACTCTTGCTCTCTTTATCTTTTTCTCTTCTTCGTCTTCCTCCTTTTTCTGAGAAAGTGCCTCAAGGCTGCCTCTCATTTTTGCAACAGTGTCTTCCTGCCTTAGTTTCCCAGGTGATTACAAGTATGTGCTACCAAGACTGCTTTCTCTTCCTCCCTTTCTCTTCCTCTCCCTCTCCTTTCCCTTTCCTTTCTTCTTTCTTTCCTCTCTTTTCCTTTACTCCTGACGAGGTTACCCAGCCTCCTTAATGCTACCGAAACCCAGACATTTTTTAACATTGGCTTTTTTGTTGTTGTTTGTTTTTTTTTTTTTTTTAAGAGCACATTTAGACTTACAGCAGAACCTTGTGGATAGTTTCCACAAGCCCTCTGCATCCACATAGATAGAGTGCCCTCCCCCGCCCGCAACCCTCCCCGCATGCACAAGCCCCCGCCTGAGCCCCCCCCACCCCGCACACCCTCCCCGCATGCGCAAGCTCCCGCCTGAGTGTTGCTGGTGAATGAGCCTGTGTTGACATGCCCTTATCACTCGGAGCCCACGGCTTCCATCACAGACACTCTCGGCAAACATTTTGTGGGTTTTGAGGAACGCATTATTATACTATTAAATGGTTTTACTCCCCAAACCCTCTGTGTTCTGCCTATTCAGCCCCTCAAAAACACCTGACATCATCGAGGAGGCTCATCTGGTAAATGGGCTGGCTTGCTGCACAAGCCAGACAACCTGAGTGGTGTAAGGTGAGACCTGATTCCTGAAAGTTGTCTTCTGATTCCCACACCCCCAGGTCATGCCTTGCACGTAAAAGCTCCACCCCAGTACTAACAATAATAAAAAAAATTAATGTATATAATGATTTTAGGTCATTTGAGAGAAAATAAAACCTGACTAATATTTACTTCAAATTATCTTCTGAACTTTGTAGCTTTAGTAAAATTAACATTGCCAGCTCTGTATTTTCTGCTCTGCTTTTTTCAATCTTCTTTCCCTTTTCAGTTCCTTTCTTTCTTTCTTTCTTTCTTTCTTCTTTCTTTCTTCCTTTCTTCCTTCCTTCCTTTCTCCCTCCTTTCCTCCATCCCTGCCTCCTTCTCTCCCTCCCTCTCTTCCTCTCTTCCTTCTCCTAATCTGTGTGTCCTAAAGATATAAATTCAGGTCGACAAGCTTGGTGACAAATGCCTTTACCCACTGAGCCATCTTGCCAGTCTTCATTTTCTTTCTCAATTCTTGTAAAGCCTCAAATGCAGGTAGAATTGCTTATTTGATAGGTAAGGATGTAGAAGTTCGAAGAACATAGTGTGCCCAAGGTTGCACTATGCAATGTGTGTGGGGGGCACTAGCCATTGAACCCAAATCTGACTCCTCTCCATCCTTGAAACTGACCAGTACAGCTTTCAAACTCAAGACCTAGGTTGGGCCAGCCTTGGCTCCCTGCCCCTCCTCCCCTGGCAGAGCTCAGGCAGGTGCACAGACCCTCCCCTGTGCCTCCCTTACCTTTGCCCAGTTTGTGCTAGTAACAGTGACTCACAGATCAAAGAATGCTTTGGCAGAGAACTCTGGAAGTCAAATCCAAGCCTTGGGGTGGACTGGCATTTTTCTGCAAATATAAGTTTTAGGGATCTCTGAGCTTCTAAGGATGTGAGGTTAGAAGCCACATTCTGTGGTTTCTTCTGTGTGGACCTGAACTTCTAGAATTTAGAGAGCATTTGTAGTGTTGATAGTGAATGTTCAGTGCCAGTCACTGAAGGGAATGCACCAGAGATGAGGGGCCCATGTTGTCCTCGGAAGCAACTTTCTGAAGAAAAGCAAGTCTTCCCACGTTCCTTACTGGGTTTGAACCTGGGACTTTGCAAATGTTTGGCAAGGGTTCTAACAATGAGCCATTCCAAGACTTTGATTTTTGTTTTGAGGTAACTTGCTTACTAAATTGCCCAGGGTGGTTTTTAAATGTATAATTCTCCTGCCTCAGCCTCCAAAGTATGTACTCACTGCAAGGTGTAGCAAGAAGGCAGGCCCTGTGTTCAAATTCTGCAGACTCTTTCATAGACTCTTTCTGTTTTATTTTGTTGAGACAGTCTTATTCTGTATCCCAGGCTGGCTTGGAACTCACTGTGTAGCCTCCAATCATGGTGATCCTCCTGCTGCAGTCTTTAGAATGATGAGATTATAGGGTTGATCATCTACTTTAGACTAAGCCTCACTTAGGGGGTTTTCTTTCTTGTTTACTTGCTTTTAAAAACAGAGGCCAGAAACAAGCTCTTGCCTAACTGAGGCTGACTTTGAATGATAGTAGCCAAGGCTAGCCTTGAGCTCCTTGACCTTCTTGCTTCTATCTTCCAAGAGCTGAGATGACAGGACAGGTGTGAACTGTCACACCTGGCTGTCTCTCACATTCTTCCCTCCCCTCACTCTTTCCACCCATCAGCATTCTTTGAATACTTACATGGCTGTGCACTGAGGGGGGGCAGACATTGTTTCCATGCAACTGATTAATTCTTATTGTATTCAGGCAGGTGTGAGTATGTGTGTGCCAGCGGGCACACCACTCGGAGTCCAGATGTCAACATCAGGCGTCTTCCTCTATATTTCCTTTTATATTTACATGTCACTGGTGTGTGTACAAGCACACACATGCATGGCATATGTGAGGAGGTCAGAGGACAGCTTGCAGGAGCTGGTCCTCTTCTTCCACTTGGTGGGTTCCAGGGATTACACTCTGGTCATCAGGCTTAGTGGCAGGCACCTTTATCTGCTGAGTCATCTCCATGATCCCTCTGCCTAGTGTTTGAGATGGGGTGGGGGGGTTAGGGGGTTGGGATGGGTGGGGGGACTAGGGGGTTGGGGTGGGGGGTGGAGGGATGGGTGTCTCTCAGTAAACCTGGAGCTGGCTGTTTTGTCTAGCCTGGCTGGCCAGCAAACACTGGAAATTCTGCCTGCCTCTGCCTCAAAGGAGTTGGAGTTAGAGATGTAAGCTGCCGTACCCCATTTTAGGGTTCATTTTGTTTGTTTGTTTTGTTTTTCTACCCTTTTAGAGGGGTGTGTATTTTTGATATATGGTCTCATCATGAAACTCCAGCTGGATGTGATCTTGGTATGGAAATTAGTCTGGCTTTGACCTCCGTCTGCCTCCTG
This sequence comes from Micromys minutus, assembly GCF_963924665.1. NCBI lineage: Eukaryota > Metazoa > Chordata > Mammalia > Rodentia > Muridae > Micromys > Micromys minutus. The sequence goes on from NC_137985.1 coordinate 36,553,905, forward strand.
AGTGCTAGGATTAAAGGTGTGCACCTAGGTTGTGCCTAGTTATTATGTGGATGATGGAGACACAAACTCAGGTCTTCATGCTTCCTCAGCAAGCACTTTGCCCACTGACCAATCCCGTGTCATCTAAAGTACAGTTCTGCAGACTGGTCACTCGAGAGACGGAGGCAGGAGAATCTGAAGTTCAAGAGCATTTCCGTCTACTTACGAAGAGGCTATTTCAAAGCAAAGTAGGGCATGCTGGCTCATACCTGAAACCCCAGCTCTGCAGAGGCTGTGGCAGGAGGAATGTCAAGAGTTCAAGGACAGCCTGGGCTACAGGGTGAGGCCCAGTCTCAAAAACCAAATCGAACCTGAGCAAAACAACAACAAGAGAAAACAAAACCTATAAGACATGTTGCTAGTGGTCACGCGTGGAAATGGGCAGTAGGACATGTGCTTAGCATGTGTTCAATACCTAGCACCAATTACAAAACTTGAAAAGGTTTCTGCACCTCAACCATGGAGGTCATTGCCCATGACTGGGCATTTTAGTCATTAAATTATTCTGGGCTCATTAAGTTATTCTGAGAGCCACTGTAAAGATGGCATCTCTTCCTAAGCACTGTCCCTGGTATTAGGACCTAGCAGCATGTCCATAGCATGGTGGTACTTGAGAACAAGAATACAATCCTGGTCCTTTCATACACAGTGGTACCCGTCCCCCCCCCCAACTCCCCACTGCCCTCCCTACATGCTGGCCCTATGAGAGATGGGAAAGGAAAGAGAGTTTCTGTCTGTCTGCTTCACCTCAGCCACTCTGGGTGAGCAGTCTTGGGCAGATTGTGAACCCCCAGGGCAGAGATTCTGACCCAGCATGCAATGCTTCATCCTGACCAGGCAAAGATCTGATGGTACCAATTAATGTTAACGAGGCTCCTTCTCCGTCTGGGCCTGTCTGGAGGTTTTGCTAATTAATACCTCTATGGTCTCTTGAGTCCCTAGAATGAGAGGTCTGGGAGACCTGGGAGAATTGTATGGTTTCATCCAAAAGAATCTGTAAGAAGACTAAGGCCTCAAATGGGCACAGGGCTGATGTTTCTTGAGCAATCCTTCCATGGTTGGTACCAACTTGAACATTGTAAGTGAGCAAGCGTTCATTTTCACCTTAGCAGGACATAAGGTATATTTGTCATCTTTTATAGAGGAGAAAAGTGGGCACAGGTTTTAGGCCAAAGGCCACACCTAGGTCATCTTACTACCAGGGTTTGGTTCCCACTCTCTAAGTCTGCTGGGCACATGCCAATCACCTGTAGTTCCCAGAACTGCTGTTTATCTTGAGGTCTGCCCAGGCTTCTCTCTTGCTGTGCCCTTAGACCTGAATGTGGACTTCCTGTTTCTGGGACCATAATGCAGGTGGGGCAGGGCTAGAATAGGTCCTTCCTTCTCCAGTGTGGGTGTCCAGAGTTTATGGGAGAGCCTTCAGCCTGTGCCCTCCTGGGTGTAACTCCTCTCCTTGTTCATCATGAACTCCTCCCACCTCCAGGGGCATGGTGTGGAAGTGAGTTCAGCCACTGTGACCAGAACACTAAGCCGAGGTCTCACTCTCAGAGACGTGTCTCCATCATGACTGTGGGACCCCTGGACACAGCTTTCAAATTTCTGAAAGCTGAATGTGATGGCTGTCCTGTAACCCAGCACTTGGGAATTCGAGGCATGGAAAATTGTAAATTGAAGGCCAGCTTGGGCTCTATAGACATGTCTCAAAAAACAAACAAAACCAAGTATGGGGTCTTACGCTTGCAACCCCAGGGTTGGGGTGCTGAGGCAAGAGGATCACTATGAATTAAGAGGCCAGGCTGGGGTGTTTCTGGTATCAAGTGAGCTGCCTTTAAAAGATGAACAAGGCCTGAAAGTTCCAAGTGGGCGTATGTCAAGGGCTGGAGAGTCACACAGGACAAAGTTGAGAAGAGATTGCCAGGGTCTAGTTAGGTGGTTTTGGAATAGTGACTTAACTAACCTCCAATTCCTATTGCCAATACAGTGATTAATTTGTGATTTTAAAAAGACCCTCAATTGAGTCTATTATTAGTATGCACGTGTACATGCAGGAAGGCGGGGCCTATAAGAGCCACAGGGTGAGAGTGAAGGTCAGAGGCCTTTCCTTCCACCTTGCTGAGGCAGGGTCTCTCTTGTTTCTGCTGTACTGTGTACTCAGGGATAGCTGCCCCATGACCATCGATCTGGCCCCAGTCTCTCATCTTGCTGTAAGGGCACTGGGTCTGTGGATATTTACCAGCACTTTCAACGTTTTTATGTGGGCTTCCCAGGATTGAACTCCAGTCCCTAGCCTTGCACGATAGCACTTTTACCCACTGAGCCATCTTTTTTTGGCCTGTTTTCTTTGGGATAGGGTCTTGTGTCACCCAGGCTGGCCTCAAAATCCTTATGCATCACCTTAGATGATGATCCTGCCTCTGTGCCTCCCAAAGGCTGGGATTATAGATATGTACCCACACTCTGACATTATTGTCATTAAAATAGAATTAATGATTCCAAGTCTTTGGACACTGTGGGGGGGGAATTAAATAAAATACTGCACGTAATGCCCCGGACCCCTCAGCCAGCAGTTCTGCCTCTTGGCCACTGTTCCACAATGCCTCAGGTCTTGACCATGCAGAGACATGCCTGATACATGATCTATCGAGGGCTCTGCTTTTCCACACAGTTTGATCCACTAGCAATGGTGCCGAGGTTTTATGAGCAGGAGACGGTAGAGGCTGATTTTCGGTACAGCTTGGTGTTCTCACGGAGAGCTTTTGAGAGAAGGGATCTGTAGCAGCTCAGGCTCCTGAAGGGAATTCTGTTTCTCCAGTTCCCCTCCTCCTCTCCCCACCTCTCTCCAGCCCCCCTCCCTCCCACCCTCCTCCAACCACCACATCTGGATCCAACTAGGGAACAACAGGCTTTCTGTGAACACCCCCACCTCCTCTGCCCTCAGTCCACCACTTCAGAACTTTGGTTCTCACAGGGTGGGGGTGGGGGGAGTCAAGAAAGCTCTGAGCTCTCTTTCCACAAACCTGTAATGTTAGGTCTCTCTCTCTCTCTCTCTCTCTCTCTCTCTCTCTCTCTCTCTCTCTCTCTCTCTCTCTCTCTCTCCCACCTTTCTTTTCCTTCCCCCTTCCTTCCCCTCTGCCTCTTGCTCTGTATCAACCAAGAGGCCAGGCAGGGCTCCAGGTCAGAGTTGATGAGCAGCCTCTCTTCCTGTCCAATAAGAAACTTGATGGGCTCCAGAGCCCAGAACACACACTGGAATGCAGTCACAGTGGAAGGCAGCTGTAACTCTCATTAAAGTGACATCAATCCCACAGTGAGAGATTTCTGTAAATCCAGGGAAAGGGGGCATTCATCCAGGGAGAACCGCAGACACAAAGAAAAAGCCCCCTTAACTAAAGAAGCCCTGGTGTCTGGAACTAATAGTGGGGCCCTCCCTACCTAAGGTCCTGTTGAAGAGGTGGGAGGGCCTTAGAGGCTCTGGAGATGCCGTAAGCCTGGGCCCAGTGCTCTGAAGGGATGTAGCTGGAGTTCTTCCTATCATTCTTCTTTGAGGCTACCAAGGTGCAGAGTTGGCTTGAATCTTGAGGGCTGGTTGGGGACATGTCTGTTCATTGGCTTTTCCAGGCACTAGACGAGCTGTTGGCTTTGGTTATAAGGATTTTGTCAGTTTTGCTGGGGAAAGAAATAATCTACGGTCTAAAGTCTAGGACTCACTGATGGTCTCTCTGGGATTTGTCTGTTTGATTCTATATGTGGTAGGTGATGTGTACTATGATATATGATCTGTCATGGCTATATGTGTGTGTGGTGTGTGGTTTAAGCACCGAACTGGAAGCTTGCCATTTCACCTAGGTTGGCTAGCCAACCAGTGAGCTCTTGGAATCTACCTAGCTTCGTGCAGAACTCCTTGGGTTACAGGCATGACACCCACTTCCCAATCTAGGGCACAGGGTTGTATGAAGCTACCCCCAGATTTTTAGATGTTGAAGATTTGAACTCAGGACCACATGCTTTCTGAACACATAACCTTGCTTACGGAGCCATGGACCCAAGCCCCATGGACCCAAGCCCCATGGTTTGGTTGTTGCTGTTGCTGTTGTTGATACAGAGTCTCAAATAGACTAGGTCTGCCCTAAATTTTATATACAGCCGAGGATGACCTTGAACTCCTGATCTCCCTGCCTCCACTTCCTGAGTGCTAGGATGACAGGAAAACCTGTATTTCTGAGTTCCCGGATGATGACGATGCTGTCAGCTCTAAGCAGCGCTTTGAGGACGTCTGCCTTAAAACGACCTCACCAGGTCTCCGGCGTGCTTTCCTCCTCTGCCACAGCAAAGTGCTGGCTCAGGCAGACAGCAGGACTTGCGTGGGACTGCATGTCCACAGGGTCCCCCAGGAGCTGTTATCCACAGCTGTGCTGAGCAGAGAGAGCAGTACAGTGAAATATGGATCCCCCCACCCCCGTCCCCATCAGCACGTTCACACAGCCCCAGGTGGGAGTCTGTGTGTTGTAGACTGCTCTGGTGTGAAAACTCAGTTTCTGGGCTGGGGATATAGTTCAGTTAGTAAAATGATTGCCTAGTGTATTAGGTACTTTTCTATTGTTATGACAAAACCCCATGGCCAAACCAACTTGGGGAGGAAAGGGTTTATTTTCTCTTATAGGTCAACGGTCTTTCATAAGGAAAGTCGGGGCAGAAACCTGGAGGCAGGAACTCAAGTGGAGGTCATGGAGGACCATTCTTACTGCATTGTTCTCGGGGCTTGCTTGGCTTGCCCCAACCACCTGCCCAGGGTGGACACTGAGCCTTCCCCCATCAATCTTTAATCAAGAAAACGCCCCACAGACATGCCTACTGGCCAGTCTAATGGATGTATTCTCCCATCCAAGCCCCCGTCTTCACAGAAGACTCTATCTTGTGTCAAGTGGATAGAAACACTAACTATCATACCTCAAATGCGCAGAGCTCTGGGTTAGCCTCTAATTCCAGTGCTCAGGGGATGGAGAGCAAAGGCAAGAGAAAGAAACTTGCTTCAGCTACACTGCAAGTTTGAGGATAGCCTGGCCTACATAAGGCATTGTCTCATGAAACAAGAGCAAATTGAGTCCCCCATCCCCAATTCCCAGGGTTCATCTTCCTCTCCTCTGCCAAAGATGCTTAGAGGGAATAAGAATTCAGAGAAAGGCAGGTGTCAGCCCAAGTCACGAGTCACGTGGTCCAGGCTGAAGGGCCTGGTACGATCAGCATACAAGGAACAATTTTGATGCTGTGGGTAAACAAAAAGATACATCGGATGCTGGAGGAGGCCCTACTAACTTAAGGGATGCTTCAGGTACTCTCATGGATGAATGTGTCAGCTGAGACTTCCTGGGGGCAGCAGCTTGGGTAGGAGGGGAGCTGAAGACCTCCTGCTTCCCTATCAGGCCAGGCAGCCCAACAGATAAGACTCAAACGGACCACCCAGGGTCTGATGTCTGCCACTTGTCCTGAGATCCACAGGCCTCCAGGAGCTCTTGTGACGTTCAGGTCTGGGTTCAATATCCCTCAAGTGGAACACTTTTTGTAGAATTCAGGCCCCTGTTACCTGCACACCTGCCGCCCTCCTTAAAGTTTTTGGGGTGCAGGGATCCATGTGTGGGTTCCCTGTTGTAATATTCCATCCAACACAGGGCCTTTTCTCCTCTCCTCTGCCCCATAAGGAATACAAATGGGAGAGCTAAGCTGAGAGTGATATCAGATGGCTTCCATCCCTCTCCACCAGAAGGGTGGAAGCAGGAGGGTAGCCATGAGTTCAAGCCTAGCCTAGGCTTCAAAGAAAGGCCCCATTTCAGACACCAAACCAAACCTAACAAACAATAGCAAAAACAAACAAACAAAAAACCAAACCAAAACAACAACAACAACAATGCCCCTTCAGATCTATTCTAAGTGAGAGTTGGGGCTCTCAGAAAATGTCACCTTTGACTTCCAGCTCACCTCTCTGTTAATGCAAGTTTATAAGCTCACTGTTTGAAAGCAAATGTTAGGCCTGGAGTTGAAAGAAAGAGATTCAGGGTTGTCATGGGTATCCGTGTGCCTGCTGTAGCCTGCTGTAGTCTACCAGCCAGATGGAGCTGGCCACTGCCCTGGACCTGCCATTTTCCTCCCTCAGAGTGGCTTTGAGCTGATGGGAGCTGGCCAAGGTCATGCATGTTCCCTGTGGAAGTGGGACTGCTTATTTTCAGTGATTAATTTGGAAAGAGTCCTGGCCCCTTTGCTTTAATGTGAGCTGTGTATACAGGCCCAGACTGGAGCACTCCCTGGAGCCAGCACGGTCTTAGTGACACTCCAGAACAGTCCCCTCAGTCCAAGTCTACTTCTTCCCTAGTAAGCACATGCAAAGCTCTGCTTCCCAGGAGCCCCACTTAAGACAGAAAGGAGCAACAGAATGCAATGGTGTGTGTGTGTGTGTGTGTGTGTGTGTGTGTGTGTGTGTGTTTGTGTGTTGGTGGGAGGGTGTGGTTCTTGAGACAGAGTTTCAGTAGATAGTCCAGGCTAGCCTCATACTCATTATGTGATCCAGAGTGACCTCAAATTCATATAAAATTCCCAGCAATCCTCTTGTAAAGGCTAGAGTGCTGATGGTTTGCTTATTTGTGTGTGTGTGTGTGTGTTTGTGTGTGCAAGTGTGCTGGGCAGGGGGTGTATGTGCTATGGCACACTTGTGGTGATCAGAGAATAACTTTCCAATCAATTCTTTTCTTTTACCTTGATACAGGTTTTAGGGATTGAACTCAGGTTGCCAGGCTTTCGAAGTGTAGCAAACACCTTTACCCACTCAGCCATCTTACCAGCTGCTGTCTGTTCCTCTCCCCACAGACACCACATGGTTGGGACTTCAGCTTTCAGTATCTCTGAGTACCAAAGAGGGGTCACCTACCCCCAACCTAGTTGACAAGACCAGGGTTAGTCCTGACCTAGTGATGAATGAGGACACCACTGATTTTTGGTTAATTAGAGCTCTCTGTCTGGTTTCTATGAAACGAAGAAACCACTCTTCCAGTCTAGCCATTGTCAATTAAAGTTTAAAGTTGGCAGCTTCCTGCCACAGTCACAAGCTTCTTCCTCAGGTCTGGCTCCGGAGCACTCTGGAGACCACCGTGTGACGAGGACTCCCGAAACTTTGTCCTTGCACATATACCACAATGCAAAATTACCCTTGACATATTCTTTATGAGAAGAAGCCCAATGCTAGACCCTTTCTGCTGAGGAATGTTGGACCTGGAAGGGCATTCGGAAGGGGTTTGGGAGCAAAATTAGCTGATATCACTTTGGTTCTGGTGGACCTACTAAGTGCTCCCTAAATACATTCTCAGGTCTCTTTGAATGGGGGCATGCTCAGTTTTGCCTGTCACTTGGATACGTTATACATATATCTACAGTTCACAAAAAATAACTCCCTTGAATTTGCGGTATAGTCAAGGATGACCCTGTCCTCTGATTCCCCTGCCCCGCCTCTCCAGGTGTGGGATTACGGGTGTGCTTCAACCAAGCCTGCTTTGTGGGATGCTGAGAAAAGAACCAGAGGTTCATGACTGCACTCTCCTAGCCCTAAGCCAGCCTCAACGAAATGTTTTCCTTTATAAGAGTTGCCATGGTCATGGTGTCATTTCAGAGCAATAAAACCCTAACTAAGACACCTAGTGTCTGTCTGTCTCTCTCTCTCTCACTTCTCTTTAATTTCTGTGGGTTTTCTCTGAGCTTTGTGTATGTGTGCGTATGAGCATCACACACTTGCATTTTCCTACTTAGCAAAATATTAATTATCCCACCCTGGAAACTTCCTGTTGGGTGTATGTTGTTTGTGCCGCCCTTTTGTTTGTAAGCTGGGGGGCATCAAGAATCTGATGTGTTTTTTCCTCATCTCAGCAAGTCTCCTGTAGTGTCTAAGGAGAGACCTGTCCCACCTGGCTGGGTGCAGGCTGTCCTCTGCACCTCACAGTGGCGCCCAGTGCTCCTGCAGTCTCAGCAGGTCTCACACAGTGTGGGAACCTGTCATTTTCTTCCAGGAGGCTGTGAACATACCTGCACCTGTATTCCCAGTACCGAGTACGGTGTCTGGCATAGAGTCATGGCTCTATGAGGATTTCCAAAGAAACAGGTAAACGAATGAAAATAAAGAACGGAGTGAAGGAGGCACAGCTTCCTGTCGGCACCACGGCTGTTACCTCTTGTCCATTCACATATGTTGTGAGTGCTACTTACGCTTGGGCTCTTCCTGCCCTGGGTGTCCGGTGAGTTCCAGCCTCTGTCTCTGCCTACTGCGGGGGGGGGGCAGGGGGGAGGCTCCAGGGATCAAGTGCAGCCAAACACAGAGTTTGAATGAGTCTTAGCAAACTAGCGATGGGTGGCCACCCACATCCATCATATTGGAATTGGACTCACAGCGGATAAGGAAGAACCTCCGAATTCCCAACGCTGGCCTCTTTGGTCTCACTTCCCACCACCCCGAGTCACAGTGAACAAGCAGCAAAAGGTTTGGTCCCTCCATTCCACAGATGAAGACTGGCTTGGTCCCCCCTCCATTCCACAGATGAAGACTGGCTTGGTCCCCCCTCCATTCCACAGATGAAGACTGGCTTGGTCACCCCTCCATTCCACAGATGAAGACTGGCTTGGTCCCCCCTCCATTCCACAGATGAAGACTGGCTTGGTCACCCCTCCATTCCACAGATGAAGACTGGCTTGGTCCCCCCATTCCACAGATGAAGACTGGCTTAGTCTTCCCTCCATTCCACAGATGAAGACATTGTGGTGTGGAAGGTGAAACTGAGCTTTACCCAAGGTGACAGAGCTGCCCAGGGACCAAGTCCAGGCTGAAGGGTTATTCGTTTCTTTAATGAAAAATTTAAATGCGTGTGTGTGAGAGAAGGGGGGGGGGCATGTGCTTGCTGTTGCTTGAGTGTGGCGGTCTGGTGATAATTAAACTTGGTAGAGTTGCTTTTCTTCTGCCTTTCTGTGGATTCTGGAGACCCAAGTCTGCTTGTCAACCTCAAGCACTGAGCCATCACACCTGCCCTCTTAAAAACTTAAAACTTTATGATTGTGTATGAACAGTTATCATGATGTGTGTGTGTGTGTGTGTGTGTGTGTGTGTGTGTGTGTGTGTGTGGACAGTTTTCAAGAACCGGTTCTCTCCTCCCACCATGGATTCCAGGGATCAAACCCAAGCAGATGTCTTCACTCACTGAACCATCCTATAGCCTCCCACTCCTGAGTGCTGAACTTAGACACATCCACTGCCTCCCAGAGCTGGGGCTCCAACTGCAGCTCCAAATCCAGGGCTCATCCCTCAAGCAGCATCCTGAGCTCTCCGCTGTCCTGTCCCCTCTGGGAATGTGAGGCAGCTGACTCAAGCAGTTTCAGAGCATGTCGGCCTGCTCAGGCCTCTACAGACAGTATAGCCTCTCTGTGGTGGCCTTAAGCTTTGATTTCTAGTCCTAGGAGCTAGAAGGCTGGGAGTCTTTAAATGGGTCTTCTCCGAGCAGCACACACAGGTCAGCCCAGTTAAAAACCCAAACACATGTCCTGGAGCTCCTAGCAGGGACTTCCTGACTAGGCATTTTCAGATGTGTTTGCTGAGATTAAAAAAAAAAAAATCTCGTCCAGTTGGGGAAAATTTCCAATTAAATCTCCCAATCATGCAGCTATGTGTTCCCACAGTTCTGTCAGTCTCCACCGAAGCCACCAGCACTGTGATCCCAGAGCCAACACAGGGACTGACTTGATCCTACAAGGAAGGAATGGGAGGCTAAGTGTGTCCTGTATTCATCGGGACCCTCTCCTTTCCAGCATACTTCACATGAAGGCACATTGCAGCTGTATTGGAGCCTTTCTCAAAGACCAGGCTTTTGTGTGTCACTATAGTTCCATTGGCTAGTCTGAGGTTTGGGAGCTAAGGAGGGAAGCCAGCCTGGGACAAATTCTCCTACCCCCTTTCTCTTCTTCCTCCTCCTCCTTCCCTTCTTATCCCCTCTTCTTTGTTCATTGTTTTGTATTGTTTTTGAGACAAGGTTTTTTTGTGTAGCCATGGCTGTCCTGGAACTTGCCTTGTAGACCAGGCTAGCCTGCAGCTCAGAGATCTGCCTGCCTCTGCCTCCCAAAGACTGGGATTAAAGGTGTGTGCCACCATTACCTGGCTTGCCAAATTCTTTTAAACCTTTTAATACGTGCTTTTAATCCAATGGGGTGCCTGAGAATAATATCATGCGTAGCTCTTGGCTTAGAATGGTCTAGAACTGTATTGTGGTGAAGGGGATCAATTCTGGTGTATGTGCTCAGAGGCACTGTGGAGGTAGAGGTGGAATCTGGGTGTTTGTGGAATAGTACATGGTTTAGAGTACCCCAGCTTCTGACCAACAGAACAGTTATGAGGGCAGCCTAGCCCACAAATTGTAAACGTACTGAAACACTATGTTATATTTTTTGCAATTAAAAATAATTTTGCTATGTGTGTGTATGAGTGTTTGTGCTCATGAGAGAGAAAGACAGAGAGACAGAGAGAGACAGAGAGAGAGAAGGAGGGAGGGAGAGAGAGAGAGAGAGAGAGAGAGAGAGAGAGAGAGAGAGAGAGAGAGAGAGAGAGTTGGTGGTGTGTACAGTGTGTGGGGGGGTTAGTGTATGCAGTGTGTGTGTGAGGGGGGAGGTAGTGTGTGCAGTGTGTATGGGTGTGTGTTGGTAGTGTGTGCAGTGTGTGTGTGTGGGCGAGGCTTTGTGGTTGTGCAGTTGTGGCTGGGCTCAGGCTGAATCCTGGAGCCTGATGCCTTCCAGCCTGCGCTGTGGAGAACAGAGAAAGAAGGGCGGGGCCACTCCTCCTGAGTTTGGGCAGGAGAGGAGGGGTAGATTGAGGGTGGGTGCGGCTGGAGTGGGGGTAGGGAGGATGGGGGATGAGGGGGTTGGGGGAATCCCTAGCTGCTGGGTCTCTCTTCTCAAGGTGAGTTGAGGCTCCCATAAAGCAGAAAAGCTGGAAGGCATCAGAGGCTTCTCTGCTTTGGTTCCTGGCCTCTCCAGGAGCCGCCTTAGCATGGCTGCCTCCTCAGCCTCAGGTTGGAAGCATCAACCTCAAGCCCCATCCCCACTCTTCCCTGCTGCCCAGATCAGACACCAAAATATTTCCACATTTCCTTTGGAAAAATCCTGGGAGGTCTGTTTATGGCTGTAACAGAGAGGCACACATCTGTGCACAGTTTGGCTGGGACATCTGGAAACCCAGGAACTGGAGTCTGTGGGAATTTGGAGCCCATGGTACCTACCCCTACCCCCAAAGAGTGTCCCTACCTCTTCAGGAGTGTCATATCAGTTGGGTCATGTTCTATAAATAGCTCCTCACTGTCTTTACCTGCACACATTCGCCTCAAGGACTATTCTCACACACACTTGGTTTCAGTGGGGTGAAAGGCACACAAGGATAGCCCTGACTTCGAACACGACATCTATTCATAATGAATGTCCCAGCTCCAGGGACCCCTCGTGGTATATGGGAGCATCACCCTTGAGCCAGTCACCAGCCTTAGCCATTCGGGACAATACATGCTGACTCAGCAAACCTCCATGGAACTATGCAATACACAAGGTGTGACTCACTTCCAGCCACCCACAGAAACCCACCCCAAACTGGTCAGGGCCTACTCACTCAGTCTCAGGAAAGGCCTGTCCTCCCCTGGGAGACGTGGGTACTTCCAGCTTGGAAATGCTCCTGTTCTTGCCTAGCTTCCTCTTTCTCTAACAGAGTCTACTCCTTAAGGCTGCTGTGTCCCCCTCTGCACAAACAGATGGAAGGACTCAGAGACCCCATTCCTGATTTACACCCAGCATTTTCCCAGAAGACTGGAATGTTCCTGGGGCCATTCCTCTGGCTAGTCTTACCCTTCCCATTGCCAAAGACACATTGATTCCTTTGATCCCCACTGTGAAGCCTCCTTCTTTCTCCCTCATTCTTTGGGCTCCTTCTTTCTCAGCCCTGAGCCTCCCAGATTCCAACAAATCTTCTTGGTCAGGCTAGGAATGTATTCTTTAGGGGAGGTGGGGGAGGCGTGGCAGAGACAGCAGAAGGGAAAGAGAAGATGGGAGGGGTAAGTGTAAGGAAAGGAAAGTGGACCTGACGGGCTAAGGGAAGCAGGTGGTGGAACCAGGGATAGAACCAGGTACCTAGACACTCACTTGACTCTGCTGGGAATCCATTTTAAGACCCAGCTAGGCCCACTTGAGACTGGGTTCCTTGTCCTCTCCAGCAGCATATACCAGACTCCTTCTCTTTCCAGTCCACACCAGATTCTCTAGGGCTCCAGAGCAGGTTTGAGCCTCTTCCTCTACACTTTCTAGTCCTAAAGGTCAAAGGAGTTCTGATCTCTCAAGCCTTCCCAGGCCTCCTGGGGTGCCTCCTCTGGCATGGAGTCTAGGTCGCTGCAGACCCTGGACGCCTTGGCCTTCCCAGGCTGGACCACTGAAGTTTCTGTTCATAGCCTATGGATATCTGGGAGTCTTCTAACCCAACCATGAGCTAGAAACACCTTCATATTCCTGGGATGAAGGCTTTCATTTTAGCTTTTGTATTATGCCTATGGGTGTTTTGGCTGCACGTCTGTCTGAACATCATGTGTGTGTGTGTGTCTGATGTCTGTGAAGGCCAGAGAATATTGTCGAACTCCCTGAAGTTAACAATTGGTTGTGAGCGTTCATGTGCTCTTAACTACTGAACCATTTCTCAAGACCCTCAAAGCTTTTGCTTTTAAATTGGCTTAAATTTTTTTTTTTAAATTGCATTGTGTGTGTGTGTGTGTGTGTGTGTGTGTGTGTGTGCCCCGCAGCCTACATATGGAGATCATCAGAGGACAACTTGAAAAGGCTATACGGGTTCCAGGCATTGAACTCAGGCCCTTAGGTTCCATGGCAAGCACCTTTACTTACTAAACGTTACTGGTCTTTTTTGGCTTTTTGTTTTGTTAAGAAACAGTTTCACACAGTGCAGGTTGGCCTCAAACTTACTGTGTGGTAAGAGCTTGACCATCTGCTCTTCTTGCCTCTACTTCTCCAGTTCTGGGATTACAGTTATGTGCAACCACACCACATTTTACGGTGTGCTGCATATCCAGGCCAGAGCTTTGTACGAGTTAGGCAAGCCCTCTACTAACGGAGGTATTACCCCTAAGCCTCAACACTTACCTCTGAGTTCCTACAAGAAACCTATTTTCTCAAAGTTCTGTGCCTCAGTCTCCTAAATGCAAAATGGAAACTTCACTCAGTGGGACAGCTTAGAAGCCAGTGTCTGCAGAGCACCCAGCCCTTTAGCAGAGTCCCCTGGTGGACAATGCTAAGTCAGTTTTCTCCCCTTACGTTCCCCTTTTACTCTCCCGAAAGCAGATGTGAGCCAGGGAAGAGCTAGCTGACCTCACTGCCCCTGGGGACAAAGGAATGGTAGCCTCAGTTCAAGAGCAAAGTACAGGAGTTTTTGATTAACTCGGAAACACCACAGACTTCCAGGGGCCCAGCTGCTGCAGGGTGGGGCATGGGGGCGGGGCTCTTGAAGACTCATGAAAGAAATTGGTTGATGTAGCACATGAAGCCATGAAAGCAGGCAAATGCTGGGGCCAAGAACTACCTTGTTCTTCCTGGGCTTGCCCACAGCTGGAGAGTCAGAGCCTGCCTGGGCTAAGTCCTTTACTCTCTGTGACAAGGCTGCACTGTGTGTTCCCGGGACTGCAGGGCCATGGGATCTCCCCTCTGTCTCTGCTTCACCCCTCATCCCCCGGCCCTAAGTGCAAGTGCGTCAGAGGTATGTTTTCTTCTGGACCCAGCTGGGACAAAGTCATCTGAGAAGAAGCTCCGTGTGCACAAGGTCAGTGCTCTGGGCCAGGAACTTGGCCAAAGGGCACGGGGTAAAAGTGAGTGAGGGTTTGGGGGGGGAGAGGAAGGGGGAGGGGGAGAGGGAGGTGAGAGAGAGAGAGAGAGAGAGAGAAAGAGAGAGAGAGAGAGAGAGAGAGAGAGAGAGAGAGAGAGAGAGAGAGAGAGAGAGAGAGACTGACTCTGCTCCCAGCACAAGTAGCCTCTAGCTCCCTCAAAAACCTTTGCTGTTCCCATCCAGGAGTTCTCCCAGGCAAACAGATATCTAAGAGATATCCCAAGATGTTTTAGGAAGAAGGCCAAATTTCCATGTTTATTTTATTTTATTTAGACAGGATCTCACATAGCCCAGGCTGGCCTTGAACTTGTCCTATTGTCAACAATGGTCATGAGCTTCTGATCTTCCTAAGAGCTGGGATAACAGGCTTTTGCCATTACCCACGGTCATTTATTTGGTGCTGGGGTTTGAACTTGGGACCTCAAGTACACTAAGGAAACACTTAGCCAGTTGAGCTACACCCCCAGCACTCTTTATGGTTTTGAGACCCATCCTTGAACTTGGTGGCTGTCCCTCCGGTCTATGTAGCTTTCCTGATTCTGGTTTGAATCTTCCCCAGATATCTGATAGGATTTGTTAGTTCCAAGGAATTAACACAAGCAGTTTGTTTTTCCTCCCGTGGATGAGCCAAAATTGGGGGAAGGTCCCTAAGCCGCTTGTTTCTCCTCTCTCACACAGCTCACCACCCCCTAGCTGCCTTCCCACCCAGACACATGGGAAAATGTCCCGTTAGCCCTTCCAGTCATGCGAATGAGGCCAGGATTCAAAGGCAGTGGGCAAGGAGGAGGCCTCACGGAGCAGTCAGAAAGAACCAGCCCTTTGTGTTGGAGCAGGGTCCTTGGGGGTGAGTACATTTTTGGCGTATTTAGAAAGATTTCTTTTTTAGAACAGCAGCCGAGGAGGAAAAGGGAGGGAGAGACGAATGGAGAGGTCAAAGACAGGAATGGGAAGAAGAGACAGGGATGGACGACGGGGCAAGGGCTGGGAAGGGTACTTACAGAACTGCGTGGAAAGGAGCCAGAGAGGGAGAAGCAGGAAAGAGAAGGAAAAGCCAGCCCAGGTGACTTTGTGCAAGTCTGTCAATATAAATAAAGAAAAGAAAGCTGAGGACTCAGATCAGTGGTAGAGAGCTTGCCTGACGTGCCTGAGGCCCTATGTTCAGTCCTCAGCACTGAAACCAAATGAACGAATGAGTAAAATGGAGGTCCCAGGACTTTTACTCCTTTTTTTCTATATGCTACTCAGGTCTCACTAACTTGTTTACACTGGACTTGAACTCACTCTTACCCGGGAGGTCTTGAACCTGTGATGCCTCTTACCTCAGCTTCCTAAGAAGCTGGGATCACAGACCTATACTACCAGGCCTGGTCAGATTGTGTGTGTGTGTGTGTGTGTGTGTGTGAAAGAGAGAGAGAGAGAGAGAGAGAGAGAGAGAGAGAGAGAGAGAGAGAGCATGTGCATAGATTTATGAGTTTACATGTGTGTGCTGACACTAAATTTCTTTCTTAGTTACTCCTACCTTATTTTTTTGACGCAGGGTCTTTCACTGGACCTGGAGCCCACTGATTCATCGAGATGATTCACTGAGATGCTCTCAACATTTCCCGTTTCCACTTCCCTAGCCCTGGGGTTACACGTACACACCGCTAGCACTCAGCTTTTGACCTGAGAGCTGGCCAGAAGGTTTCATGCTTGTATGGTCGAGTCCTTTACCGGTCTAACCATCTCCCTAGATCCTCCGCTTCCATTTTGCATGTGGGAAAACCAAGTCTGCACAGGGTATAGTAACAGCTAGTGCAGAGCAACTCTTGCTGTCCTAGACATGCTAAGTCTCCACAAGGATGACCCGATTTAACCCTATACAGTCCTCACAACAAGATGGGGCAGGTTCTGTCATTACTTCCTCTTCACGGGTCAGACTGCAAAGACTTGAATCCCAACTGGAGGCCGTTCACCAAAAGCTGAGAAATACAGGCTGGGTGTGAGATCCGGTCTCAGAGGACTGAGTCTTAAAAAAGGGAGATGATCCACCTTGCACCAAATTCTGGTAGATTCCCATGTTCAATTTCTGTTTCTTGTCTCTGAGGTCATTTAGGGGAAATAAGCACCATTCATTCATTCATTCATTCATTCTTCATTCACTCATTCATTCTCCTGAAACATACCCCATTGCCTGTGCCATACATGCTGGGCACTGTGCTGGTGTTTGGGGATCCTGCGACAATACTGCTACCTTCTTGAGGCTCTTGGCTGAGTGAGCACGGCCATAAGCAGGCAAACAGTGACCTCACAGAGACCCCATGGATCCTGTCTCGGGGTCCCTGAGCACATGGTGTCCTATCTTCTTCTGCCTGGGGAGAGGAGCCAGCTCTGCCATATTTTATGGGGACGATGGCTTGCGTGAGGGGGAAAGGATAAGTACACAGGGGTTCAAGACACTTCCTCATTCTCAGAATCCGGACCCTGTTCCCTGATTCTTGCGGAAGGAAAGGGTTGCAACCTGAGAGCAGGGCAATCAGGCAAGAGATAGAAATAAAAAGTGCCCAGCTAGGAAAGGGAGAAGGGCATGGTCACTTCCATATAGGAGTCTCTAAGGAATCTACAGAAGAACTGTTTTGAATAATAATACAGTACAGTTTAGGATATAAAAAGTACACAAAATGCAGCAGCAGTTGATGTAGCATGTGCCTGTGACCATAGCACTTGAGAAACCGAGGTAGGAGAACGACATGTTTAGGCAAGGCTGAACTTCACAGTGAACTCCAAATACCAAGGGCTGAGAGTGTAGCTCAGTGGTAGAACTCAGCCTGCACATGGTTCTGAGTTTGCTCTCTAGCGCCCCCTGGCCACTTCCACATGCATGTGCAAACCCTATAACTGGGGACGCATCTATATGTTTATCTCGAGTCATGCCGGGCTGGTGGAGCCGATTAGCAGGTAAAGGCACCTGTTGCCCAACTTGACTATTAGCATCCACATAGTGGAATGAGAGAGCTGACTCTTGAGGATGTGCTCTGATCGTCACATGAGTGCCCTGACATACAAGCCCACCCACATACATACTTGCACATTAAGTAAGGCCAGGGCATGGTAGCACATGCCTTTGATCCCAGCACTTGGAAGGAAGAGGTAGGTGGATCTCTGAGTTCGAGACCAGTCTGGTCTAGAGAGTGACTTCTGTTGCAGGACAGCCAGGGCCACACAGAAAAACCTTGTTTTGAAAACAAACAAACAAACACAAGGAAGAAAAGAAGTCAGCTAAATGAATTTAATTGCAATACATTAAAAATAAATTATGTAAAAAGAAATGAAGGAACACTAAGAGAATTATACCAATAGATTATTTCTCCTTGAATTAAAACCAGCCAACTCAAGACAGATTAGATTATATTAAAGGCAGGCTTATTGGGAGGCTGCTCTTGGGCCCAGGTTCACTGGTCCCACGGATTGAGGCTCGGGAGTTGGCAAAGGAAGAGAAAAGTGAGGGAGGGGAAGAGAAAGAGAAAAGGCACTCAGAGAGAGAAGAGAAGGAGAAGGAGGAAAAGGAGGTGGGTAAGAAGAAGGAGGAGGAGAAAGAGGAGGAGGAGAAGAAGAGGAAGTAGTAGGAGGAGAATGGAGAAAAAGTCTGGATTATATAGGGAAGATTCTCTGGGGGAAGGGCAGTCCAGTCCCTGGGCAGCAAAGGTTGGGGGTGGCAGGGAATGCCAGGTAAGAGGGATGCTGGGAGAAGCTGGAGGTCAGGTCTCTCTGATATGTAAAATATGCACCCCACCTCTTTGTCTCTGGGTGGGAAACTAAACAAATACCATTTACAATAACTTCAGAAGTAATTAAGGTTAAATTTAACCAGAGTTGAAAGACTTGAATACAGAAAACCATATACTATGAATAAAAAAAAAAAGTGAGAGACATGCAAATAATTGGTAAGTTGTACCATATTCATGGAGTGGAAGAATTAGTGTCATTAGCTACACACACACACACACACACACACACGCATGTACACATAAAGCAGATAAATACAATTTTAAAATAAAATGTCTATGTTTGGGATCTTTGTAGAAACAGAAACGTGTTCTGCCTGATAGACCATATATCTCATTCTCTTGCTTTTTTCCCTTTTCCTGATGGAGAGGGCCATCGGAAGGGTTGGGAAGGGAAAGGCCAGGGGTACCCTAGGCTGTTTAGTCTGCAGGGTTGGGTGGGATACTCCATCTCTTCCCCCTTCCCATCTTCTCTGCCCCCTGCCTTCTCACATTCCAGCCTCCATTTTTCTCGGCCTCTATCCCATTATTTTTCTAACTCCTTCCCCCTCCTTTTCCTCCTGTTTTCTCCCTCTACCTTTTACTGGCCCATCCCCCTCATCCCTATTTTCTCTTCCACCTTTTACTCACCCCCACCCTTTTTTTGCTTACCCCCCCCCCCCAATCCTCCTTTTCTTCTTCGAACTAATTGCTTAAGAGGTGAAGACCAGGTCGACTTGTGAAAACCCTGATCCATCACCATGGTGATGCTAATTCAGGCTGAGTTCAAAGGAAATTGCTCCAGTTAAACCTAACAAGCTGGAGCCAGGCGCCCCAGCAAGGACCAGTGCCAGGAGGAGGGAGCCCCCATCCATTCCAGTGCCCAGAAAAATAGAAAAAACAATCCACAGGCGCTCACATCTCTACTCTGGTACTCTCTTGGTATTTGAGATCTACCCGACCCTACAGCCAACCCGAGAGGTCATTACGGTGAGCCCCCTGCTTCCAGATCAGATTCTACCTAAGCTCTCTCAAACAGTTGAACAGCCAGCACCATTCTCATTTTAAAGACGTTCTGACTCCTGCCCATAATTCTGAGGCTTTAACACCCCTGCTGGGGAGAGCTCTTTATGGATTTGGGAATACCACTAGTAAAGAAACTGGTACTTCAAAGAATGTTTGTATTCACTCCATCCACTGGTGGTCCCCAAGTTGCCAGTTTGTAGGAATAAGGAGGCTTTTAGTGGGAAGGCTGGCTAAGGCTGGCTAATGTGGAATGGCATGGTGAGCCCAGAGCTGGGGACAGCTGCTTTAACAGAAAGAGGAGAGCCTGGTATACGTAGGTGGGGGTGCTTGCCACCAAGCCTGACAACCTGAGGTCGATCCTTGGGACCCCAGTGAAAAGAGAGAACCAGTTTTCACAATTTGTCCTGTGACCTTCAAATGTTTATCATGGGATACACACACACATACACACACATACACACACATATATGCACACATATATACACACACATACACACACATACATACACACATACATACACACATACATACACACATACACACATACATACACACATACATACATACAACACACATATATACACATACACACACATACACATACACACACATACACACATACACACACATACATACACACATACACACATATATACACACATACATACACACATACACACATACATAACACACATACATACACACATACACATACATAACACACATACATACACACATACACACATACATAACACACACATACATACACACATACACACACACATACACATACATACACACACATACACACACACATAATAAAAAACAGAGAAAGGGTCTCAGTTCCATAATACAAGTGAGCATCCATACATTCTCTAAACAACCAGTTTCTACACAGTTCTTGTCCCCAACGCCATGGACTCCTCCAGCCCCACAGCCTGCTTGCTGTTTGTCCTGACTTCCACACTGGTCAGACACAATGTGGAACAATGAATGGTTCCTCTCTACTGAGGGAAGGGACCGTGGCTTCTTTGTCTACAGCCTAGGATCTTTCCCAAGGCAGACACTATTCATTTCATGTCTGAATGCTGAATGGGAACCCCAGTGCAGCGGGTGATCTTTGGCTACCTCAGAAGAAGGCACCCCAAAGAGCATGGTTTGGGAGTACTAAAGCCGACAAAGTCAGCTCCATCTTTAGGGCTGTCTCGACCTCCTGGAAGAACTCATTTCCACCTTCAGCCTCCCAAGACATCAGTCATTCTCAGAGGCACTAAGAGATAGCTGTCCAGGAGGAATAGCTGGAAGGGAACCATGCCGCAGCTGCAGCGGCCACACCTCCGAGAGCCAAGGCGTTGAAACCAGCAAGCGAGCCGAGGTCTGGAAGGTGTAAACCCGCTCCTCAGATGTTTCCCGTGACCGTGAAAAGGAAGCCTCCTCACCTTTAAATCCCACTCCTCGGCTTCTTAAAAAGTAACACGGGACTCTCACTGCTGAGCTTCCGCTGTCTGGGAAAAGACTTCAGAAAGCTGGGAACTCAATACTGTCCCTACCTGCATTGCGCCTCCCACCCCTCCCGTGCTGAGGAACACACAGCACTGAGGTTGGCCTGCGCTATACCATCTCAAGGGTGACCCCATCACGGCCTTAAGGGGAGAGCTGGTCTGTGTGTGGATTACCGAGGTGACAGGCGGCCAAGAGGGAGGAAATGACTCAGCAGGGGGTTAGGGAAGGCCAACCTCCGCTCCCCGGACAACTGGTTTTGTGCTTTATACTAGCCCGGTCCCTTTTATCCCAGCATCTCAAAGCCCCTTTTAAGCTAGAAGCAGCCCTGGCCCAGGGAGTTGGGTCATTATCTCAATTAACCGGAGAAAGCTGTGGTGGAGGCCGGTGGGTGGGGTTTAACTTTCCTAGGAATTCTGCCCGGAGGCTGGTGCCCAGGGCTGCCAGGGTTTCCTAGTTCCAGACCCTCTGCATTGATCACTGGGATGCTGAAGGACTGACTGCAGGGCAGAAGGGAGAGTAGGAATCGATTTCCTGCATGCTTAAGGTCCTCATGTGTATTTGCAGGGCTGAGTCTTCCCAGGGAGCAGTTCCATGGCTATAGCTAGGTCAGCCACAGAGAGTGGAAACAGGATGAGTCTGGGAGCCAACCTTCCAGCAGGGATTGGAACACTACAAGGCCCAGCTTTGTCAGCTGTATGGCTATGCCAGCCAGCGAACTGCACTAAGTTTCTCTTACCTCCACTGCCAGAGCATCTATCCGTAACCCAGCAACCAATAACCGCTGGCCTCTGGTACCCTACCTGAGACAACTACGGTGCTGCCTTGGAAACTGCCTTGCTGTGCAGTCTCGAGTTATTCTTTTAACGCTGTCTGAATCTCACTTGCATCAAAAGGTCCACTTGGAGTCTAGAAGACCGGAGAGCAGGTTCCTACTAGCACTGTTTTAGGGGGAATGGCAGTGTGTCTGGGATGCTGCTGCCTTCGGTTCTCACAGGGAACAGGACACAGAGGGCATGGAGTGCCTACGGCTCACACGGGCAGGCCTAGAACTTAGGTTATCACAAGAAACCTTCAAAGGGAGCGTGTCCCAGCCTTCCTTGGCTTGGTGAGGCAGCCTCCTTCTGCTGAGTCAGGGAACAAAAGGTGCGTGAGCTCTTGGTCTCTGCTTGCTGGATAAGAGGGATGAAGTACAGGGGTGTCCTGGGAAACTAGGGCCAGATGTTGCACAAGGATGAACCTGGGGTGGAGAAGGCCCGTTTTAATGACGAGGAGGAGGTGACTGAAGAGTCCAGGGCTGGCTTCTTTGACCCAAGATAGCAGCCACCCACCCTCGCGCTGCTCCACGCTGCAGGATCAAAGTTGCCCTGTTCTCCCGTGCCCTAGGAGCAGGTAACAGTGCAGGGTCACCAGCACCCCAGCTTCTCACGGGGCCGCTTGATGTAGCTGCCTTGGTTTTTCTGAAGCCCAGCTCACCGCCCCCGCTCTTCTCTGAAGAGGCTGGTCCCAGCCTTTCTCTCATTACGCCTCCAGCTTGGGTTGCTGACTCAGTCCAGCACTGGGTTCCTGCATTGATGTCCAGGGTGCCTCTGGCTGTAGACTGTCCACCTCATTAATACCAGGCTTCTTGCTGGCCCATGGTGGGGGGCTCTTCCATCTCAGCCCCCTCTTCCTATTCTCTCTGGTTCACCACTAAGCTGGGCTGATCTCTTCAAGGATCTCAGTATTTGACTTTTGATTTGCCCTTGGCCTTCATGTGGGTCAGCAAAACGTGTGCCACAGGCTTGGTCCCGTCTGTATCCTAGACCTTCCTGTTTGTTTTGTTTATTTAATTATCTGTTTACCTATTTCTTTAGTGTGTGCATGTATGTGTTTGTACGTGTAGAAGGCACAGATTGACACCTGGTGTATTCCTTACTTGCTTTCTACCCTACTTCTTTAGTTTTATTGTGTGTGTATGTTTATATTTATGTGCAAGTATATGTGTGCAACTGTGTGTACATGTGTGTATGCATGTATATGTGTATATGTACATGTGTGTTTATATGTGTGTATGTGTGTAAGTGTGTGTGTGTGTGTGTGCGTGTGTGTATGTGTATGGAGTCAGTTCTTACCTTCTACTATATGGGTCTCTTGGACCAAACTGAGGTTGTCAGGCTTGGCAGCAAGCATTTTTACCTGCTTAATGATCTTGTAAGATCCATTTTAATTTCCAAGAGATCATCTCTTACTGAATATGGAGCCCACTTATTTGTCTAGTCTGTCTGGTCAGCAAGCCTCTGGTCTCCTTATGTCCCCAGCACCGGGAATGGATACAGGTGTGTACCACTGAGGTGGCTTTTTACTTGGTACTGAGGATTGAACTCAGTTTTCCATATTTGTGCACCAAGCATTATACCAACGAAACCATCTCCCCAGCAGGTTCCAGGCAGGCCTTGTAGTCATGACAATCCTCTTGGCTCTACTTCCCAAGCACTGCAGGTGTTATATGCACCCCCCAGAACTTTAGGTGGTACTAGGGATGGAACCCAAGGTTCTGTGCATGTTAGGTAAACACTCTACCAACTGAGCTATTTTGGCAGCTCCTGGACCCTTTAGTCTAGTTTTAACTTGAATTTTTCTTCCCCTCCTTTGGCTTTGCCAGTCCTCCCTCCTTGAGGTTGTTTTGTGCTGACCTCTCAAGGCCTGGTTCACACCAAAGGCCTTGGTCTGACTTGGATCTGAATGCCTGTGGGTAGCTGCTTACTCCTGGCCTGGAGCCCAGCTGGGGAAGCTAGGAAGCTTGGCAAAACATAGGCAGCTGGGAGCATCCTCTCACTGAGTCTGGAAGACACATTAGGGTGGAGATGCATGGGAAGATTCTTAAGTGGGGAGAGAATCGGGCTGGACATCCAAATCGTAAGGAGAAAAGAATGTGAGCTTCGGGGGGTTGGGAATTCTAGAGAATGCCTTCTTCAGTCTGACTTCTTAGATCATCACCAGGGTTCCCAAGCCTCCCAGCCTGCTTCCTTGGATCTTTTTCTTATCACCTCCTTCAGATGCTGGCTCAGTGAGCTTCCTGGGGTCTTTGTCTGAACACTGATTTTCTCATTTTTCAGATGACAGAGATTTACAAAGATGTGGTAACAGGCTTATACCCACATAGCCTAAAGTTTCCTTCTGGGAAACCAGAGGTCCTCCTGCTGGTGAAGCTCATCCCATCACTGTCTCATGCCTGTGAGGTGTGTAGGCATGTGTGCCTGTAGGGTTGGTGAATCTCTGTGTAATTTCTTCGGAACCCCTTACAGGACCTCTATACCATCCCTCCAGTTCCCTTCCTTCCCCGCCTCTTCTCTCTCTCTGTCCCTAGATACTGCTCTGGGCTGTCGTGGCTCATGATTCAGTTTCCTGACAGAGGACAAGGATCAGTGGTGCTCTTTTTGCACAGCTTCAGGACCCCGGGCTTCCGAAAACCCAGTGGCTGTTTACAGTGAGTCCCACTTGGGAAGGAGGGAAATGGGTCTGCAGTCCACACAAGGCACACATTCAGGTATCAACATGGCTGCCTGGTGAGCCTAGAAACTATCCTCCAAAGGCAAAGTGAAGAAAACAGGTGGGCCACGGAACCTGTGTTCTGGCTCTGCCTTGTTCTTTTTCCAGTTATATGACCTTGGATATGTCTGTCTAGATTTCTGTTTTCTTAGTGGGATAACAGTGATATCAGCCTCCTGGGAATTGGATCAGAAACAGGGACACACTTGGAAGACTGCAAAGGGTCAGCTCTCTCTCTGTCTCTCTGTCTCTGTCTCTATCTCTGTCTCTGTCTCTCTCTCTCTCTCTCACACACACACACACATACACACACACACACACACACACACACACATACACACGCACACACGAAGAGAGAAATCCCATAACCCACAACACCAAACATCATAATATAAGCAAAGGACCTGTGAGGTTAAAACCCAGTCCTGACAAAACATTCTTAGACAAAGAGCCTCATCCACAGACGCCACTGAGCCCTCTTTCTGTTGACAGTCTTCTGTTGGGCATCGGCCTGCCCTTAAGAGTGGTTTTCATTCCCAGCAAGCCTCTGTTGGAGGAAACTTTTTTTTTTTTCATTTGCAAGTGCTCCTGGGTTAGGAATGGGGGCATGACTCCACTTCCCCTTTCAGCTCTAGAACTCCATCAGACCCAGACCCAGGCCCTGTGTATGTTGCTGTATGTATGTGTATGTCTCTGTGAGGCTGGCATTTGTTAGTCCTGCTGTATTAAAGAGCCTTGTTTCCTCGGTGTCCTCCATCCCCTCTGGATCTTACAATCTTCCTGTCTCCCTTCTGCAGGATTCTCTGAGCCCTGAGGAAAGGGGAGGAGGATTTGATGGAGACATCCATTTAGGACAAAGTGTTCCAAAGTTTCTCTGCACGTAGTGGGTCTCTGTATTTGTTCCCGTCTCCTGCAGAGAGGAAGCTTCTCGATGATGGCTGGACAAGGCACTGAGTATAGCAGACTATTGATAGGAGTAAGTTTATTACTATGTTCCTTCAGCAGAACAGCAGCATCTGCTTTTCCCCTAGGTTCCTGGCCTATGTCGTCTTTGGCCACTCAAGTAGTGCCCAGGGTAGATTCTGTCTCATGTGATGGGCCTTAAAGCTGATCAGACAGTGGTTGGTTATGCCTACAAGCTTTGTACCACCCCTGCAGTAGCACATCTTGTAGGTAGGTCACCGTTGTATACCAGGGAGTTTGTAGCCGATTGGTGTTTACCTTTCTCCTTTGGAATCCTGCAGAGTACCTTCCAGTATCATGAACGGGTACTGGAAAGAGTAAAGATTCTAGGTGGGCACCAGGTCAACTTTTCCATGTTCAATAAGTTGTGTAGGTACTGTTTTCGGCTTAACTTCAGTTTGTAAAGAGTGACTCATACCTTGGTGTGATAGCTACTCATGGTTGTCAACTTGATCACATCTGGAGTTAACCAAAACACCAAACCACAGAGCACATTTGTGAGGAATTTCTGCTTAATTTGAAGTGAGAAGGTCTATTTCTAATCTGGATCTTTAGAGTAGAAAGACACACCTTCATATTTTTAAATTAATTTTTAAATATGAGTTGGTGTTTGGTCTACCTGTATGTCTGTGTGAGGGTGTAAGATTTTGAAGTTACAGACAGTTGTGAGCTGTCATGTAGGCACTGGAAATTGAAGCTGTGTCCTCTGGAAGAGCAGTCAGTGCTCTCAACCACTGAGCCATTTCTTTAACCCCCAAAGACACACCTTTAATCTAGATCTTGAATCCAGTTGTAATCTGGGCCACACCTTCTGCTGGAAGCCTTTACAAGGACAGGGAAGAAGGAAACTTTTCTTTGCCTTTTTGTTCTCTTCTTACTAGTAAGTCCATTCCTTCACTGGCATTAGAGTCTACTTGTTTGGGATTCTAGCAGATACTGAAGACCAGCTGAGACATCCAGTCTTGTGGACCGAGCAACTTCTGGATTCTTGGAATTTTCATTTACAGGCAGCCATTGCTAGATTAGCGGGACCACATCCTGTAAGTCATTCTAATACATCATACATACATACATACATGCATACATACATACATACATACATACATACATACATACATACATATATATATATATATATATATATATATATATATATATATGTTGGGTTGTTTGGGAGTTTCTATGGGATCTTTTTGGCTAACAACCCAATTATATATAACCCAGTCCTGATACTAGAAGCTTCATTTGGTAATAGAGATGTCCAGTTGGGACTCCAAAGCCCCCCCATGGCCCAACCAACTTCTGATGAGATAGCTGGAGAACACATATGCCTCTTTCTCCTCTTCCACAGAGGGTCCGACCACCGCACAGCCTGTTCTCAAACACACTTCTCACGGTAGCCTCCTTTCTTCTAATAGGGGTGTAGCAGGGACCTGATTAGTCACTGAAGATGCTGAGAGCACCACAGGATGAATGCAGTGATGCTTCTGTTCTAATTGAAGCTCAGGGACGGGTGGACTCAGCTGGGGTCACTGTTTTATAAGAGGCAGACTCAAAGTAAAGCGAGTTCATGTCAGAACCAGGTTGTTAGTACACAGAGGAAAAAACGCCAATACTTGTCATGGACGGACACACGCTCGTTTCTAGGTTAGTGAAGAGACATTGCCCATTGCTCTCCTGAGCCAGCATGTACTACCAAGTGGATGGTATTTATGATCGATGGCCAAATGCTCGGTTATAAAGAAGCACTGTCTTTGGAAGGGGAGGTGTTCTGTTGCAGACAGGAGAAAGATGTTAGGAAAAGGATGGGAATAAGGAATAAGACAGAGAAGTCGGGATAAGAACGGGATCCTCAAACCCACTGCCTGATGGACTCTCTTTGTTGCTACCTGGAAGGCAACACTTGACCCTTCTCCAGATGTCGTGTAACTGGCAAGCTCTACCTGATACCGCTGGGTCTCACTGTCTCCAGCTCCGTTCTCTATAGATAAATTGGGCCATGTTCTCAGGAATGCCGTACTCAGACAGGACCGCAATCCTTCCGTGCTTTCATACGGGAGCATGCGTTGAGATGGTATAGAGGGGCACCGTGTCCTGGTAAATGACAGTCTGGGGTTACCATGGAGATGATGTCCTGTACGCAAGTAGGAGGCTGAGTGTCCTGATGGCTGTTACAATGAGCAAACTCATTCCGGTTGCTGATGCTTAGGCAGGAAATGAAGCCAAAAGGTCATTTGTGCATCTTCCCGCTTCAGGCAGGACTAACTTTTGATGGATGGCTCTCTTATTATTTTCCTGTGTTTCCAGGGGCCAGGGCACTATCTATAGAGTCAGCTAATTCTCTATCACCCACCATTTACTGACAGAGGAATAAGGCGTGGGTCCTTTTTCTTAAGGACTTACAGTTCTAGGCTGGGTCTGATGGTGCATACCTGTAATCCCAACACTGAGGATTGGAGAGAAGGAAGTGGGTTGGAGCCCAGTCTGGAGTAAACTCTGTCTTCAAAACAAAGTAAGACAACAAAACCCAGGACTGGAGGTGATACTCAGAGGTAGAGGAAGGCCCTGGATTCTAACCCAAGCATCAGTAGGAAGCGAGAGAAAGCCCTTATAGCTTTGTATTTCGGAATATCCCAATGCTCCATGAACGAATAGTTTCTAGTGTCCAATCTATAGGCTTAAGCACATCTAGTATTAATAACTAATGTTCTCACTTCATAAATAAATATGGTTAAAGTAAGGTCACACATGTAGTTCTTTATGCAAACTTAAAGCATATATTCCTTTTTTGCAAATATTGTTGAGAGTATTGTCTATTCCAGATGAGCTGGATGATGCTCTTCTGTGCTGGACATTCAGCTTATGTTTCAAGCTCAGCTGGTATATTCTAGCCTGAACCAACATTAAACCTGAGGTAAAGCGCCACAACTGGGAGGCTGGGCTCTTGTTACTGCCCTTTGTAGTGTGGCAAATAAACCTGTTTTCTTTCTATATAGCTCTAAAGGGTAAATTCTTTTACCACCTTCTAATCCCTTCCTCACTACCATGATGGACAGTCCCCTATGGTCATCAGCATCACCAACATCAGGACCACTATTCCCAACACCACCATCACCACCATTATCACTGTTATGACCAACACACCCATAAAACAAAACTCAAAGAACTTTACAAAGATACAGCCAAACTTCTCATTTAATTTTTGCATGAGGGCTGAGGCAGTTAACCCACAGTTAGATCCTCCTGCCCCAGCCTTCCATGTGCTGGGGTTACATGCATGCAAATACAACTCCTGGCATTCCAAATGTCCTCATTTGTAATGATAGATTTGTACAATGTGGGGATGCTCCTGTTTCTGTGTAAGAGTCTGAGAACACTTAGGAACAAGATCATTGCCCCCAGAAACATCAGTGTGGAGGGTGTCAGCCCCTGTTACATAGGATGGGTCCAAGACTTGCTAATTCATTGCAATAAAATCCTGCACAGAGGTTCAGACATCAGGGTTGACCCTTTGACCTGTCTGAACCTGTTCGGAGCCCTGCCCTTGGCTTCCCCCTGCTTCCCTGGGGTCCTTTAAAGCAAGAAAGACAGAGGAGAGCTGAGGATGGGAAAGGATTGTTTCTTGAACTCCTCCACTTTTCTTGACTCATCAAAGTTGGGGTATCTGGCTGCTGGAATGAGTGGGGGTGGAAAAGAGGAGAGAGCCACTCTGTAGGCTGGGAAAGATGCAGAGCCCTCATTAGCGTCTGACACCTCTAATAAAAGCTGCATATTCCCCAAAAGCGAGTTTTGAAAATCCTCTACTCTTTGAAGCTTGGTCTTAAATAGCCACTCCTTCCATGAATCTAAAGAGAAACCAAGCCCCTGGGCGAGCTCACAAAGGCTCTTACCTGGGGCACCTCCTCTGTCCGAGCATCTGAGGCTCGTTTTTTGGGGACCCTGATGCTTCTTGTGCTGGGCATGAAAGGGAGTCCTTGGTCCTCACAGAACGAAGGAGAGCTGCCTCCAGGGGGCTATGGTTGGAATGGGTCAGAGTTGGGAGAAGATTTGGAACTTGGAAATTATTTTTCATGGTTGTTCTCTTCTCCTTTCTCCTCTCCCTTTCTTCCTTTACTTGGCTAAAAAAGTAGGATGTCCAAGGATATAAGGAAAATTAAGCCCCCTTGACTCCAGGCCACCAATTTTTCAAGCATAGGCTCTAATACGTCTGAATGAAGAATCATTGATGGTTTTTGTTTGCTTGCTTGCTTGTTTTTTCCTGAGCCAGGCTTGGTGGTGCATATCTGTAATCTCAGAACTCAGAAAGCTGAAGTAGGAGGATTGTTTGAATTTGAGGCTAGCCTGCGCTATTCAACAAGGAGTTCTTGCCTCAAGCAAGTAAACAAGCAAACATAGGCTAGGCAGGGAGAGGGGTATGTATCTGTCACCTTGACACGTAGGAGGTAGAGACAGCGGCGACAGAAGTTCAGGATCATACTTGGCTTAGGTGGTCTAGCCTTGGCTAATATCTTTCAACAATACATATTAGAGCTCTTTGTATAAACCAACTTTATTTATACACATATTTTTTTTACACGAGCATCTAATTAACTTCAGCTTTTTTTTTTTTTTTTTGGCCTGGTATTATAGAGCATGGCCACCATGATTTTTTTGACCTCTCCTAAGGAAGGGAATTCCAGTTGATTTTACAGATGGAGTTGAGGTACCAGCCTTATCCACAGTCACCTGTGCAATTTCTAGAAACAGAATTGCTGCCACAAGACTGATAGGCATTGCTTACATTATCTTTGAGCCAGCACTGACTTCCATTAAAGCTGCGTGACCTTGAGCCTAGTTAGGAGGATCACCCAAACCCTCACCAGAAAGAACATGATTTAATGTCTGTCCCAGATGCTGCAGTTAGGTTGGGGACCAGATGGGACACACATGCATGTTCAACTGGCTGGCTGCTTGTGATTTAATGGCCAGGTGTGGGTTGGCTGGTTCTAAGAGACAGTATAGAGGCTTCTCTCCTTGGGGTGATAGTGCATCCTCAGGGGTGGCTTTGGTGGTGGAGGGCATCCTGTAATGCAGGCGGGGAGGCTGGGCAGTGGCTGGGGCTGATGGGCTTGGTCAGGTTGCTTAGGAAAGAGTCCCCTACCATAGCCCTTACAGAGGAAGTGCAGGAAGTGTCTGTCTCTCCTCTAAATTTATGGTAGCTCTACACAGATGGCCTTGGGAGTCTAATCAAAGCCAGACCTCCCTGGCCTCCTGCTCTAATCCTGATCTGTTAGTAGCCAGCCTTCAACTATCCTGGCTCCTGATCTCCTTAACCGCAGAATCTCTGGCTCCTCCTTCTCTTTTAGCACCCTGGACTAGGTCACTTTAAGCAGGCCATGCCAAAGTCAAGTGTGGTTTTCTGGGGGAACAGCTATGCTCATGGGGTCACTGCTGACTTCTGCGTGGCTTTGGAAAAGCTAATCAACCTAGCTTCGGTGTTTTCGCCTCAGCAATCAACATTTATATTCCAAGGGGCTCCCAGGAAGCTTCCCACTTACATAGGCTCGGGGAATCTCTCACTATACCTCTTCTGATGGCCATCACGAGGAACGTTCAAGAACATGTGGGGTGTCAAGAACAAGAAACCAGCAGTCACCATGCCAGACAGACAGGGGTCCTGGAGCAAGGCCTGAGCCTGTCTCTAAGCTGACAAAGGCTTACAGAGGACCCAGGGTCTCCTCGAGCTCTTTTCTTTCTTCTTCCTTTCCCATAATCCCCTCTTCGTTTGGACATAAGGTCTCGTATAGTCCAGACTGGTCTCCATCTCTTGCTGCTCTTGTCTCTACCTCCCACATTCTGAATTACAGGTCTGCACCTTCGGCTTTAAGCTCTTTCTTTCTCTGTTGTTTGTTTTTACCTTTCTTATTTTTTATGAAACAGGGTCTTCCTGTGTAGTTATAGCTGTTCTCGAACTCAGCAATCCACCTGCCTTAGCCTCTGATGTACTTGGATTACAGGTCTGAGTTTTTAGGCCTAGTTGCTTCTCCTCTCTCTTTTTCCTCCCTCTCTTCTTGCTTTGCCCCCTTGCTTCTCTTCTTTATTACTATTTCTTCCCCTAGATGTTTTGACTCAGGGTCTTGCTCTGCAGCCCAGGCTGATCGGCCTCAAGCTTGTGGCTCTCTTCTTGCCTCCACCTTCCTACTGCTGGGACTTCATTTGTGAAGCACTTTGCCTTGCCCTTTAGGCTCTTTCCTCGTGGCTCTTCAGGACTTTGATGCTGCCAGAGGTTTTCAATAGAACACAAAGATGGTGGGATTTGAAGACGGGTCGGAGAGGAAGCCATCCGGGGGCTTTAGGCTAGGGGCCTACATGGGAAGCAGGGGACTTCTGTTGCGGGCCGCCCAGCTGTCCTCAGGCTTTGCTGGAGCCAGAGCCTGACAAAGCAGGACACAGGATAGAGCAGTAGCAGGAACCAGACCAGGGGCAGGGATGAGTTAGTTGGCAGATCCGGCCCTGGGAGGTTGATTGAGCGGTGGTGTGGGGCCACCCTGTGGTAAACATAGGAACTACACCTTGATTCACTGGCCCGGGAGCACAGCCTTAGAGGTGCTAAAAAGGGCACAGCCCACCCATTAGTCAGAGGCCCCTACCTACAGTGAGGAGCAATGGCTCAAGCTCAGCTACTGCCCACCTTCTAGTGGCACTTACTAGAAGTCTTAAATTACCCCACGGAGCTTCAGTTTATTCACCTGTGAATGGCAGGTCGTGCCAGTCAAGGGGGCAGATGCTTAGTCCAAGGTCTAGCATGGAACACCAGCCAAAGAAAGGCTGGCCGTTGCTAGAAAGGGGATCTCTTTCCCAATGTCACATGGATAGGAGAGAACCTACTGTGTTTTACTGGAAGCAGAGTTTGGACCCCAAGCCAATAATGGTTCTTAGGACGGAGAGAGTCGTATACCATCTCAGGTGGGGCAAGAGGAAGCTGATTGGCCACATCTGTTTCTTTGTTTTGTTTTTTCTTTTTTCTTTTTCTTTTTCTTTTTTTTTTTTTTGGCATGCCTGCTCTGAAAACAAGAGAACAGAATCTGTGGCACCCAGGATGATTTGGAACGGACTGTATCGATCCCAGCGGCCTGGGCAACAGAAGTTAGGGTCATAGAGCTAGGTGATACCCCAGTCCTCTATTTCCAGACTTAGCCAGAGGTGGGTGACCGTTGTCTTCACTCTTTTGGGTCCCTTTGCCACCCACCCAACCCCTAAAGGAGTCTCCTAAGGGACCTTGGCCTGGACACCTTCCCTTCCCCTCCCCTCTGCACACTTCTCCGAGGAGGACCACGAGGAAATTGTTGGAGAAACAAGTCGGGTGTGGCCTTATGCATCTGTGGCTCTGACTGTGCCCTAACTGTTTTCAGGAGAGCTGGCTCTGCACCAGGCCTTGTTTTCTTCCTTCATCCTTAAGAGGAACAGCCAGAGCCAAGAATGAGCTAGGTAGATCAAGCAGCCACTGGCTGGGTGATTCAGGGCCCTGGGGGTGGGGTGGCCTCCTGCGCTGGGATCCTGCCCAGAAGCAGGGTGGGACCTCTCCTTTGTAACATGCTAGAGCTGGCCCAAGGAGACAGGGCTCAGGTGTCAATGGTCTCCGTGCCCCACCTGCTCCCAGGCCTGGGACCCTTTGCTAGCTGACTTTGGCAGGGCTTGGCTATCGTCTGTAAACATCTGTGATGGCTAAGGAGGGGCTGAGATGTGGCCACAGTATGCCAGGCAGTCCACCCTGATGGGTCATACCTGGCATTGGCCAGCGTGAGCTGAGAGGCAGTAACCTGGATCCTAGGGTTCCGACATCTGTGCTCCTATGGATTGTCGAGGTGGGATTCGAACCCAGGTCCATACTTATTACCATTGTACCTGGCAGTTCTTGTGTTTGGCTTTGAATAGAGAGTGGGGCTGTGGGCTGGGTTGAGGGAGAGCTGGGGCAGGGAAAGGAGCTAGCTGCAAGTCTGGGTGGTAATAGGGACTTAGGGAAACGGGCAAGGCTGGGAAGAGGGGAACCAGTGTGGCTGGCGATTTCTGTGGAAGACCAGAACTAGAGGATATAAGTTCTACCTCCAGAGAGCGGAGTCCTGTGGGGCTCACTACACCGATGACCATGACAGGCTTAGACTTAGGGCACTCCAGGAGACAGGGGTTGGGTGTGTGTGTGACATTCAGTATCTGAATCCTGCCTGCCACAGGACCTGTCACTTTAGCAGTTGTCCCTGCAGCCACTAACCAGAGACCTGCTGTTACCACCTGCATCGCTCTGGTGCTCTGTGGTAGGTGAGGCTTGTCTGTCAGGGTGGTCTCTGCCCCGGGGGCGAGTTATTTAAAGTCTCTCTAGCTCAGGGAATTGTCACTGTCGGGCACCCTTGCTCCTGTTCCTCACAAGCTGAGTGATCCTGGGGAGTTGGTCTCCTGGGCCCTTGGTTCATCGCCAGATTGATGCTAAGAGATGCCTGCCTCAGAAGATGTGGGAGCAAAAAATGTGCCCCGTTAGCAAACTCTTGTTGATGGCCTGCTACGTGCTCACAGTGAGTTTACAGAAACGTACGAATTCCGCCTGATGCCTCCCCCAGGGAGGGGCCACCCCTCCAGAGGTAGAAACACTGACCCTGATAGAAACCATACCCTGGGCGAAGCTCCACCCCCAATACATGCAACAGAGGAACCTGGTTTCAAACAGGAACCTGGCTGGAATAAGTATTTGAAAGCAGACCTCTCCCAGCTACAGGGAATCCGAGGGCGACCATAAAACGCATCCCGTCACTGGCCAAAAATCAGGCCTTTGTGGGGGTGGGGGGAGGGTCATCAAAGCCATGCGAGCCGAGGCAGGTCGGTCAGCGCTGGGAGCCAGGGAGTCACAGGCTTCCCACCGCTCCCACGGCCCGGCACGCTGCAGTACCACACCTCACCGCACGGGGGTGCACGTCCTCCCACCTCTCTGCCCCTCTTCAAGCCCGGTCTGCCGGCCCTTTGTCTCCGTTCTTTCTACATTTCACTCACTAGGGGGGGTGGGGGTAGGTGGGGGTGGGGGGGAGGGGGGATGCCTACCGCTTGCATAGCGTTTGGAGACGACCTCCCTTGGACTGAGTAATTTGATTTGCTTCCCCAGGCCAGTAGCCATAAAGGTGACAATTTAGAGCCAAGTCACTGGTCATCCATTCATTAAGCGCCTACTCGTAAGCTCGGCATGTGACATAGCCTGTGAGACTTTGCCAGCTGTTGGTCATCTTAGCGACTTGGGTCTGTCTCCTGAAATCAGTGAGAGGCTCCGGCAGGGAGGTCGGCAGGGTGTAACAGAGAAAACAGAGAGAGGTGGTGGACAAGGCAGCCTTGGTTTGGAGTGACCCCTGTGGCTGCTGAGAATGGATCCAAGTGAGCCAGGGTGCACTGAGACAGCAGCCAGGGACATTAGAGACATAGAGATGTCCCAGTGGTGGTGATGTCAGGGCTACATGCTTGTTGGATGTATCTGGGTATGTTAGCACACATCTGGAATCCCAGAATTCAGGAAACAGAGAGGCAGGCAGGTTACTGCAAACTCCAGCTCAGCCCGGGCTACATAGTAAGACCCTGACTCAAAAAAAACAGACAAACAAACCTCAAAAAGCCAAAAACCAACCAACCAACCAACCAACCAACCAACCAACCATTGACAACAAAAACAAGACCCCAAGACACCAACTGGGCATTCTGGCTCATACCTATAAATCCCAGCACTTGGGAGGCTGAGGCAGGAGGATTGCTGCAAGCTCAAGACCAGCTTGGCCTTCGGAAACCCTGTCTCAAAACCAGTACTCCTCTCCCGAGCAACAGTAACGTATAAAACAGTTCAGCACTGTGTCCCATGTTTGCAGTTCTATCACTTGAGAGGTTGAGGCAGAAGGATTGCTTCAAGTTCAAGGCCAGCCCTGGCCCCAGTGTGACACTCCACAAGTCAGAACACTAAAGCAGGCAAAGAATACCAAGTGCCTAAGCAAGAACCCAGTGGAGTGCACTTATGGGTGGGAGACAGGCAGTGTAGCCTCTCCTCATGTCTGGAAGCGCCTCACTACATCCTAGCCCATCTTTTCTCACCCTAGGATGTGTTTGCCCTGAGGCTTTGTTCAAATCAGCCACACCACCTCTAAGCTGTGACCACAGACTCATTCCCCATGTCTATAGCCGACTTCTTGGCCAGCCTCCAGGCTTTTACACCGAGAGCATGTGTGTTGGGGGAGAGGGTCATAATTTATAGATCGTATCTCTTGTTCTCCGATCTCAAGGCACAATCAGAGGCAACCCATCCCCAGGGAACTGACTAATAAATGTCTAGAGCCCAAATAAAGCATAATGGTGAAGTAGTGTATGAAGGCCTTATGGAGTTGTGAGCACAATCCTAATTACGATGATATATGGCACATTCACGCTCACGTGCATGCGTGCAAACACACACACATACACTCATACATGCACACACACACACATACTCCACTGACTATCATTGTGATGGCTGTAGAGGACATGCAGGATTTAGGTTAGCCATTTGTAGTACGTGTCTGATGTGTTGATCATTTTTTTGTATGTTGTACCCAGGAAGTCACAGGGTCCTTCTCTCATGAACTCTTCTGTCTCTCAGTAAAAATCACCTCTGTGGCACCTGGGAAGTCCCTGTTCTCTGGAGTATTGAGGTGTCCGTAGCAGTACCCAGGATCTGTCTTTTCTTCTTCCTGACATCGATTGCTTTTGAACTCTCAGAATTTTTCTCCAAACAGAGCGCGCCTTCTCAGACTGCTTTTCTCTTTCTGATTCTGAGACAGAGCCTCAGACCATCTGAACTACTACACAGCCTAGGCTGGCCACAAACTGGTGACGGTCCTCCTGTCTCAGCTTCTTGAGTGCTGAGATTACAGATGTGAGCCAACACAGCTGTCTGCTTCTCACTCAGAGCACTGGCCAGTCTGCTCTGTGTGCACTTTGGTCCCTGGAACTGAACATATAAGCTTCCAAATTCTTCAGTTTCCAGTTTGTGAATGGTCCCTTGGGTCACTTTTATACTCTCCTTGTGCAGTTACTACTTCCAAGGTCATCTTTGGAAGCTCTTACTGCTACAAATGCTAGCAAACATATCCTGTGTGGCCAGGTTTACTGCTAGTCATCCTCATCTGTCCAGATAATAAAGAGGAGTAAGAGGAGGAGGAGGAGGAAGAAGAGGAGAAAGAGGATGAGGAAGAAGAGGAGAAAGAGGATGAGAAAGAAGAGGAGAAAGAGGAGGAAGAAGAGGAGGAAGAGGAGGAAGAAGAGGAGAAGGAAGAGAAGAAGGAAGAGGAGGAAGGAAAAGAGGGAGGAGAAGGTAGAGGAGAAGAAAGAGGAGGAGGAAGAGGAGGAATAGGAGGAGGAAGAGGAGGAGGAAGATGAGGGAGAGGAGGAGGAAGGGGAGGAGGAGGGAGAGGAGGATGAGGAAGAGGAGGGAGAGGAGGAGGAGCAGGGAGAGGAGGAGGAAGAGGAGGAGGAAGAGGAGAAAGAGGAGGAGGAAGAGGAGGAGGAAGATGAGGGAGAGGAGGAGGAAGAGGAGGAAGAAGAGGAGGAGAAAGAGGAGGAGGAAGGGGAGGAGGAGGGAGAGGAGGATGAAGAGGAGGGAGAGAAGGAGGAGCAGGGAGAGGAGGAGAAAGAGGAGGAGGAGGGAGAGGAGAAGGAAGAGGAGGAGGAGGGAGAGGAGAAGGGAGAGGAGAAGGAGGAGGGAGAGGAAGAGGGAAAGGAGAAGGAAGAGGAGAAGAAAGGGGAGAAGGGAGAGGAAGAGGAGAGCTCACATTTGTGAGCTTCACAGCTTGCAAACTACATCCTTCTCTTTGGTTTTTAGAACAATACAACAACTGGGTTACATCGGTCCTGGCACTTCGTAATGACTGGAAGGATAGCAGTTCATGTCTATGATGTAGCAGGTTCAGAGCTACAGGGAACACTCAGGACACACCACCTTATTTGCAGCACCCATCTGCTCTCTTGTACAGTTGGTTACCAAAGAGCACATGTATGTCCATATACCGCTGATGGCAGTGACCCCATCGGCACACCACACTGGTGTAGCCAAAGCCACCACAACAGCAAATTGATTGTTTTGAAATGAGACAAACTCAGTTCATGGATGGCCTGTCAGTGGCCTGTTCACATCCCACACCAGAGCCAGGGTGAAACTGTTTGTAGGATGAGAAGAGGGAGAGAAATGGGAGCATTCCAGACTAGAACAGAACCCTCCCTCACATCACCTGTGGAGGCAGGACTTGGATGCTGAAGTTGGTCATCAGTCACATGTCTTGTGCCAGTCACATTGTTTCTATGGCAGGCTTTCATTTCCTCTGGGCCAAAAGGAATAATAAAGGTTTGGCTTCTAGTAATGGAAAAATAGCTTTGCTGGGTCAATCCACAAACCTCTATTGACAGCAGTTGTAAAATACACACACACACACACACACACACACACACACACACACACACACACTAGATGGTGCATATGTGTGTGCATGGGTACATACGTCAGAGGACCATCTTCAATGCTGTTCCTCGGGTTCCATTCACGACTGTTTACCTTGTTACCTCCCACTCTGGGGAATTGAAACTCAGATATGTGTTGGTCAAATACTCTACCACTATGCTACATCCCCAAGAGATCCACCTTGCTCTTTTTTAAAGCCTTTAAAAAAGATTTATTTATTACATATATGCATACTATAGCTGTCTTCAGACACACCAGAAGTCATCAGATTTCATTACAGATGGTTGTGAGCCACCATGTGGTTGCTGGGATTTGAACTCAGGACCTCTGGAAGGGCAGTCAGTGCTCTAAACCACTGAGCCATCTGTCCAGCCCCTGCCACCTTGCTTTTTGAACCAGAGTCTCTCACTGGCCTGGCTGGTCAGCATCAGTCTGTTTCCACCTACCCAGTGCAGGGGTCATAACTCTGGGGATATGACTCTACTTTATATGAAGTCTGGGGGTTGGACTTAGGGCCTCATGCTGGCAAGGCAAATGCCTTACTGACTGAGCTTCCCAGCCCTAGACAAATACATGTTAAGTAGAGATTTATTTTGTATGTGATTATTTTGCTTGCATGTAGGTTTGTATACCACATGCATGCCAGGTGCCTGAGGAGACCAGAAGAGGGTGTGAAGAGGGTGTTGGAGCCTCTGGAACTGGGTGGTTAAAGATGATTGGGAGCCACCATGTGGGTGCTGAGAATCAAACCTGGGTCCTCTAGAAGAGCAGCCAGACTTTTAATCACAGAGTGATCCCTTCAGATCCTTATGCAAATATATTTTTTAAAAGCACTTCTTTGCAAACTTCATAGACTCACCAAAAGCAAGCAGGAACTGAAACTTTATTTACAAGGATTGAATTTGTGAGGGAGATTTGAAGGCCTATTAGTCTGAGGTGCTAAGGTGGGGGTAACCAGAACATTGTAGGGGGGCTTTGAAAAGAAAGGAGCTGAAGAGGGGTGACCCTCCAAAGCAGAGCAAAATATGTTTGTATAAAATTGGCCCAAGAATTTGCTGCTTACTGAGCTAGTAAGTTAAATTACTGAGTCTGTGAGGGAAACACACACACACATACACACACACACACACACACACAGACACACACCACACACTCACACACACAGACACACACACATGCACACACTCACACACTCACACATACACTCACTCACACACACACATGCACACACTCACACACTCACACATACACTCACTCACACAGACACACAGACACACACACAGACACACACACATGCACACACTCACACACTCACACATACACTCACTCACACACAGACACACAGACACACACACACACACACACACACACACACACACACACACACACACACACACCACGTTGCTTACCATAGTAGAGGTAATTCGAAGTTTGAGTCCAGCCAGAGTCACTGACATCTGGAGGGAAGTTGATCCTTCAGAAGAATATAATAGTGACATATCATGATCCTCAAGATCTAATTGGAAATCACTGGGCATACAAAGAAACAGTCAAGTGTCACCTGTACTCAGTCCAAACACCAGCTGATCCCAGCCCTGAGATGACCTGGCTCTTATGATTCACAGATAAAGATTTTAAAACAGCTGTTCAAGATCTGGGTCTGGTGGCACACATCTGCAATCTCAGCTGTGGGCCAAGGCAGAGTGATTAAGAGTTTGAGGCCAGCCTGTGTTGCAGACTGAAGTCCTGTTTTAATAACAACAACATGTTCGATAATTTAAAGGGAAATACATAGATTACGAATGAACAAGCTGGAGGTCCCGGGAAAGAAATAGATGCTTTTTAAGGAAACAAATGAAAAATTTATAGCTGAAAATCACTAAATCATCAGGTAGGTTTAACAGTCGAGGTGGAAGTGTTAGGGAACAGTGAACTTGTAGGTGGATTATCCACAAGGATTGTGTATCAAGTGATGACTCACCTAACATCAGTTAGGACAGAGCCGGTCTGGGGCTGTCACACAACCGCAATCCCATCACTTGAGAAGCAGAGACAAGAATCAGAAACTACAGAGTTCAAGGCTAGCATGGGCTACACGAGACCCCCGTATAAAGAACAAAACCAACCAACCAAATAAACAACAACAAAGAAACAGGAAACAGTAGGGCCTAAATGAAAACTCATCAGTAACTACGTCAAATTACGTTTGGCCATACAAAACAGAAGAGTTAAACACTGTAATTAAAAGCTGTGGGTCAGCCAACTGGAGACAGAAGCAAGACTAAGTGTGCACGGACTACCAGAGATACACTTCAAATGCTGAAGATTGGAAAAGAGATGCCAGTTGTGTTGGTTTATGGGTGTAGTTGGCTTGACCACGCTATCCAGCTACTCAATCAAGCAGTAGCATAGGCATCCCTGAGACCAGGTGCCATGACAGGTAGTGTTAGGTGTCAACATGATTACATTGAGATGTGTCTAGGAGATCACTGGAGCACACTTCTGAGTGTCTGTGATGTATTTCTAAAGATCTTCAACCAAGGCGGAAGACCCACTCTGATGTGTGGCACCATTCCCCTAAGCTGGGGAACCTGGATGTGAGAAAGGCCACCAGCACGGGCGTTCTCCTGACCCTCTTCCTGTCTACTGGAGGTGACCTGCCTCTGTGTGCGTTCTCACTGCTTATCTCTACTGCAGGCCAGGATCCATGAAGACAGGAACCACACATGGAAATTTCTGGAACTGTGAACCAAATCAACACTCCCTCCCTGAAGTCATTTTCTCAGGTATCTGTCACAGCGATGAGACAGCTCCCGGAGACAGATGTGATTAGTGCCAGCCCTCAGCTTACAGTAAAGGATGTCCAACAGTCCAAGAGCCTGAACTTCCCTAGAGGAAAAAGAGTTCTGCCTGAGGATGGCAGTCTCAATTCCTGAAGAGACTGAGGATAGCTAGCTTGCTCTCTTTGCACATCTCTAACTTGTCATGTCCTTAAAAATTCTGCCTCTTTTCTTTCCCCTCCCCCCTCCTCACTTCTCCCTCCTTTCTGGATCTACCACTCAAACAGAATTCATCAAAAGAGCTGCAGTTACTATATTCGTATCAGATGAAATAGATTTTCAAGACACAGAGTGAAAGTGATATTTCATAGCCATAAAAGGGTCAGTGCATTAAAGAATCACAATAATTACCAACATGTTCCAGAGCCTCTTGATAATAATAATTATAATCTGTACCAAATCTAATAACAGAGCTTCAAAATACATGAAGCAAAAACTGACAGAACAAAGAGAAAAATAGAGAAATTCACATTTACAGCTGTGGATTTTATGCTTCTTGAGGTAATTGATGGTGTAATTGGACACAAATTCTGTCAGAATACAGAAGACCTGGATACTACTACCGGCTTCCTCGGCTGAATTGATATTTCTGAAATATGACACGGAACAACTCATTTCCCCCCAGAGGACACGGAACACTCAGCATGATGCATCTGGGGTTGGGGGCACAAGTGGGTAGAGTGTGTGACTGGCACACAAAGAGTCCTGGACTAGATCTTCAGCGCTGTATAAAACGAGGTGTGCTGGCTCATGTGTAAACCAGCACTCAGGAGGCAGAGGTGGAAAGATCAGTTCGAGCTAATCCAGGCTACATAGTGGGTCCTGGTACACATGAGATTTCTCAAAATTAAAACAAAACAGACACGAACAAGCAAAAACCAGTCACATGCTGGATAAAAGAAAAAGTCTCAGATTTTACAAGAGTGTTACAAGCATATTGGGTCACAGCCATGACCTTAGCACTAGGGGCCTGGAAGTCCTGAGGTGGGCCAGTTTGTGTTACACACTGAGTGTCACACACCATCCCAGGTGACAGAGTGACAGTCCTGTTTCCAACTCCCCAGTGGGCGAAATCTGTTTGCTCTCTAGCAAATCTCGATGCTTTTCTGCCATTGTTTAGTTTAAGATATTTTAAAAATTCTGTCTTAACTATTGTCTTTTTCCTCTTTGTTCTGTAAGTTTTCACTTCATATTTTGAAGCTCTGTATTAGATTTGGGACAGATGATAATTATTATTATCACTAGGCTTTGGAACATGTTAGTAATTATTATGATTCTGTGATGCATTGACCCTCTTATGGTTATGAAATATCACATGTGCTCTCCATATATTTGTTTTTGTTGTTGCTAGTGTTTTGAGACAGGGTCTCTTTGCAAAACCCTGGCTGTCCTGGAACTCAACATGTAGACCAGTCCAGTCTTGAACTCACAAAGATCACAAAGATTTGCCTTTACCTCCTGAGTGCTGGGATTTCACCACACTCAACGAACCTATATCATTTAATTTCAAACTAAATCCAAGATACACAAAGTCTAAACACTTTTTATTTGTATGGGTCTGCTTCTGTATATGTTGTATTCACTTGTATGTGTGTGTGGGTCAGATATCTTTAATTGGTCACATTCCTTCTACTTGTCTGATGCAGGGTCTGTCACCGAACTTGAAGCTCATCAATTCTGCTACAGTGATTGGTCCCCTGAGCTTTAGGAATTTACTTCACCAACTGAACATCTCCCCGGCCTCAACAAATGAACTTTCATCCACTAGTTCAACCACAGGTTGAAAATTCTAAGTCAAGAATGTATTTGAGGGGGACAAAATACTCACAGGAGGAAATACAGAGACGAAGTGTGGAGCAGAGACAGAAGGAAGGGCCATCCAGAGACTGCTCCACTTGGGGATCCATCCCATATACACACAATATTGCTGATGCCAAGAAGTGCATGCTGACAGGAGCCTGATACAGCTGTCTCCTGAGAGGCTCTGCCAGAGCCTGACATAAACAGAGGCAGATGCTCACAGCTAACCATTGGAGAATGGGGTCCCCAATGGAGGAGTTAGAGAAAGAACTGAAGGAGCTGAAGGGGTTTTCAACCCCATAAGAAGAACAATATCAATCAACCAGACCCTCAGAGCTCCCCGGGACTAAACTACCAACCAAAGAGCACACATGGAGGAACCCATGGCTCCAGCTGCATATGTAGCAGAGGATGGCATTGTCAGGCATCAATGGGAGGAGAGGCCCTTGGTCCTGTGAAGGCTCAGTGCAATAGAATATGGGAATGCCAGGGCAGGGAGTGGTCAGCGCATATACACATGTACATATGCAAAACTATAAAATATAATACAATTTTAAAAATATTTAAAAAATATATTTGAATTGGGGCTAAAGGTAGGGCAGAACATTTACCCCAGCATGATTGAAGTCACAAGTTTAATCTCCAACAAAGCTCAAAACCCAAAAACAAAACCAAACCAACCAACCAACCAACCAGACCAAAAAAAAAAAAAAAAAAAAAACTAATAAAAACAAACAAACCTAGAGCAAAAAGCAAAACAGAACAA
This sequence comes from Micromys minutus, assembly GCF_963924665.1. NCBI lineage: Eukaryota > Metazoa > Chordata > Mammalia > Rodentia > Muridae > Micromys > Micromys minutus. The sequence goes on from NC_137985.1 coordinate 36,596,533, forward strand.
AATCCATTTGATACACTTAACCTACCAACCATTGTAACTTAGTAACAGAGTGGATGTCAGTTAGGTTAGAATGCTGGCCCCTGCTCCTTGTGATCCCCAGAGGCTGACTGGGAGTGTAGCTCTGCACTGGTGCCTGTCACCATGAGAGACAGTGGAATATCAGTTTCCCGGGAGAAGATCAGAACTCAGAATTTGGACTGATGTGCATTTCCCACCAAAATAAAGTAAGACAAAAAACAAAACCCACTAGGACTCTCCTTCCTTAGTAGGAGATTGTCCATGTTCACAGTGAATTACATTCATACAGCAGTTATTGTAAGCCACCTCCTTACAGAATCAAAGTGAAAAGTGTTACTATTTGTTTTAGTAGAAAGACTCTGGCTGTAGGAACTGCCCTCGAAAGGCAAAAGACGTACAGAGCCTGTGGAACGACAGAGTTGCACAAAGTGTACATTTTAGGGGCTTATAAAGTCATGTCCAAGTGTGCCGTGGGCAGTAGCAAATGAGGATCCTTGTAACTCAGGACAGGAGGAAGAGGTTTATAAACCAAGCTGGACAAAGCAGGGCTGCAGCCAGTGGAAATGTACCTGGATTTTCTCAAAACCTATTAACAAGGCATGCATCGGGTGAGCAGCCATCTAGGCCTGGCACCAAACGCTGGGTGGACTCTTAACGACTGTGTTTATCTTTTAGCATCTGCAAAGGAAGCCAAGGTTGTTTGGCAGACAGAACGGTGGTTACCAGCACAGGGGCTGGCGTCAGGTTAAGCTGGATCCTGACGTTATTACATCAATAAGTATTCAAAAATCATTTGGAAAACAAGTTCCAGCCACTCATGGCAAAACTTGGGAAAGCTGTTAGAAGTTTAATCAATCTGATAAAGGGTATTTATCTAAGAACCCAGCTAAAGTCACTGTTACAGGCAAAACCCCTGACACATGTTTCACAGCTCAGGACAAACTGCCAGGTTCTCACCTTTATTACTGCTGTTAGAAATCGTGCTAGAGATCATAGCCTCAGGAACAAGGCAAGAAAAAGAAATAAGTGATACGGGAATAAACGAAACAATGTATATTAACATAGTGTGATTTTATGTAGATAGAATTTAGCAAGGTTGCAGGATAGGAGGTCATTGTATGCAAATAAAATGTATTCATGTTTACTAGTGTTCAGAAAAGCCATCCATTAGACGGGGAATATCTGTTACAATGGTATTATACACGATGAAACAGTCAAGAAAGTCTTCAACAAAGATGTACAGGAACGGTGCTCAGAAAATCATGGCTGAGTGAATCATGGAGAAGATTCAAGCAAAGGGGGAAATAAGCTGATTATTGTTGGGATTCTGTAAACCCCACCCCACAGTTACCTGGCAACAGCTAGATATGCTCTGCCCTAGTAACCTGGCACTATAAAAGGAGGTTACTTGTCCCCTCCTCTCTCTTGTGTTCCTGCTCTTTGCTCTCCAGCTCTTGCTCTCCTTGTTTGCTCCTCCTAACCCCATTCCCTTCCCCCTTTTTCTCCATGTGCTCATGGCCGGCCTCTACTTCTCTACTCCTCTTTTCTCTCTCTGCCTCTACTACCCTCTTAACTCCCCTCCCCATGCCCTGAATAAACTCTATTCTGTACTATACTGTCATGTGGCTGGTCCCTCAATGGAAAGGGATGCCTCAACATGGGTCCCCTAGAGGCACCCCCTTGCCCCTATGCCTCGCCGCACCTCCATGAAGCATCCCTCCTCCACTCCCTTCATCTTTTCTCTAACATTGGTGCTGAAACCCAGGACATCATCTTTTCTCTAACATTCTCCTTTCTTTCACTGGTGCCTCACATGAGAAGATTATATTTTCTCACAACTGGATCTCTTTCCTTTCAATTATGAATGGGAAAACACTGAGAAGATAATTTTTGACAAATTAATCTGTAGATGTAATGTAATTCCTGTCATATCCTTGGGAGTCTTTCTTGTATATTCATTCTGAAAATATATGGAAGTATAGCAAAGGGAAATATACCTAACAACTAAAAACAAATCTGAGGGATGAGTGCTGGGTTTGCTTTAAGGTCTTAAAGAAGCGGAAAATGAGATGGTGTTGTATTGGGAGACAGACAGATCTGTGAACACACAATAGAAGTTCTAGACACAGGCTGCCACTATACCTAGCTGATTTAGTTTAGTCAGAGGAATCTAAGTCATTCTGTGAAAAAAGAAACTCTTTGAGCAAGCAGTAAAGACACGATTGAACTTTTTTTTTTTGTCCAGAAATAAATGAAACTTTATTTATTTATTATGGGTATGATCATTTATACCTGGAATCCCAGCACTGAGGATGCTGAGGCAGGAGAGCTGCTATGAGTTCTAGGCCATCCAGAATTACATCCCGTCTTGCAAAAAACAAAAACAACCAAGGCTGGGGATATAGGTCAACTGGCTGAGAGCTCATCTAGCAGGTACAAAACCTGGGTTTGAGTCATAGAACCTCGTAAGCCAGGTGCGGTATCGCACACTTGGAGCCCCAGTGCTTGGGAGGTGGAGGTAGGAGTAAGAGGCATTAAGTCTGAGTGCAGTCTAGGTTGTGTGAGACCCCATCTCAGGAGAATGCAAAACCTAAAACAATTAGATTCTCAGTTAAAAACTTCCAGGAGGATTGCAGTCCTGCCCTGAGTCACAAATAGCATTTTGGACTTGTGACTTTGTTGGGGCAAGCTTGGGAGATGTCATTTCTTATTTTAAAGACTTACAGCACAGCAGCAAAGCCAAGACAGTGTTTTATAAGGTAGGAAAGCCATTTAGATGACCGGAAAAGCAAAGGAGTCTGGGAAGAGGTTTTTATAAATACAGCCAGTGGATTTTTCATAAAGATGGCACTGTAATTTAATGGGGGAAATAATAGTTTTTCTTCAATGAGAGTGGTTTTTTTTCTAGATTTTTTATTTTATTTATATGAGTACACTGTAGCTGTCAGACACACCAGAAAAGGGCATCAGATCTCATTACAGATGGTTGTGAGCCACCATGTGGTTGCTAGGATTTGAACTCAGGACCTCTGAAAGAACAGTCAGTGCTCTTAACCCCTGAGCCATCTCAACAGCCCCAACAAGAGTTTTTAACAAATGATCCTATAAAGATAGAATATCTGTAGACAATAGTAAAAGAATTATTTTGCATCAAAACTAAGAGATAACTTGGTTCAATGCCTAAAGTCTTTTAAACCGAAGTTTAGATTTTTTAAACATAAGAGGCATAACTCTTATAAGAAAAACAATCAATCTTTTGAATTTTATCAAAATGAAAATCTGCTGTTTAGAAGACGTGACTCTCAAAGTAGAAAGGCAAGCTATACTGGGGCTAAAACCATTTACAAAATCTGTGTCTGTCAATGGACTTGGTCTAGAATATATGTTTGTATCTCCTTTCCCCTCAACAAGAAAACAAAAAGCCTGCCAAAGAACTGGGCCAAAGGTACAAAGACACTGAGCCCATAATGGCTAGCGCACAACAGAAGTTCAGTATTGTTAATCACTCGATGAATTCACTCCTCGATCACACTGGGGTGCCGTGTAAGGAATGGGAGGGCTACAATGGAAAAAGACTGATTAGATTCTGTGTGGACAAGATGTGAGACAAGAACTCTTGTTACAGGAATGCAAGATGGTACAGCCACCCTGGAAAATAGTCTGACAGTAAATGACGAAAGAATTCGTTCATAAGATGTAAAGACAGATTTGTGGGGCCAGGAAGATGGTTCGGTGGTTAAAGCATTTTCTGTAGATGTGTGAGGACAGGTGTGTCGGTTAGGATGTTTGTGCCAAGTGGATGTGTTAGCCAGCCCACAGTCCCAGACTCAGAAACTGGGGACAAGGGATCCCTGAACAATCTGACTAGGGAGAGACTAGCCATGTCTGGTAGCTCTGGGGTTGATGGAGAGACCCTGGCTCAGTGAATAAAATAGATAAAGGATGTTTTCTGTCATCATCTTCAGGCCTCCATATGCATGTGTATATACCATCCATGCCCTCCCGTGTGTGCCCACAATGTGCAAACATGTGTATATACATTCATTCTCCACATATGTGAGAATGTGAAAAAAAAAAGACATACATTTCTTCATAGTATGTTTTTTCTTTCCTATTTTCCTTTTCTTTCTCTTTCCCTTCCTTTTTTCCTTCCTCTTTCACTTCCTTCTCTCTTCCCTTTCTTCCTCTCTTCCTTCTTTCCTTCCTTTTTTTTTCTTATATATTTTTTCTTTTTGTTTTTGAGACGGGTCCATGCCTTGTAGCCCAGACTGGCCTAGAACTCATTCTGTAACTCACCCCAGCTTGTGGCAAACCTCCTGCCTCAGTTTCCCAAGCACTGAATTATAGGCATGAGCCACCATGCCCAGCTTATTCCTAGCAGTTGGCATAACAACTTCAAACCGAAACAAAGACCAAATGTCCATCAAGAGTTGAGTGGATAAATCAGTCATGGTTTATCCAGAGATGAACATTGAAAAAGAACTTTCAGCAAAACCGTGAATAGCTCTCAAAATGTTGTGTCAGAGAAGAAGAGGACAGATGGAGAGGATGATATTCTGTAAGTACCCATTGATATGCCAGTCTAGAAAAGCTAATGTCAGAAAGCAGGACAGTGATGCCCAGCGTCTGGCAGTAGACCAAATGATTGTGAATCTCATTAGTGTATACATTTATCAAGGGCTTGTTGATTGGCACACTTTAAATTGGTTTATGTATGCCTTATTTAATTTTATGTAATGTGTGTAAAGTATGCTTTGATAAGTCTTAACAAACATACTGTTAAGCAAATAGGCCAACCACATATTTAAAGAAAATATCCATAAGGCACATGTCTGAAATGGACTTGTTTCTACCAATCTGTACAACAAAGTCCTTTCATTTAATGACAGGGGCTGGGGCATAACTTGGTGGTAACATTTAGCATATGTGAAATTCTAGGGTCAAATCTCAAACATTAATAATATTAATAGTAAAAAAGCATAAGAAGCCACATAAGGAGCTATGGTGACAGTGCTGTAGTTAGAGGGCTCAGCACATAGTGTGAGGACCTGCATTTGGACTCCCAGAAGCCGTGTGAAGACTGGGCATGACTGTACGTGACTGTAACACCAGCTCCAGGATGCTGAGACAAGAGGATCCCAAGGGCCAATCCGCGAGCTGGAGGCTCAGTCACAGACTGACCCTGTCTCAGAAAAGAAGGTGAAGCGTGGTCCAGGAAGACACCCGACATTGACCTTTGGCCTTCACATGTGCACACATGGGCACATACATTCTCATTCCCATAGGCATGCACCCACATGAACTTACATATGCACCCCATATGTACCCCCTAAAAAGTCAAGTAAGCCTATTAAAAGTGGGAAAAAGAGTTGAAGAGAGTTCTCACATGCAAAGGGAAACTTATGCACATCAATATTCACGTGAGACACTGAGTGACATCATTAGTCACTAGGCAACTATGAGAGATCACTACAGACCTCCTGGTGGCTGTATTAAAAACACTTATAGGGGCTGGAGAGATGCTCAGGGGTTGAGAAAGAAGGCAGGCTGTTCTTGCAGAGGGCCCTGGTTCACTCCCCAGCACCCGCATGATGACACAATTGTCTGTAACCCCAGCTTCAGGGGATCTGAGGCCTCTTTTGGTCTCCAGCACCAGACACACATGTGGTACACAGACATACATGCATGTAAAATGGGGGAAAAAGTAACTTTGGGGGGAGGAGGAAGAAAAAAACTACAATCAACAAGAAGTTGAAGAAACTACAAAAGGGGAATGCACACACACCACTGTTGGGAAAGTCATATAGCACAGCCACATATGAAAAAAAATGGACCCTTTCTTCTTCCTTCCTCCCCCTCCCCTTCCCCTCCCTTCCTTCCTCCTTTCCACTGTTTTTCTCACCTTCCCTCCTTTTCCCCTCATCTTTCCTTCCCCCTTTCCCTCCCTTCCTTACTCCTTTCCACTATCCCTCTCACCTTCCCTCCTTTCCCCCTCACCTTTCCTCCCCCTTTTCCCTCCCTTCCTCTCTCCTCCCTTCTTCCCTCCTTCCCCTCCCTTCTTCCCTCCTTTTTCCCTCACTCCCCTTCCCCTTCCTTCCTCCTACTTCATCCCTCCCTCCCCTTCCTCCTACCTTCTCCATTCTTCCTTCCTTTCTTCTCTCCCCTTCCCTCTTTCCCTTCTCCATGCCTCTGATCTTCTGTTCTTTCTCATTATTTGTGTATTGCACTCGTGCACACGTGCACACACACACACACACACACACACACACACACACACACACACACACACACAAGCATGCATTCGTGAGCTGGAACATGAGCAAGAGCACTTACAAGTACCACAGTGTCCATGTAGAGGTCAGAAGACAACTCGTGGACGTCAGTTTTCCTTTTCCATCACCTAAGTCCCAAGAACCAAACTCAGATCCTCAGGCTTTTCCTGCTGAACCATCTGGCCAGCCTGGCTGTTTCTTTTACAGGTAAACACGCGTACTGTTTGATGCAGCGACTCCATTCCTGGGTATTTGTTTACCCTGGAGAAGTGAAAGCACAGCCACAAAGACAGATGTTACAGGAACCTCATACACAGTGTTGTGCACTGCCAACAACCCAAATGTTCCCCAGCAAAACTTTGAGATGAATTCCAATGCCCACGTCCAGAGGAATAAAAAGCTACGGGCATGAGACGGGTGAGTCACCAAGACGTGATGCTCAGCAGTCCCGTGAGAGAGCTTGCTCTGTGCAATTCTGCTTACTCCAAGATCTAGAGGAGAAAAAGCAGACCCATCGTTGGAGGTGGCATTAGTTTGGAACGGTAGTAGTCTGTGGGATTACCTGGGAAGGAATGAGGGAACTTTCCAGTGAGTTGCTAACGTACCGTGTTATGACAGAGATTCGGGTACTGGGATGTAAACACTTATCAGCACCATGTAGCTGATATTTGTACATTTCAGTATGCAGATTTTCTTAGAAAAGCCGTGTCAAAATAGCATACAAGTCGAGTGGGCAAAATCCTAGCGACAGGAGAATGGCACAATGTGATTGTCATTGAAGCCGGTGATGGGCGCACAGGGATCTCAATTAGACTATTATGTTTACTTTGTGTGTTTTTCAAGTTTCCCGTAATAAAAAGTGAAATAAAATAAAGGGGAAGAAAAGGATAATTGCACCTTGAGGGGCTGTTTCGAGTTCCTGTGAAGGCTGGGCTTCCAGGGCTGTGGAGTACACTCTCAGGTCTCCGCTCTCCCTGTTTGATCTGCTTTCCTCTCCTCCCCATTGGGCTCTGACTGTCCCTCTGCCTCTGCTTCCTTCTTCTTCATCCTTCCTGCTGAGTTCTTCTTTGACCGTTGCACCCCCTCCTGTTTCTTCCCTCTACCTTCTGTTTTTCAGAGACAGGGTCTCACTGTCTAGCCCAGACTGTCCTCTATTCCAGATGTCCCCCTGCCTCAGCCTCTCCAGTGCTGAGATTACAGGTGCAGTACCTTACCCTCTTTTCCATCTGCCTAGCTTCTGCATTGAACTTTACTGTCTTTTTCCTGAAGCCCTTTGTCCACCGGGTGACCTGGTGACAAAGGTGCCCATTTTTCGGGGGAAGATAACAGAGGAGAGGCTTGGGACACCTTTGAGGCTCTACTTTCTTCCCTCTTTGTCCTTTGCTCTCCATGCTGATGATGGTGTGAATCTTCCAAGAGAGGCTGGTGGCACTCTTGCCTCGTCGTCTGTAACAGGATGGGCAGGCTGTGTGGCTGGTACTGGTAATCTCTATCTGGCTTCCCCCAAAACTCTCAGATTAGGGAAAAATTGATTCTGGTTCCCAGCACTAAGACCTGGCTCACCTCCCTGCAGAAGCCACCCCACCCCACCCAACCTTGTACCTCAACCGGTTTAGACAGACTTGGGTGACAGCCTCCCTTCTCTGTCAGCACCCCAGCCCTTGTGCCCTGATTTTTTTTTTCTCGCTGGGCATCAGCATTATGAGGTGCTGACCCTCTGTCCTTGCTCTTGTTCCGTTAACCACCTATGAGCTCAGCAGTGTCTGATGGGCACCTGTTGTTAGACCCGGTGGCCATAGCGATCCGTGGTAAGAGAAAAAGCAGCTCCTGGGGTGCTTGGTGAAGTTGTGGGTTACAGAGAGAGCTCTTATATACAGCATGGATTAGGTTGGGCAGCTCAAGTCATCCTAGACAAAATGCCCATGAGGATAAGACCTGTTCAGGCGAACAGACCTGAACACAGCCCGTGAGACCGTGGGGTTAGCTCTCCTGGGCGTGGCTTCCTGGGAACTGCAGGCAGTGCAGGTGTAAAGGGAGGGTCAGGCTGAGAAGCTTCCTTGCCAGTAGCAGTCATACACTGCCAGTCCTTCCTCAGCTAAGCCTCTAGTGTCCTTGCTCATGCAGATATGGCCGTTCCTGGAGTAGGTGAAGAGGAACCAGTACCCAACCTTCATCCATTTCCAACCGGGGTACCCCTCATGCCCTGACCCCCACGCCCCAATTCCTAACCCACCCCCATTTCTCCAACCCCTCCCCTCCCACCCCACCCCACCCCACCTAGCCTCTGGCTGGGCGATGACTCAGGAGGAGCTAGCCTCAATGTCTGACGTGTGACTCCCGCCTCTGCCTCTGTGGCTCACCTGCTCCTCTGTTCCCTTTGTCTTCTGGGGAATTCTGTCTCTGTATGTGGGTCATGTTTTTGGCTGTGGCTCTGATGCCAGTGCTAGCCCTGGGTACAGTAGTATCCCCAGCTAAGCATGCACCCCAACAGCCAGGCCTTATTGGAGGCTGATGCTGATCTCACAGATACCAGAGGAAGAGGACCCACATACTCTTGAGCTGAGATAAAGGGGCACCGGGCATCCGTGGAGCGGGTGGGGTTCAGTGGCTTTTCTAGGGTGGAGAGGCAGCTGGAGGAGACCCCCCCCACACACACACACCAGGAAGTTGGAGGAATGTGGAGGCATAGAAAACCGTGTTAGACACTTCACAGAGTAGTTCCTGGCATGCCCAGCCAGGAGGAAAAATCACTAGCAGAGTTTAGGGGATTAAAGAGAAAGTTCTGGGGCTAGATTATGCTGAGTTCAAACCCAGTTCTGCTAGCTATTAGCCTACTGACCTTGCGCCTGTTACCTAACCTGTCTAGTTCCTCTTATGTAAATCAAGGAAAATAAAACACGTCACATATAATGGTGTTGCCGTTTATTGATTGTGAGACTTCTAGTCATTCCTGACATCCACTGGGAGCCTTGTGGGGATTGTCCTTTCCATCCCTGGGAACCAGCCAAATGGGAGTGTGCAGGAGAAAAGCTTGGAGCATCCTTGAAGTCAGTGAGTGAAGAAAACAGCTCAATGTCTTGCTCTTAGCTCCTCTTTTGGCTAAGTGTAAAGTTCAGAATGGCTCTAGGCTGAGTCCCAGGTGCTGTGTGGCTTTCTATCTCTGGGTCTCTGATTCCTTACCTGTGTTTTGTAGTAGGCAGCTATGTAACCAGGGCTGGGTCTATATGAGGTTCCCGGCAAGAGAATGTACCAAACTCAAAACAGAAGCTGGTTCTGTTCCTCTAAAAGTGCCAGGAATGATGAGGGAGGAGCTGAGCGGGGGTAAGGTGGGCACTGGCTGACTGGCAGGCTCAAGACAAAATGTCCTCCTCCCCAGCCTTCACTGGATGTTTACCTTCTCATACCGGGGCATCCCATCTGGGAAGGAAGGGCGAAGGAAGATGCAGGACTCCGAGGAGCTGACAGGACTCCTATGCGTCTCTTTGTGGTCCCCTTGCAATAGGTAAGCCTCTGGGGGGGGCATGCTTTTCATGATTCTCCGGGGCAAGGGCTGCTGGCCCAACCTCTCTGTACCCCTATGAGCTGTTCAGTTTGTACTTTAAAAAACTCTTATTCTTTTCTTACTTCCTGTGTGGACAAAAGTGGGTCAGCCATCTTCCGGCCCCTGCCACCGGAGGGAACTCTCCGAGGTCACCACCATGAACCATCTCCCTCTGGAAGCGTAAGTCCAAACCAACCCTTTCATTCCTAGTCTCTTTGCTTTTTTCTCTCACAACTCTGCAGAAATAAGGACCTAGAATCCAAATGTCAAGGAAGAAATGCTACCTAATCCATTTTCCACTCCAGTCAGATGCACCAGCCCACACTCCTTCACTGGGGCGTAATTTGTTGCGTCATCTGTGGTGAGGGGCGCTATCTGTGACTAGTGGTGCTATCTCTGGCGAAGGGTGTTATTTGTGACTAGTGGCCCCATCTGTGGAGAGGGGCGTTATCTCTGGCGAGTGGCGCAATCTGTGGAGAGCAGTACTATCTGTGGCTAGTGGTGCTATCTGTGGCGAATGGAGTGATCTGTGGCGAATGGAGTGATCTGTGGCGAGTGGTACTGTGGCGAGACCTACACTTTGCTGTCCCACTGGAGTCCCTCTAGCTGCAGTTAGTCTAGAGGGTAAGAGGGAAGGTGGCCCAGTCTTGTTCAGAAGGGTGTCATTAAGCCACCCCCTCTCCAGGCTAAACAATCCTAGTGCCTTTAACTCTTTCCTCTTAGGTCCTGTTTTCCAAGCCTTTAATTATTTTTTGCTGCCCTTGTCCAAATTCCAGAACACAGCCCTATAATCACAGAACTTCAGGGCTCCAAGCTACCTGGATATTCTCTGGAAGACGGCCAGCAGCAGAGGTGGCAAGCCTTGCCCTCCCCAGCCATCCCACAGGGGAGGGAATGGGTCGCTTGCTCTTCTCAGGCCTTCCCAATGGCTCTCTTTCAGCAGAGGAGAGCCTCTGCCTGGGTCCCTTTATAGGGAATGAGCAGCTGTGGGAGCTTTGGAATATCTACAGCCAGTGCTGCCATTTTTAACCAGCAGCAGTCCTTCTGGAGAGCGAGGGCCAGCTTCATGTCCCCGTGAACAGGGACACTACATCAAAGAGATTATGTTAACTTATCCGAATCTACCCACTGAAAAAGTCCCTTGCTGGGCCTACTTGGGACATGGCTGCGACCCAGAACTCAGCACTGAGGTAGGAGGATCATCACAAGTTCAAGGCCAGCCTGAGATAAGAGACTGACAAAGTAAAACAAACAAAACATAATACAGTTAATTGCAGTAAAATGGAAGTTGTTAAAGACAGGAGCTTTAACAGGAGCTACCCCCCCAACCCTCCCCCAGCAAGCTTTGTCCCTACGCCCTACTTGTAACCCTCCTACCCCCTGAGCACAGCCCTACAGCAGACAGCTCAAGCCCAGGACGTGAAGTCAGGAGCCCAACTGACTTAGAACCTGCAGCATAACTGTGAACTCGCAGGGAGCCTTATTCCTACCAGTTGCCTGGTAGCTGTGGGGACTGACCATGGAAACCTGCAAGGCATGGAGAAGCGGGGTGGTAAGGCCAGAGATCTGCTGCAGCCTTGGGCTGGACTGTGTCTTCTTTAATAGGAAGCTCTTGTCTTTAACATTTCCGGCATTTCAGTTCCTAAAAGGAGACATCATCCTAAAAGTGTACTACATCATTTAGGGTAGTCTTTATTTAACATCAGTCAATTTCCGGGGCTGGCGGCGCACATCTGCGATTCCAGCACTCAGGATGCTAAAGTGGGAGGACCTCAAGTTCAAGGCCAGCCTGAGATCACCTTGTCTCAAAAGCAATTAAGGATAGAACATAAACGAAAACAAAACAGACAAAAGGAAATGGAGGGGGGCAAGTCAAAACCAGAGATGTATTATGACTGGCTGAGACCTTTCTCTCACAGCACAGCCCTGATGGCTACTTCGCTCATTTTTAGTAAGACCAAAACTCCAGTTCACCAACTCCATGTGCATAGTATTGAAGTATTGAAGCCAGTTTCAAAGGGGAACTGCCTGCAGCATACATAGTCACAGAGCTTCGGATGCATGGCAGGGAAGGTCTCAGTCTCTTCCTCTCATGTTTTTAAGGGTCTGTCATCCTATAAGAGACACATACATAAAAGACTTCCAAGGGAGAGTCTTGTCCAGAGGCAGGAGAATGGGCCCCATGGCCACTCCCCTCCCATCCTGGGTTCCCAGGAAGTTGGAGGAGCCCTTTCCTTTTAAGGAATTTACTCTCCTATGACTGGAGGGTTAGAGGCAGAGTCAGAAAGCAGTCAGGTCACCAAAAGTGGGCGGAGGAGGCTGCTCCACCCGCTGAATCAAGGCTTGCAGGAGGGGGACCTGCTTCAAGCTTCCTCTTGAAAGGGCTTTGAGAGGAGTCCAGGGTCAGATGCGGGTGGGCGTGGGAGTAGGCAGCCCAGCGGGGGCTGGCAGACTGGATAACCTGGCATTTGTCCCGGGACAGCCAAGGGAAGACAAAGAAATCATTCCTGTTCTGTAAGGATTCTTCTCTGGAAGCTGTGTGTTCTCTGGAACCCTTGTTAGGGAGGGAAGGTCCAGCACTGAAACCACCCTGTGGGCTTTAAGGAGAACCACAGGGCAGGATAAGACAGGAAATGGATGACTGAGGAAGCCAGACCTGGTTCCCTTCTTTCAAGGCTTTTTAAAACACAAAGGGGCTTCTGCTTTGGTCCGTGGGAGTCTTTTTGCAGTTTGTGTGTGACACATAGGTTTAGAGGACCATCATGCAGTGACTTTTTCTAGGCGGCAGGATGACAGGCTGTAGTAAGGCCCTTGGGTGGGCACAAGTGTAGAATCAGACAAGAACCCTCATGGAGGGAAGAAATAGACAACTTTCTTTGGACCCCTGGGGCCCTTCCTCCACTTCATTGCTGGGTTTGGCATAGCCCAGGCTAGCCTTGAACTTTCCAAGGAGCTGAGAAAGCCCTTGAACTTCTGATTTTTCCTCTCTTACCTTCTGAGTGCCGGGATTACAGAAGGGTACACCATGCTTAGTTTATGCTGAGGACAGGGCTTCGTGCATGTGAGGCAAACACTCTCCCTACAACCTAGGGCCCCATGAATACAAGGCATGCACCCATGCACCCTACCTACTGAGTTACAGACCCAGTTTTAGCCTCACCTCCTTGAGAGCAGCTCTGCAGCTCTGTTAGGGAAACTGAAGACTACATGGTAGACAGGGAGGGTGCTTTTGAGCAAGACCTGGAACCTGCTCAATCTGGTAGACAGAAGGTCACTTTCGGGATGTCCTGGGGCTTTCCCTCCTCTGGGCATTCCAAGTCCCCTTGTGCTTATTCTCTTGTGAGCCATTCACCCAAAATCTGAATGGATTTCCTACTCTTTTCCTACGATATTGCAAGTTCCCCAATGTGGGTCAAGAACGCATTCCCTTCTGTACCATGGGTCCCTGCTCAATGTTGGGCACACAGTAGTGCTCAAGAATAGGTGGGGATGAACCAACGCTAGCAAAAGCAGGCAGGTCTGAGCTAGATATTTCTTGTGGGACAGGTAGGTGCTAAGACCAAGGCATGAACCATGAGGCTTCAGATCAGAGGGAAGGCCTCTTGGAAGAGACAATGACAGCTCTTCATCCCATACACATTGAAGCCTTTGAGACTGCTTTCCCTCCCCAACTTAGGACAACTGAGAATGGCTTACTCCAGGACCTGCAGTTTATCCATCTTCCTACCATCCATCTGTGGACCTTCATTATCCATCCACCAGCCCAAGGCCTGGGATGTGTTGGAGCAGGCCCATACTGACTCAGGGGAGCTCCAGGTACTGTCAGCATCTTGAGGTATTAGGTGCAGATTGACACTTCAAGATGGTGAGAGCAGGATGGGAGGAAGCAGCAAGTTCCACAGGCTAGGGCTTTGTAGGAACAGTTGGGTGCCAAGCCTCCATTAGCAAACCTTTGTAAGTTACTCACTCACCTACAAACTGTGGCATCTCTCCTTCTTCTCTCTAGTCTCTCTTCCTCTCTCTTATTCTTCTCTTGCCCCCTTTTCCAATTACTTTTATCAGTTATTTATCTGTTTAAGAATTTATTCATCCATGCATCCATTAATCCATTCATCCATTTATCATCCATCCATCTATCCATGAATATATCCATCTATCCACCTACCCATTCATCCATTCATCCATCCATCCTCCCACCCACTGATCCACCTATCCATCTATTTATCTACCTACCCATCTATCCACCAACCCACCCATCCACCCACCCACACACCCATATATCCATCCATTTATCCACCTATCCACCCACTGATCCACCCATCTATCCATCCATCCATTCATCCATCCATCCATCCATCCACCTATCCACCCACTGATCCACCCACCCATCTATCTACTCATCCACCCATTCATCTACCTACCCATCCACCTACCCACACACCTATCTATTCATACATACATCCACCTACCCACTCACTGATCCACCCACCCATCCATCTACTCATCTGCCCATTCATCTACCTACCTATATATCCACCAACCCACCCATCCACCCACCCACACACCCATCTATCTATCTATCTATCTATCTATCTATCTGTCTGTCTGTCTGTCTGTCTGTCTGTCTGTCTGTCTGTCTATCTATCCATCCATCCATCTATCCATTCAACCAACCATTTATCCCACCCATTTCTACACACACACACACACACACACACACACACACACACTGGTCTGGGAATCTGTGTATCTGCTTATTCCTAAGGATCACAGTACTTTCCTTATCTCTGGAAGCAGGTGTATGATCTCTAAGAACCAGAAGCAGCTGCTGCACCACAGGGAACCCAATGGCTTTCCTCCCATCTTTTCTTGCTCTTTTCCCTCTCTAGACCCTTTCTCTGCACACACCCCAGAACCTTTTATTCCAGCTGCACTCACATTCTACCCTGTCCATCCATCACCAAGGGAGATGGGGGCAGTCCTGTACTCTGTGGGGGAGCTGTTTCTAGGTTGTCTGGTGTCCCGTAAGAACAGAAGTTCTGATGCTTGGCTAGGGGAAAGAAGAGAGCTTGGCAGGTCTCATGTTTCTAGAGCTATCTGAGTCCCACACTGTATGGTGTCATTTTGGAGGTTATTCCACAGGGCCTGGCCAAGAGAAGGTGTGCAGGCTTTCCTTAGTCATACCAAAAACCTACTGTAGAGAAAGGGACGAGTCAAGTGTCTGGTCTCTGGGGACCCCACCACCTGGCTGCCACTGCTTGGATCCTTTCATTGCTGTGTCCCTGGCCCACAGGCCCCAAATGGGTTCTACTCTGCCCTGAGGGAATACCTAAGGCCCGAATGTGCACTTTCTTAGGGCCACGGGCACAGAAAAACTTCCAGCAGATCCATTCTAGTGGGATATTTAGGTGGCTTTAAGAATTAGGGAAAGAAGAGAGGACTTCACAATTTCAAAAGGCCCAGACTATGGTTCCAGCCCTATAATGGGCTGAAGCCAGTGTCCTCTTAGTGCCTAAGTTTTATCTCTGTTACAAGGCACAGCTGGGGACTCCGGTGGCAATGGCAGCCAGGTTGGGGGGAGTCCCCAGATACTAGACTCTTGACTAGTCCCTTTCTCTACAGCAGGTTTTCGGTATGACTCAGAAAAATCTGCACACCTTCTCTTGGCTGGGCCCTGTGGGATAACCTCCAAAATGACACAGTGGGTGAAGTGTTCTCTGGGCAAGTGTGAAGACCTGGTTCAATCTCTCGAACCATGTAAACACTAGATGAGGCATCCAGTGTCTGTAGTCCAACTGCCAAGAAAGAGACAGGGACATCTAACGGTTAGCTCCAGCTTCAGCAAGAGCTTCTGCCTCAAAAAAGGGAGGGTGTATGAGCAATTGATAAAGATGTTGGACAGACGGACAGACGGACAGACGAAGACACAGGCCTGAGCGTGCACACACACACACACACACACACACACACACACACACACACACACACACACCACAGGAAGGGAGGGAGGGAAGGAAGGAGGGAGGGAGGGAGGGAGGGAGAGAGAGAAAGAGAGAGAGAGAGGGAAGGCACGTGAGTGCGCCAGACTGAGGATTGTAGGGAGGCTTAAATAAGCCTAGACATGTAAAATACCTAAGACATCGCTTGCAAATTGGTTACAATCAGTTGTGCAAATAAGGCCACAGCTTGTCTCAGAATGTGCTGTCCCGGGGTGGAGGCTTCCTTTTGACATCCGGCCCGAAAATTACAAGGCGATTTGGCTTGTGTGACCCAATTAAGAAGCCTTCTGTCCAGTGGACCTCTGTGGACACCTCACCTTCTGCCCCGGGGGCACTAGCCTCCTCAAAGCCCGCCCACCTGTGAGGACAGAGGCTCTGCCTTCCTGCCAGAAGTGCATCTGATGGAAGCAGCCTAACTGGTTGTCAGTGGTGGGAAGCAATAAAACTGGAAGAAAAAAACACTTATTTAAAATCCCAGTCAAGGGATGAATGTGCAGGCGTGGCCCAGGTAATTAGCCACTCTGCTCCGCCTGTCTCCCTGGGCCCGTTTTGTCAGGTTGCTCCTCCTTTGGCTCCTCCTCCTCCTGCCCCACCTTCTTCCCCCACAGGTGTGTCCCTGGGTTCTTGCTGCTAGCCCCACTCCGTGCCTGAGACACCCGCTCAAGTCACCTGCCACGAGACCCCAACCAGCAGAAACAGGCTAGCAAGTGACCAGTCATGGAAGGTGCCGATGCCTCCAGGAGCAATGGGGCCAGCCCGGAAGCCAGGGACGCCCGTAGCCCACCAGGTCCCAACGGCAGCCTAGAGAATGGCACTAAATCAGACAGTAAGGACGCCAAGACAACCAACGGGCACAGTGGGGAGGTGACAGAGGGCAAGACCCTGGGCAGTGCCCTGAAGTCAGGGGAGGGGAAGAGTGGCCTATTTTCCAGCAACGAGTGGCGCAGGCCTATTATTCAGTTCGTGGAGTCAGTAGACGACAAAGGTTCCAGTTACTTCAGCATGGACTCTGCGGAAGGCCGGAGGTCCCCTTATTCGGGGCTCCAGTTGGGGGCTTCCAAGAAACCTCCTGTGACCTTTGCAGAGAAGGGGGAGCTGCGAAAGTCCATCTTCTCTGAGCCCCGCAAACCCACGGTGACTATCGTAGAGCCAGCGGAGGTCCGCAGGAACAGCTACCCCAGGGCTGACTCCAGCCCCCTGCTGCGGGCCAAGTCGGGCTCCGAGGAGGTGCTGTGCGACTCCTGCATCGGCAACAAGCAGAAGGCTGTCAAGTCCTGCCTGGTGTGCCAGGCTTCCTTCTGTGACCTGCATCTGAAGCCCCACCTGGAGGGCGCTGCCTTCCGCGACCACCAGCTACTTGAGCCCATCCGGGACTTCGAGGCCCGAAAATGTCCCCTGCATGGCAAAACCATGGAGCTCTTCTGCCAGACCGACCAGACCTGCATCTGTTACCTCTGCATGTTCCAGGAGCACAAGAACCACAGCACTGTGACAGTGGAGGAGGCCAAGGCCGAGAAGGAGGTGACTTGCTAGGCCCCTCGCTGCCTTCCCTTACCCCTCCCACCTTGACCCTCACTGGGGACTTCAGTCTTGATGGTGCTCTGATTTTAGAAAACATTTCTTCCTTCTCTTCACCTCCACCATGGGGGGGGTCAGAAGTCACTTTCTAACTTCTAACGATCTTATGAGAGGGGCATCCCATAGCATACGGAAGATGAGAAGCTAGGCTAAGCTCACGAGATGAATCTGATCAGGCTAGAGTGTAAAACTGGAGGATGAGAAGCTCTCTCCTAGAACTCTGCTTGGCTGACCAGTCTCTGTCTCTGTCTCTGTCTCTGTCTCTCTCTCCTCACGTGTGATGCTAAGGCAGGGAGGAGACTCTGAGAGAACTTGAGGGCTCCGAGTACCCTTTCTGCTAGTTCCAAGTCCAGCAGCCCCTTGCTCTGCTTTAACTGGGAGCCACTCCCCTCAGCCCCACCCCGCCCCCACCGGCTTACTCTGCTCTTAGCTGGGCCCTGTGCCCTTTGTTTGTGTGGCTCCCGAAGACAGGTCTGTGCCTGTGGGTGGACAGCTTTGGAGCGAGATCATGTGTGGGTGGGTGGATGTAAATGTGTGTTTTATACGCACGCGGGTGTCGGCGAGTGTGGGTGTCTGCCCATATTTATGTATGGGCTATGTAAGTGTGTTTGTGTGAATTCCCTGTGTGTGATTAGGCGGCACTTCCACGGGGAGGAGCGGAGGCAAGTGGAGACTTGTGGATGTGGTGCACCTGGGGAAGGTTTTCTGGGTTAAGGCCCAGCTGTGGCCGCTGGCCTTGTCCCTTCCTGAGCTCACTCACCCAGCAGCATGTGGCCTTCCTGATGGGCAGTGCAGGGGCTTTACTTTCTTGTCAGCTTCTGTAACCCAAGGGACCCCTCCTTACCTAGCTTCATGAGTAGATACTTGCTGGCCACCCTGTGCCTCTTGTCCCTACCCGTGGGCAGCGGGTTCTGAGTCACAGGTGGGAGCAGACTCCCACATCCTCTCTAGAAATTCATTTGGCTCCCAAAGGTATCCTCAGCTTCTCCTATTCCCTGGCCCCAGTGTCCTCTGTCACTTGTGTCCCCTGGCTCCAGCCTGGCTTTTAGCTTCAGGATGGGAGACACAGAGAGGGATCATGAAACCCATTCTTAGGGGCTGTGCTTGGGAATTCAGCACAGAAGGCACCGGGAGCTAGTCTGAGACCTGGTATTAGGAGGTTGCCAGTCACGAGCTGTAAGACAGTGACTAAGTCCCCTCCCCTCCCATGTGAAACTGAGCGATAGGCTAGACCAGCAGCTCTCAACCTGTGGGTCAGATCCTCTTGGCGATCTCTATCTTCAAAAATATTTACGTTATGATTTGTAGCAGTAGCAAAATTTCAGTTATGAAGCAGCAAGGAAAATAATTTTACAGTTGGGGGTCACTACAACTTGAGGAACTGCATTAGGAAGGTTGACAGCCACCGGCCTAGACTGGTTCCACATTTCTCTGCGAAGCCCCAGGAGTTTTAGAAAAGTCTCCGAGGACTCTGGAGTGAGCAGGGGGACAAAGCGGGCACAGAAAGCAAAGGTTTCAGGTCTGACTTCCACTGAGAGCCTGGTGTACACACTGGCCTCTTTTCTGGGCAAACGTTGGTCCCACTGGGAGTGTCTGCAGAAGGGCTGGTTCTAGAGTGCAGGAAGGTGTGGGCTTCCTGGCCTGGAGACACAAGAGCTTCGAGTTTGCTATTCTCAGCCAGGGGCTGCTGTAGGGCTCAGAGAGTCCTTGACTTTGAGGGCTTGGTAGAGAAGCAGAGTCTCAGCTAGACAGACAGGATGGGACATCCTTCCAGCTCTGCAGAAACATAAACACGAAATTGCAGAAGGAGAATACCAGGCTTAATGGAGCATTCAAAGTCTCACGGTCTTCGGTTCACCCCACATACGGGGTGGGGGGACACACCCAAGGAAAGGATGAAACCCGGCTCTGTATTCTCGCTGGAGAAAGATGTGCCCAAGTCTTCTTGTGATATTTCAGATCACTTTGGGCGGGAGTGGGATACTGGAGTGGTTGCTATGGTGGGAACTTGGGGTAACCCGGGGTAACAGCTCACCTCTCTGTGCTCTTGCAACCCAAGGATAGACAGAGAGGAGTGGGACTGAGCATCCAGAAGACAGCACCGAAGCAGTCTGTCTGGGGCCTGCTATTATGGGATGTTGGACCTAGGGGGACTTTGACCCAGAATCGGGGAGGTGGTTTGATGGATTGGGCTGAAGCAGAGTTTCAATTCTGGCTTCTTCTGAAGGCATCCAAACCAAACTCAAACACCAGCTCCCACATGCCTTCGTGCAAGAAAGCAGGCAGAACCAGCTCTGCAAGCCTGCTGGTGAGGCCAGGTGAGGTCGTTAGGCAATGTCTAGATTAGTTGCACAAAGCTGAAGATGACACCCATTGGCCATGGGGACTCATCTCCTGGACCTCCATCCTATGTACAGACTTGGAGCACAGGCTGTGCTGGAGAAAAGATTATATGTTGTGCCACATAATGGTGGTGGCCCTTTCCTCTAGTGGACCTTAGTGTTTCCCTTTCTACTCTCAATGTCCCGAGTGGTCCCATAGACGCTCACCAGTCTAGTTTATACCTCCGGGTTTTCTCAGACTATGTTAAGAGGTAAGAGGAAGAGGAACATGAGCATTCTATTTATCCATTGTCCTCCCTAACCATTTCAAGTCCCTCCAGCTACAGCTGCCTGCTCTAGGTGGCCCTATTTTAAGGTACATTCAACCTGGTCTCTAGGTTGACATCGTTGGCATGCACTGATGACATCTAAACTGGGGTGCTGCCCTAAGGGGCTCATACTAAGAGACCTGTTCACATTCTAGACATCCTCATTTGCCTCAGTTCTCTTACTTTGCCCTGTGGCTTGATTTCTTATCTTCTTGCCCAATTCTCTGAGCAAGGCTGAGCCACTGGAGTACGAGGCTAATGCAGCCACTGGTCCTTAGGTTTCTTGCTGTGCTGGTTTGGGGAGGAAAGCTCCTTAGGCAGATGGTGGGGACTGAGATTTAGGAAGAGGAGCCGGACTAAAAGCTGGGGTGCCTAGAATCTTGCTGGTCATTTTCAGGGTCTAGGTGTGCAACAGGGGCGTGGTCAGTTGGACGATGAGAGGAATCAATTAATGATTGGAAAGTGAGAAGCAGGCAGGTGGTTGGTGATCCAGTCTCTATGGAGCTTGTATGGGCCAGAGTTCAACATTTCTATGGTTAAAAATGGGAAGCAGGGTCTGTGATGCAGAGATTCACACAAAAGCCAGGGATAGAATGTGGAGGTGGGGTAAGGTGGGTTTCTCTCTACCGCTTCAAACCTCTTTTCCCAGCAGGATTGGAAGAGTCTTCCTGTGATCCAAGGGCCTCCAAACATCGGGCTACAGGCTGGGGTCACTTGGTAAACATAGAATCCCAGTCTTTGTTCTAGGGCATTCTGGTTCACATGGATTCTAATGTATAGCTGGGCGGAGGAATGAAGCTCGATTCGCCACAGGGGAAACGAAGCTAAGGGACCAGTAGTGACAGTGGTAGGGCTCCTCAACTGTCTGCAGATGCCAGGACAAAGCCTAGAACTTTAGCTGACACTATCCCTTGACCCGAGGAAGGAGAAAGCAGAGGGAGTGAGAGGGGACCCTCAGTGAAGCCGAGGGACAGATATAGGGACATTTGACATGTGAGCATAGAAATATGAAATCTATTCAGCATTTCAGATTCTTATCCAGGTAATTACTATGTGTCTGAGAGTACAAATTTGGCAATTAACTGGCTCATTTGGGAAATGTCACAGCCCAGGGCCCATGCAGTTAATCCAGGCTGACAGAACATCTTGGTCGGCCAGGTTCTTCTTTCCCGGGGCCCTGATGGTTCACCTGTCTAGTGCTTGACTATGTCTACACTTGGTGGTCAGTCTAGACTGAAGTAGTACAGGATCTGCCATCCCTGTACTCTCAGGGGGCTTCTACTCGCTCAAGGGCACAAGAATTTTTTAGTGTTGGGAGACCCGAATGAGGGCCATCCTAGCCGTCACAGAGGAGAGGCCCCAGACAGTGTGGGAGAACGGAACAAAGGAAGCATTTAGGGACAGGCCTGGGCAGGGTGTGGGGAAAGAAGCAAGGAGTGGGAGGAAGCCAGGAGGGAGGAATGGGGAGGAGTGGAGCCCTAGGGAGCTGAAGCCTGTCAGTCATCTGGGGGAGGGGGAAGGGAACTAGAAGGGAGCCCGTGTGTGTGTGTGTGTGTGTGTGTGTGTGTGTGTGTGTGTGTGTGTGTGTGTGTGTGTGTACAGGCACATTGGTATGCTGTAGAAAGGGAGAATTGCTGAACGTCACCAGCTTCAAGGAGGAAGACAGGGTCTGTGTCTTAGGAATGGTTGAACTTCTACCTGAGAGGTGCTTCTGAAGGCCACGGAATAAGAAGTGGGCCCTGGGATTGCAATTTGGCTTCACAACTCTTTCTCAGTGTGTACACACAGAGCAGCTACTGTAGCCCCTCTAGGTCTTGGCTGCTGCTTCTGCAATGTGTGAGTAACACCACTGACCTCCACCGGGTCTTTGGCTTATAGGAGATGCTCAATAGCCCAATGCCTTTTTCTCTTTTCTATAGTCATGTCTATGGACATCCTGTTGTTATTTTCTATGCAGAAGAAAACAAACCTGAGAAGCACCAAGAAGATCAGAGTCACATCCCTAGAGATCTGACCCTAACACCTATCCTCAATGGGGCAGGATTCCTCCTAGATAAGAGAAGGGACCATTACTGTGACGCTACTTCCAGCCCCAGAAATACACTGTGTCCTGGAGGTCTGGTCTTGCTGACTGTGGTGTGGGTACCCGGCCTCTCCCAGCCCATGTCCGACATCTTTAGAGCCTTTGAGAAGAGGAGGGCCAGTCTCTCTCCTCTGTCTTGACCCATTCTGCCGCCCACTGATGCAGACAGCTTGTCTCCACTTCTGATCCTGCCCTTGCATGTGCCCAGGCTGGTCATCTCCTCCTGACAACATGGGTGACTGGGCAACACCTCCACTCTCCTCTGCAGACCTCAGATGGCCCCTGCCCTCCTCTTTCCCTCCCTGTCTTTCATAAAGTAGAAGACCCCCGGGAGCTGATCTCTCTTTGTTCTTAGCTTAAATGCTTCACTGCCTAAACTTCATTGGACTTTATCCCTTGAACTCAGTCCCCCATTTCTTCCTCTTGGCTAACCAAATTATTCTCCTAGGAAGAGCCTTTATCCAGCTGTGGGCCGAGCATCCAGCTTTTGATGGGTGCCTCTTGTAACCAATGCTCTCAATTATGGCGTCCATCTTCCACTACCAGGGCTTCTGTCCTTAGTCTTTTCTCCCTCTTTCCTGCTTCCCCAGAGTCCTCCACACTTTTAAGTGTGGTGTCCCAGCCACTGTCCACCCCTCAGTCTTCCTTCAGTATTGTGACTGTGTCCACACCACACCTGGACCCCATCGGGCGCCATGTACTAGTCTCAGTCATCTGCTACCCCTACTTGCTGTCTACTGCCTTGCCCCGCCCGGGAGGTGCCACAGAGAAGTGGCCATGGGGACATTACTCAGTCATTGTTTCCTCTGTGCTAGGTGCTGTCTGAGAGCTTCGCTCGGTGATCTCTATCTCTCCTATACCCTCTGTAGTGGGTACAGGTGCCTGGGTTTTTCCTCCACAGCACAGATGGGATGAAGGAACTTAGTAAGACCACACAGCCTGCCCGTGGGTGGCGGTTAAGGGTTTCAATCTTAGATTCTTATGCATGAGCCTCGGTGAGCTGATTCAAAAGGTTCAGCTGTAGAAGATGGAAGGCCTCCTGCTGTACTTGGACCCTGGTCTTCTCTAGGAATTCCTTAGGGATGGGAGAGTTGCTGGGACACACACCCCTTATCTCACCTCATCTATGCTATTCTTCAGGTTACAGAGCTGCTGCTCAGGCCTGGACCACCTTCGGGTCTTTAGATCATTGGCTCAGCCAACTGTTGTTTTCCTAGGCACTTTGACTTTTTGCCCTCTTACTCTCTTTGTTCTCTCCCCCCTCCCGCTACTGTGTCTTCTCCCAAGCTTTGTTCCAAAGACCCAGCCAAATCCTCACCCTCATTTCTTCCTGAAAGCCTGGCTTCTTCTCTGGTGATGGCATTTTCCATGCTGTGGGGTTTTTAGATGTTGGCAGTGGGACAGTGCTTGCTGAGAACATCTTAGACTCTTTTTGCCTGGAGAACCTGTGAGTGCGGTGGTGGTTGGCAGGCCATGGAAGCAGAACTTTCTGTCTGGGGGTCTCTGTGGTTCCTGAGTCCCTGTTTTCCACCTCTGGACACCATTTTTAAAAGGCCAGTGGGAACCTATTTATCATTAGAAGCCAAGCTCTGGGGATTGCAGCGGGGCCTCCCGGGGCTTTGTCTCAGCTTCAGCCTCTGGCACCCCATAGAAACTCCTGAGTTCCGTGGTCTGTTCAAAAGCAACTGTTGATGCTGCAGGCCCAGCTGCTCATGCCTCCTTGCCAAAAGAGCTCGTTCCTGGTTTGTGATTTCTTCACTTTAGCCAGGGTGTTCTTGTAGGTTCCTCAGGGAGATGGCTAGAGA
This sequence comes from Micromys minutus, assembly GCF_963924665.1. Classification (NCBI taxonomy): domain Eukaryota; kingdom Metazoa; phylum Chordata; class Mammalia; order Rodentia; family Muridae; genus Micromys; species Micromys minutus. Next base: position 36,620,479 of record NC_137985.1, read on the forward strand.
GAGGGGTGAGAGTCTGTTTTGGAACCCAAGTGGGTCTGGGGAGCTATGAGTCATGCAAGACCTCTTTGAAGGATTACCCCCTTTATCTTCCAAGCTGGACAGGGCTTTGGGAGCCCAAGGGAGGCCCGGGAAAAAAACAGAGGTGCCCTAGATTCATTGAATAGCCTCAATGTGCCTCAGTTACTACTCAGAGGACTTTTTCCCACATGGAAGCCAAGGGTGAAGGTAATCCTGATGTCTCATTGCTCTCCTGTTAGAGCTTCTTGCAGCCCACCACAGGGTCAGACGGTGTGTGAGCTTCAGAACAGGGGGTCTCAGGTCCTCTCCTCCCCTGCCTGGCCTCACCCTGTAGTTTTTTTCTTTCAGGGAGCCTGGGGGAGCGTTCCCGTCTTGCCTACACTGCAGATACGCTCCCTTTCTTATAAACAGGTTTACAGCTGTGCCTGCCTAGACGGAGTCTGAGCCGGCGGCTACCCCGGCTCCTGCTTGCAACACAAGGCCTGCGTCATGCCACAGAAACGCTGCATGGGGTTTCTGCTACAAGACACTCCCTGGGCAGGGCTCTACCAAACTGGGTTGAGTCCAGATCCTCTTTTTCACCAATGGTCCAGACCCACTGAAAAGAGCCAGAGGCTTTCAGGTTAGGTGGGAAGCATCTAGGAGGCTTGGCCCCTATAAGGGCACAGTCAAGCTGCTCAGTGATAGTGGTACATTAACACGGAAGTGTGGTATTGGATACATTGCTGGACTCTTGGCCACTAGCACAGAGCCCAGCAGATCTGAGGTACAGAGAACATTAGCTGAGTGAAGGGCTCTGCAGATGAATGTTGAATGTGCCCGAGTTTGCGCCATGGTGAATCACCAGCCTGGGTCTCTGGTTTTTGTCTCTCCCACCTCTCTCTGCTCCTGACAATGTCAACCTCTACACTTTGCCTACAGACTGAGCTGTCACTGCAGAAGGAGCAGCTGCAGCTGAAGATCATTGAGATTGAAGACGAAGCCGAGAAGTGGCAAAAGGAGAAAGACCGGATCAAGGTGAGCAGCCCAAGGCTCCCCAGATGTGCCCTCACTTGCCTGTGTTGCTTGGGAGAAGGCAGACCTGCGCTGCTGCCCCAGGCTTTGGCCCATGGTGATAGCCGTACTTCTGAGTTTAGGCTCCTCCCACCCCCTTTCTTTCTCAGCCTAGGCCTTTAGGTGGGATTTTTCCCATCACCTGAGCCAGCAAACAAAGACCCTAGAGCAGTTCCTCCATGTATCTTCCAATGTCACTTAATGGCTGCCCTGCCCACCAGACTGCCCAGCTACTAAACACAGTCTTTTCTACTTGGGCCAGCATGGTAAGCAGTATGTCTGCTGTGAATTGGATGATTGCTAACCTGTCTAAAGTTACTGACTGTGGAGCCTGGCCTCAGGAACAGACACTGATTTACTTTCCAAATAATGTTTGCTTTAGTTGGGGTTTTAGTAAGCATTCCCTGACTTGTGGGAGACTGTGGGAGCTTGTAGAAAGTCACTCGGGCATGGAATAGTGGCTTATGTTGACCCAACCCCAGGACAGAGCCACAGTAAATAAGGAAGAGTAGGTCATAAGAAACACCTGTAGACAGATGTGGTGACACACACCTGTAGTCTGAGCACTCAGTGGGTAGAGGTAGGAGGACCAAAAGCTCAAGGCCAACCTTGACTACATAAGAAGTCTGAGGCTAGCCTAGTTCACTTGTAATCCTGTCTCAAGCAACAACAATAACAAAGCAATCCACCTAAAGCAGTAAGGCACCACTCAATGGTGCCTTTAAATGAGATTTGTAGACAAGTAGGCTTGTCAAGTCAGGGCCCTGGGACTCTCCGAGTCTGTTGTAAACCTAGGATTTTTTTTTTTTTCCTTAATGGAATTCTTCCTCCACCCTCCTCTGATTCTGGACCTAGAGCTTTACCACCAATGAGAAGGCGATCCTGGAACAGAACTTCAGGGACCTGGTGAGGGACCTGGAGAAGCAGAAGGAGGAAGTAAGGGCTGCACTGGAGCAGCGGGAACAGGATGCTGTGGACCAAGTGAAGGTGATCGTGGATGCTCTGGATGAGAGGGCCAAGGTGCTGCATGAGGACAAGCAGACCCGGGAGCAGCTGCACAGCATCAGTGACTCCGTGCTGTTTCTGCAGGTAGCAGATGCCACCATTCAAATCTTCAGTTCCATTGCTCATGCCATCCAGCTTCTCTGACCCTCATTCATTACCCATCCACATACGATTACCCACTTACTCACTGCCCGTTGACCCACTATCCATCCATCTATCCACATATCCACTCATTCCTTATCCAATCACTACCTACCCATCTACCCATGGTCAATCAATTCATTCATCTTTACACTTCTACGCATTTATTCACTACCCATTCACTCGCCAACAATTTATTCACCCATTATTTATCTGGTCACTGTTCATTCATCTATCCATCTACCCACCCGTTACCCATACACTATCCATCCACCCACCCATCCACCCACCCACCCACCCACCCACCCATCCATCATCCATCCATTATCTCATTCCGTGCCTACCAATTTACCCACCTAGCACCCATCCATTCATTACTCATCTACCCCTCCACTCACTACCAACCAACCCACTATCTACCCCTCCACTCACTACTCACTCCCCACCTATCTACTACTTATCCATCCATTCACTACCAATTCTTTTGTCTATCTAATTTTCTATCTAGTCTACCCTCTCTACTACTCAAAAGGATGGTACGCAAATGTCACCTTGTACCAAGTTCAATTGCTATATACCAGTGGTGCTCTAGAGTTCTGTGATTAATTAGTAATGCCTGCTTTGGAAAAGGGAGGAGTGGCATGAGAGCGTTTCGTATTTGTTATCTTTGATCTAGTCTGTTTAGGTATTCATGCATCCATCTCTCTGTCTGCTAGAATGTTTTGATGCTCCTGGGCACGCAGGACTCTATCAGGTGAATAGAGAAGTATAAGACATGGTTTCTGCCCCCAAGCAGCTGCAATCCAACTGGGAAGATAAGACGTGTACAATTAGAGAACAATATGGAAAAGTGTGTAATTAAATGATAAAGCATGTGGCTCAGGAGATAAGTGCCTACGGAAATTCAGAGAAGGGCTGGCCTGGCTGGAGCAATTTAAGGGCAACTTAGTAGAGGAGGTGCAGTTTGGAAAGGGTTTTGCAGGCTGCTTAGGACTCGAGGAGGAGGGATGGTTCGGAGACGGAGAAGGGATGTGTGAGAACCACAGAAGGATGGAGGGAGGATTGAGTAAGCCTGTCGGGATGGAAATACATGCACTGTTCTAGTATTTAATGCACCTCCTCACCTGCCCTAAAGTCTGCACGGTCTGTGTCACTTTCTCAGCTTCCCGAGTACAGATGTGACATACGCATCAGTGGTGGGAGCCATGGAGGCTCTCATCTGAATGCTAATTTGGTTAAGGCTGATTTTAGCTGACTCAGAGCTGATCCTAGAACTCATACCCTTCTGGCTCTCAGCACAGTCCCCAGCTATACCGAGGGTTCCCTTGAAGACCAAGCTCCCCGTAACTCACAAAGATGGTCAAAGTTAACGTCTGCTTTTCTTTCTTGGTAGGAATTTGGTGCATTGATGAGCAATTACTCTCTCCCTCCACCTCTGCCCACCTACCATGTCCTGCTGGAGGGAGAGGGGCTGGGACAGTCACTTGGCAACTGCAAGGACGACTTGCTCAATGTGTGCATGCGCCATGTCGAGAAGATGTGCAAGGCTGATTTGAGCCGCAACTTCATAGAGAGGAACCATATGGAAAATGGTAGGTCCTCCTTTGTCTAAGGTGGAGTGTGTTTCTCAGTCAAACCCTAGCTGAATCCTCATGGTCCCCATTCAGTCATCCATCAGACATTCAGACTTGGGTTGAGGGATTGAAGTGGCAGCTATTACAAGGGGTCTCTAGAACGGAGAGATTCTGGGAACCGCTGTACACTTGCCTCCTCTTGGACCATTCACTGAAGTCAAGGGCTGGCTTCATTCCAGTCTCCCTCCATCTGACTGTCAGCTCTAATCTGGTAGCTGCATACTGTTGTTGCTTGAATGGACTGGCTTTGAGTGGATGGGTTGCAGGCTTCAGAGGTAACCCAGAATTACATCTGGGCTTGGAGGGAGGCCTGTCACCATGGTTGTGATGAGTAGTGTTAAGCCCACAGGCTAAACCTGGCCTGGTGGTGGGTTGGAGGTGATGGGACTTGGCGTGTCTCTCTGACTCACTGGTGCTGAGATCAACCCTTCTCTGCGTCATGCTTTTCCCCTGTAGTGGTCACCTGAATTATCTCACAGAAAGCCTCTTAACCTGAGGAACTGCCCTGCTAAGCCCTATCCCACCCAATCCCGATCCCTTTAGGGCCTGAAGCCTGGCTACTTTCACCAAGGCCAAGCCCTGATGACTCAGGTCCAGTGCAAGATCTTCAGAAGGAGCTTGATTAGGCTTTGGAGCCATCAGCACCAATGGGAACGATTCTGTCTGGTCTCCAGGTGTAGCACATCATTCTTCCCGGAGAAGAAGGGCTAGGAGTGTGCTAGGGAACCACACATGCATTATACCACATGGTGTGCTTGTGAAAGAAGGGCAGGGGGCATTCAATCACACCTAAGGACAGATGAGCCATTTTAGCAAGACAATCATTTGGCTTAGAATGGCACTCAGATCCTGACAGCCTTTTCCTAATGACCATAGCCATGGTCCTAATGGGGATGGTGACAGCTGGTGTGATTGAGGGCTCCCCTGGATGTGGGCATCATGCCAAGTTCTTTCCTTCCTTGGCCTTTCTCCACTCCCTGGCAGGGTGTTGCATCTTGCAGACGTCCAGGTTGTTATTTATAGAAGCAGCCTTTCAAAGGACCCCCAGCGGATGGGGAGGACATACTGTTGGGCTTCTCATCTTAAATGGAGTCACCACCACTGTTGACAGCAGCAGCAGGGTTTAAGGAAGGACCACCATAGTCTCTGTGGGGCAAACCTTGCGGGAGACCCCCCGGGTATGGTTTGGGCCGATGTGAGAGGACAGTCGAGCTAGGGTAGGGTAGCCTGTGATCCTTGTAGGAACCACCCAGCCTCCTGGTGGTTCGCTGTCCCATTTCTAGGTCATGATGATTCCTGCTGCAGTCTCTGTGCAGGTGTGGCCCAGCGTCCTATGTAAGGTGTGTAGTGTGGTGGTAGCCAGGAGCAAGGCTGGGCGTGCTGACTCAGCTGCTCTGCACCTGTGCCTCAGGCCCAGGGGGAAGCCTCCTTTGCCAATGTCATGTTCTTGTCACTGTTGACTGTTGGCTGGATGGTATCTGTTATAGGAGATAAAGGATGGGTAGCATTTGAGTCACACCTTGAGGTGACCATTTGCTGGTCCCTGAGGATGACTTGCCTACCAGACCAGGGTTGCATTTCATCATCCCAAGCCCAGGGCTCAGGGGCACCAGGCCACCTTCAAAGATCCTTGGTTTAGTGGGACCAGGGCTGGACAAATACCTTTAGTCTACTGGATACCCAGATGCTGCTAGATGCTGGTGAGGTGATAGAGATGAAGGATAGGTCTGAGCCATTTACTCCTTACCCGAGAGAGTGGGGGGGGGGGCTGGAGGAAACAGCAGTCAGGAAATAGTAAGGAACAGGAGAGGGGTAGAGGGTAAGGATAGAGTTAGACACCAAGAGACAGGGCTGGGGTTTGAGAGTCTGCAGCTGTGTGCAGCTTAGCCTACACAGCTGAGTGGCTCCCTGGACCACAGAGGCCAAGTGAGAACCCCAGTCCACTGCCCGATGCCACCAGCAGTGGCTGGGACTGAAGTGGAGTCAGGGATCAAATCTCTTGATTGTCCTATCTCCAGGGACAAACCACTACCCCATCCCCAGCCTTGATTTCCTTTTCTGTGACACGGGAACGTTCACCTCTACCCAAGAGTTAATGTAAGGACCAAATAAGAAATGAGTCTCTACCACACACACAGTATCCTTCGCTAGGAGATGGTGTGACAGGAAAGTAGCTCACTGGAGAAGCAGAGTGGCTGTGGACATAGTGTCGCTATGGTCTCTGAGGGTTTGACTCTACCTGTGGGCCAGCCCCTCTTCCCCTTCTCTCCCTCTGCTGATCCGCCCTCTCTTCCAGGTAGTGACCATCGTTTCATGAACAGCTACACAAGCTATGGGAACGAGTGGAGCACACCCGACACCATGAAGAGATACTCCATGTACCTCACGCCCAAGGGTGAGGAAAGTGTTACCAATGGTGGTGGTCCAAAGCCCCGCTCAGACAGCTTCTTCCTGGGCATAACTCAGCGTGTCTGGCCCCTGCACTGGTGTTTCCATTCACTCGAGGATGATGTGTCCTGGTTTGGTGACGGGTTATCCAGTACTTTGCTCCTTAGATACATCTGTCCCTAAAAGCAACCCTGTCACTCCTGTTGTAGCCTCTGTCCTTCAGAGTATCTTCCAGATTCTCCTCTGGCAGGACCAGTTGCAAGAAGTGAGCCCTGGGCGGGGCTGCTGCCTGTAGGGCCAGTCTGTCCCTCTGCATTTTCCCCTTGAGTCACCTGCCTTCTTAGCCTACCCTCCAGGGGGACAGCCTGGTGGGTTCTAGGCCAGGGTCTGCCTGTCCTTGGTTCAGAACAGTCTGGAACATTCTTAGAGGCCAGCAACAAAGCACCAGAGTGCTTGTTACTATAAGGATGGGTGTCCCAGGCCACGACTCAGGGTAGAGGGGGTGTGCAGATGCATGTGGGAGCCAGGGAGCCTAGAGCAAAGTGGGGGTGCTGAGAATGAAGGGTGGAGTAGGAAGGGGGAAGATCTTGGAAGGCATTTGCCAGAGGCTCTGAGAAGTTACTGACAGATAAATCCGCAAGACTAGGGATTGGGAGAAGTGAGCTCATCAGGAAGTTCTGCACCCCACCTTTCATTGACAACACCCAGACATTCTGGAAGGTTCTAGGCAGCAGAGAGGTGCTAGGATTTCCCCTCTGACATTCCTGGGGTGAACCAGGTGCTGACATCAGTCCTGTCCCCTCTCTGCCCAGAGCTCTGCTCTGAGCCAGTTCCATGAAAGGACAAACAACACTGGCCAGATCCCCAGCTTCTCTCGCCCTAAATCCTGTCTGCCCCACACCAGCCTGGTCTCTCTGTTCCTAGCCCTGCTTGGTTAAGGGCTCGCCAGATGACACTGTCTGAACCCCATTGATGGTGTGGTCCAAAGTTCACTGGCTTCTGCTTGATTCTCCCTGCATAAGGGAGACCCAGGGACGGAGTGTCCCCTTTGCTGACCATCAGGTGTAGGGAGTGTAACCTCCTACAACAGATCTCTGAGAATGCCAAGGCTGAATCAGCCTAAAGCCAGTCGCTGTCCCCTCTGGCCTGTGTCCTTCTGTGTGAAGACAGGCAGTCAGTCCCCAGAACTAGGAGCTTTTCTGGCTCGGATTCTGGCCCTGTGAGTCAGTTGTGACATCCACAGGTGGCAGAAACAGGTTCCTCTGGTGTCCCTGCCCTGCGGGGACAGGATGGGCAGGACACCTACAACTCCCAGGCTCAGGGTAGAGGAGAGGCTTGGGAGGAGCTGCCCAGACCTTAAGAGGGTCAGAGAAACAGGGCCACCAAAGGCTACCAGTCTGAGCCTGGAAGCTTAGAGTGACTATGACTATGACCTCCTCCCTTGGAGAAATTAGTTCCCAGGCTCAGGAAGGAGGGGTTCCCTGCCCAGTGCACAGGGCAGGTCTGTGATGGAAAAGGATGGACAGAGAGTGCAGGGCTGGGTGAGTCAGCAGTGGGTTGGGTGTATGGTGTCTAGAGGGGTAGAAACAATAGGAGGGCCCTGACCCGGGGCTGTGTAGGAACACAATGTAGAGGACAGCGAGAAGCCACAGGCTGTGTTCATTAGTCTTTGTAGGAGGCTATGTCATTGGGTGAGGACACAAAGCTTCTGCCCCTACTGTTGTCATGTCTCTCTTCCTCTGACCCCAGATCCCAGTCTCTGCTGTCCAGTTCACACGGGCACTAGCTCAGGAGTGTTGGCTTGTCAGCCTCCTGCTCTCAAAGCTCCTAAGTAGGGTGACTGAGCATCCTACCATACCCACAGCACCCAGAATTCTAGTGCTCTGGGGACGCTGGCCAATAGTGTCCCCCCTGCTTTCTAAAGGGTCCCCATCTGGGTGACAAGTTTTGGGAGTACCTCAGGCTAGACCCAGGGACTGTTCCTAATAGAATACTCCAGTGGGCTCTCGGGGAGATGTTTAGGATACTAAGCAAGTCAGAGTCCACAGGCCCCGAGTTGAGTCAGGCGCACGTTTCTGGAATGCTGTCTCTGCCCCACAGGTGGGGGCCGGACATCCTACCAGCCATCCTCACCCAGCCGCCTCTCCAAGGAGACCAACCAGAAGAATTTCAACAATCTGTACGGCACAAAAGGTAGGAGGGGACTCAGCTTACAGTAGACAGGGGCAGCGCAGGTGTGCAGGTGGGAATGTGGGATGGCGGTGTCAGGGTTGGGCCATAGACTCAGTGTCTTGACTACCCAGTGTTAGACAAGTGTAGGAAGCAGGTGCAGGGTAGGTCTCCTGAGCTGAGAGGGGCAGGGGCTTTTCCTGGCTCATGCAGAACCACATGATGTCATCAGTTAGGTTGGGGAGGAGCTACTGAGACTCGGTATCTTTAAAAATCCCCAGGCCGCTTGCTCTTCTTATCCCTGAAGCATGAGATGGGGGAAATGGGGTGAGGTTCTACCTTGAGGTTAGCTGTGGGTGGCCTCTCCTAGCAAGTATCAGGACTGAAGGCCCACAGACCTGAGCTCACTTCTACACTTGTCGTTCAATGGATGAAATAATTTATCTAAGATGCAAATGGGTCGAAAAGGCAGACCCGACCCTGTGTATCTGGAAATCTCAGAGGCAGCCCCTTATACTGAACTGGGTGTGGGGGAGTGGGTGCCATTCCCGGGGGAAGTGTCAAACACAGGATTTCATTCTTCATGGAGGACGCAGCTCCAGGTCAGGACCGTGTGCTCATAAAGCACGTTTTGGGGAGTCCTATTTTGTGTCAAAGCTCTTGGCTACTATCTGCCATGCACAGAGAGCAATGGACAAGTTCGGCTAGGCACTCCCAACCCAGAGACAGCCCTAGGTGACCCCTTAGTAAAGAGCAAACCCCTGAAAACTGGATGGTCACCGCACTGCCATCTGGTGGAGAGGACGATGCTGGCCTCTTTTCTGGTCGTTAAGGTTCACGGCTGACAGGCTACCTCTGTTGGTAAAGTATTTGCCACACAATCACAAGGACCTGAGTTTGACTCCCATCACTCACGTGCAAAAGCTGGGCGTGGCTCTGTGAGCTTGTTATCTATCTCATTGCCAGGGAAATAGGGGATTCATAGGTCACAAGTCAACCTAACCAAGTAAGCAAGCTCCGGGTTTACAAAAGACCCTGTCCCAAAAACAATGTGAAAAAGTGACTAAGACTTTGGTACTATGTGCTTGCACACCCACCATCCCCTACCTCTCTCCCACCTCCATAACACAACAAAAGGTTTACAACTGTGGCCACACCCAGCAAGACAGTTCACTTTAACTATTTCGTGGCCAGTGCATGGATCTGCTGACACTTGCTGAAAGAGGTCCCCAAGTCCAAATTCAGAGTGGCTACTTGCCCTATTTCCCTCAGCTCACCCTTCAGGGAGAAGAGGAACACATGGGCTAGTGGCCACTGTTGCAGAGGGGGCCTGACTTAGAAGGTACCCAAGGCTCTCTGCTGCTGAGGAAGAAAGAACTTGAGGAGCATGCCCCATTAGTGGGAATGCCAATGTCATCTTGGTGCCCTGCTGTTTCTCCCTATGTCCTCTTCCTCGACACCACAGAAACCTCCTTGTGCATAGCTCTCTGTAAGCCTGTTCACCCCCACAAAGAGGATGTCAGGCATTCTGTCAACTCTCTCTGACCCCAAGTGATAGGATGTGTGGGTATTTATTTGTTCGTTTATTAACACACATGTCCATCAAACATGCAGTGAGTGTGTTCTAGAAAGAAGGCTCTGGTAGGCATCAGTTTGATGTAGGGATAAACAAACATATTCTCAGCATCACAGGAGATGAATAATTCAATGGCCAACCATAACCCAGGGTCCAGGCAGGTCATGGTGACAGGAGGGAGCAGGTGGAGGCACTCAGGGAACTTGGGAGAGGTGACAAGGAGACCTGCCTTTGTAAATTTGCTGAGGATGGGGAGCAAGGGCATGTCCTAAGCAAAGAACCATTTTGGCAAGAGTAAAGCTCTCGTTAGAAGAAGTGAAGTCATAGCTTGGCTGGGGTGCCATGAAGTAGGAGAGACTGGGGAGCAGGTATGGGCTGTGTTAAGAGCTTGCCCCTTATTCTGAGAACAGGAGCTGACCAGATGGCTTAGTGGGTAAAGGCACTTGCCGTGTACACCTGGTTACATGAGTTCAATTCTTGGGGCCCCATGTAAATGTGGATGAAAAGAACACAGAGGTATCTTCCTGATGTCTTCCATACTGGAGCACAGGCTACTCTGTACCCCACGAGACATACTAAAGAGTACATCATCATCTTATTCTCAGGACGGTGGTCTTCAGGAGCACACCTATTCTTTATATACCTTCCATAGCACAAAAGACTGGTGACAGGTGATGTAGGCATAGTGACATCATGACCTTGGAGGTAGCCAAGGGACCAAGAGTCAAGGGTTTGATTGATCATGTCCTGGTCCTTCTCTGTGCTAGCCCGCCTGGGTTTGACATGACTTCTCTGTCCTGCCAGGCAACTATACCTCCAGGGTCTGGGAGTACTCGTCCACTGTTCAGAACTCTGAGGACATGCCCAGTGTGCAAGGCAACTCCTCCTTCTCCCTGAAAGGTGAGCTCACTTCCTGCTCCTTGCTTTGCTTCCAGCCCTGCTTGAGTCTCTGTTCCTTCTCTGGCTCATTCCTCCCTCACGCTCTGGAGGTGAGGGTACCAACCTAGATGGAAACTGGGCGTTTGATGCATCCCAAGGCAAGGGAGGAGGAGGCTGGGCTATAGCAATGTTTCTTAGGTGTGGCACACATAATGGGTCCTAAAGACGGGCTGGGACAGCAGGAGAGGACCCCACCCCTGCATCCCTATCCCCTGGCCCAGACCCTTCTTCTGGGCTACCTTCCCAGTATCTTGGCTATGGAGTTGACTTAACTCTTTATCCAGTGATTCCTAGCAGCTAACTAGACCCCAGGTCTTGTAGCAGCTCCAACTTCCTGTACAGCCATCTTGTAGCATCCCATTTTGGGTGGGGCTGAGATCAGGCCTTTCAGGTCTAACTCTCTTTTCCTCTACTTGGCCCCCACCTATCTACAGTATTCCTGGGGGGGGGGTGCTGAGCTGGCTGAATGGCCTATATCTCCTAGCCCTGTGATCAGGGCTCTCCTCTCTCTCCCTCTAGGGCTGAGAGGCAGCTCTGATGAGGAGGGATTCCACCTCCCACTACACCCAAACATTCCAGATGAGAGGCTTGTCCCTTGGGATGGAGAGGGAAAGGAGTTGTCTGGGACACCACCCCTTCCTGAACCTTCCCTCCTCTACAGCAAACAGTGGCCTCTGGAGTGGTTTTATCACCATGTGGTCCAGTTCAGAATAGGGTATAACCTGTATCAAGGACAGGGTGCTGGGGCTACTAGCAAGAGAAGGAATAGGGGGTCCCTGCTATGAGACCCTGGGGAAGTCCAGTATCTGGGCCAGACTTGGCACACTGTGGGACTCCTGGGCATGCTGGCTCTCAGCAGGTGCTTACCTGCTCCTTGCTCAAGCTTAGCCCGAAGGTCACACAGTGCAGAGGGTAACAGCTCTTAGCCTGGGCTCAGACATTTCCCAACAGACTGCATACAGCCTCCTCCTGAGGCCCTCTTTGGAAGGGCTTCTCACTTACAGTGAGTTCACCTTCAAGCTGAATAGGAATGGCATAGCCAGGTTGCCCTGTGTGCCAGGATAGCCTGCAGTTCTAAGAACCCCTTCCCCACACCCTCTGCCAGACTCACAGGCAGGCAGGGCCAGCCTCAGCTCCCAGGTCTGTCCTGTAGACCAGGGGGAACATAGTGCCCTAGTGAGGTGTTAGAGCCTCAGCCTCCTGGAAGCCTATACTCATGCCGCTAACACCTCTCTCTCTCCCAGCAGGCACTGAGAGAGCCCCCTTTCAGTTCACAACCTTGGGACAGGCCACTGCAGAGTTTTCCAAGCCACTGGACCGCAGTGGGCTGTTTAAAAACAATCCCGGTACCTGCCTGCTTCCCATCCCTCCCCTTCCTCTGCCATAGTAGGGCAGGTGGGCCATGCTGTGGGAGATCTCTGCCACTTCTAGGGCGTTCTGGTCCCTATTCCTCAGAGCTACACGCACGCACGCACACACACAGACACACACACACACACACACACACACACACACACACACACGCAGATGCATGTCCCCTGCCTCCACCATCCTGACTCTCTCTCTGGACTTCTGTCTGTTGCTGAGGCCGATCTCCTGGGCCACCCCTTAGCTCTTACAGCTGGTATGGGTTTTTCTTTCTGGAAAGAGAGAGGTGCGGTCTCAATTTCCAGTTTTCATCGTTACCCAGGACCCAAAGAATCTTCTTTCCCCTGTAGCTTCCACACGAGGTGCAGGGATAGCCTCAGGGATTCTTGCTCACTTCAGTGGGAAGTTTTGCAGGTGGTAGGGTCCACCCCATGTAGCCACAGTCTCGCTGGACAGTGGCTGCCAAATACTGACCCTGTTAACCTCTTGTTCTCCAAGTCATGGGCAATCTACCCTGCCGCTGAGCATTGCCACACACTTAAGCTCTCCTTTACAGAGGTCTCTGGGCTGAGAAGGAGGGCAGGGAAGCAGGCAGGTTCACCCTAGCTAACACCTTCTCACCAAGCTGAGAGCCTCCTGCTGGAACCTTGGGCTTGCTGCCTTAGCCTTGAGTGACAGTCATGGTGGCAAATGGCTGCCCTTCTGCAGGTTTCTGGTCTGCTGCTGGTGAGATCTGAGACAATCAGAGCCAGGTAAAAGGAGTTGGATGATGGGTTTGGAGTCTGGCAAGCCTTGGTTTCCAGTCCTGATAGCTCCTTGCTTTCATGTGACTCAAGCAAACTGCTGAGCTAAAAGAAAGGACCAAGCGAGGGGCAGACACTCACATGATCCTTGGCACAAGTGGAGCTCAATCAATGAGAAACATTATCTAGACACTCCTAGCAGAGCGGTGCCAGGAGTTCCTTCTTCTGGGCAGCGTTGGCAGGGACTGCTGACTGAATGGCTGCTCTGGACTCTGGCAAAGGGATAGGTTAATGGGTAGTAAGCCCTCTGGGCCACTGGGTGGTGATCCTAGCAGCAGACAAGACTGGGAGACATTTTCCTGCTGTCTGGCCTCATCCATCTGGCTGGCTCCTCCTCCTGTCTGGCTGGCTCCTCCTCCTGTCTGTCTGGTTCCTCCTCCTTCTGTCTGCCTTGCTGCCTCCTTCCTTCCCCTCCCAGGATTTCCAGTTGGCATCCGCACCGCCCTAGCTGCTGTACACCTCTGCAGGTGGCTGAACTTGGTCTTTGGCTAGATGATGCTTGGGGGTCACCTTGGGGCAGTCCTCTAAGCTGCTACGTCTATGGGGCTCCCCGATTGCCAGCCATAGCTCCTCCTAACTGAACCATTTGGTCTTCCCAGGCTATCCCTCACTCCTCCGGAGTCAAGTTCCCAAGGCCCAGCCTCAGACTTGGAAATCTGGCAAGCAAACTCTACTGGTGAGTAAGGTGCTCCGGGAGGGTTGCCAAAAACAGGGACCTGGCAACTGTGTAGCCTTTCAGAGTCTGTGTGAAGAGAGTGATATTTCTGGGCCTTGCCGGGAGCATGGGAGGCAGCAATGACCCATGCACCTGGTTGTAGCAAAGACAGAGAAACGGACTTACAGGCCGGGGACCTGATTAAATGCACATTGCCTTTGATCTCAGTCACAGCATGGGCGTCCTATGTTTGTATTTGCAAGTGATCACTGGGGATCAATGGTGGCTTGGTCTCCAAGAGGTATATGATTGTGAAATAGTCCACTGGACGGACATCCTAGAGACGGGTTTCACTCCCAGGGCTACTTTTCGTCTCTGACAGCATATAGGCCGTTAAGGGTGATGGCGAAGCGTATGGGGGGCTGGAAAACTAGAAGGATATATTCAGGATTTATTCTCTAATAATCCTAAACTGGGGTTATTAAAAAGCAGCACTGGATGTGGGTGTGGCCAAGGGATCCAGACCACCTGGTGGCACTTCAGAACCACACACCCTTTTTAAGACTCTTTATTCTTATAACTCGATGGTGACCCCTCCAGCACCATCACCCCTGCCAATTCCCTGCAGACGGGACATGTCTTATCCTTGCCCGGAAGAGCAGTGATCAGAGACTGTCACCATGGAGCCTCCATCTCCCCTGGTGCTTCCCTCCCAAAGGTTTATTAGGTTCTGAGAGGGCCATCCACTGTCACCACGCAGGTAGCATCAGGGTTTTGTTGAGATGGGGGTCAGAGCCCTCGCTTCTGTTGCTTTTGCATTTTGAGGTCAGAGCACAGGATTTGCTCTGTTCTACAAAGGGCGGCTGTGGCTGGTTTAATTGGAAAAAGTCTTTAATTTGTGGGTGAGAGGAGCCAAGTGATTGCGGATAATGCAGAGCTGGGCCCAAGGGCACTGGAGCAGCAGGACTGTGGGAAAGAGATAATGGGAGGGAGTGGTTCCTCTCCCTACTGTGCACCTTCCTGTTTCCCATCGAGTCCCCACAGGGAAGGCAGGACAGGGCTGTACTGTCCTACTGTGGCACCTAGTGATGGAGGCCAGTGTAGTGTGAGGTCCCGGAGTCAGGCAGCCCGGTGCCTAGGTTCCAGCCAACACCAGCTTCCTATGTGATCTGTGTGAGTTGATCTTCCATACCTCAGTTTTCCCATTTCTAATGCAAATTCTGCAGCTTGGGTGATCTCATAGTCCTTCTGACTCTCACATATGGGGACCCTAATTCGAGAGGGATGGAAATGACACCACACTCAGCTTCCGCCCCGCCTCTCAGACAGCAACATTGTTCACTGACCTGCGATCTTTTATGCTATTGACACAGCCTTTCTGAGAGAAAAGTTCTTACCCATCCACCTTACCCCAGGACTGCTTTGGGACCCTGGAAAGGACTTGTGGGCTAGAGAGACCTGGCTGCAGGCTCTACTAGAACAGCCTGGTGACTTTATCTGTGTCCCTGCCTTGTTTTCCTTCTTGGGCCTTAGTTTCTGTCTTCTGTGAATCAATGGTTTAGCCCAAGTCTGGGCTGAAGATCCTCCTATTATGGCCTTTCCTAGGCCTGATTCCTACAATTCAAGAGTGTCGGGGGCTTCAGGGAGGCCCAGAGTAGCTCTGTGCCTGACCCACTTGAGGGACAAAGTTGATTCCAGGGTCCCTCCCCAGAGGCCAGCAGTGCTTGTAGGCCAGCAAAATGTTGACCCTCCATTTTGCTCCTCTATGCCAGCTTAGGGGACTGACTTCTCAGTGGGCGTTAGAAAGAAGGGAGAAGGGGCTGAGTTCTCTACAATTGCTGTATGATATGATTCATAGAGGAGGTCAGGACGGCTCTGTCCAGAGAGGCTGAAACTCCACGATTATGGATGGTGGAGAGGGAGCACAGTGGAGGGAGGAGCTTTTGGTACCCATCTGTCAGGGAAAATCAGCAGAGAGCTTAAGCCAACATGTGAAGTGCCTGAGACGCACGAAAAATACCAGGAAGTGGAGTGGTGCAGGGGTTGATGGGGTTTGGAGTCCAACCTCTGGGTCTCTCTCCTCCTGCTCCCCCTGTTCACTGACTGGTGACTTGGGCAAGTTGCCCAGCCTCTCCGTGCCCTGGTTTTGCTTACTTATAACATGGCTGTGATCATAGTTGCCTGTTTAATTGGATGGTTGTAAAACCTAATTGAGTCTGTCGACGGCAAGCCCTTGGCATGGTGCTGTGTAGTTTTGTAGAACACAAAATGCTATAGCACACGGTGGCTGTGGTGACACCAGGGGGATCTTGGCGGTGGTGGGGGATGATGCCCAAGCTAAGTGGCAGGAACAGACTCTAGAATTTGGAGCTGGAAGTTATGATATCACCAGCCACCTCCCGGTAGATCTTGCAGGCTGCTTCAGAGTCTAGGCTGGGTGGGCTGGCTCGGGGGTTCAGCGAACACCTGGCTTACCCTAATATCTCCTCTGTCCCCCACAGTCTCACTACCGGCCATTCTATGTCAACAAAGGCAGGGGCATCGGATCCAACGAGGCGCCCTGAGTTCAGCATCGTGGAACTCCACTACCCCATCCTCCTGTGGCTCCTGCTTTCCAAGCCTGCTGTGCTTCCGCATGGGCAGGAGCCCAGCCCCACTCTGTCCTCCCACAGCCTCTGACAGCCCTACCAGGGCATCCTAGCTTCCTCCTCTCCCTTTTCTGCTTGGTGGCATACACTCACTGTGACTTCTATGTGTGAGGCCAGATTACCTACCACAGGGGTGTGAGACAGGTGGACTCTTTGCTCATACACCAGGCCCACACAGTGCCAGTCTGTGCACCTGCAAGGCTCGGCCATGTCACGCTTGGTGACCATTTCTCTCCACTAGGTGCCTAGTTAAGGCAGTCTCTTCGCTCCCATCTCTTGGGCTCACATTGTATTGGTGGCCTGAGCTTGTTAGGAGGAGATGGGCCCTGTGTGTTCTCTTACAACAGTATAACTGACCTTAGCCACGCCCTAGGGGACGCTCTCAGCATCTTGGCTTTTTCCTGGTCCAGCGGAGAGGCTCTGCCATGTCCTCTTTGAGGCTGCAAAGCCAGGGAATAGGCTATCCTATCTGGCGAGAGGATTGCAGCCTAGACATTTCTCGGCCGTTGCTTGGAAGAACAGTTCCCCGGATGCTCCACAGTCCACTCGTGAGAATTTGCCTGTAGACCTTCACGAATACGGGAATCTGGTGCTCTTGATAGTAAAGGCAGCAGGAGGGCTTGTCAGAGTGGTCACTTAAGAGGTGCCACCCAGATATGGAGAGTCAGCCTCCATCCATGTCACATGTCACTGGGCTTTGAGAGAGCCAAATCAGGAACAGCACTGGGTGTTGGGAGCTTGTCTCCCGCTCTGGGCTGATGGGGGCTCATGGGTCAGCTTGCAGGGGTGGGGAGGGGTACTTTTGGCTTGGGCTTCCCCCTCCCTAAATAAACCATTTGTCTCTTTACTTCTCTAGTCCTGAGTGGATTTTCCCTCAGGGTCACAAGGGGCCACTGTTAGCCTTCCCTCTCCCTTTCCCCCTCCTTTCCCCTGTTACTTCTTTTGTTTTGTTTTGTTTTGTTTTTCAAGACAGGGTTTCTCTGTGTAGCCCTGGCTGTCCTGGGACTCACTCTGTAGACCAGGCTGACCTCGAACTCAGATCCCCCTGCCTCCCAAGTGCTGGGATTAAAGGCGCGCACCATCCCCACAGATATTCTCTTAGTGTATCTTGAAAACATGCTGCCTTTCGGTCTAGTCTGGGTCTCTGAGGAAAGAAGCCTGCAGCTTTCCGAGGCTCCCTTTCTTCCATTAGCACTGAACACAGAAGACAGGTCTAGGGAGCTCTTGAGCATCCCGAGAGCACTCCTTAGAGCCGTGGTTCTCAGCCTTCCGAGTGCTGCGACCCTTGACCCTTTAATACAGCATCTCATGTTGTGGTGACCCTGCCCCGCCACAAAATTATTTTCATTACTAGCTCATAACTGTAATTTTGTTACTGTTATGAATCATAACACAAATATTTGTGACTTCCAACGGTCTTAGGTGACCCTTATGAAAGGGTCATTTGAACCCCCAAGAGATCATGACTTCCAGGTTGAGAAATGCTACCCTAAGGTCTTCCATAGATGCTTTGAGTTTGTGACTTGAGCCCTGTGGTAGAGGTGGACCAGAGGCGTGACCCAAGGACTTTCTCCATGTAAGGGCCTTGGGTGGCAGAGGCCATAACAGAGGCTGCCTCCTAAGGGACAGCACCATTCTGGGCTTGGAGTACAGAGGTAGGGGATGACACTATCCAAATCCCTAGGACCTCAGATAAGCCTAGAGGATAGTCAGGGAGGACTTCCTGGAAGAGGTGATCAAATCAGACAGAAGCATGGTGTGATAGAGAGAGTACAAACTTGACAAGCTTTCCCCCGATGGAGCCAGGACATTGTACATCTTTATTCTCATGGTCCTTATTCCCCCTCCTACCCCAGGCTGTCAAAATGCTGATAGAGATGGGGCATCCACCACACCACACACTACACACTGAAAGGAATCTAAATCAGCATCAGCTCATGCATCTGGAGCAGCCACATGATCCCCCCCCCTCCCCTGCATATGGGCTCAGAGGAGCTCTCAGATCTCAATAGCCAGCCCTCCCAAGCCCCTGAGAACCAGAAGAAAGTATGGAAAGAGGATAAGGGGGAGGGACTCCAAAGGCTCAGGAAAGGCAGGGGTCACAGGCTCCTGTGGAGAGCCCTGCTGAGGGACCTTCTATCATGTTCTGATCCCCTTGGTGGTCACCCACTAGAGCCGAGAGCTGAGTAAACCAAGTTTCCTGTACTTGGCTGCCGCTCCCTAGGCCCCAATCTTGCTTCTTGGGTTTTTTTTCCCCCAAGGAGTGCCCAGCAGTTGGGTACTTTAATGCTATGAGGTTCATCAGCCTTTTCTAGGACCCATGTTTTGGAGCTGAGATGCCCAGACTCTGAGAACAATGCTGGCCCTAGAGGATCCCAGTCTTGGGGGGTGGGGTTGGGGGCTCCTGTTCTCACTTTCCACTACAGAGCAGGGAATGGGAGAGGAGGAGCCAGAATTCTCCAGGGGGAAATGTTATGGTGGTGGGGGTGTCTGTTGGGTCCTTAGAAGGACTGCCACCTACAGTACAGAGGTATGAGGCAAAGGAGAGTCACCAGGGTCTCAGGCCCTGGACCGTCTGCTGGAACCCAGGTGGCAACATCACTGAGCGTATCCCCTCCCCCATCAATCTCATTGCCACAGCTGTGATTATAAAGCAACCATGGAAGCTTCTCTCCCAGCTCCCAGGACACCTCCTTCTGAGAGACTGGTTTCCAGTCCCAGGACACAGGAAGTGCCCTTCCGGAAGGGAGAGAACAGAAGCAGAGCTCTGGTCACTTTGGGTTCATCTCAGACCCAGAGCAGGTCTGCGTTGTAGGAGGTTCCGGGTGACCCGAGTGCCTGTTAGCAGATGGGTAAGACATGGGCTATCCCAGTAGGAAGCTCCAGCTGGGACCTAACCTCTCACTCTGGCCCTGTCATCCTCTCTGTGAAACTGGGAAAGCCATTTATTCCCTCTAGGTCCAGCCTTTTCCAGTGTCCCCATTGATCATTATTGGGGTCCACTCTTAGCTGTCACAGCAGAGGGTAAGAAGGGACTGGAAAATGTGCTTAGGTCCCAGGACAGAAACAGGCTAGGCTGTGTTCCAGACAGTGGTTCCCATCCCCTGGGCTCTCTTTCTCCAGCTCAACTGCTCCTTCTTTCCTTGAGACCTGAGGCAGGGCCTCACACCTCAACCCGGGAGAGACCCGTCCATTCATAAGGGAAGGCTGGGGCCTTGCAAGCTTTGAGGTCTGCTCTGGGCCTCCAGGGCCCTAGTAACAATGCCGTTATGTTCTGGATCACTGATTCCCACACTTGGTCATGTTTGGGGGCTCAGAAGCAGTCTTCTGAGGAGATGGTGTGGGAGAGGAGGGCATCAGACACAAAGGGGACCCAGGAAGATGTGCAGCGATGTGTTGGGGTATCTCTGCAGGTGAGGATCCAGGTGAGGGTGCACAGTCAAAGCCACTCAGCCTGGGCTGGGGTCCTGCTGTTCCATTATACCAATTCCATGATCCTGGACATATTGTCCCACATTCATGTACATCATTGGAAGAACTTTTAAGTGACGACAATGAGTCCCAAAGCCCTGTTTGCAAAGATTATTCTGCAAGTGACCTATAATTGAGAGATTGTGATGTTGTCGTAGTCATCAAAGCAACATCAGTGAGCAATCACGGCGTGGTCAGAAGCTTGAGCCTACCATTCTCAGCATTGTTTCTGTTGTTAGTATATATTCGTCCATATTTTTACACACTCTCATCTTTCAGAACACTTTTTGTTTTTTGGAGACTCTCTTCTACCCCAATCTGGCCTCAAACTTGCTATGTAGCCAAGAATGACTTTGACCTCCTAATCTGTGAGTCACATGATAGGATTACAGGCCTGTGCTCCTGGAGTTCTAGAACTGACCAGCAGGTGGCAGCATTTCACCATCGTTAATGGGCACAGAAAGTACTCATCTGCCTAGGCAGTGGTGGCATCCCGGTGGTTGCCCAGTTATCTCTTCCACAGAGAGAGCCAGACTGCTCCCCCAACACCCTCAGCATTGGCTAAACAGCTCTTCTTGTCCTGGGAAAGATGGGCTCGGATGCACTGTGCCGAAGGGTAAGCCCCTAGCCTGAGCAGGAGTGAAGGACTTGTCCCTTATCCCACCAGTTCATGACACGTTTCTGTGGCTTTGCCCTGGGGCTGGCTTGAGCAGGGGCTGTCTACCTACCAAGTTCCTTTCTGCATCCCTCCGCCCATCTCTGCTCTCCCATCCCCATCACATCTTCAAGCCATCTCCCAAGAGGGACCAAGGCAGTTTTTTTGTCCTTCTGAGTATTGACTATCAACTTTGAAAACAAGCCGTTGTTCAGCCTCATAAACAAGGGAGACAAACACTAATTATTTGGTGAATGTGCCAACTGCTGGTTCAGAATCCATCACCTTGCCAAGGCTGAGGTTCAGAAGAGGCTAAGGGAGAGAAGATGGTGTGAGCCGGTCCCTTTGGGGTCGGTAGATGAGGAGTCTACAGGGTAAATGAGCTCAACTCTCCTCTGGGGGGTGGTTAAAAAATACTTCCAGAGTCCCTGAGATTCTCCGGGATGAATAGAACTCTAGAGGAGGAGGGAGAGAGAGAGGGGAAGGGAGATCTTTTGCTAGGCTTATGGTTGTCAATACATTAATATCAATTAGTCACAGAGTTTGTTTCCCTCATGGCATGTCAGTCCTTGGTAGAGTCTTGCATCTCTCTAAGGTTGGTCCATCACGGCCTGAAGACCTTGTTGGGCTGCAAACGTCATCATTGACAATGGCCTACCTTCAGGAGCCTGATCTGGCAGTGGGAGGCCTGGGCAGGGGAGCTTGTGTTCAAAAGGACTCTGTTGGTCTTGGGCATGAGACATGTCTACAATAGCTAAGAGGTGTGAGCTGGACCATGTGCATTTATCTACTGGGTCCACGTTGACAGATATACAGGGGTCACGCAGAGGGGACAGGGTTGGGGGAAGGCACAAGACCAGTGAATAAAATGCCATTCGTTGCTGTAGCCTGCCCCCAGTGCTGTCTGCAGCTGAGGTTCTGGATCGGCAGATCCACTCAAAGGCAGATTTAATATGTTACGGATAGAAATTGCACCTTTATGGAACACGGAAATCCCCCCCCCCCACCTCTTTGTCATCATTCTTTAAATAATACACCTATTTACATGGTATTTACACTGTATCAGATATAGGAATTGGGAAGATCAGAAACATACAGGAGGATGTGTGTGGGTTATATGCAAATTCCACAGCGTTTCCCACAGGTAGCTTGTGCATCTGTGCGTCACGGGGGTTGGGTACCGTAATCTATCTTCGGCAGGCACCAAGGGGTGATGCAGGAGCCACAGCAAAAGCTGAACCCAGGAGGGGTGGGGGACCTGAGTCTGGCTTTCACTGGGGGGGGCGGGGTAGGGGAAGCTGATGTAGTGCGGTAACGTAGTGTCTGTCTCCATGGAGGCTGTGCGGAGCATTTAAGAGGAAGATTCAGCATATGCCGAGGGCAGCGGTCCTCATGGACCAGGATTGTTGTAGAGACATCACCCACAAGCCTCGCTGTGGAACTGGAAAAACACGCAGCTAGGGAAGCTGACCCGTGCTGTTATGTAGAATAGCCACAGGAAGAAGCTATGGGCAAAGTGCTGATACCCAGGACAGGCAAGTCGGGGCACAGGTTCCAGCTGTCAAGTGAAGGATGCTTTACCTCAACTGTCAAGGGCTAATGAGGATACTATCCCAGAGATCACCCCTCACTTATGCCTGCATGGCAGGAATATCATGTTGGGTCAATAAAACAAGATACATGCTTTTTTCTTTCTTTCTGAGCCTCAGTTTTCTGGTCTGCAGAATGGGAATAATACTGTGACAAAAATGTGAGGATTAAATAAAAGCAAGGGCTGGACCACAAAGTGCCTGGCACTTCGTTGTCAGGGGTGGACAGGTGCTAAATGAATAGGACAAGGGTGGCCCTATCCTTCCCTTCCATGACCCCCATTCTTCTGATGATGACTTGGAAACTGAACTTTCCCATGTAGGCAAAGGCCTGCTAACCTTTGATGTTGCTCGACTGTGCACAGTGTAGCCAGGCTGAGCCTGGGCCCTTCCTTTCCCCATGGGCATGTAGCCTCAGGTCCTCCGAGCTGTCTCTAGTAGTGGTAGAGACAGAGGCCAGGCTCCTTCCAGAGTGCAGGGCTGGCCGCTACATGCATGCACGGGTGGCCGGGGTAATTAATTTACGCATTTTATCCTGCATAGACTAATAAGATTCCATCTACCTTCCCTGAGCCCTTCTCACTGAGTGTGTGTGTGTGTGTGTGTATGTGTGTGTGTGTGTGTGTGTGTGTGTGTGATGTCATCTCTATTCTAGAGAAGCTCGATGTTCCATGCTGGTGTCCTTGTCTCAGCCCAAGCCTTTAGGCCCTGGGTCCACACACTGGAGGCTGCTCACTTTTCCTGCCCAAAGCCTGCTAGCCCAGGAATACCACTGAGGTTTTCAAAAGACGCCAATCAACGCTTGTGCAGCCGGCTCAGTGAATCTGCAGAGTCTGTACCAGTGCATCTAAGAAGAAAATGACTTGGAAAACGACCCGCATCTACACTGGACATGTGCGGGCATTTTTGTCTTATAGTCATTAGTCCCTAAACAATAACCATCCGACACCTATTTCCACAGCATTTGCATCGTCTGAGGCATTGTGAGTCATGGTATGCTATGTACAGCACACAGAATACAGTACAGGAGGCTATGTGTGGGCTGCAAGAAAGGACATGCTGTTTTATACATGAGACTAGCTCATGGAATTAGGTATCCACCGCAGCCCGGCGCCAGACCTTCTGGGATTCCGAGGGACCAATGTGCACCATCTGAAGGAAAACGAAGGCCCAGGAATCCATCTTTGCAGCTCTTGGCTCTTGCTATTATCCTTTCTGAGCAGAGCCTGGCTCAGAAATGAGAAACACTTGTCCTCTGCATAGTGACGCGGCATAGCCTCTGCAGAAGGTCCCGAGGAGAAGACCCTGCGGTGGAATAGTGTGTGTTGAATTCTGCTGTTATACTACGAAAGAGGGAAAGGGTCAGAAACACTGGCTTGGCTGAAGAGAGTGATCCTGGGACAGGTATGCAGGACCGCAGCTGTCCCCACGGTACATCTGGAAGCCACAAGGCAGGGTAGCAGAGGAACTTCCCCCTGAGGTCCTCTGGAGGGTCTTGCGTCCCCAATGTATTGGACATCATGTATTGAAATACACTGACTGTTGAACAGTAGATACATATGAGGTAGAGATACCATTTTTGCAGGGTGTATATGTCAGGTACTGCCCTGGGGAAGGGGCATAGAAAGGTAAGTCTTTGCTATGCATTTCCTGAGCGTGAGGGGTGAGGAAGAGGTAAGGTCTCAGAGAACTGGAGGCGGATGCAATGCCAGGGCGAGTCTGGGCTCCCTCAGCTCACACAGGAATCCCAGCAGATGCTGCGGTATTTTGAAGGTAACATAGGAGTTGCCTGGAGGGGGGAGGGAAAGATGCAGGCTCCTCACTCCCATCAACTTTCTCCTCAAGCCTGCTCCAGGGGCTAGTGTGAGGAAAGGCAGCCTGAGCCCTGGCATTTCCGTGACAACTGTATCCTGCAGACCTGTCTGTGAGTGGACACTTGGGGACTTAGTTCTGTACCAGGTGCTCTGCAACAGCAGGGTTCCTCATTAGCTGAGGCCAGCAGGCCAGCTCCTTCCGGCTGCTTCCCTCTACTTACGGATTCCATTTGTATGCTCTGAATCCAAATCCTGCAGGATTTAATATCCACTCTGTAATCTACTGGCACCAATAGGCATTATCTAACTAAACCTTAAATTGGAAATGCTAGGCTTCCATTTTCCCCATGCCGTCGGGAGGAGCCGGGGCTCTCTGTTCGTCCGATGTAATTTACTCTTGCACTAATTAAAGCGCATCTCGCTGTCCTCGCAGGCATGAGGCCTGCTCCCTGGGCTGCATGTAGGAGGCAAGGCGAGGACCTGGGCTAGCTCATCCAGATCGAAGAGTGCTGCTGGCTTAGGCCCCAAAATCTTTTGATTTAGATCCACTTCATTTCCAGTCACATGACCCCAGAACAGGTAAGCAGGACCGCAGCTGTCCCCACGGTACATCTGGAAACCATAAGGCAGGGCAGCACGGGAACTTTCCCCTGAGGTCCTCTGGAGGGTCATGGGTCTCTAGTGCACTGATCAACATGTCAATGGCTCCATCATTCATTCATTCATTCATTCATTCACTCATTCATTCATTCCCTTCCACCTTTATTAAGCACTCATAGCAGACACAGAAATAAAACATATTAAACCTATGACAAGGCTCTTCCTACTTGGCCTCTCTTCTCATTTGCCATGATGGTTTTATTTGACATAAATTCCCAGGACACACTATCTTGTCAAACAGCCCTTGGGGAATAGGTAATGTTGTCATAGATTGTCATTCTCTGCTTGACATTATTCAGTAACTCTCATTTTTTAAAAAAATTAAACATTTTATTTCAAGATAATATATAGTTGTCAAACTACAGGTCATCGTGAGAAACAGTGGAGACCCCGGAATTTCCTTCACTGTGTTCCCCAATATTAGCATCTTGGAAAACAGCACAAATCTTGTCCAGAATGTTGAAGTTGATACGGCCAAAACACAGGACAATGTTATCACCAAAGGTGCTGCTGAAAAGAGATCGCTTTCCCACAGGCCCTTGTGTTAGTCAGCTTTCCATCGATGTGGCAAATACCTGGGAGAAATCAACTTCACAAGGAAATGTTTGTTTGGGCCTGTGGTGTCAGAGGTTTCAGGCCCTGGCTGCTTTTAGGCCTGTGGCAGCACATTTTGGCAGAGGCTGCAATTGTGTGTGTGTGTGTGTGTGTGTGTGTGTGTGTGTGTGTGTGTAAGTATATGAGTGTGTGTGTGTGTAAGTATATGAATGTGTGTGTAAGTATATAAATGAGTGTGTTTTTGTGTAAGTATATGAATGTGTGTGTAATTATATAAATGTGTGTATGTGTGTGTGTGTGAAAGTATATGAATGTGTGTGTAATTATATAAATGTGTGTATGTGTGTGTGTAAGCATATGAATGTGTGTGTAATTATATAAATGTGTGTATGTGTGTGTGTAAGTATATGAATGTGTGTGTAATTATATAAATGTGTGTATGTGTGTGTAAGTATATGAATGTGTGTATGTGCAAGTATATGAATGTGTGTGTGTAAGTATATAAATGAGTGTGTTTTTGTGTAAGTATATGAATGTGTATGTAATTATATAAATGTGTATGTGTGAGTATATGAATGTGTGTGTATGTGTAAGTATATGAATGTGTGTGTATGTGTAAGTATATGAATGTGTGTGTGTGTAAGTATATGAATGTGTGTATAAGTATATGAATGTGTGTATGTGTAAGTATATGAATGTGTGTGTATTAGTATATGAATGTGTGTGTGTGTGTGTGTGTAAGTATATGAATATGTGTGTGTGTTGCTCATCCCATCACAGTCAGGAGGGAGAGGGGAAACAGGGACAAATGATCTTCTTCCTCCAAGAGGGTTCCATCTCCTAAAGATTCCACCTCCTCCCAATAGCCCTTTGAACTGTGACTCCCACCACGGATTAGCACACTGATGAAGTCAGAGTCCTCACGATCCAGTGTCTCCCAAAGTCCCACTCTGAACACTGCTGCATAGGGGACCAGACCTAAGACGCTGAGCGGTAGGAGATGTTCATGATCCAAACCAGGGGTTGGAGAGATGTCTCTCACAGAGAACCCAAGTGAGGTCCTCAGCACCCACGTCAGACAGTTGACAACCACCTGCAGCTCCGGTTCTGAAGGAGCGGATCCATCTTGAGCACTTGTGCACATACACCTTTTCCCACCAACCCACACATGCACACGACTAAAAGTTGGGGAAAAGATGGATATTGTAAAAACTCCAATTATAACACCCCCTTCCCTGACCTTTGTCGAAACCCTTGTCAGCCGTTTCTCATGTCAATAATTTTGATTTTTTTTTTTTCACAGATAAATTCAATAGGCCGTGAGCTTTGGAGAGCTGCTGAAAAATTCATAGATCCTCACACCTTGGTGAGCGAGACACAGGTCTAACTAACCCATTTCTCAGCAATGCAGGTGGGAGCCCATTGGTGACGCTCCCAAAGAGGTCGGATTCCAGGATGGGCCACCCTGGTTTGTCCTCCAACCCCAGGTTCCCAGTTCTGGCACAGACTTACAGGTGTGACTTTGACTGATGGTACCGGTTTTCCCCATGAGGCCAAGAAAGCTCTCATTGCTTTTCAAACGCTGTTGAGCCTGGCCTGGCCTGCTGTCAATCCAGTTCTTGAAGCAACAATGTTTGCATGTTCTTTGAGTCTGAGTTCTTCATTTATGTATTGTATGTGTTTGAGCACTGTCTCTGCACAGATACCTGCATGCGAAGAGAGCACTATGTGGGTGCTGGGAATTGAACTCGGAGTCTCTGGAAAAGGGCCATCTCTCCAGCCTGAGTGTGAATTCTTAAGGACTGGAGGGGTCTTTCCATGGTTCTGGGTCGGGAGGGCGATCTTGCAGAGATGGAGATGAGGCTGCAGGTGTCTGGCCTTGGCGGTCTCTCTTGCCTTGGGTATGTGTGGAAGGGTACTTAGGCATTGACTCAATGCTCCTCACTGTTCCTCTAAGTCCGACACAAGCCCATGGACCTGGACGGGTGTCATATGTGCCCCTAAGCCACAATGGCTTAACTCTAGAATGGTGTCACTCAAAGAGCGGAGCGAGGATAGGGTAGCTGTGGGGCCAGCAAAGGCAAGTCTCCATGAGTACCCATCCTCTCTTCTCCATCAGCCGTGAACTCTGACCTTAGGCTTGTTCCTGGTAATTGGTTTGGCAGCTGACGGGGTTACAGAGCTCCTTCAGCACTGGTTGGAGTCTCACCTCCCTGTGAAGGCTGTTTTCACATCTCTGGCTCTCTCTGCACACAGTGGGCTTCCTAGGCCTATGGGAAACTGTACCCCACAGACTCAGCCTGGGCTCAGGGAAGCTACTGACTGTGTGCAAGAAGAGAATTCTTAGGTTCACCTATCAGGCACGGATGTTCTCTATGGGGCAGAACCAGGGCCCATGAGAAGGGGTTGTGATAGGGGACAGTCTTTGCTCCACAACAAAGACTTTTGTGGTGACTGGAGGAATCCAGCGGTAGAGCAGTGTTCTGTGGGTTAGTGGAGCTCTGTCAGGGAAGGTATCCACACTCATTCAGTTGTCACCCACTGATGGTCAGCTTTGGGAAAGCATCATAAACCCATCCCTGGGTTTCACAGACATGGTTCAAGTCTCAGTTCTGCTACTTTTTCACATTACGATCCCTAGCAAGTTCTCGGTGCCTCAGTGTTCTCATCTGTAAAGTGGGAATAATGTGGTTCTCTACCCACTTCAGAGAAAGGCAAGAACTGGTCAGGACTGATACATAAATGAACCCACAGAGATGGTGATGGCACACATAGAACCTCCCAGGTTCAACCCAGCCAAAGTGTCGGCACTGAGAAGGAGGCGAGCACAGTCACACCTATAACCAAAAGCCCTTTGCAATTGATGCATTCTAGGAAAGAGAAACTGAGTATTCAACAGAAGGACATTGGGTGTATCAACCATCCTCCAGGGTGGGCTCCATGCCCAGGAGTACTTGGCCAACACAAAATGAGCTCCATTTTATTTTATTTTATTATTTACTTCTTTTGTGTGTGAGCTTTTTGTTTCATTGTGTTTGTCTTAATAGCATTTTTTTGTTTGGTTGTTTTGATTTTCATTTTGTTTTTGTTTTGAAAAAATCAGAAAGAACATGGAATTGGGTGGATAAGGAGGATCTGGAAAGATTTGGAGGAGAGAAAATATGATAAAATATACTGTGTAAAAAAAAGAAAGAGTGAGAGAAAGAAATGCCCTAGCACGAAGTACACACAGGAGCCTTGTGAACATGGCTTCCTATATGTGATTCTTTCTATCCCATAGAGGATTCTATAATAAACACTCCACCATTGAGACCTCTATAATAAACACTCTGCCATTAAGCATCTGAAGGAAAATCTAGGCCCAAGTTGGTCTAAATCAGAGCTGTGGTCATCCTCCTGAACCACAGAACTGCACACAGCGAGGTATTCTAATCAGAGCCAAGGGGCTTACAATCCAAGCAGATAAAGAACACAGCTAGCTAATAAAAGGCAAATGCCCAAGTATTATATGGACAGGAGCTCTGGATGTGCATCTTGCTAAGGGAGATACAAACGACCAAAACAGGACCAGAAAGTGAGTCTTGGGCATCAGCTTCCCTGGCGTGGAGATTACAGGCAGGAATCCTGGCATTTAAAATGGGGCTTCAGGAAGTGTGGACTCAGGCAAGCTCTTGACTGACTGAGCCACCACCAGCCTGGAATTACACATTTCAAATGAGGGAACTAGCTGGCATTTAAAGTATGTATCAAAAAAGCTATTAAAGGAAGAGATGAAGCCATATCAGAACTTAGAACAGAGTGCAAGACTTTGGAAAGTGGCAGAGGCTGGGGAGTGGCTGAGCTAGATGGTGATTGGTGGAGGCTGGGGAGGGGCTGAGGCTGAGGAATGGTGGCTTTGCTCATGGGCATTTTGGGTGGAGGGTAGTGGAACGTGGGACTTCTGGGGATGCCGCGCCGCTGAGTAGACCCACAGAGCTGAACTCACACCTGTTGGGAGCGTCCATTGTCTCTGTCAGGAGGGTCTCGCCTGAGCAATCTCTCTGGTCAGTTTTAGTGGAGGTCAGTACTCTGTCCTACCTCACTGCCCCCATGGAGAGGCTATCACATCGTCACGGTGCTGTGCAGATTGCTATAAATGATCCTGGGCCTCCCACAGATTGACCGTGTGTGACAGGCTTAGAGGCGATGGGTAGAGCCGGCCCTCTGACCTCAGTCTTCCTACCAGAGGTTTCCGAGGGTGTCGGTCCCCCCTGTTGGCTCTATTGCACATGGCGAGAGTACAAAAGAAGGCTGTACACAGTAGTGTGGCCTATCATCCCGGCATTAGTAAGAACAGGCAGAAAGTTTGCTGTGAGTTTGGGGCTAGCCTTGTCTACAAAGCAAAATCCTGTCCTTCACCAAGGGCTGGGCATGTAGTTATGTTGATAGGATGTTTGATCATATGCACAAAGTTCTGCGTTTGATTCCAGCACTCCATAAATCGGGCGCTTATGTGATATGTGTCTATAATTCCCAGCAGAGATAGGTCAAGGCCATCCTTGGCTATCTACTGAATTAACAGATGAAGAAATGAGGGACCGTATGTGTGGAACCCTCTCCAGAGGATTCAACAGTCAGAATGAGACACTGCCCCCACTGTGTGTCACCAGGGCATCCTCACTGCTGCATCCTGGTGACACTGCAGAGCTGAATGCTTCTGAGAACACCATCATCACTGACTGATTTCTGCAGCAGGACAGACCTGCAGACACGGACAGCACCTCTCAGGCTCAGGAGTCTTTTAGATATGATCAAGTGTGTGGCTCTGGCAGGGGCTGAGGAAGGCAGCAGGGGAGGAAGGCAGTGGATGCCCAGGACTGTGAGGGGGTAGACTCCACACCTCCCTCTGCAGGGCAGAGTTGTAGTGTCCTGGCATCTCTTCCTGAGGGTGGGGAGAGATGAAGAGACTGGCGCTCTGCAGTGTTCTGTGGTACTCAGGAAGAAGGCTGCATATCAGGCTGAATCGCACAAGCCCTCTTGATAAACAGCAGTGGCTCAGCTCCTGCCAGCTAACAGGATTAATCTAAATGCACACAGGCACAGCTGGGTGAAATCAAAACACAGAACCCAGGCGACATGAGACTCCTTAGCAGTGGGCCCCTCCTAGCCTTAGCCCTGTGTGCACCGGAGTGTGCTGAAGTCGGTTTCTGAGGGCCTCGGGATGCTCATATGCATCAAGGGCTCAGGTGACCCTGGGGAAGGAAGGGGAACGGATGACACATGAACGGATGACACATGAGGAGGCTGGGCATATGGGAAGCCTCAGAATGGACATGATGAAGTCAGAAGTTTGGGGGTCGTAGTCAGGGAGAGGCGCTCGCTTTGGAGGATAGAAGGGGCCTCTGGATACTCCTATTACTAACTACCCCGCCTCCCTGCTAGCCTGCCAGTCCTGCTGATGGGAAGATGTCTTTAGGAGAAGGAAAAACACCGGGCATCTGGAGCTTGTTCTGGTCTCTTTGGAAGAGGGAGAACGGTATATGTACCCAGACAGACACCCCATTCTGCCCCACCTTTTTTAGCTGCCTGTAATCCCACTGTGCTGCTAAAGAAACTGAGGCAGGGTTGGAAGTCTGTCAGATCACGTTCTCCACAGAGCCCGGATTTCCTCCCAAGTCAAAGCTCTGGGGAAAAGTACACCCAGGGCCAGCTCCAAGGCCAAGGTCAGAACCGAACTCACAGCCTCCGAGTGGCAAACCCCCCAACTCTCCCACCCCCCAGCATCAGTCAGTCACCACCTGGGCTGCAAGTTCTCTAGCGCTTCCTGACTGTGAGTCCAGCACCCCACCCCACCCCACTCCCAAAGAAGCTCCAGGTGCTGTGGGGGTTGGGGATCAGGGGAGTGTGTATGTGGGGAGGGGGAGACACTTCTGGTTTTTAAACTCAGAGTGGGGTAGGGAGATTTGTCATTGTATCCACTTCCTGCCTCTGAAATAACAGGCAAGAAACAGCCATGCCCCCCTCTCCCACCCCCCCACCCCCGTCACCCACTCCTCATTCTTTTTCTGGAACCTCTGGGACTTTCTGTTACTTTCTGTGCCGGGGGCTTCTTCTAATGTTCCTTAGCAGCCCTAGGAGGTGGCTGTTGCCTGTCATATGAGCCCCACAGTCCAGGGGAGCCAAGGCCACACTGCTGGAGCCTCAGGACAAACCCAGTTCCTCCTTCTCACCTCCCCAGGGTCCAGCCCAATCCCTAGCCCCTCAGAGTAGGCCGTAAGAAGAGAAAGGGTAGGGTGTAGAAACAAGGTAGTTTCAAGTGCTCATTCCCCAGATATCTGGCTCAGTGGCCTGAGCAGACCCTTTTGCCTCCCTTGAGGTGGAATTCCCGGTTTGTAAAACAAACGGGAGGAAACCGCCGCCTTACCTAGGCTGCTTTGTTGTGGGAATCAAATGAGAAAAATAGATATAGGCTCGTGGCCTCCATGCTGTGAGGCAGCAAAGAACATTAGCTATTCTACCACACCCTGGGGGCAGGCGGGCTCCCCAGCTCTTCGGCAAGCTTTTCTATTAATACTGTTTAGAATGATAATGATTTAGCTGGGCTCCCTTGGCAGCTCTTCACACCCCTGAGTGTGGGGGAGGGGCGGGGTGAAAGGGGATGGGGGAGATGGGACCTCAGTGGCCCTGGCCTTGAGACACCATGGGCTCTCTCTCTGTAATGGACCAAGGAAAGGAGCACTACTCTCAACTTTGAGCAAGTTTTCATTCGTACACATAAGCACACACATTCACATAGTGTGCACTGGTGTTTTACCTGCGTGTATGTCCGTGGCGGCGTCAGATCCCCTAGAACTAGAGTTAAAAGACAGCTGTGAACAGCCAGGTGGATGCTGGGAGTTGAACTAGGCTTAGTTCAGCTAGTTCTTTAGTTCAGCTAGTACTCCTAACCACTGAGCCATCTCTCCAGCCCCCACTTTTTTCTTTAGAAGAGCAAAGAGCTGCTGAGGTTATGGCCCTCCAGAGGACACTCTCGGCTAAGAACCTGGAGACTCCTGAGGCTCCTGCCGCCCTGATGGTGACCTGTGGCAAACATTGCAAAGTGGCTGCTGATCCACTTTTACTCTCTGGCTTCATCACCATCTTTGTCCTGTTTGTCTCGGGGCTTCCACTCTCTCCACAAGCATCCTTTCCTTGGTGCCCAAGGCTGAGTTGGACTGAATTTCAAATCCTTGCTTCCTGGGAAAGACATCCCACTGTGCTTGCTAGTAGCCTGAGGAACCATGAGCCACAGATCCAGCGGCAGAATCAGCATTTAAGCTGTGGTCTAGGACACTTGTGTGTCCTTATTTACCTGGTTGGGATGCAATTGGAATGCCTTTGGTGGCTAATCTTTTCATCAGCCACAGCTCTAGACTTAGTCAAACACTTCCCCATGTACACCCCCTTCCACAGAGCTCCACTTGGATCTGGGAGGGGGAATTGCAGTGTCAGTGTAGGTGTAGGGTACAATACTCCACATTCAGGAGTTGATGTCAGATCCTCGCTGCCCCTGGCTATCTCCCCTTCCCCTAACTGTCACATCCTGAACCCACCCTTGCAGCTCAGAATGCAGCTGTTTGGTGCATTAGAGGACACATCACCCTTTGATCTCCAGTTTCTTCACACTGGCCAGTAGTAGCTTCCTGACCTCAGTCAGGAGGATTTGGGGGCGGGGGTGGGGGGAGTTCTATGACTACCCCATAGTCAGGGTAAACACTGAGCTGGTTTCTGCATGGTCATCAGAGTCAAATGTTAAACTTCCAGCCATTTTGAAAGCTAGTTTTCAACCCAGCTACCACTACAAACTAAATTATATAAGCTACAATTAAACACGTTGTATTAAACACAAAGGCAATAAATACTCAAAACTCATTACTTTCTAATTATTTCACTCCATTTTACTATTTTTTTATTCTCTTGAGGTTATTTATATGGACTGTGTTCTGCCTAGTGGAGCATCTATATAAGGGCACAAAGCGATGTGCCGATTCCCAAGCCCATGTTTGGTCTGCTCAGTGGCTCACAGTTGGCCAGGTGGGAACACCCATGGCACAAAAGTGGCAAACACAGTAAACAGGGTCTCATTGTTTGCCAAGATTTGAACAATCTACCCCAATACACCTTAAACTTCAGGGTGCTGTTGTATATATTGTGTTGTATGCAGCACAAGCGCGCATGTGCACACACACACACACACACACACACACACACACACAGAAATGGGAAAATGTTCTAGCAGAAAATGAGGACCATTACCTGAAACAGTAAAGACCATGCTCAAACCCCTGATGCATGAGAGAAGGGCCATTCTTATTTTTTGTCATTTCACTTTCTTTTTCTCCCAGTAATGCAAATGAAAATATCAGCCAATGTTCAGTCGCCGTCACGGGCTGGTGACGATGCCAGGAGTTTTGGAGAAACCATCTAGAATGTTCCCTAGCATGCATGAACTTCCATAGTAAAGGGTGTTGTGTATTTGATTACTGCTTGTAAAAATGTGTTGACTACCTTTACATCAGTGATATTCCAGTGCACAGCTGAGTGTACCTACAGGAGTGTTTAATATCTTCTCCTTCCTGCCCTTGGCCCTTTCAGTTCTTCATAACTCTGCCAGCCTAGTGTGGTGATGCACATATGTGTAATCCCAGCACCCTCGAGGCTGAGGCAGGAAGACGAGGGAGTTCAAGGACAGCTCAGGTTACATAGCAAGAACCCTATCTTTAAAAAAAAAAAAAAACAAGTTAACTGGAGAGATGGCTCAGTGTTTAAGACAACATACTGCACTTGCAGAAGACCCTGGCTTGGTTCCCAGAAACCATATTGTGGCTCACAACCACTGGTCAGACTGGTTCTAGGATGCCAACACCTCTGACCTCTGAGGACACCTACATACGTGTGGTGCACAACCTCACCCAACTACATAGACATACACATAATAAATCTTAATAAAAAAGATGAAAATACCTCTTCTACTTGTGGGAATAAGACAGATCTCATCTCAAACCCCAGCACAGTACCACTGGGGCTTGACATGAGCTTTTAGCCCCCTCTTGTGTCTTTGTTCTGTACAGGTGGCCACAGGAATAGTTCCAGATCCTCATTAGATCACATTTGTCCTCACCGAAGACCCCCCTGCATAGGACTGTTACCGCCCAAAGTGGGCTGGGCCTTCTATGTCACTCATTAATCAAGAGGATTTCTCACAGACATAGCCATAAGTCAGTGTGGTTGAGGCAATTCTTCAACTGAAGTACCCTCTCCCAGGTGACTCTAGGTGGTGTCGAGTTGACAATTAAGGCCCAACCACTCTCCTAACATATTAATTTCCTTGTAATGTAACATAATGTAAGCTGTTGTCTGCATTGTTTGTTGATATACCCATACCCCTAGAGTCATGCATATATGACATCAGTAAATGGTTTTGGAGAAAAACTGGAAGACAGAGTGGTTCCTGAGAGGATTCTCTGTGAGAGAACAGAAACTACCCCCTTTCTGTGCAAGTGTGGGTGCCCGGGACTAGATGCCTCCTGCCTCGGGTCAGCTTAGACCACTTGAGGCCTCTTCTTATTAGCCAAGGCTTCCGGAGACACAGCCAGTAGGACATGTAAGCACACTTATATACAGGAGATGCATTTCTCCGACAGGCTGACAAGTCCCAAGCTCCACAGGCAGCAATTTGGGAATCTAGCAGAGCTGAGGGTGTGCTTCCTAGACAGAGACCCAAGAGTGGAAAAGATGAAGACCCAAAAGGGGTAGATGCTTTTGCTTGTTAGCAAGATACCAGAGTTCCAACCTAAGGCTGCCAGTCGGGGAACCTTCTTCTCACCACAGAAGGGTCATTCAACTGACTAGACAACATTTTCCCTTTTGAGATGGGGCCTGGCTTTACTCAGCCTCAGGTGCTAAGCTCACAAAGTCCTTGAGTACACCAGGACAACGCCGCATGGCCAAGCTTCTGGAAACTTCATGGCTCAGTCAAGCCGACACATAGAAATGAAGCCTGGCAGACTCTCCAGATGCTTCAGACTTCCAGAACAGGAAGAAAGCAGGGCACACGTGACCTGTGGCCCCTCCATTAAGAGGACAACGCTGCAGGCAGTGTGGCCTGTTCATGTCACTATCTTCTTCTCCCATTCTCCAGGGACCCAGAATGTGGGCAATTAGGAGGTAGAAGATTGCTCTTGGTCCAGCCTTCATTTGCTTATCTGTGAAATAGGCTCAAGAGTATTTCTACATCACACGTTTAAGATGCGGATAGAAGATAGTACCAAGCCTGGATGTCCATTAATAGTCTGTTCCTGCTCATGGCTAGTGAGCTCCCAGCCATGTCAGGGGAAGGGTGGAACTGACCTCCTTCTTGATTTAGAATCTCACATCCAGGACCAAGGACAAAAGAAACACAAGACTCAGAAGAAGGAGAAAGAGAATGAGGAGACAGAACCCAGGACCTCTCTCACCGTGTGTCCTGGGAGACATGCTGCTGAATGTCTCCATGCTCCATCTGTGGCCCTGCTCATCTGGAAGGGTAACTGTCATGAAAATGGCTGTCATAGAACAGGTGTGTCTGGGGGAGCTAGTGTGGGTTCGTCTGGAAGCCAGGGATCAATGCAAGACCTGAGCTCCTGTATGCACAGATAGTATGTGGATCTACCATCACTGCCAGCCATTGTTTGAGTATTCTGATTCCCTGGCTTGTGAGGTCAGGGGTCAGAGGCGGGAGGTGGCTCTCTCCAGCCCACATCTCTCTTCTCTCCACCTAGTCACCAGCAGAGCCAAAGCTGGAGAAGAACCTTGTTCTGCTCTGTCATCGAGACACCCACCGTCTGCTGCCCTGCTCCAGCAGCAGTTGGGCAAGGTGAAGGGTAGATGCCTACACCATGCCACTGGAAGCCAGAGACACAAGATGCACCCAGCCCAGGTCCTCAAAAAGGAAAGAGATGGTTGACGGGAGTCCCAGTGATTGGATGTGTCAACAGCAGGTATGGGCACACCTCAGCCTTGTTCTCTTGGAATTGCCACACCTTGAGTCACAGCTACTCCCTGTTCTGGGGCTACAGCCCAAGCAGAGTCCAGACAGTTGTTTTCAGGATGCAGTGTACATGGCGCCAACCCCTTCATTCACAGCTGTTTATTAGCACCTACTTTCTACTTCTGGAACCCAGAGACATACAAACGTGATAAGGCTCCTTCTGTCACAGGGTGCATGTTCTAACTGAGGAGATAATGGTCTATACATGAGCATGTGTGAAGAGGAGAAGGACTCAGTCTGTGCCTAGGACATGTCACTTCCTACCTTTGTGACCTCAGGCAAATCACTAAACCTCTCGGAATCTTGGTTTCCCCACGTGTTCAATCAGAATGATTTGGAGTACAACGGTTTCAAGGGATTATTTGAAAGTCAGTATGTGAAATGTGCTCAGAATGCTTGGCTCCTGGCACATGTCCTCATCTGCACATGTCCCCATGTTGTATTGGCACCTTATGTTCAGGAGAGAAAATATAGACATCAAAATGCTGTTTTCTCCCAGCAACCCGTGCCCAGGAGGTCAAGTTGGAGTTGGTAAAAACATCAACTTGTCCAAATCCTTGAGTGTTTGGTCAACAAAGACTCTAACAACTGACATTCTTTCCTCACTGGTGTGATCAGGTGATTTGAATTGGATGAACAAATTGATTGTTCTAATTAAATGAATCCATTCTTTGTTCTGGTATCATGGTGACCCAGTCTAAGACAGGCTGGTTTTTCCCCCAAGCGCCTAGATGCACTCTCTTTCACAATGAGCCTTTTGGCCTGGTTCCACCTTCATCTTACTACCATCAAAAACAAGGGACAGATCGGGAGGACACACATGTGTGCCTGTATACTTACTCACGAATACACACATGCATAGAGGGTATACCAACTCATGACCATCCTCCCCACTAAGTTGGGACCAAGGATACCCAAACACCATATTTTTGGCAACCTCTTCTCCGGTCAGTTTTATTTATTTAATTTTTCCAGAGCAGAAGCTAAAGAGCCAGATGGAATTGTTTGAGTGTGGTCAGTCCCTGCCAGCCCTGGGGTAGGCTCAGATGGTTGGCATTCTATTCTGCTCATGGCAAGAAGCATGAGCTCTGTCTGGCATGGAAGGTGGTGAGCTGGCATCGCTGACCCGTGGTGTTTGTGGGGAGAAGGGAAAGGATGTTGGTTACTGGCAGGCAGACCCGTTGCCACTCCAACTTGGCATGTCTGGGCGGTCTCAGTGGTCCAAACATAGGGAGCAGGGAGGACTCTCCCCCAGCCTGGGTCTGGTTTGCTGTCCTGCCTAGGGGTAGTGTAGAGGAAATCTAGCTATTTCTTAGCTAAGAGCTTGGTGTTTAGGACCACCGTTGTGTGGAGTGAAGCGAGTCCACTCAGAACCCTAGGCTAACTCTGTTTCTACTACATAGGGGTAGTTTCCAATTATGTGGGAACTTAACTTTTTTCCTGTAGAGTGACAAATGCCAATTCTGTCCTCTTAGAAGTTGGAGAGATGGTGACATCTTAAGGATGGTGCCTGCCTCCTCTGGAAGCCATCCCCTCTCAGGACCACACCAAACCCTCACTTTGAGCTGCACTCTTCTAGGTAAAGGGGGGGGGGGGCTGCTTTCCCAGTTCTTGACCATAAGCCAACACAGACAGCTCTGCACACAGGGCCAGAATTCCAGAGCCACGAGACAAGGATGAGTTGTTTCCCTGCCTTGAGCCTCAGTTTCCCCGAACCCAGTCTACCCACCGGAACAAAGATGAGATAAAACACTGCTGGAGGAATTGGCTGTGAATTGGTCAGCTGCCCACCCACTTGAGGGATATCACACCCATCCCCACGGCCTTCTTAAGGTTAGTTTGCTTGAGCATCTTCTGAATCCAGTTAGAAAGCCGAAGGGTTGGTCACCCCCCCCCCCAGGAGAAACTAGAAGTATATTCCAGGGAACCCCTCCTTCTGGCCTGCCTGCCTGATCACCTCATTTCTCTCCTTCCTGGTGATCTCAGACTTGTGCAGAGCAAGTCCCCGGGCACGCACAGACTTGAGGAGAGCAGGCGAGAGCAGCCACAGCCACAGACAGCGAAGATTAGGGATTCTCTTTCTGCTGCCTTCTTGCTTTCCTACTCTGAGATGGGTGAACGGTTCAATTTACTTTTTGACGAACGTATCTGCATTATGAATGTTACCGGGGTTGGAATTGTTACATTAAATCAAAGTTAATTTTCGACTTCTGTTCAGGGCGCCATAAATAATCAACTCTAGGGATAAGGTTATGGACTGAAGTCGCCCAAATTATGCTAATGAGGATGATTAAACTTTTGAATTCTAAGTTTCTGTAAGAATAACAATCAGTTAGCATTTGCATATCCATCCTGCCCTAGGATCTGTGGCTTTTCAGGGAGTTGTTATTAAATATAAATAACGACAGCATTTTTAAAGCCAACTTGAACCCTTTGGGGCATATTGTATTCTCTTTCCTGGTGTGCGGCTTCTGCAGAGGTGTCTGAAGCAGCCAGAGACAGAGGGGGCAGGAGGAGCCCAGGCAGCCGATGCTCTCCATTTGCCTCATCTCTGCCTTAGAACAGCAAAGGCATTTTCATGTTCTAACAGAGACAATAATTAAATTTTGCCATGGTCCATTTGGTAAGGAATGCTGGGGAACCCTGTTGAGCCTTAGAAGTGTTACCCACAGCCAGTGAGCCATGATCTCCAAGGGATCTTGAACTTTGGATGGGGTAGCAATTCTTAGCTTTGCTGATGTGCCTCACGCCCCTGGGGCTAGTGTGCTAACTTTCTAGGCTTTCTTGTCTGTTCCTGCACAAGCTCAGGGGATCTTTTCAGAGGACTAAGTCCATTCCTTAGGCTAACTTAAGAAGGGGCAAAGGACCCAGTTGATTCCCCGCTGTATGTTTAGCCACTTGTATCAAAGCTCTCTCCAGGGGATGCTCAGCTCCCCACTTCTGCACAGGCCCACTGACTGCCATCAGAATGACAGGTCAGCCCAGAGGTTAGGCTGCTGGCTGAGCAGCTATTGTTTATCCCAGTTTCAATTTCATCGTCATGACAACCCACACAAGTCATTGTCCCAGCTGATGCTGCTGTGCAAAGGTGTGTGAGAAATGAGCTTTGTCCTGGTGCGCTCCACTGACGGACGAGGACCCGACTCTGCACTTGGGTGGCTGTTCCTTTCTTTCCTCTGCCACGTCCAGAGTGTTCTTATTTTCCCCACCACTTACCCAGAAATTGTTTTTGAAAAGCATCTCATTTCAGCTGAGTTTGGCTCAGAGTGGTTGGAAATAGGCTGGGCCAGGCCTTTCTGTGTCTCCTTGGCATTCTAGCAAGCCTGCCTCTCTCTGGGGGCTTCCAGAACTGTGGACTCTACAGGATACTGTGGGTGGGGACCTGTCTGCTTATCCTCAGCACCCAAGGGAAGGGAGGCAAATATTCTCTTACAACCTGAGGTAAACACCGGCCTTCTGGTGGCTTCCTCCCTGAAAATCTCCACATCGATGGCTCACCTCTGGTTTCTGCTTTGCTGTTTCACTGAGGACTTTGGGAGGCTTTGGGGCTGTTAAGACACAGGCTTTGGATGCTAATACTGATGAACCTTAGAGGACCATCCCCCCCACCACCACCACCACCACACACACCAGAGCTTCTCATCTGGGTTCTTGTGTGCCTTAAGACTGGATGTATAACTTCTTGGTTGTGGGGACAGGTTCTACCTCTGCCTTGCTTTGGTCTGGTATGGTGCTGAGTTGTTGGAAGGAAAAAAGTCCTGGTCATATAGGAGGTCACAACTCCAAGAAGAGACCCTGAGAGCTCCAGCCAGACTCCTCTAGGAAATGTCTTTTCTATGGGTGCAGGATTACCTGCTGTGTGGAAAGCTAGCTGACTTGGATGGACAGAGTCAAAGAGGAGGGCTTTTGGTTTTGTGTGTTTGTTTTCTTAAGATATTGTACTTTCTTTGCCTTGAAACAGTTTGGGATGGGACCGGGCAAGCCAATCAACGGTCAGCCAATTTAGCCAGCTCGTTTGGAGTTGGGTGCCTGTGCTTCTGAGGGACAAGCTTGGGGCAGGTTGATGTGCTCGGTGTCTTGTCATGACCAGGGAGAGTTGAATCAAACAACAGCGGTGGACAGAAAGCAACAAGGATGTCAGGAGCAGAGCTACGCAAACCTGGAGGCAGAGGCCACTAGATGTTGGTCTCATGAGACTTTGACCAACAGTTGGCCAAGCTAAGAGACGGAGTGGGGTGTGTGTGTGGAGAGCTGGGGGGTAAGGGGAGGGTGATGTATGTGGTTGTCACCCTTCTTATCCTCCTTCATTCAACCCACTGGTCCTCATAACTGAGGGTAAGGACAGGAACTCGGGAACGGAAACGACTTTTTATGGGGGTGAGGGGTGAAACAATTAAATTGGGATCTCAAAGGGGGTCTTCCTTAGAAGACACCGCTTCAACACAGTGCTAGGGGAGCTGAGTGCTGGCGTTCTGGGACATCTGGGAGAAGGTTCCGGCAGGGGAGCAGCAAGCGGACAGCATTTGGGCTTGTGTGGAGTGAGGCCTGGGGGAGCCCACTGGACTACAGTGGAGTGACAAGGAAGGGAACTGGTGTGATGGGGCCAGAAAGACCTAGGGCACCAGACTGCCTCAGCCTCTGTGGCCACTTGTAAAGGTCGTTTGGGGACAGTGGAAAGCTAAAACTGATTTGAACAGAGGAAGGGGTGTCTTAATCAGGATTCTATTCTTGCACAAACATCATGACTAAGAAGCAAGTTAGAGAGGAAAGGATTTATTCAGCTTACACTTCCACATTGCTGTTCATCACCAGAGGAAGTCAGGATTGGAACCCAAGCAGGTCAGGAAGCAGGAGCCCTCCCACCCTTGATCACTAGTTGAGAAAATGCCTTCCAGCTGGATCTCATGGAGACATTTCCTCAAGGGAGGCTCCTTTCTCTGTGATAACTCCAGCTTGTGTCAAGTTGACACACAAAACCAGCCAGTACAAGGATTGTGATCTTTGGACTTTCCTAGGGTCCTGCTGGCTGCTGAGCTAGACTGTATAGATTTGTGGTATCATCTGCCTCTTTTAAGTCCTCACTCTGACCTTGTCACGGGACTGGAGGCTGTCACTGTGATCACCGCACTAACAAGATTATACTAGAATACATTTCTAGAAAGTTGGACTGAGCACTCTGCTACATGGAAGGAACCTCATGAGGGGGATGCTACACTTTCTCCTTTGCTCCCCTACCATAGTCTCCTGAGTGTCCACGGGCCTTGATTACAAGCTCCCTTTGTACTGAGGGATCTGCACAGAAACCCATGTGTGTAACTCCTGCCTTTGAACTAACCAATAAGGCTCTTTGGAGCATCCCAACACAAGAGATTAATAGCTTGCCACTACTCCATTACTCCTGGTTTAGGTTCATGATGCTGGGCACATAGGACATACACATCATACCTAAGGACTTCTTCCATAAGCTCCAGATAAGGAACCATTATGATGTGCCTCAGGGGCACATTCCCTTGTCCAGACTTCCGCCCTGTAAGAAGAAAAGTCCTTGGCCAATTACTTTTGACACAATGTTGCAATTGCAATCAGTGGCCAGGCAGGTTGGTGGAGCTGGGGGCGGGGCCTGTCTGACTTCACAGTCAAGCCTGACTTTCCCATCTGATACTTACTGTGTCACCTGTTGGTGCCCAAACACAGGGACTCACTCTCCTGCTTTGCAGGCTAGGCATGGCCATGTCCTCAGGGACATTTCTAACTGAATTTTTTCCCACACCACATACAACATGGCTTTGTGAGTTACTGACTGCAGAGACATCTGAGTTTTCAAAAATCAAAAGAAACAAGTTCAGAAAATGATTCAAATCACATTGGAGGATATCATCCTGGTCTTTCAAACAGTCAAACACTTCCCCTTCGGAAGGAATAGCCTTGTTATTAAAAACACATTAAAAAAATGAAATCGAAAACAAATCCCTTCAAATAAGATTTCAGCCTCCGTTCAAATCCAGGGGTTTATTTAGGAGTTCCGTCTTCTCACCCAGAGTGGAAGCAGGCATGGAAGAGCCCAGCCCTCTGTCTTGGAGCATGCTAAGTCAAGGAGGGAGACCTTGGCCAGGGTCCCTGAAGCAAGTGCCGAAAACCAGAAATGCTCCTCTCAGAGAGGCGGTCTAGGCTGTATGGGGCTGACTGACTCAACCAAGTTGCCAGTCACTGCACAGAAAATCTCAAATTTCTAATGATCCAAGATGATCACTTGTTACTTCCTCTATGCTGGGTAGGTGTTCTCTCTCCCTGCCATGCCACACTCAACAGGGAACCCTTGTTGTCCGAGAGAGGGGTTCATGCTGCTTCTCTGGGACTTGTTGTCTTCCCTGGAAGGTTGGGAAGGAGCAGGAAAGGCTCTGTCAGCTCATGTTAATGCTGCCTAAGTCTCTGTCTGCTTTGTGATGAAAGGCTCGCTCAGAGACCTGACTGAGGTTAGTGTAGGTCAAACAAGAGGGGGGTGGGGTTCATCCAGCCAGGCTGACAAACAGGGAAGGGGAGTTTCAGAAATCAGTTCCAAAATGAAAGGCAGAGTCGGATAAGGGCTGGGGCAACTTGGAGGACATGCTGTAACTCTACAGGGGAGATACAGAGGCAAAGAAAAGGACTTGTGTTGGGTTTCAGAGACATAAGTGGTTGGCCACGAGACTGCAAAATGGCTAGGACATCCTGGGAGCAAGTCCAGACCAGCACCAGGAGGTATGTTTTCCAGCTCTGCTTGCTGTGACGTGACCCTGGGCAAGCCAGAGTTTCTGAGCCTTCAACTCATAATCTGCCAAATGGGAAACGTTGTGGCAACGCTTGGCCTGCCGGTCTGTCTCAGGGAGCTGCTGGAGGACCTACTATCATGAGGCACTCGAAAGCATTTTACTGGGAAATAATGTCAGACTTCTAAAAACGACAATAATGCAAACGGCTCTTTAAAAAAATGGATATTGAAGATTTTACTTACTTTATATGTATTATGAGTACACTATAGCTGTCTTCAGACACACCAGAAGAGGGCATCAGATCCCATTGCAGATGGTTGTGAGCCACCAGGTGGTTGCTGGGAATTGAACACAGTAAGAGCAGTCAGTGCTCTTAACCACTGAGCCAACTCTAGACCGTGTTAGGACTCTTTACCCTGAATATTTCCCTGTGCAATTTCTATGACAAGGAATAGTCTCTGACACACCTCAGCATATTAGCATTTTTCTAGAGCTAGCCAGACCTGGTGGCACACACCTTTAATCCCAGCACTCAGAAGGCAGAGGCAGGCAGATCTCTGGGTTCTGTAGATTTATACTGATGTACTACTTCTTGCTAACCTTTCATCCACATCACAGGTTTTTGGCTTTTGGTTTTTGCCTGGACTGATAATACTCTCTGTACTGTCTTTTTTCTTGCAGTACGCGTCCAGTCTAGGGACAGGTACTTCATCTGCTTCCCATGTCTTTTTAGCCTCCTTTAATCTGAAATATCCCCGTAGCCCTTCTTTATCTTGTGTAATATTAATCATTTTGGAAGAATACAATGCCGGAACTCACTGTTATTAACTGAACAGTTTACAAAATTCCCCTGTTAGATATCTCGGTTCATTTTATAACCAGCCAGGCAATACGGTCCTCCCTGTTGCCAGCACCTCTGCCTTCTACAAAATGGTTTCTCTTTTCTCTTATTTCCCCTTATGG
Source organism: Micromys minutus (assembly GCF_963924665.1). Classification (NCBI taxonomy): domain Eukaryota; kingdom Metazoa; phylum Chordata; class Mammalia; order Rodentia; family Muridae; genus Micromys; species Micromys minutus. Next base: position 36,664,379 of record NC_137985.1, read on the forward strand.
AGAAGGTTGTTGGAAGGTTCACAGGTAGTTACTCAGTCCTTGAAGCATTCTCCAATACTCCAGAGATTGTGAGTCAATCTTCTGGGCAGATGACGCCATACTTCCCCAGTTGAACAATCACAGAGTCATGTGTGAAGGCAGTTTGCTTCTCTAGGCTGTAACTCCTTTACCACCTTCAGGTTCAGACCCTCCATGTAATATATACTTTCCCAGTCCTCGGTGTGGTAACTGAGCTGTGTGGAGCTTAGTAAAAAGGTTTTGTTGAAGATCCGGTGGAGGTGGGGAGGGTTTAACACCCTTGTGAACCTTGGGCTCACACTGCGGATATCTCTGATTCTTGTGGCACATGCCACGCTGTGTTCTACATACGTACACATACTACCAGCTTTTTCCACTGTCTTGGCCATTTGGATCTCGGTTCTGTAATTCTGTCTGCTTTTCTCCGGATGGTGGCTGCCGAGCTTTGTCAGAGATAAGCAGTCTCCTGCCTTTTCAAATGTCTTTTGGGCAAACTTCACTCTGAGGTGTTTTACCCCCTCAGCTCTTTAAAAGCACACGTTTCCCTGAAGGTTTCTAGCTTGCTTTCTTCTCTTCCTGGTTCCACTGGGAAAAAAGGAAGTTGGTGATTGCCCAGTCCTTAGTTTTTTATTGACAAGTTTCCTCTTTTGTCTTGGTCTGAAGGTTCTTCATGATTTATCCTGGGTATTCTAAGTGACAATATGACCCAGGGGATGCTGAGTTCTTGGGCTATCACATCTGGAAGCAGGTGATGGTTCCTCCCAGTTAACTGATTACACTAGGAAGACCTAGCCCTCTGTGGTATCCTCTACTGTTTATTACTGTGTTTCCCCTTCTAAGCTGTCAGCAGGAAGATACCAACAAACATTTCCCATCCCAGACTCTCCTGAGTTCATGTCCATTATTGGTTCATGACCATCCCAGTTATGATGGTCACAAAAATACTAATCTCCCAACTCTAGTTCCCACACAAACTCTACATTGGCCATTCTACATTGACTATTTAGCCCTTGTTATTCTACAATCAGAATGTCTGTCTGTTTGTCTATCCATCCATTATTGTAATGGTTACCTTTCATTGTCAATTTGATAAAACCTAGAAATCACTTGGTGAGAGAATTTCAATTGAGGAATTGTTTAGATCAGCTCAGTCTGTGAACATGTCTGTGAATATTTGTTTTGGTTTCCTTAATTAATGTAGGAAGACCTATCCCTCTGTGGGTGGCACCATTCCCTGGGCTTGGAGTCCAGGCCAGCTGAGCACAAGCAAGCAAGCAGGCAGACAGACAGGGAGGCAAGCAAACAAGCAAGCAAGCAGGCAGACATGCATGAATCCATTTCTTTCTCCCTGTTCCTGAATGTGGATGTGACATAAGAAGCTATTTTAAGTTTCTGCTTTAACTTTTCCACTATGATAGCCTATAAACCAAAATTGTAAGATAAAATAACTTTTCTTATCCACTTTTTTGTAAATTGCTTTTCATTACTATATTTTATCAAATCAACAAAAATAAAAAACTAAGATTATCTATTTATCCATCTATCTATCCATCTATGTATCCACCTACTCATTTACCTATCACTTATCTGTCTATGTATGTTATGTATGTATGTAAGTTTGTGTGTGTGTATGCATGTATGTATCTGTCTATCTGTCTGCCAGCTATAATCTTCAGTCATCTATTTGCTAAAGATCTATTATTGATATGGTCTCATGAATTTCTAATCTTTTGGGAATTAATATTTATAGTTAATTGTCTTGTTGTTTAAATTATCCCAGCTTTGGCCAGTGGTGTCCTATCAGTGTGTCTTTTCTATGGTGTGACAAGTGTCTTCTTTCAGAGGAGCATGTCCTTGCTTTATACATAGTAAGAAGAAGGGCTAGGCTTACTTTATTTCAATATGGCCCTAGTCCTGGAATCAGCTATTTCTTGGAGAAGTTCTGGCTCCTTTTAATAGAGACTAGGACCTGTGCACTGAGTGTGCTCATTGCGTTGGGTGTCTGGGTTTCCTGGTTCTGCTAGTGACTGGAGCTTGAAAATATTATGTATGCACATACAAGTATTCATGGACATATGCCCATAACTGTGTACAAAGGCATATGAGTAGGTTTGCCCACTTCGGCAAACATTCGTACGCATACACCCTCCAGGAAACATAAATTCCCAGCAAACTCAAGCAGGTGCCCTCAGGACTCTTTTTGCTCTCACCCAGTTTTATAGTCACATATCATTTGTTCCTTTATCGTCAACTTGACAAAAGATAAAGTGATCTGGGAAGGAGAACCTTTCATGAGAAAATGCTTCCATCAGCTTGCCTGTAGGCTGGTCTGCAGAACATTTTTTGATTAAGGATTGATACAGAAAGGCCCAGCCTAATGTAAAAGGTGCCATACTGGGGCAGATGACCCTCAGTGGTATTAGAAAGTAAACTGAGCAAGCCAGGGTGAGCAAGCCAGCAAGCAGCATTCCTCTGTGGCTTCTGTTCCTGTTCCTCTCTCCAGGTGTCTGCCTTAAGTTCCTGCCTTGGCTTTCCTCAAGGGACTGTGACCAGGATATGTAACCCTTTCCTTCCCAGGTTGTTTTTGGTCAGCATTTTATTACAACAGTCAAAACTTAACAAATACATCCTTTCTTGTCGGTGAGAACTCTGTAGTTCATTCCTCTATAAAAACAAGCCTACTATGAAGAATTCTGTATTTGTTTGCATTTTTTTACCACCCAATTCTTTTTTTCTTCACCCTAATGCACACATAGCCCATCCCATCCCATACTCAGTGCATATGGCCAAATACTATCTTCACGATATACCTAATACCTGAATAAGTTCTTTCTCTTCTTTCCCACTTCAGTATGATTATAATCTAAGAGAAAGGTGGGGAGAGACAGAGAAAGATACAAGGAGAGAGAGAGACAGAGATAGAGTCAGAGACAGAGAAAGGCAGAAATAGAGAGAGACAGTCCTAGAGAGCAGAAGGAGCCTAGGAAATAGAGATCTCAAGATATTTTATTTTTCATAATGTTAGCACACATGTAGAAATCTTGACTTTACTATATACACATTACACAAACTGGTGCATGTTAAGCACTTGAGGCATAAGCTGACCCTCAGGCCTTCTCGATGGGGTCAGGGCATCGGTGACTATTGGAGTTGTTCGGCAACACCTCTCCCTGTGTGTATGCATGGAGTCACTTAGGATTGGCTTGGGATAGAAAGACCTACTTATCTTACCTGCTGTCTGGCAGGGAAATACACATGTGATAGGTGGTATGGGAAGGAGAGCTCATGGGACAATGGCAGGACACTCACCAAGTGACAAAGGAACAGTAAGACAGACCACTCACTGGTCTAACCAGCACAGGGACTGCTTAGAGTACACACCGTCCCCTCCCAGCCCTGGGGTGATGTGTATTTGGCCTGTGGTGAAGAAGATCACTTGTGTTCATGAGTTGGAATATTAAACATGGCTGCTAAGAAATCTTTCCTGTGTGGCACCCCTTGTGTGGGTGAGAGGACACTCTCTCCCTAGTCACGGAATCAGAGATTCAGAGATCTCTACACAGGCAGAGTTGACAGTTGTGTTTGGATTGAAGCCGAGGTCAGGGGAAGTAAGTCACTGGAATAATGTGACCCGTCCTGGACCATGAATCCTTTGAAGTGCCATAGGGGTAGGGAACCGCTGAGGATAATTTCATGTGATAAGTCTGAGGAGTAGGTGACCTTAGCATGGCAAGTCAAGACTAGTGTGGAGGGTTTGCTAACTGGGTAAGATTGTTTGGTACCAATCTTGAGTTGCTTTCTGTGATGTGAGCTTCTCCTGTCTGACTTTGTAAGTCAGGCACTGCAGTCCTTCTTCCATGGGACCCTTCATGGGTACCTCTAGAATACCCAGGACTGTAGACACTCAAGTCTCTTATGTAAAATGTCACAGTACTTGTATATAACCTGCACATGTTCCTATAATTTAAATCACTTTGAAATGCTCATAATACCTTACACAACACGGACACTATGTCAATAATTACTTTGTTCTGCCATTTAGGGAAAAATGATGTTTGTACATGTTCAGTACAGATGAAATATTTAAATGTGTGTGTGTGTGTGTGTGTGTGTGTGTACTTTGAATAGGGTCTACCTCTGACAAGGTTAGGATGGAACCTGCTGTATCTTCCGTCCTCAGCTTTACAACTGTTGCGACTCTAGCCTGTACCATCACACCAGCTTGAATATTCACTCTCGGCTACTGGTGGTGAAGAACCTGAGCGTTCAGATGGCTGGCTGCGCTGAGGGGCAGCTGCCCCAGTGGTGGCAGTATTTCTGCCCAGTGATTGGCCACAGGTGCGCTAGTGGTGACATATTGCTGGAAGAATAGAACTCACAGTGCCATCGGCCTTGGTGGGAGTTGAAAGCAGCTGAGAGTGAGCCTATGTTCACCCGAGACTCACCTGAAGAGCCTTAGGGATATGTAAAAACAGTGACTCTCCCAACCCCCATCCCTCACCCTCCAACGAAGTAGTAAGACTGAATGGAAAGTCTGTGACATTCAGGCTGCTCTTGTATAGAGAACTGCCTTAGAGACCACTGAGCTCCATCCCTCCCCCAAATGCAGCTGTCCCTTGCAGCCAGCCTGACAGATGGCCAGTTTGCTTCCTACTAATAGCCATTTGTTCCTCAACTCCCAGTGTGAATGACTTACCCACGCCCTCCTCTCCTGTGCCTGGCCACCCCTCTGAAGAAAGTGACCAGCATCTTTCTGCTTTGCCCGTCTCCATGAAGATTCACTTCTGACCTCAGGAGGCAACCCAGCCCCAGGGCCCAGAGATGCTGCTCATAGTTCCTGGCAGCTGAGCATCTGAGATCAGGGCCAGGACACAGTTTTCAACACCTCCCATACCTGTTCTTTTGCTTCCTGCCTTTACCATTGGAGTTGAGCTCTATCACTATCACCTGTTGTCAAAGTCTAGAATGGTGCTGAGCACAGATAGTCCGCAATCTTTGTTACTGGATAAGATGAAGCTACCCCTGCTGGTGTCAATGGGGAAAGGCCTGGCAACCTCCCCTCCCCCAACTCTCTTAGCCTAGAATGTGGATGCTCAGGCCTATGGCTATAGTCTTTAGCAAATCTCCCCAAAGGTGTATTATGATCTGGAATTTATGTGGAATGGATTCTTTTGCAGTTATAACTCCCTGGAGGAGGCTGCACAGAAGCCCATAGCTACATAGTGGCTTGTACCCGCATAAAAGCCTGCGGCTGCCAGGCCAGTAGCTCATATTCTGCAAGTTTCAGAGTCCACAGCAGGGCTCCTGAGAAGGCAGATTTACAGAGTCATTGCCTCATTGGATGACCTGCTCTTGTGGATCCAGGAGTGCTCTGAGCTCATGGGACCAGCATGGTCAAGGGGACAGGAGGGGCAAGCAGGCAACCCTTATGAAGGAAGTCAGTATTAATGAGAGCAGCTGCCGAGTTGCCTCCTGCCATGTTTTTCTTTTCATTTTTTCCCACCAGCCTAGTGGCTGAGGCTACACGGCACATTTTGGGCTAACCCCAGCTACACATTTAACATCCTTGGAGATGTCCTTAGCTTCTCCTCATCACGCCACGAACTTCTGTGCCTTCTCAGTCACCGTGCCTTTGTGCTAATGAAGGATCTGCTTTCTCAGAAGACCTGGACTCATTATAATATTATTTGCATTGTGATTTTTAGTCTCCCTTACCCACTGTAGCCTCTTCAGAGGATCATAGGAAGAAATGCCCTAAAAGGGAGATCTGGTCTACTGTCATTTGGGAGAGGGAAAGGGGTCACCTTATCTGTGTGAATATGCCACCAGCCATCTCATAAATATTCAAAAATCTCTCTCTCTCTTTTAAAATCTACAGCGGAGAGCTCAGTGGGCTGACATCTCCTTCCCCCAGTTAGGTCAGCCAGCTCCAAGCTCTCTAGGGTCCGCTCTCCTTTGGCTTTGCTTTGTTAAATAAGCTCCTGCTTAAGCGACATCTCTCAGTTGAGCTCTTTCCTTCTGGAAGATAAGAACAAACCTTCACCTGCTACACCAAGATGGGAAGAAAAGCACAGGGATGAAACTTTGGGCTCTAGTTTCCTCAGGAAGATGAGAGGATGAGCTTAGGCCTTCACATGAGGTGATGGGATAGAGGAACAAGAGGCTGGAGACCCACTGAGGGCCTGAGAGAGGACCAGGAAGATACTGTCTTAGATTTCATCTATACTTCTGACCACCGGAAATTCCGTCAATGTCAGTGACAAAATCTTCCTTCCCCAAGAACCTTTTGTATTCCCAAGCCCTAAATAATTGTCGTGGTTACAGCTTAGTGTTAACCGTTTTAGAAACTTCAACTTAGTAGATTTTAATGGTTAATTAACACTGAGGGCACATGGAAATCAATACTAGGGATTTCCAGTTGTCCAGCTGATGCCCGATCTTCTTGGACTCCCTCACAGTGATGGGGGACCACGGCGGCTGTTATTAGTCACCAATTTCCAGGAATGAAGCACTTTGTGTGTGTTTAATTGTCTTTATCACTGATGCTACATATTCATATACCGGATGAGCAGATGTCCACCGACAGTACAGCACATCTGTCCTGAAGAACCAGCAGTCAGCTGAGTGTGCTGGCATGCACCTGGAATCCCAGCATGGGGTTGCAGTGGGGAGTTTGAGGCAGGGGGATTTTTGAGACAGACAACTTGGGTTATGTAGAATCTTACTGCAATGTATTAAAACAACCCACAAATAGTAAAACCAAAAGCTAAAACCATCAAGGGCTGGGGCTATATCTCAGTGGTATAGAGCTTGCCTAGCATTCAAGGCTCCAGCATAAAGGAAAAAAAAAAAAAAAAAAACAACTAACTAACCAATAAAAATAAATAAATAAGTGTGTGTGTGTGTGTGTGTGTGTGTGTGTGTGTGAGTGTGTGTGTGTATGTGCGCGTGTGCTATTTTTAGTTGCTTGAATCCAGTCTTTGTATGGAACCACTTAAATTTTTACGTACATTTGAAAAACAGTGAAAGTATAAACCATGAAGTATAATTTTATTACATGCAGATTTTTTTAGTTCATATGTAAAATAGTTTGCTTAACTTTGATGTCTTTAAAATAATACCTTCATTATTTCTTTATATTACCTTTATAATCTCTTTAAAATTAAAATTCATTATTCTTTTAAAAGCATTAACTGCTGATTGTTGAAAGCTAAAGAATGAATCCAAAAAGAAGATAAAATACTATGTCACTGGCACAATTTGATATTTGCATAAAACGAGCCATTTGCAAATATTTGGGTTTTATTAAAATTCACTTATTAATTGCTAGACAATTATTTACCTAAATATTACTTTTAAGAATTCCTTTATTGGAATGATTATACAGATGAGGCTCAATAAAAGGTTTTCTCACTGTTTCTTTTCTGGCCGTTACTATCATTTGTTTGATTTCACTGTCACCACTGAAAATAACTTTATTGAGTAAAGGGAAGGACTTAAAGAAAGCCCCCGAGTATCATGTGTGGCACCATTGAACCTGGATGGTGGCCCCTGATGCTGGTGTCCCTCCTCTGAGGGACAAGGACCCGTAGGACCCAGGCTCTGCTCTAGGGAGCTGGCTTTGCTCTGAAGTAAGTGGCCATGTAAACACACTCCTAAGACCCTGACATGAAGATACAAGTCCAACCACAAAGTCACTATGCTAGACTCCAAAATAATGCTCGTTACAGAACAAGAGTTGTATTTCTCTCTCCTGCCACACAGCTGTTGCTTGAAGGTTTAGAAATCCAGGCTTCATTTTCCATCTGTCTGCTCACCTGGCACACGCGCAGTTGTCCTATTCTTGTGGCCCCATGTGGCTGGCACAAGAGTATGTATTGCTGTTGTGTGTAGTTTTAAATTCTACCACCTTTGCCTGGATCGGCTGCACCACCAACCCCTCCCGGCTTCTTCTCTTTTGCTTTCCTGGCCTTTAGCTCTGGGAGGTTCCTATGCCACCAGCTCCCACCCTAGACCTTTGAATTCTCGGATAAAAGACACAGTTAATTCCTTTACAACTTGCCTTCTTAGTGCAACTGATGGGTGTTCAGAACCTCCCCTTACATGGTACAAGCAGTAGAAAGGAAAGAGGCCAATGCAGGGCACGAAGCTTTCTGTGAGCTTTGTCTATAACTTGTGCACCACTTTTACTCATATTCCATATGCTTCGTTTAGTCGCATGGCTCTAGCTGAAAGAAAACCTGGGAAATTTCTTTTACTTCCCTCTTTCCCTCCCTCCCTTTCTTTCTTCCTCTCTCCCTCCTTTCTTCTTTTCTTCCCCCTTTCCTTTCATTTTTCCTGTCTCTCCTTTCTTCCTTTTAAAATGTTTTATTTTATTTTTATGTGTGGATGCTTTGCCCGTGTGTGTGTGTGTGTGTGTGTGTGTGTGTGTGTGTGTGTGTGTGCATCACATGTGTCTGGTGCCCTGGAGGTCAGAAGAGGGCATTTGACCCCCGGAACTAGGGTTATGCATGGTTGTGAACCATCATACGGGTACTGGGAATCCAAGGTAGGACCTCTGCATTAATCAGCATTCTTAATTGCTGACCCATCTCTTCAGACCCTTCCTTATGTTTTGAAAATCATTGAATTTTTTTTTGTGAGATTTCCAGTTATATGGTCACATTTAGCTGAAAAGAGAGACCACTATTTGTCCAGATAAAATCTCCAGTCTCATGGGCAGAGGGGAAAATGAGTGTTTGGGCACAACTGTGGGTTTCTTCCACTGAACAGAAACTTTTCCACTTCTCAGAGAGTGCTCCCACAGGTACAACATCCAGGTGACAGCCATGCTGAAGAAAGCTGCTCTAGTTGCTAGAAAATTCTGCTGGGGCAGAAGTAGAGACGGAGGTAGAAGATGGGTATGTCTTCTGCCTGGCTGGCCCCACCATGGTCATTTTTCTCGTTTTTAAGAAACTCAGAGCTGTACATTAAACTCAACTGACTCCAGTGAATGGATTAAGGAGGCTGAGGCTAAAACAGGGTATCCCAAATTTGTTATGAGACACATCCCAGGAGTCTGCTAAAAGTGTTTCCTAGACAACCCTGGAGATTTTTTTTTAAGGGTTTATTTATTTTATGTATACGAGGACACTGTAGCTGTCTTCAGACACACCAGAAGAGGGCATTGGATCCCATTAGCCCTGAAGATTCTTACCCAGTGCTGCAGGAGGGACCCAGGGACCTGCAGGCTGAACACATTGCCTTTGTGATGGCTTAGTGGTTAAAAGTACACACTCTTACAGAATGCATTCAGAGGATCCAAGTTCAGTTCCTGACACTGACCTTATAGTTGCCCATAACTCCAACTCCAGGGCATCCAATATCCTCTTCTGGACTCTCTGGATGTTGTTATTTACATGAACATCCATCCACAAAGATACAGACACATACACATAATAAAAGTAAAATACATCTTTTAATCCCAGGTGGCCTCAATCTAGTTATGTAGTCAAGAGGATGACATTGAACATCTGACCCTCCTGCCTTCATGTTTCAAATGCTGGGATTAAAGCCCTGCTCCACCATGCCTGACCTTATGCAATGTTAGAGACAGAACCCAGGATTTAATGCATTCTTAGGCAAGCACTCGAATAACTGTGGTGGTTTGAATAATGGCCCCCCCATAGTCTTCTGTTTGAATATTTGGCCCATGGGGAGTGACACTATTAGGAGGTATGGCCTTGTTGGAGCAGGTGTGACCTAGTTGGAGTAGGTGTGGCCTTTTTGGAGGAAGTGTGTCACTGTGTGGGTGGGCTTTGAGGTCTCAGAACCTTAAGCCAGTTCCCTTCCTGCTGATACAGATGTAGCTCCATTTCTCAGCTCCTTCTCCAGCACCAAGTCTGCCTGCATGCTGCCATGTTTTCCACTCTGGTGGTAATGGACTGAACCTCTAAAACTGTAAGCCAGCCCCAATGAAATGTCTTGCTTTATACCAGTTGCTATGGTCATGATGTCTCTTTACAGCAATAGAAATCCTAATTCAGACATGTTGGCATATACATATCCATGTATATGTATATTTATGTGTGTACACACGTGTATATATATATATATGTAGGCATATATATGTATGTGCATATATATATATATATATATATATAAAACTATTTTATTGGGTTTTATTGTCTACCACCCTTCCAACTCTCACTCACTCCCAATCCCCTTTAACCTCTCCACACTAGGTAGGGGAGACATATATCTTTTTAGGCTACTTCCTGCTGATGAGGGATATTGGGTTTCTTGGGGCAAGTCTATCTTTGTCTTCAGGTTATCTCCAACTTCTTTTTCTAGTCTCTTTATTCCCAAACACTTTACAAGTGTAGCAATAACAGCCAGGAGCAGCTGGGGGAGCAGGAGCCTCCCCTGGCCCTTTTGGACCTCTCCCATTTATACCCTCTCCAGAGTCAGAATTAAACTATGTGCAGCTGGCAAAAATCACGCTCCTGCTAGTGCATGAGACTAATCATAATCACCTGCTGTAAAGCAACCTCTTGTCCCACACCTAGGATTAAAATAAGAGCATATTTACATAATATGACTGGGTTTTTAAGGAAGCCAAAATTCTCACTACAAAGACAACTTATCCAGTACCTTTGGTACATGGAGACTCTCCACAAAGGCGTTGATAACATTACGCCAGGACAGGTGCTTTGGCACTGTTGACTTTTGGTGCTTGGAGCGGAAGACTGGGCAGGGTTGGATGTTTGGTACAAGTCTTGGGACATATTTTAAGGTCCCTCAATACCAGAGCTGGCATCCTTTCCTTCTCTTGTCCTCCACCAGCAGGAATCACCTGCTTCCATGTGTCTGTGGTCGGGTTGGTCTTCTCCCTCTCTGACAATTGCTTCCTTTCCATTTTTCATGAAGAGGGAGCTGGCAGGTCAAGCTAATTGCTACCGAGCTATTGCTTTCTGCACCTGGTGCTCCATCAGCCTGCGCTCAGCTTTCGGATTGGATGCCCTTGAGCCAGGTGCCCATCCACGTCCAACTGGGATCCCAACTGCAGTGAGGCTGGGGTTCAGCTCTAGGCTCGAGCCCACAGCCAGCACTGCTGCTTCAGTAAATAAGAGAGTCTACTCCTATGTGATGGGTGGTGTGAAAGATGAACCCGAAGACAAGGAGGGGTCCTAAATGCACTGTCCATGTGTGGTCTTGGTGTTCCAAGCCTATCATATGTGACATCTCTCTCAAGTAGCTGTGCAGCCTCCTCTGCCTCACAAGCGTATTGCACAGGTTATGAAATACACACGACAGCCATAGAGTTAATCAGACAAGAACAATTATCATTCACAGGTCCTTCCACTGCACAGGGGAAAGTGCACATGACTGAATCCTCCTAGCTTCCAGAGATGTGAGGTGCAGTGGAGGGGAAATTGAACATGAGACATTCCCCTTCCTGACCTCCATTCATTTCAGCTGCCTGTCACATCGCCACAGGATAGCAGCTCTTCTCTTGCACAGCAGGCACTGAGGAGCCAGGCCACATACCAGGGCCTGTCCTTCCATCTAGCACCTTGTGCCTACTCTGAGGTTAGCAACAAGTGGCAACCTCTTCCTCTCTGCAGACAGGAAGGTGACTGGTGCTTCCCAGCCCATTATTCCAGCCCACGCAGGGTAAGGTTAATGGAACTGAGTTGAAGCTGGCAGAAGAGAAAGAGCCTGAGAAGACATTGCAGCCCATCTTCTATCCTTCAGCCTGCTCTTTTTTTTTTTTTTTTTTTTTCTCCCAAAGCTTCGGGCATCTCTGTCCAAAGACAGAGCAGGGGAGGGCAGAAGGATAAAGGGGTCTTCTTTCTTAAACTCTTACCTACAGATTATGTAGGGAGGGGCTCTGTCAGCTTGGTTATCATTAGGAAAGATCAGTTGGTAATGCCCTTAGACAGTTCTGCAATTGGCTTGTGGGCACAGACAAAGGCAGACTGCTCATCTCTGCAATGAATCTGCTTCTTGTTAGGAGTGGTCGCAAAAGGGCAAGAGAGAAGAGTGAGCCCACACGGCATGGATGGACCTGTCAGCCTGGCTTCCAGGAAAGATCTTTGATGCCTGAGTGGAAAGTGCTTGAAGAGCTACAGATAGGGCTGAGGTCAGAGGTAGTCTGTAGTGGAGACGGAAGGTGAGAAAGTCTTCATCTTCTAGATGACCCGAGACTGAAACTACAGATTTCACAGGTGACCTGGCACATAAGCCCATCACACTTGTTGATCTGAAGGCTGTCCAGCTGCTCGGACGACTTCCCTGCTGATAAGGAAAGAAACGCCTCCCCCTGGCTTCACCCCATGACTTGTTGGGCAGTGGTGCAACACCTTAGTCTAGAAGACTCTTTCAAAATCCTGCTCTTTTACCAGGCGCATCCTCCTGTAAGAAGTGCACACAATCAGCTCACGCACAAAGAACAAATCAATCACTACATATACTTGAGCCCACTTAGGACAGAAAGAACAAGTTGTTTAGGAAGCAGTTTGGGTTGGTTACCCAGAAGGACTTTTTTTTTTAACACAAATGGGACAATTCCATCTCTGACTAGTGCCTTGTGTACCTGATACTGCATCTACTATGGGGAATGGAGAGCTACCTCAGAAAGCTCTAGGAGGTCCTGACCAGCAGAAAGAACTAGAAACCAATAGCCTGGCCATCTTGGGAAACCAGTAACCGGTCTCAGCACTCCATTTTGGGTCTTTGTCCTTCACTCAGGGCCCTTCTGACAAAACAGAATCCAAGCTGGAGCTGGAGGTATGGACCTAGAGACACCAGCGTTTGGAAAATCTCTTTAGTAGGCATGGATGTGGATAGAGGCACATAAGTGCAGCCTCCCAGCATATGCAAGCTCTTCCTAGTCTCCCATTTTCAATAAATGTTAAATGGAGACAGTTAGAAAACATATCCCTGAACTCTTGGTTCAAAGATATATTCTGATCATTGGCTTCTATAATAATTTGAAACTACTGGCTCTGTAGATATTTCCATGTGTACGTGTGTGGTTTTGGAGCATACAATGTCTGCTTCCTAATTGAAAAAAAAAAAAAAAAAGACAGATCTTGATGAAAGAGGTTTGTTAAGTTGTATAAGAGTGTGTGGGGTCCCCGCCTATCTTACTCAGCAGCCTTTCCCCACTGTGTAGAAGAGTAAGGACCACACGGAGGGGATTCCATTCAGAAGCTGCTGGCTTAGGAATCCCAAAGAGGAACCTCAACAAGGGCCAAGTCTGTGATCATTCCTAGAAGCTTGTTCCAATCTCTCCAGCCCTTGGGGAAATGGGAGGTCTGCTTGTTTGGAAGAGGAGGAGTAGGAGCAGTTCTCATCAGGTATCTACCAAGCCCAGGGCATGTAAACTCCTGGGACCAAACACCTAATTTATCAAAATAGTGGGGACTTCTCACCAGACTCAGAGTCATCTTTGGAAGTGCAGAGAGACAGATGCACATAATTCCTTCATGAAGGGGTTCAGAGAAGATAGGGAGCAAGTCTAATCCCTTTCTGTCCATTCTCTTCTCATGCACAGGATGGTGCTGGTCTAGAAAATATCCCCCTTGAAGGAAGCTGGGGTCTCTCCAGGCATCCCATGCTCCTGTATGCTTGGGGGTTGGGGCTCAAAGAAACATTGGTCCTAAAACTCTTGGAGTCTCTCCTAAGTCATAAGAGGTGTGTGTGTGTGTGTGTGTGTAAGCTGGGAGAGATCAAGGCAAGATTAGAGAGTTAGAATTTTCAACTGTTCTTACCCCAACTTCCTCCAAGAACGGGAAGAGGACAGTCTGGGAATGGATTCCCTGGCATCTGGAGTGAAGACAGTTTAGCAGTGTGAGCCTTGCCAACTCAAGTGGCAGGGAAAGGGCAAAAACTCCTTTTGTAAACTTTGTAAACCCTAAAGGCATACAAATGGCCAGCTCACCCCCCCCACACACACACCTGAGGAACTCCAGTAGCCAGGCACAACCTCTAGACTTGCCTAAGGGTTGTAACAGCAGGTCTCAGCTCAAGGCCTGAGAGTGGCCAGGCTCTGCTCTACAGGAAAACAGAAAATCCCACCAGTCCCTGAGTTTGCCCCAAGATCAGGCCACACAACCCATTCAATCTCTGTTCTCTTTCCCACTCCACCAAGCCCTATATAGACCCTATCTTGTGCCCAGTTCTTTGCTGTTTCTTGTCTGAGCAGAGGTAATTACCCTCCTGGGTTTTCCCCTCCCCGTAAATCTCTTGTGTGAAGTTTGGTGTGTGGTGTGACTTTGTGGTATTTCTTGCTCCTAAATGCCAGGACACCTTTCCATTCACACTGTAATGGCATCTCGTGCCAACTCCAGACAGTGTCAGAGTGACACATAAACTACGTATTTACACTCAGTTGGTTTGGAGAATGACAGGATTGGTTTACAATTAACAAAATGACTATTGTCAGAGCCTCAGCTCCTCCAGGTCTTTATCTACTCAAACATAAAACATGATACTTATGGAATGAAGATGGCTAGTCACGGTGGCTGGAAAGGGGGCTCAGAGGGGGCCTCTTTAAGATGGTAGCATTTGAACTTAAATACAGGAGGGAAATCAGGCCTGGGTATCCTGGAGGGGTCAGGAAACAGAAATCCAAAAGCAAAGGCTTCAAGGTAGGAAATTAGGTGAGTTCTAGGCCACATGAAAAGGCCAATGAACAGGGGGTCTGAGTGTGAGCAGAGACTGTTGGAGAAGGGAAGGGCCAGCTAGTGAGGAGCCTGTTGTTCAAGGAGAAGGAAGCCTGCGGTAGGGATTGGAAACAGGTTAGTCATTGCAGTCAGATGTGCAGACTCGGAAAGGCAGGTTAGAAATTGTTAACAGAAATAGGATTTGGTAATCACTTGGTAGGCATCAGCTTGCCGATGGTGTGGAGCTGGCTAGGGAAGATGGGTATCCTGCTATTTCAGGCTTCTTGCAAGATTTGGAAAAGCAGAATCATACCAAATGATTTGCAGAAGGGTGGGAATTCACAGTCCTACTCTTTTGTCCTAAGAGGTTTAAAGTCCCTCTCCACAGAGGTGTCCACGGTCTAGGTCTCAGAACCTACGGACATGTTCAGTTCTGAGGCAAGGGGGAGTTAATGCTGCAGGTGGAGTTCAGGTTGCTAAGTAGCTATGTGGTAGGGGGAGCACTCTGATGATTCAGATTGACCTAACAGAACCAAAGGGTCCTTAGCACAAAAGGGTGAGTCTAGAGAGCCAGGCATTGAGTTATAGGCATATGAATATGTTGTGCAGCTTGCTGGATTAGAAGATATAGGAAGGAGCCAGGACCCAAGGAAAGCAGGCAAGCTGGAGACAGGAAAAGGTAAGGGTGAGTAAATTCAGCCCAGCTTCTGGGAGAAAAGAAGCTCTGTCTACACCTTAAGAGCTCAGTTGGACTCCCAACTCCCAGAACTGTTAAGCCGATAAACTGTTGTTTTAAGCTACTTAATTTATTGAAATAGTAACACACTACATTGTCTCTAATAATTCAACAAATATCTCTAAAAAGCACCATGCAGTGTGGGCAGGTGCTTTTAACATTGAATATAAAATGTCCCCTATAGGTACATGTGTTTGAACACATGACCCAAGCTGGTGGCATTGTTTGGGGGAGGTTGTGAACCTTCTGGGCATAGGTCCTTGCTGTAGGAAGTCTCTGGAGATAGGGTTTGAGGGTCACAGCTCCCCTCACTTCTGGTCTACAGTCTCTGTTTCCTGATTCCCAGAGGTGTGATCACAATGCCTCTCTGAATTCCTACCGCCACAAACAGAAGCTGTACCCCCGACCACACATGTCACCATGCTGTGTGTGATACAGAGTTGAACTCTGTGAGTTGAACTCAATCCTTCCTTCTCTAAATGTCTGCATCAGAAATTTTTTGTCACTGCAACAAAAAGGAACAAATATAGGGCGGCAAGGTAGATGGGTCTTTGCCTCAGCAAATTTAGAGGCATGTCTTGTTTCTTAATTAGACTGTGTGAGAGAGCCTGGCTCCCATAGCTCCTATACCCAACGAAGCTCAGTTACCTCAGATAACAAAAGCAGAAGCAGCACTGGTTTACAACCCTGTGACCTTGTTACTATTTAGGTTGTGTCTCAGTTTTCCCATCTACAAAATGGGAGTCGTGACAGAACATATTTGCACACACACACACACACACACACACACACACACACACACATACTCACACACACACATACAAGAAATGCCTGGCTTAAAATAAGCTCAGAGTCATTGTCAATTATTGTTAGTCCATTCTCTTTCTTGACGTAAAGGGCTCAGTACACCCACCGTGGAATAGGTACTGACTTCTACTGACCTCCTAGGGGAGGGCAGTGCCTTACACGGTTCTAGTTGACTCAACAAAATACTACTGTCTACATGGCTTTAATGATAGACTTTTCCCCACCCTGAGGTTTCAGTACCTGAAGTCCAAGGTCAAGGTTAGGTGCTGGAAATAGTGTCTTTCTGCAGGTGACCATCTTCTCACTGTTTCTCATGTTGGGGGGGGGTGCAGAGAAAAAGATGGCTCCCCCAGATCTCCTTCTAATACATGAATCTTATAAGATCAGGCCCTGACCCTCAGGATTTCATCTACTCTAAATGATTTCCTTAAAGCCTCTACCTCTGAGTACCATCATGGTGGGGGTTAGAGTTTTAACATACATGTTCGAAGGGACACTAGCATTCAGTCTATGCTCAGCAGGAACCGGTAGACTGGCATTGTGTCTGACTGGCCTCTTCTCCGTGTGGAGAGACAACAGGGGGAGACTGGCTCAGTCTACCTGGCAGAAGGTCTCTCTCTTCCAGGGAACAAATATAGACTCAGTCCAACTTGTAGGTATCCAGACCTCACAGTCCCTGAGCACCCAATACATTCAGCCACATCCTCTAACTGGGTGACCACCCTTGTCTATAGCTGCCATTCCTTGTTTCCCAAATCCATTGCAAGCAGACTTGGGGAGCTGTAGGCACACATGGCACATGGCAGTAGTATTTGGGGACAGAACTCTCTGTCTCCTGTTTCTTGGGAAAGTGTTGAAGCCACAGGTTGCTCCTCTCCTCCCTGGGAGAATGTAGGTGTTTGGTCCCAACACCAACCAGCCTTTCCTAGTTGATTTGTCATCTAACAAACCCAGTGTCTGGATCCTGTGACCTCCGAAAGGGCCCGCAGAAGTGCTTGACAAACCCGAATAAGGAATGGATTGGCCCCAAGAGGCAAAAAGGGAGCTGTGAAATCAAAATTAATAAGTGTTTGATTACATGTCTACAAAACATGTCAACTAGTCAACTGCCACTTAACTCCAGGTTGTTCCTAAATTAGAATTAATGTGGAATAAGAATGCAGTGCAGAAAGACTGATAGATTGTGGAGTCTCCAGATCCCAGCCTAAATTACATATGGAAATCCTAAAGTGACCCTGTCTCTGCCTCTGCTGCATCAGAAAGCTTAGGAGGGACAGAAATATAAATGGTCACCAGCGAGGGGCCAAGTTCCACGCATCAAACTGAACAACAGTGGGATGGTGGGTTAAAAATAACAACCAAAGCTGAGAATGTAGGTCAGTTGGTAGGGCTAGTGTGCACGAAGTTCCAGGTTCAATTCCCAGTACCGATAAACTGAGTGTGGTCGTATATGATCTCAGCACATGAAAGATGGAAGCAGGAAGATCAGAAATTCTAGGTCATCCTCAGATAGATTGTAAGGCCATCCCTTGCTTAATTGAGAGAGACCTTACCTTGAAAAGGAAAAATAGAAAACGAAAGGAAGGAAGGAAGGAAAGCAGGAAGGAGACAATTCTTCATTTGAGGTTGGCTTCTTGGCAGTCATATCTGAATATCCCTCATTTAAACCCCTGCTTTCCTAGACTCAGCTTCACATATATGGCTCAGGGAGTGAACAGTCCCCGTTATACAGAATCAATAGATATCTGTACCAGATATTCTGTTAAATGTAAGGGCACACATGGAATAGAGCAGACCCCCCCACCCCCGGAAACTTGGACTTTCAGGGACAATCTTTCCAACATCCTTTCTTATTTGCATCTCTTAAAACTTGGGTCACCCTCAGAGCAGGTGTTGGTTCAGGTTTGATTTCCTGTTCAGTTGAGAAAGGCTCAGAGAAGCTATTTGTGGTGCTTCCTGCAACAGCTTCTGAGTCTGGACTGAGTCCTGTCTCCACCTGCCTGGAACACTGGTACTTTCCCAGTGTCCCTGGCCTCTCTGATGGTTGAGATGGCCAGGAAGCTGCTGTCAAGGGTGGGTCCTGGCTTTGAGACACACTCTCTGGTTGAGCTCAGTGTCCCTGTGTGGAGCAAGGCAGGGGTGGCGGCGTCCAGCCTGCTCAAGCACTCTGTGGGTCCTTAGGAATCTGTGTGGAACTAATTAGTTATTATTTCAGCCAATGGATTACAGTCTCTTTGGAGCAACCTTCCCTTTCATAAAGACTGCTTTGGAACTAGGTTGGGTGTCGCAGACAGAATGTGCTTGGGGGATGCTTGGGGAGGCAGCTTTCTGCTTGTCCCTCTCCTGATGGTCTTCCTCTTCAATCACTGAAGCTGGATGAATGATAGCAGCCTAGTACTCTATCCCTAAGTATAAGTCCTGCCAGTCCTGTCTTCCAAGGCTCTAAATCAGTCCTGGCCCTGCCCCAGGCTGCCACGGCCCTATCTCCAGCATCCAAGTGCACTCTGCCCCACCAGGCTCTGGCTTGGGCAGCAAATCCTTTGCTTCACTACTCAATCTGCCTTGAGCTGTCACTCATCCATGCCCTGGCTTAGCCCGGCTTTAGCCCTCTCTGTTGGCTGTCACTCCACCACCCAGCCTGATCCTGCCATCTGTCTCAGCGCACACCCCACCATACCTGTAGATGAAACCACTACTTCCTGCTGTCACTGTGCCTGACTTTTTCCTGCCCCAACTTTTGAACATCTCCCACACCACCACCATTCACTATGCCTCAAAGCCAGTTCTACGCCCTTTCTGGTTATGATCTGAGAGAGCACAAATGGTCAGAGGGGTGGGAGGAGAGCCAGGAATCCCCTCTGTGCTGATTTGAATATGCTTGGCCCAGTGAGTGGCACTATTAGAAGATGGGGCCTTGTTGGAGTAGGTGTGGCTTTGTTGGAGTAGGTGTGGCCTTGTTGGAGTAGGTGTGGCTTTGTTGGAGTAGGTGTGGCCTTGTTGGAGTAGGTGTGTCACTGTGGAGGCAGGCTTAAGGAGCTTCTGCCTAGCTTCCTGAAGTTGCCACTCTCTTCCTGTTTACCTTTAGAACAAGATGTAGAACTCTCCGCTCCTCCAGCACCGTGCCTGCTTAAATGCTGCCATGATCCTGCCTTGATGATAATGGACGGAACCTCCGAGCCTGTAAGCCATCCCTGTAAGTTAAAAGTTGTCCCTTATAAGAGTTGTCTTGCTCATGGTGTCCCTTCACAGCAATGAAACCCTAAGACACCCTCCTTGCTACATGCTCTGCACATGCTTGACCTCACCAAAGCAAAGTGAGAAAGAAACCCTTAGCTACCAAAGACTGTAGCTCTTCCCAACTTTTTATTGGTCCTAAAGAGTTAACTTCCCCCAATATGGTGTCACCACAGGACACCTTCTGGAACCTGTAGTTTAGTGGTCTTAGCTTGGGGATGAGCCATTGAGCCTTAGGAGAAGCACTGCAAGTTGAAGAACATAGGCCCACAGCTGGGACCCATTGCCTGGCCCCCCTGGGAATTCATTTGCTACGGCAATGGGTCAGTATCCCATAGATCCACAGGGTGGAAGCAGGGAGAGTTCTGGAGGATTAGATGTGGGCACTGTGGCTGCCTATGCAGAGTCTTTTGGACCATTTCTTTCTGTGTCAGGAGAGCTGGTCATCTGGGATACAGTTTGTCAAGCAGAGGATTCCAACAGTGCTGCTGTCCGGTAGAAATGCCAAGGGAGCCATCAGTATGATTTTGCTGCAAATGCAGGGGATCATCTTGGGGATTTGGGGGAGCAGTGAGATGTAGAGCTCAGAAATAGAAGAGTTATCCCCTAAATCCAAACCTACAAAACATCTGTCTCGTCAGAGCTTGCTTGTGGCTGGGTTTCCAAGACTCAGGCTTCTAGCAGCCATGGACTGCAGAGTTAGGACATACCTCAGGCCCTGCACCTTCTTACCAGCCTTTCTGAGCTGCCATTCACAAGTGTTCAGAACCCATTTCTATTCCCTGGCATGGCACTTCTCAGGCAAATGAACTCCCTATGGTTAGCTGCACAAAGGAGGGCTTCTCTCTCTGCCTCAAGGGATCCCCTCATGTTAGCATTTGGGGATTTGATAAGCCACCTCAAGCTCTACAACATCATGCAACTTAACTTCAAGAGGAATTTTGAAAATGCTTACTGAATTCCATGCAATACGAAAGCATGATCTCACTTTCCTATGAGATCACACCCAGCCCCTTAATTTCAAAGGTAAGGAAACCAACCTAGAGATGGGATGAGGCTTGTCCATTAGGGCAGCCTTTGGCAGAGCTGGAACCTGAATCCATGTCTGAGGATATGGTCAGCCTTCTCCCAGGACAACTCAGCTACTCCCCAGATCTTGGGTCTTGCAAAGTCAAACACACAGAATGAAAAAAAGAGAAGGAGGGGTGAATGAGAGAGAGAGAGAGAGAGAGAGAGAGACTGAATTTTTCATGCTTAAATTCAGGATGAGATCTTTTCTCCAGATTTATGTACAAAATAAAAAAACTTTATCTGCTATTTAGTTAAGTATTTAAATTATGTGTGTGTGTGTGTGTATGTGTGTGTGTGTACGAGTATACGCACATATGTTTCTGGTCATGTGTGTATTTGTATTCTGGGGTCAAATGTGGAGGGTAAGAGACTAGCTTTGGGTGGGTGCCAAGCTCCCATTTGTTAAATTACAACTCATTGTAGCATGAGCTTTGGTTTTTCTTCTAGATAATGCAGGCTCACAGATACATTCCGGTGAAGACAGGATGAGCCTGTGCTACCAGTGGTGGGCTGAGTTCCCTGGCTGAAGGGCTAGGGTTCAGAAAACAATGCCGAATTTCTGCTGGGTTGTGCAGGGGGTGTGAGATTGCCTTCTGTCTTTGCAGCCTTAGTGCAGAGCCTGAATTTGCCTTTAAATTCTGCTTCCCAGCCATCCTCCTGACCAGCCTTCCACCCACAGGTTTCCAGCCTTCCTAACCTGCCCTTCTCCTTGGCCTCCAAGGCCCTAGCTGCTTCTTGACTTAGGCCCTTATTATCATAGGGTGTGGTTTCCACTAAGAATTAAGCTTTGCAGGTAGAATACGTCCAGAGAACAAAGGCCACACTGTGTGAACAGATCCCTACAGGCCTCCTTAGCAAGCTTTCGGCCCAAATACTTGATAGGTTAAAAATCTGAGCGAGGGGTAGGTAGTGTACCTTTGGTGGGCATGTGCCAAGGTGTACCCCTGAGAAATTACACTCTGTAACAGATCTGGTGTAAGAAGTTTATTGGGGGCAAGGGGGAACATGGGGGAGAGATAGAGGCAGACAGGCAGACAGAAAGAGGAAACAGGAGAGAGAGAGAGACATTCAAAAGAAAGCAGGGGGGAGACATGCATGAGGGCAAAGAGAGGGATCTGGGGTGGCTGGGGGCCCTTTTATCCACAGTACATACCTGGCTCACCTTAAGGTGGCAAATAATGACAAAAACAGATGCTAGTTCCCTTGGGAGCAGGCCAGTGGCACTGCCTGTTTGCTAACAGTACAGTTTCAGGGAATGGGTTGAGATAAGGTCTCATGTAGCCGAGGTTGATCCTGAGCTCACTGAATAGCCCAGGCTGTCTTTGAATTTCCAATTCTCCTGTCTCTACCACCTCAAATGCTGTGATTGTAGGCATGTGCCAGCACATTTGACCTTCATCCCCTCCAAACAAAGGACACATTTGTTAACCTTTATTTTATGTGAATGAGTGTTTTTGCTTGTGGGTATGTACGTGCACCATGTATGAGCGTGGTGCACATGGAGGCCAGAGGAGGGCACTGGATCCTCTGGAGTTAAGGTGGGTTGTGAGCTACTGTGTGGGTGCTGGAAATGGAAGTTACACACTAAGCAGTTGCTCCTGGCTTAGTTAAAGGCCAAAGGTTAAGACTCACAACCAAAAGAGCCTTCATCCATATCCACATTTTAATTTATTTGCTTTTTTTTTTTTTTTTTTTTTTTTTTAAGACGAGTCTCACTGTGTAGCTCTGGCTGTCCTGGAAGTCTCTATGTAGGCCAGCCTGGTCTTTAACTCACAGAGATCCACCTGCCTCTGCCTCCAGAGTGCTAGGATTGAAGGCACACATACCATATCCAGCCCCTCATTCACTTTTTTAAAAACATCAATTTACTTATTTTATGCATACGAGTCCATTGTAGATATTTTCAGACACACCAGAAGAGGGCATGAGGTTCTATTACAGATGGTTGTGAGCCACCATGTGGTTGCTGGGAATTGAACTCGGGACCTCTGGAAGAGCAATCAATGCTCTTAACCACTGAGCCATCTCTCCAGACCCCTCATCCACTTTTAATGTTGTTCTCAGCTGGCTCTCAAGCTCTTCTTTAAGGCTATTTCTATTCAGAAGGCTTCAAGGTTCTATCTGCCTTCTAGACTTCTTACCTACTCCTACAGGTTAGTCCATTCCAAAATGTATTCACTGGACATGACTTCGCTCACTGTAACGGACAAGGTCTGGTGATCCTTTAAAAGCCAGCCCCAAACTGGGAGTTTAGGCTCGCTCTATTGCCTGGATCTTAGCCCTGTATCTCATAGCTTCATCTCAGGGATTCCTCTGTGTGGTGTCTCCCGGCCAGGGATGTGACATGTCCTCTGCAATACTCGACTCTTGGAGGACCTGATGCATGTCTCTTTACCCCACCTTTCCGACCTGCACCAAGTCCAAGTAGCGCCAGGCTGATGGAATGACTATTTAGGCTGGGCTAGCCTATGACAGATAGGGTATGACCATCTTAGGTCTAGGACTCAGAAGGCCAGGGTTTCCTACCTGTGAGGAGCTGTGAGACTTTTCATCTTCTTCACTGAGAGTGACTGACCCTTTCTCAGCTAATCAACGGGTGAAAATGTATCTGTCCCAACTGGACCACCCAGCGCAGGAGCCCCAGTTCTCTGCTTTCTCTCTAGAGTAATAAACAGAATGGTTACCGGGTGCCTCTTGCAGCCTCCTGTGCTGGCAGGTTATTTATATGCAAATTTGCCCATCTGAGGCTTTGGAGGCTCATAAACACGATAACAGCGGCTTCCTAGGAGCTGGACGTGATGGAGTGTGGGGAGAGGCTCTCTTGCTTCTGAGGGAGAAGTTAATATGGGATTAGCCACAACCAATTAGATGGTATCAAACCCAAAGGGATCCTGCCGTTTAGCTAAACTGAAGATTGGGCTGTGGGTGGAGGGAGACTGTGACTGTCTGACTGTCAGAAGGATCTGAATGTAGGCAAACCCTTCCCCAGAAGCCAGGCTTGGTGCAGAAACTCTCTCCAACCCTCCAAATAGGGTGTAAATGAGGGCTTAGTTGTGGCTCAGTGGTAGATTATTCCATATTATCTAAAGATCCTGGATTTGATTCCCAGCACTTCAACAATGTGTGTGTGTGTGTGTGTGTGTGTGTGTGTGTGTGCATGTGTGTGTGTGTGTGTGTGTGTGTGTGTGTAGAGGTAGCTGGCACTAGTAGGCATAAAAGAGAATTTTGCTCAGTTGGGCAACAATACTGTACTCACACATACATTTGGTCCCTTTGGCCAGCATTCATGACCAGCACAATCCTTCTGGCAAATTTTTAATGTTAAATTTTATTTATTGTGTGTATGTGTGTTTTAGGGCGGGACCACACACTGCTATGGAACACAAGTGGCAGTTATAGGCCAACTTACAGCAACTGGATCTCTCCAGCACTTTGGATCCTGAGATTAAACTTAGCTGGTCAGGCTTGGGACGAGTACCTTTATCCATGAGTGGTCTGACTAGACTTTCTATCCCCTTTACCACTAAATGTCCCTATCCCATCCCCATACCACAGGCCCTGGAAAGCCTTGCTTAGTTGGCCACTATTCTGGGATCCCACAGGATTCTGTAGAGGACCCCTGAGTGACTGATTACCTGTGCCTCTGTGCTGTTAGCTGCTGCAAGTGTGAACATTGTTGTAATAGTGTCTGACTGCCAGGTCCGTGATAGATCAGCAGATGGGGATGGGGCGAGGGTGGGAGGAATATAAAGAAAGTCAAAGATTTAGACTTAATTTTTGTTGAAAGTAGTAGAAATGAAAGGAAAAGATGACAGGGCACCAATAAAAGGAAAAGTCGCTGAAAGGAAAAGTCACAGGACACCAATGTTGTAAAAAGATGATGTCCCGGGTTTCGGCACCAATGTTAGGGAAAGGATGAAGAGAGTGGGGGACATATGGCCCATGGAGGTGTGGTGAGGCCTGGGGGCAAGGGAGATGCCTCTGGGGGGCCCATGATGGGAATCCCTTCCCCCTGAGGGACCAGCCACATGACGGTATAATACAGAATAGAGTTTATTCAGGTCATGGGAGAGTTAAGAGGGTGGTAGAGGCAGAGGGAGGGAGTGAGGGAGGGAGTGAGGGAGGAAGGGAGGGAGGGAGGGAGGGAGGGAGGGAGAGAGAGAGAGAGAGAGAGAGAGAGAGAGAGAGAGAGAGTGTAGAGGAGTAGAGGCCGGCCATGAGCACATGGAGGGAGAGGGAGGAAGGGAAGGGGAAGAGGAGGGGTAGGGGTGGGAGAGCAAGGCTGCAAGGGGCCAAGAGGCCTAGGGAGGCAAGAGAGGCAAGAGGAGGGGGCAAGCAGCCCCTTTTATAGTGTCAGGTCACTAGGGTGGAGCATACCTGGCTACTACCAGGTAATTGAGGGGTGGGGTCTACAGAATCCCAACAGTAGACTTTTATCATATGGGGGTAAGTTCAAGCTTCAAGCCTCAGCCTCCTGACCTGAAAATGGGAACATCAAACCCTCAGCTGACTGACAGTTAACTTGGTTGCATTCTCTTGCTGTAGGAGCCATCGAAGGCCCGGATACACATGGACATAAATTTCCTAAGTAAGATCTTGTTCTCAAATCATCTGTCAGGGAAAGTCTCCCAGGCCAGCCTGAAAGCAGATCTTCAAGAAAGGCCAACCACAGCAGAAACCAGTGGGCTGCTCAATGACTTACTTCTCTTATCTCTAGGACTCCATACCTGATTTAAGGGAGGGAGGGTTTATTTTAGTCTGTGGTTTAAGGGGATCGAGTCATTTGTGTAGGGAAGGCCCAGAGGCAGGTCTACTAGGTGGCCTGCCTCTGCCCTCAGGAAGCAGAGGGAGATAAACCAGGTACTCAGCTTGCTTTGGCTTTGCTTGTTTTTGTTTTTGTTTAGTTGGGTACCACTCACATATCAGAAGAGTTTTTCCTCCTCAGTTAAATCTTTCTGAAAATAGCCTCACCAACAGGCTCAGAGATGTGTCTCCTAGGTGATTTCAATTCCAGGCAAATTGACAATGAGGATTAACCATCCCCCAGGGCATTCTGGGGTCATGTGTTCAAAACCCCTTGTGTAGAATGTAGTCCTTTCTCCCCCAGAAAGAAATATGTGCTTATGAGAGTCGTAGAGAAAAGAGCCCAAGCTAACCTCTCATCACCTGACAACCCTCTTTGTCCTAAATTTCCTTAGTATTAATGAATCTGAATTCACATGTGATCATAGCTTCTGCTTTCTTGCCCACTGACTTCACAACATTTTCTTTTCCTCTTGTTCAGAAGCTGGTATCACAGTATTGACTTCTATGGTTGTGGGATGTTAAGTCTCTGCTGATGTTAACCTCACCACAAACTTCCTCTCTTCTAATCTGTCTAGGGTACTATTTGATAGGTTATTTCTCCAATGATAAAATGAGTCAATTAAAGCCATATTAGAATATGTTAAAGGCTGATTTATTGGGATGCTGGTTTTAGGTGAGTTCCGTGGCCCCAAGGACAGATGTCAGGGAAGGGGAGTAGGAAAAGGAAGGGTGCATGCAGAAAGAGAAGAGAGAGAAGGTGAGGGCAGAGAGATGAAAATATCTGGGCTATATAGGGAGGAGCCTCTGGGGGAAGGGCAGCCCAGCCTTTGGGCTGGAAAGTTCAGGATTGGGGGCAGGGTATGCCAGGTAGAGAATGAGGGATGCTGGGATAACTTTGAGGCCAGATCTGCTTTGATAAGTGAAATATGCATATCAGTCCCTTGTCCCAAGTCCTAAACCAAACACTACCCTGCTGGGAGATCTTATCTCTCAGGATAGTCTACCCCAGGAAAGCTCACCAAGAATTAATCATCTGAGGGCAGCATGGAGAGGACCAGAAGGAACAGAATTGGTTGAAGAGACAGGAGGGAGCAACACTCCTGGGAGGTAGCAGGAGCAATAGTGAGAAACTGAAGAGAAAGGGTTGCAAGCAAGAAGTCAGAGGACATGATGCTTCATAGGCTATTCGGTGAGGTGGAAGCAGAGGCCGTGTGTCATTGACCTGAAAGATCAACATAAACCCCATTTGTTTTCATTTAAGGACCAGGCCTGGTTTATAGAAGAAGGACATTAGGTGCCAGCTCCAGGAACAAACTATAAAATCCAGAAATGAGGTCATAAAGCCCCCTCCCAAATAACAGCCTAGGGATAACTACAACAATGGGGAAATATCTTAAATATCTTATCTCAGAATGGGCCACCTGTTTTGGCCAGCCCTATCTCATCCTATGATTAAATGTTCATGATATAGGAATGCAGACCCCTGACCACCTGTGACTCCATAGCACCCACTGATGAAATTTTAGATTACCCAGTCCTTCTAGAAAATTACCCTGGTTACCTATAAAAAGGCCTGCACACCTTTGTCTGGGGTCCCGCATTCTGGTTGTTTCTGTGGAATAAACACTCTTTGTCTTTGCATAGTATCTGAGTCTGGGGTCTTCCTTCAGTGAATTTTGCACCCTTCCAGGCCTTGCCTGGCAGCTCCCCCACCCTTTAGGGGAGACCAAGGGGCAGAAGATAAGACAGTAGACAACAACTGCTGTTCTTGTGACAGCCATGGGTCTCGATACCAGTTCCCACACTGTCTCCGAACCTTCCCCTGGTGACCTCTAGGATGTCTGAGCATTTCTGCATGTGGTTACATGTTCCTGCAAGTATGCTGTAATGGTGTGTCCTACAGAGGCTCTGACAGCCCAGGCTGCAAAGAAGAGTCTAGAACTTTAGGTCCACAGCACTTACTTTTTCCAAGGTAAAAGCAGGACTGAAAGCCACAGGATGGACTCAATTTTTCAGTGCACAGAGGTCTGGGCAGGCCTCCTGAGTCTATGAGGCAGCTCATGGTGCCTCTTTTATTTGTGCAAAGGGGTCATTTTCCTTCAGCACCTTCTATGCCGTGCTCTCAAGGTCAATGCCCCAATAGGAGACCCCGATAGAAATTTAGTAGCATGGGACCCATGAGATTATCTCTCTTTCCCATGAATACTCCAATGGTAGGTTACTAGAAGGAAGAGAATCTTAGCTTTGGGACTATAGCTATTTGCTGGTTGCATTTATACAATTTTCTACTTTCCCCACCCTATATCCCATCAGTTCCACTAAATGCCTGGAAGCCCTGTCCTCTCTTCACCTGTGCTAGTGACCTTTCTTCTGTGACCAAATGTTTGAA
This sequence comes from Micromys minutus, assembly GCF_963924665.1. Lineage (NCBI taxonomy): Eukaryota > Metazoa > Chordata > Mammalia > Rodentia > Muridae > Micromys > Micromys minutus. The sequence continues at coordinate 36,692,091 of NC_137985.1, forward strand.
AGATGTGACATAGGCAGGCATGGTTTATTTTGGCTCACAACTTGAGGGGAGACAGTCCATCACGGCAGACAACATGGTGGTAGGAGCTCAGGAGGCCTGCTGCTCACATCACATCTGCAGCCAGGAAACAGAGCAGGAGCAGGAAGTAGGGCCGGGCTGTGAAACCTCTAGTCTACTCTCCAGTCTACTTCCTCCGTGGAGACTCCATCTTCTAACAGTTCTAAAACCTTCCCAACAGTGCTGCCCACTGGGGACCAAGTGTTTAAACACAGGAGCCTGTGGGGGGAGATTTCACATTCAAACCCATCTTTTCCTAGCCAGTGATGATGATGATCCTGAGCTCATCCTCTCTCCTGGCTTTCTATGTCTAAGTTCTCTGAGTCATATTAATCCTCTTCTGAATTCTTAATGCCAGGGTGGGGTTGGCTGGACCCAGGCTTTCTCAAAGAGGCAGAAAGTCCTGGCAGCTCCCATTCTGTCTCAGAACACAGAGACATTGTCTGTTGCTGTGGGTAAGCAAAGCCTGTGAGCCACCCCTCCTCCTGGGGGAGGAGTGAGGAGGAGGGCTGGAAATAGCTTTCATTCTTTTCCAGAAACTTACAATGGAGAAGACAAGCCACAGCTAGTCACTTCACAGACTGTTCCTCCATGAGGCACTGTTAGCTTCCTGCCACAGTTTAAGACAAACCCCATCATGCCTTTTCTGCTCTTACCCTCTTTCCACTGTTCTCTACCGTCCTCTGGATAAAACACAGGCTCTGGGCCATATATAATCAGGATTCGGCTGGGGACTTACCTTCTTTGGCCTTGGAATTGCCCCCCCCCATTCTTACTGCGGTGTCCAGAAAGATCTAGAATTTAATCACATGGTTGATCCTGGTCACACAGACTGCTTTATGTCGCTTAGTTTATTGGATGTACAAGTATCTCCCACCCTTTGCTTTCCCTTAAAAACAGGAGGGCATGTCCTGGTGCTCAGTAGATGCTCAGAGTGTGTTAAGTCTCACTTTCTGAGATGCCCACAACATCTTGGAAAAGCACTTTGGAAGCTTGATCCTTAAAGTTTTCAGTCCTATTTACTCACATACCAGAACTTGCTCATTTCTTTTTGCGAGCTTCATGGTTTCCTATGTCAACTTTAAAACATTTTAGTGGGAGAAGTATCATTTTAGGAGCAGTTGGGGTTAGCAGCCTGCACTCTTGGTGAGGAGTTATCTGGCTCTTTCCATTAATGGATCAGAGAAAGCCACTCTCTAAGACCAGTAGCCAGCCTTGATCTCTGATGAGGATCCCCAGTTCTCTGGATCACACTAAGATTCCTGGCCATGGACAGTATCAGATTTCCAACCATGCTGCCAGTGGCTCAGTGACACCTCTTGGCTGTCCAAGAGGTGGAGCTACTGAGCAGCTCCCAAATCATTTTTTACCTTTCTCATCCTGCAGTCCAACTCCACTCAACTCAGAAGAGGCTAAGGAATTGATCCCCACTCCTCCTGGGAGGGCTCTGTGTGAGCCTGTTACAGTGCAGCCACTATTCTGAAATGGACTAGACTCCTCAAGACAAGGCAGAGGAGGGTCATTCCCTAGGGATGGACTCAGCTGAGATGGAGATGGCATCTTCTGTCCTCACAGTGATCAATACTTCTTCTTTCCATCTATCTATCTATCTGTCTGTCTGTCTGTTTGTCTGTCTGTCTGTCTGTCTGTCTATCTATCTATCTATTTATCTATCCACCTACCCACTTATCCATCCATCCATCTATCCATCCATCCATCCATCCATCCATCCATCCATCCATCCATCCATCCATCCATCCATCCATCCATTAGTTTATCCATCTATCTGTCTGTCTATCTATCAATTATCTGCTTGTTTATGTGGTGGGGGAAAAGTGTACATAAAGAAGTTAGAGGAAAACTTGAGGGAATTGGCTCTTTGTTTTCATTAGGTGGGTCCCAGAGACTGAACTCTGGCTATCAGGCTTAGGAACAGGTGCTTTAAACTCCTAAGCTATCCAAATAACCCCCAGCTCCCCAAACTCACACACAAACATACTCATTCTTTTGACCATCTGAAACAAGAGATGGCAAGAAAGGAGGCCATATCCATAGCTAGGGGTGACTGGCTCTTGTGACCTCTATCACGTCTGAGTTCTGGTGCTGTGGTGTGTGTGTGTGTGTGTGTGTGTGTGTGTGTGTGTGTGTGTGTGTGTGGTGCACGCATGTGTCTTGGAGATAAACTGCATGTTGTCTCTGATGTGCCCTGCTTCAATGGTAGTTGACAGCCCTTGCTGCTGGCATACCAGGGAGGTTGTCAGTATGTGGGAAAAAGCAATTCTCTCTGTCATCAATGACAGCCTGAACCCACCACACCACTGTGGAGTCAGTGGAGCTGATCTTTGGGCAGCAGGCAGTCATGAACACAGTCTTGCACTGCTGGGTCAGGGAGTCAACTTAGAATTTGTGAGTCTATGCAGTGAGACCAGGAGGAGGAACAAGGATGGGGGCATCCAAGAAGCATTAAGAGAAGCTATCCAACATACATATCCACATCAGAATCTCTCTGATCTCCATCGTGCTCCTACCCTCTCAGCTTCCAGGACTCAAATCCTTGTAGTTTACTTCTTTTTCCCCTTCTCCTCTTTCTTCTCCAAATCTCTGTATCTCATTTGTCACCAAGTCATTTCTATTTCTTCTAAGCATTGTTCATGTTTGAGGCAGTTTCTATTTTAGCCAGTCTGTCTGGGTTTCTAGTCTATCTGGTCTGCCAACTCAGTTTCCTTCCCCCTATTTATCATGCAAATGCCCACCCTGTTTTCTAACACCAGGGGCTTCCACCATTCTCAAAGCATCCAGGGTCACCTCCTTGCTTGTTCTTGAAGTCAAGTGTGATACTGAACCCCTTCTGATGTCCCTGTCTTCTCTAGTTACCTTTGCTGCCAGTGACCTTCATACAGACCAGGCCACACCCCCCTTTCAGAGCTCACCCTCCAGGTGGTTCTGGAAGCCTTCTCCACTCTAACCTTTCTAGGACAACCCCCACCCTTTTCTCCTCCTGCACCCTCTGTTTCTCAGATCAGACCACTTCTGCCCCTTTTCTTTCTGCCCAACTCTTCAGCACTGGAGCTTCTAGCTTCCTGTTGGAGATTTCTTTTTGTTGTTGATTTGTAAACCTACATCTTCAGTCTAGACCTGTAGTACCCTGGTGGGGTGGGAGGCTGATGTGGTGATCTTCTGGGGTCCAAGAAGAAAGTGCTGTGTTTGTTTTCATCTAAAAAGTAAAAACAGATACCTTTATAAATATTTAATGCACATCTTGTCATACATAGTACTTGTCTTAGGGTTTTACTGCTGTGAACAGACACCATGACCAAGGCAACTCTTATAAGGATGACATTTAATTGAGGCTGGCTTACAGGTTCAGAGGTTCAGTCCAGTATCATCAAGGCAGTGTCCAGATAGGCATGGTTCAGGAAGAGCTGAGAATTCTACACCTTTATCTGAAGGCTGCTAGGAGAATATTGGCCTCTAGGCATCTAGGACAAGGGTCTTAAAGCCCACCCCCACAGTAATACACCTACTCCAAAAAGGCCATACCTACTCCAATAAGGCCACACTTCCTAATAGTGCCACTCCCTGGTCCAAACACATTCAAACCATCACAGTAGTTATGAGCAAACACAAAAATATTGGTGGGTTCGTGCCCCTAATTTTTCTTTTCTTTTTTGAAAATGAGAGTAGCAGAGATTCTTTGGTTGTCTGAGAATGTTCATTCTCTCCCCTCATCTTTTATCATAATAGAAAATGTGTGCCTGGCTGCCTAGGACAATGACCATTTTACTCTGTCTACTTTTTGTTTATCAGAAATTGTGGAAATTATCTTTGCAGCTATCAGTTGATACTGGGGAAATTGGGATTCTGCTCTTGGGATTATAGTCTCACAAACAAAAGAATTTAAGAATGTCCTCAAAACGAAGCTCGAGGACAATTTTATCAACGTTTAAGGAAAACCTCAGGGAAGGTAAGCTGTAAATCTCAGCAGCCACCCAGAAGACAAGAATGAAGAAGAGAAGGAGGGAGGAAGCTGGCATTTGAGTTAAGCCTGGGAGATCTGCCAGCCACTAGTGGAGAAGAGGTGGAGTGTGTAGAGAGTTAAATAAAGGGCACAGAGGTGTGAAGAGCTGGAGAAAGCATGCTTAGAACACACATAGAAGAAAAAAACTCCTGCACTCCTCTGTGGCCTACATAGAGGAAAGGGAAATACTCTTCTGCATGCTTCAGAGAAAGCATGCTTAGAGCATACACAGAAAAAAAAAAAAAAAAAAAGCAAGCCAACTTTCAGAGGCTGCCTGTAGCTCTGTAAGGTACTGCACTAAGGGGCAGAAATTCTAGGAAGGAAAAGTACATTCCCTCATTAAAAGGGAAAGTTATCTCTCCTATCTCACCTTGCTCAAGGACAACCTGCCTTTCTAGTGATGATCTTAGCTTCCTAAGGGGTGGCAGTTCCTTGGCTAATGTGGTGGTTTGGATATCTTGGCCCATGGGAAGTGGCACTATTAGACCCTGTTGGAGGAAGTGTGTCACCATGAGGGTGGGCTTTGAGAGTTTTCTCCTGACTGCCTTTGAATCAAGATGTAGAACTCTTGGCTCTTCCAGCCTCATGTCTACCTGCACACTGCTATGCTTCCCACCACGATGATAATGGACTAAACCTCTGATACTGTAAGCCAGCCTCAATTAAATATTGTCCTCTGTAAAAGTTGCCTTGGTCATGGCGTCTGTTCGCAGAAATGAAACCTTAACTAAGACAAGCAGATCATTAACTCTGCCCAGATAGAATGTTAGGTCTCTACCCAGGCCAGAGGTTCCATCCTCTCACCAGAAAGAACTAGTTTTCCCTAAATGAGTCTTCTCTGCTGTTTCGATGATGTCATTTTCTACTAACTGTGCCATCTTGACCCACTTCCAGAATGTAAGCAGAAATAGTGGGCCTATTTTCCTTCTTAAAAGAAAGGCTTAACTTCCTTTGCTGCAGACATCCTTTCTCCCAGCATCCTAGAGATCCAGAAAGCCACACTGCCCCATAAGTCTATGTGGTTAATGAAGCCAGCTTTTGCTAAACCACTGTTATTTGGCTTGTGATAGCAGCTGAATCAGTATTTTGACGGAGACATATGATGCTTTGGTTTAGATTTCCCTTCCAAGTTTGCAACCTTTATGCACTCCTGGCGTTTGGAAGTCTCCACCCCTGGTACCCTAAGTACCAGATGTCAGAAGCCAAACTCACTCCCTACCTGCTGTTGGTGTATCAGCTCCATTGTGCGTTTTCTGGGGACTCTGCTGAAATTCTCAATACGCTGGGGCTTCAGATGTTAATCTTCATGCCCTTGCATGAAACTGGTAACAGCGCATTGGGGCTAGGCATGGGGCAGCAGAAGTCCTCTGACTCTCTCTGGCTCTAATCGGGCATTTTCCAGGGTAATGGAGGCTTGTTGTTGAAGGAGGTGTCTAGTGAGACTGTGAAGCCAATGGAGCCATTTCAGTCCTGGGCAATTGCCAATTCATGGGCTGATTGATACACACCACACACACCCCATTCCCTGCTTTTAGACAGAGGTCTTCCTGCTCTGGTGTTTGAAGGTAGTCATAGGGACCATCAGGAGACAGCATCTTTAGAGTGATATGAAATGCTGTCCCCTGGGCATGACATGGTCATTGCCCTCTTAATCTGTCTGTAGCTGTGATTACTGTGAGCTCTTTTCACATGATTGAGCCCATTAACTTTCCATCATGCAGGAAGAAAGGAGCTTGAGACTCCACTTTTCCATAAGGATTTATAAACAAGGTTTCTAGGAGACAGGTCTCATGAGACCCCACCTCTCTCCAAGATTTATAGGCATTAATGGTTTAGAGGAGAGGCCTCATGAGGACATATTCACCTAGAATTGATAGACAGTAAACAGTTGCTAGGGAGAGAGGCTTCTCAGGCCACACCCTCCTCAGTAAATACAGTTAACAGTTGATATTCGGGAGAGACACTTTCTGCCTTTTTTCCTTCCTTTTTTTCCCCTTCCTTTCCTTCTTCCCTCCCTC